>NC_136010.1:24643979-25338979 GCF_048128805.1 Centroberyx gerrardi | reverse complement strand
TCTTTCATTGAATAGAGTGTAGGAAGCTGCCAGTAGGAAAAGCAGAACTTCATTTGTCCAAAAGCTGCCTTGTGATTTGCCGTTTTGCGAAAAACAGAAAAATGGAAGGAGAAGTTATTGCTGTCGTCGGAGTGATGACAGTGTTTTGCTCTCATGGCTGATGGTATTGTTTCATGACTGTATTCAAGGCTGATGCAATCGTATGATTCAGCTGGAATTGCACAAGCACATCCGGTAAGAGACTTCACTGAAATGTGGTTTCACATTGATTTATGAATTTAATCAAGATTGAAATTAGTGAAGTGAGTATCACATTTTTAAGATATCAAGCATAAGGTAAAGGTAAATGCCCTCACAGGAATTCATGAGGACTGTAGTACTGGAACAAAGCACATAGTATGCACTATTTGAGAGTCCACAAGAGATACCAATAGATGGATGAGCTGACTGCAGATATAACCATCTAGTGTTATCCAACCCACTACAAATCCCCTTAATAAGTATGCACACATACAACCTAGTACCTTTGTACTAAACTGTCCACCAGGAGATTGTGTAACCCCCCAAACAAACATCTGTTTTGGTGAGAGCTTTGATACAGTGCAACTAATTTGTGAGGCCTTATACCCCTTTGACAAGCTGAATCCAACTCTGGTCTAACTTTTCTCTCACAAACAGAACCTTTTGTATGTCAAGTCAAATCAAGCTTATTTATCACAAGCATGTCTCAAAGGGCTTTACTAACTAACTAACCAGATAGACCTCAGCTGACTATTGCATTTCCACTTTGTTGTTAATGTGGCACAATGCATCTCTGACCACCTCCACAGCTTGTTTGGGTGACTGGCTCTTCAGCGCATCTTGCATTCATTTTAGCCGTTTCTGCTCTATCCGATTACAATCCAATCACCTAAGAGGCATGTTAATGCCAGATGGAAAGGAGGTCATTGTCCTACATTCAACTCCAAAAGCTTCATTCACATGTTTTATTTTGCCTGTTTCACTACAGTCTATTCACACTATTTCAGTTATCTTAATACATGTAAGATCTCTTGCATGTGACAAAGTGATTAAAATGGCTCCATGATTGCCAAATATCAATATTCATTTGATCCACCAGTGCTGAAAAAACACACTGCAACAGTGGAAATAGCCACATGTTAAGGCTAACATGGCTATCATCACAAGTTAACAGAAACACAGGATAGATGTTTCAGCTCTGTTCCCTTATAGTTCAAATACATTGTTTTAATGGGAAAGTGTGAGATGAGTGTTTTTCCCACTCAGCCTTGCCTCCCCATGTGTATCTATACTCTAAAGTAATGAATCTCAGCCAGTGTTGTCAGGCACGTTTATGTGCAGTGAGATGAGCTTAGGGCTGTTTTTCACTTTTTAACTGAATTTTAAGTCAGTTTTGAAGAAGAAGAATACTGAGTAAGGCAATGCTTACATTGCCTTCATTAAACTCTAAGGAAATCAAACTATGATCATTCCTCTTTCAGTCTAAATAAAGTCAATTTTCTTCCTGGCCAGTGCACTTTTACAAAGGATGTGTTATTTGGAACACAACTGTATGTCTTCTTTAGGACAACAGAAGTTTATGTCACTTTTCAGTACAAGTTATATTAATAATATGGGTAACACTTTACATTAAGTGTTCATTAACTAATGTTTACTAATGCATTTACTAACATGAATTAAACATGAATAACAACATTAGGTAATGAAAAGGTATTTACATAAGGTAAAGATTAGTTAATGTTAAATGTACACAAACTGCATTAATTAATGTTGTTATACATGTTTGTTAATGTTAACTAATATGTTTACTAACATTGATTAAGCATGGACAGTGACATTAACAAAGATGAGTTCATATTAAATGCACAATAAACAACTGCATAAAGTAATGTTGTTATACAGGTTTGTTAATGCCAATGTATTGTCTAAATTGAAACCCTAACTCTTCATGTATTACTTAAACATATCCTTGCATTAACTAAAGTTAATGCCAGTTTAGTTAAGTCATGTTTAATTCATGTTAGTAAGCATTAGTTAAGATTAGTTGCTGAACACTTAAGTGTTACCATAACATGTTGTGTCGAAAAGTAATGCAAATGTGCATAATGGTGTAGCTCTATGATTTGCTGTCTCCTGTTGCATGTTCATACATCGCTCAATATATCTTTTCCAAGCAATCAGTGATTAGTTATGCATGGGAATTCAGTGTTATAAATGCTATGCATTCTTAAAAAAACTGAGACCCACTGACTTGAACACAAAGGGACCCTGGATGCTAGAAGAGCAGCCAGCGGGGCCGGAGTGTAGCTCTGATCCAGATGTGCCAAATGAAATCCTCCTGTTGCGTCCCAGAACGCCTCTAAGAGCATGCTGGATCATAAATCAACATGCTCTACATCCACAACAGACGGCCTTTAGACAGACATAGGCCTCACTCGCTGCTGCTGGCCGCTACCTCGCTGCTTGTACACAATGACTCAGCAAACACGCTCGGAGACGGGAAACATCCAAACACATTTTTTGAAGAAGCTGTGAAGCGAGGGAGGGGGGGGAGAGGGGACATGGATGGGGAGAGAAAGAGAAAGAGACCGAGTGAAGGAGAGCGGAGAGTGGGGAGTATAATTTCCGTGAGGATTCGCCATATGGTATAAATCTTACACTGGCATTCCTCACGTTTTCCGACTTTATGTTTCTTATGCAACTTTACGGGAAAAGCAGTGTGTTTTTTTTCTTTTATTCACTGTCTTCGGGGACAACATGGGGATATAAAAAAACGATTTATTGCTCAAAGAGAAGGCACTTGCGAAGTGAAATGAGAATACGTCACCGAATGATTGGATTGTTTGATGCTGATTTCAAAACCGACCCTTCACCCCTGTTCCCAAGACACTCGTAAAGCTCTAGATGGAGCTGATAGACACAAGGCGAAGGCTGTTAAAAACCACAGATATGTAATATCTTTGATCAATATCACAGAAGAGCAACATGTCTTTAAAATCTGCGCAGTTGGTGCCATGCAACAGGACTGGGAAGTTGAACCGGAATAGATGTTGTTCTATCTATCTGATAGACTGATAACCAGGCATATCAGATGAAGATATACAGCAGAGATAAAATGAAGAGTTGTATTTTTGTGACTCTAACATCAAGGTGTCAGATGTAGATAAGATAGACTTTCCATACACATTGGGAGGTATGTATGTTCAAGGCTATACTCTCTCACTGTAGTATATAGGGAACATATGGAGCAGTTTCTTGTCAATATGTTGCTGTCAAATCAGTAGTGAAGCTGCATTCCAGTTCTAGCAAATAAATGTGACTGTAACATTTTATACAGATACAGGGAGTTTCAGGCAGTGATATTCCCAATAAAAAAACATCCCATTGAGCTACAGAGGAACTGTGATACATGTGTAGCACGTTGTATTTCTCAAAATTAAGACCACATTTCCCATGAACCCCATAGCTTCCTGTAGTAAAGTTTTTGCTTTAATTCACTCAAGGAAAAGTTAAAGGCCAAGTAAAGTTCCAGTCTGTTGTCATATTTTTTTAATCACTGTATAATATCCATTGACTTACAGTGGATAATGGGGTCAAAATGCAGCCACCCTCTAGTCATGTACAGTATATGCACCTCCATAGGCAACATTACATTTCAGGGCAACCACAGTGGCGCCGTGGCTTAGTTGGTTAAAGCGCCTGTCTAGTAAACAGGAGATCCTGGGTTCAAATCCCAGCGGTGCCTTTTCAGGAGATGGGAGGTGAGATGTGCTGATGTAACGTCACAGGTTTGACTCTCCTTCTCCAGGTTGAGTGCAAATGGCTGACCTTTCCCTCTGATCCCTTGGGTAAAATGAGAATCTGTATACACTTCTCAGAGAGAAATGCAACGAAGCACTCGCCTGTCAGATTACACTGTCAATTCCTCAGCATGCTCTCTGCTGCTCTTGAATGAAGTTCTTGTAAGTTCAACTTTGACAATTGCTGCGTTTTTTGTTGTTCAGTTGGTGATTTATGGGCTGAGTACTGTGTCAAGATCCATGGACTAGTGAAATATCAATGTGCAAATAAATTGTCTTTTGGCTAAGCATTCTCGTTCTGAAGCCAACATCAACAACAACATCAGATAGATGGTAGAAGTCTATAGAAGTCACATTTGACTTAGTGGCCCTTTACGTGAGGTACGAAACATTCCGTATTTTTTAAGTATGTTAATCTTAGCGGTTTGGAGTGCGTTCCTACCACTTTGCATTTGCTGGAAAACAATATAGCAGCTGCCTTTCATTTTGTCTTTCATGTTCACGACGAATCGACACTCATTCCAAACTGATCTTGTCCAATTCATGGCCCGGAACTGACTTGTGAGCCGCACCGAGTTTTATCATTCTCTCGGTGATTCAAAGTGAAGGGAGACATCAGGATGGCTTTCTGAAGAAAGAGACTAAGGAGAGAAGACTGAGGAAAACTGGGAACGATTCTCGGTTTTTCCATCCGCGATGCCAAATAAAACAGCAAACACGTTTTCTTTTGGGATTTTATTTGTAAATGCGTTTAATGTAGAACAAAGAAAAACAAAAATATAACATTTTTGGCAACTCTTTCTTTTGTAACGTGCTTATATAACACATTGCAAACAGACTTATCACATGTTTCATAATACATCATGCTGTACTGCAAATTGCACCTGTCAAATTACTTTTACTGTGACATCTATATTGGTGTGTGCATGGGAGTATGTATTATAAATGCTGATTCATGAATGTGTTATGAAACATGTCATGAGCCTTTAGCAATGTGCTGTTTAAACCCCTGACAAAAGCCTAAGTTACCACATTTTTTACAATATATATTGAATTATCATGTTATGTACATTTTCTTTACATAAAGTAGAAATTTTTCACAATCACAGAAATCACTAGAAGAATATTTCTGTTCTCCTTTCAGATGCATATACAGTATTTACATACATTCATGGGTTTACATATAAACACCCATTTCATAAAAGCTTTTTTTTTCTGATTGTATGGAAGGAATGCCTGACAAAGCATGTATAAAGATAATACACTTCCTCCATACACACTCAGACACCGAAAGGGTTTGTCAATCACTGGCAGGCAATGCAATGTAGGTTCAGCAAATCAAAGCTATCCAAAAACAAACTTTCTCATCCCCCGACTCAACCTTCAACATCCCCTTGTACCTTCAACATATCCTTCTCTGACCTTTCTGCAGCAGCCATTTTGTGTCCCGCCTATTACTCATTTGGTTTAATTCGTTTGAGATGCAAAATGGTACAGGTTAAAGCAATCCGCAAGTATAAATCTGATGTGACAAGGAGGCAAAACCAAACACTCACTGTTCCCTTACAGTACAAGAAGAAGGCATTCAGACACAATTTTCTGGCAAGAGATTTTTTTTATGTTAGGGAAAGATGTATTTTTATGCTTTTGCCCAAATCTATTAACAAGTGCCAGGTTAGCTCTGATACTTCCTCTGATATGAGACATAAATATGTTGTAACAAGTCACCTTTCTGTAGTATCTAAATGAAAGGGATAAATAAACATTTCCCAGATGATGTGATAGAGAATGACAGATGGAGCGAAGACCAGTTGGATATTTTATGCTGTAGCACCACACAATTCCAGTTCTGTCTCATCAGCTTTTGTTTCCTCTTAAAGAAAAGCTTAGTGCTGTTCCAGTTAAAGTTGTAAAGTGCTCTTGCACCGTAGATAGGCTACTGAATATAAAATCTCCAATACAATTGTCATCTGTAGGCTGTTGAAATTACAGTATCTATCTCAGGCTGTGTGGCAAGAAAAGGAACTTGAACTATGGCAGCATTGTAGTGCTTGCACAGTAAACTGGCTAGTATTGCTACCGACCAACCTTTATGCTTCTTAGCATTATATATTTATCATTTCTTAATATTTTACCACTTTGTTGGCAACTAAATATGCCTAAATGCCAAAGCTAACATCAGAGCATGACAAAACCGCAAAATAAACGTTGAAGGCATACTGAGTAGGATTTTGCCAGTGGCCTGTAAACTTTCAAAACTTTCAAATTTGACGCAAAGCGCACACCCCCTGAACGCGGTTGCCAGAACGGTACAGCGAAGTGAAACTGTTTTCTGTTGCACAGGTAGGTGCCGGCTAGCTTAGCTAGCTAGATAGGTACCAGCTTTTCTACTACAAAGAAGCTACGCTAACAACGGTAGCTAGCTGCCAGCTCACGACACACACTAGCTCTGACCAGAACTACAGTTACTCTGAATTCAGAAATAAGAAAATCCAGGCAGAAGGCAGAGTCTCTGCAGACGCTGTCACAGACTACCAATGGGCCGCAAGTGAGGACTGAGTAGGATCGTTTTTGGATGAGTTTATGCTATTTCAAGGAGGAACATCCTGCTCAGTATGCATTTAAGTTTAGGTTCACTGACTACCTAAGAATACGCAGTGTGGATGGGTGTCGAACAATCTAAGAAATGTACTTTTTGTGGTGTCATTTTCAGATAACTCTTGCCTAAAATACAGTCCAACGTCTGCCCATGCTTTGGTGATACCAGGTAGCAAAATACCATTGTTTGATAATGAGGGGACACTCAGCAGAACTATGCTTTCTTTTCTGTATTTTCTCATTGCTAGTTTGAAATATTAATCACTATTAGCATCTTTATTATTATTGATCGAAGCTGCGGTATTGACCCTGATTTGTTTGGATACAAAAAGGCCAGGCAAATGACCAGGTGACATAACAATTCAAAATGACTCAATACTGATAGGAAGGCCAGCAAGTTTGACATACAGTAAAAACTGACTTTAACAAATGATTTGTGCGTGTTTCTGATATGTACTGTATATGTTCAATAAACCTCAGACTATAGTTACACTGTTTGGTTGTTGAAAGGTCAATGGCATGTGATTCCCAAACGTACTCACGTAATCAAGCCAAGTCCAGAATCATATGGCAATATGAGACTTTAGTCCAGAATGAGGCTGCGTCTGTGTCCACAAACTTGAACTTTAGCTAAATACAGTAAGAGATCCTGGTGGCGAGCGGCAATTCAACATGAACTTGAACTTAGAAAGTCACTGTTTTTCTCGTTGAGGTACTACAGTGTGTACTGTAATGAGACTCCCTTGGCAAAGACGAGGCTTAGTCAGAGCTACAGGAATGTTGATGCATCATTTACTCTGCCGTCTATCAAGAAAGACTTATGCCAGTGAGAATCAGCAAGGCCCCAACAGTTCCCAATGCTTCCTAATCCAAGGTTCAACAAGCTAATGTTGCCAGGCAACAAATACAATTCAAGCCATCAAGCGATGAGTTTCGCTACTATTGCTTAGCAACAAAATTTAGCTCCAAGAAGTAAAAAAAAAAATAAACCACTGGGGGCTTAAAATAGTTGCGGACCCCTCAGTGTTGCAACCTTTATAGATACAAGGCTTTTGACTCAATGGGCAGGTACACCAACAACAATACACACCTCAAAGTGTAAAAAATACTTTGAATAGCAAATCTTTCTTTAGAGCTTCAAATGATTGTAGCTAAAACATTTGAATGAGACAAAAAAAAAAATCTAAAAAGTTGTAATATACAAGAAGCTTATTACACCTGTGAGGGTGTTAAGTGTCAAGTAACAGTTTTCTGCTTCGTCTTTTTTGAGTCTTTTCCTCGCCACCCAATAAATTATCACAGTACCATGAACGTACGTCACACATACGCGTTTCAACATAAACACCGCTAACATACGCCAGCAAAAAAAAAAGTCCAGCACAGACTCCCTTATAAGGTGTTTGGACTTTTATCCCCCCAGCCCCCTCTTTCCCTCCCCCCTTCTCTCTCACTCTCTCTCTCGCTCTCTCACACACACACACACGCAGCCCCTCCTCCCCCCCTCCCCCGCCCTTGCTCAGTCTGTCAGGGTGGGGTCAGCGGGGTCAGTTTGCAGAGCGTCCTGTCCTGCTGCTTCGTGGAAAGCGGTGGACTTTGAGGTGTTTGGACAGGTGATCACTGCGGGCGAACTTCTTCTCGCAGACGATGCACTGGTACGGTTTCACTCCGGAGTGGGAGCGCCGGTGCCTGGACAGCTCGTCTGACCGCGAGAACCTGCCGGAGTGAAGAGCGACAAGCACATGGGGGTCAATTTTTTTCTGATTTCTATGAGATTTATTGGACATTCAGCTTCTTTAGAGTGAAGATTTGCACAGTCCTGAACTAGCAGTCAACAATATAACACATGCAAAGCTACATTTCACATTTCACAAAGGAAAAAGAAAACATTTAATTCTCTCTGAGTTCAGGATTACACCTCATAACACACTACACAGCCCCTCTTTTCCACTAAATATTAAGTCCAGCAGTAATGACTGAATTCAGAAAGAATGGTTTAACACTAAATAAAGGATGCAGTCACGCTTCAAGCTGCCAAACCGCAACATAAAAGCCATGTCAAGCCCTTTTTACACGGGAGTAATCCGAGAGGTGTGAAGCTATACGTGTGTATTGCTCAGCTTCTTGCTCTGTGAAGTTAAAAAGCCCGTTCCACATTTAGCACAACACATGAGCACTATAAATCCCACCAGAGTCTATTCTTGGTCTGGTCTGGCCTCTAAGCTCTGGCTAGCTTATGTTGGTCAGATGGCATGACAGTGAAAGGGTTAAGGGGATGATAAAGTAGTGCGGGCTGTATGTGTGTGTGTGTGTGTGTGTGCGTGTGTGTGTGTGTGTGTGGGGGTATCTCTGTGTTAGTAAATCTGTTAAGATCAGTTTAATCTGCAACACGGATTCATTTCCAGTAGCAGCAGCAGCAGCAATAGGCTGAAGCCATGAAGGCGATAATTCACTCGGATGTAAAGATGTCACTCACTGTTATTTCAAACCGTTTCCACTCCAGACATGGATTTCACAAACGGCCTATTCATTTTAATGGCCTAGCAATAAAAAGTGCAATCAAAAGATAACTGACAGGGCTGATGAGGCTCGGCTAATGGAATTTGAACTGACAGGACTGACAAAACGCTTGCACCTGAGGCCTTATTTGGCTGATTTGGTTTTGAGGCCTTAATCAGTTGCATCTCTGCAATGGATGGTGGTTTGGCTTCTAGTCAGAGAAGCCAACTAATAGCCAGGGTGGCTGGTTCACTTGCCAAGACTGGCAGTCAGGTTCAAACCATATCTGAGCTGACTGGAGGACTATGAACTCTACATCTATTTCCATTTTAGGCTTTTTGGTGACTGTCTTACCAGAGTAGTAGAATAGGCAACCTCAGAATAAGTCGGCATTGTAACAAGTCATCATCAGCTTCATTGCAGGCGGTGTATATAAATACATAAGTGCTATGGACAACAGTACAATGCACTGCTAAGAGGTTGCAGAAGAACATTTTTTTCCAGTGTCCTTAAACTGCTTCTGGATGCCATACTGCTGAAGTTTCTAAAGGCCATGTCTTTGTGCAGTTCAACTTCAAATCCTTTCCGATGGAACCTAACCTTGTCAGAAGGTGTTGGTATGATGCCAAACATTAATGCTGCATGGAAGAAATGCCTGATCTGAAGTGTGTACATTATGACCCTTGCCAGCTTTCAACCACGCCGCATTCTCTCCCGACTGTTTCCAGCGATATTACTGCATATATTGCCACAAATATCTTTGGTATGACTGTTCAATTTACTGTATTCCTAATGTAGCGTGGATGCAGTGAAGGGGGACTTCTACACTGGCAACCAATGCACATGCCAAGCTGAATTATTCTGTGGAAGACACTGCCATTTTTATTATTTTGTGACTGAGAGATTCTTGGAAAGAGAATCTCTCGGCCCGGGGACAAGTGAACAGGAAGAAATGCTGACTAATGGATGTGGCTGCCAAGGTGTTGGGTGGATATCAAAGGCTTCAATAAGGGCAGAAATGTTTGACTTTGTATTGACTTGTCTGGCAGGGGAGAATGGTTACGAACACTAAAAAGGATTAAGAGGATTTCTTAATCCAGAGCACCAAGAGGCATGTCATTATTACTGATATGGATCAGAAACCACATCAGTGTGTTTGGAAATACAGTCTGCAATGTACTGTACACTGTGTGACTGTACTTTAGGGCTCTGCTGTACTGTGCACACACACACAAAAACACTCACACAAATGCACATGTGCATACACTTGAACAGGACTTGCTCTGTGTCTCTATCTCTCTCCCTCTCTCTCTTACACACACACACACACACATTGCACCCTAAAGCTGGTGCTGTACCATATCAGCTTCAAGCCGGGACACGATAGAAACCATGTACAGCTATTCTACTGACTCACACTGGGCCTCAGACCAACTATAACATACTGCACCAAGGGGGCTCTTTCAACAGAACATGCATTTAGGACTTATGCAAATAGACAGCCTGATTGTTCTTTAAATCCACGCCGTTTTGGAAGATTGATCACGCGCCAGTTCGCTCCCTCACAGGTTCTTGCCATCTGTCTCGCTCAATCTCATGCTCTCTCTCTCGCTCTATCTCCTCCTCCACTTCTTCATTTCCCTCTCTCTCTCCCTCTGCATGTCCTAATCTAACTCACTCCAGGTTTCTCAACTCTTTCCTTCCCAGGGTTGAGGGGAGAGGCCAATGAGCTGATAATGCCAGGAAATTGGGTGGAGGGCGGCTCTGTAGTTCACCGAGTGTGTCTTTTTTTCCTTCTCTTTCCACCTGGGCACTGTGGTTTCTGCACCTTAACTCCTCGGGGCGGGCTGGCGTGGGCGCAGCACGACACATAGTATACATAGTAGTGTGGGCGCTGTGGGAAACGCATACACAGGTTTTGTTCTAGCTTGTCCCTAAACTCAGCTCTGCAGCCAGCGGAGCGTGAAGAAAACACCTCGCCTAGGAGGTGGAGCGAGCAAGTCGGTTACATACCTGGAAAATCACATTAGCACACATGCAAACTTTTCTCTACCACTTTTCTCTGCTCAGTCTGTCTCTTCTTCTTCTTCCTTATATCCCCTTTCCACAGCATCTCTGTCGCTGTGCCTCTATCAGTGGCTCACATTCGACTCACTCAGTTCAAAGGGAAATCCCATCCATGCATGACTACGCTAATCAATAGCAGAAGCGGGCCCACTGACATGCAAACGTATATACAAGACAAGCATAAAAACTCTTTCGACGGATCGCGCCGTGGGAGTCTTGCCAGTGCAGATGGTTTACGGTAACAGGGTGGCCAAGCGGTTAGAGAGGCCGTCCTTCAACCCGGAGGAGCCGGGTTCAAGCGAGCCGCCCTCCTGAGGTGTCCCATGAGCAAGACGCTGAATCCCTACCAGCTGAGCCTGACCTTTGACCTCTCTGTGGAGAGGGGAGGCAACAGAAAAGTACCAGTATTATAATTTAGAGACAGTAGGGTAACTTCTCTTTATCTGACTTAGCCTTTCTCTCTCTATCTGTGAGCTCTATTCAAGTACAACTGCAGTAAAAACATTGACAGACGATAAGCTTGTCACCACCCGGCAACATTGTTTTGTTGTTGGGACGACGCATCAGCTGGCAAGGGCGGCAAGCCCCCGTCCCGATGACAGACGTCAGGTACACACACGTCACGGTGTTATTACAGCAAACCGAGTCCAACACAAGCCACACATCAAAGCCTCCATGCAGGTCTGTGCTGAAAAATGCTTGCGTCTGCGTGTGTTCTTTATGTGACAGCAGGTGTGGGTGTGTCTGTGTGTGTGTGCATGTGTTCTTTTATGTGTTTACATGTGAGTTTGTTTGGACAAGACATCAGGGTCTGTAGAAAAGCATGTGTGTGAAGTCGGGTTATGTTTGTGCATTTCCTTAGCATGGGTTTCAATGGAGAGTTTTAGTGTCTTTTGATGGTCTAAATGCTGTTTCAGAGGATTTTCCACCCTGACAAGAATACAATTCTGGGGGAAACACTGAATCTTTAAAATTTTTTGGAATTTTATGGTATGAAAATAGTCAAAATATTGACACAAAATATGGCTATTGGCAGCTTCAATTCAAAAATATCTGTAACAGTATCAGCCGTTAAAAACCCATATGGGTCGAACCCTAGAGAAGAGTAACAGAGGCCAGAATCTTTGGACACAACAGATAGAGAGAGAAAGAGAGGGAATAAAAGTCCAAAAAGTTTGAAAAAAAATGAGTCTGACAAAGACAAACTGCGTGTCTCTCAGTGAGTTATCTGCAGGAGCCCAGCCAATGAAATACCACTCCTCTCTACTCCAGTGGCTCCAACACATGGATCTGTTCTCAGGTTACTGAGGGCTAGAGGTGCAGGACTCCCCAATTCACCTCCATTTCCTGGCCCAAGGGGAGAGGAGCAGGGATAGGGCAACTCTATATTACAGTATATTGCTGTTGTCATGTGGAAACACTGGAACTCCACCAGTCATATGAAAGGGCTTATGAAACCCTTTCCAAAACAAAAACCCATAGTCATCAAGCTAAAAGCAAGGCTGTGTTCCTTTAGTTCCTGGAAAATGTTGGAGATATGAGGTTTTCACATGACAACAGCAATATGTTAATATATGAAATGGCATGAGAGGAGAGGAGAAGAGAGGGCGCCTGCAAATTGAATTCAGCTAGAGTTATGTAGAGTTATGCATATGTATGGGATAAAGTGCAACCATGGTGATATATTGCAAGAAAATTCCTGCTGTGGTCTATCCCACATTATCTAATGTTAACTAGTTTTAGAACAGGTTGCTTTAGTCCAGGATAGTGCATGGAAATGGGGGATAGTTACCCTTGCAGCAGGATGGGGCGCTGTCTGTACTTGGGAATCGCACCAGCAGCCTGCTACAAGTTCTAAAGTCCTGGAAAGGGATAGCAGCTATACCAGCTATAGTTCTGCAGAGGCTGCGTGTGCTATGATGGCTGTATAAGGGTGGATTTGGTACAGAGATAGCCATTGTAGAAGCTCCCTCCACCCCAGTTCTATGCTATGGTACATTATCCCTGCAGGGTTTTCGGAAACAAATCACCAGTAGTTCGTTCAGTATGCAAACAGCCAGACTCATATAGACTCGCAAGCAGCAGAGAAGGCTCGGTAATTGCGCTTGAATATGCCTATTCATCAGGTAGTGCGCTGACAATATAACTGCTGAATTAGTGAGACCTCCAGTGGATTAAGTAGTTTCTACCTTACATGTTCAGTGAATTATGGTCAAGCTTTGGACAAATACAGTACAGCTGCAGCTTATTAAAATTCACAGTGAGGCGGAGCTGGTGCAAATCAGCAGGATTAAGAACTGATTGGACAGGTTTCTTAGCAGGGCATTTCATCACTAGGTATGTTTCCATCGAAGCTGTCAAGCGAATTTTAAAGCTGCACTAGTTTTTCATGTAAAAATTCCCCCGTCTTATCAGCCTAAATCACAAAGTGAGACTGCGGCAGAGAAGAGCGGCCCCTTCCCCGCCAACTGAGACGCTGTTTGCCTAAATTAAGATCCGATGTTGGGTAAGGACTCTTCTCTGCCCACAGGAGATGACAAATCAAAAGTTAAGAGCAAAACACAAACTCTGTCCTAAACAGCAGCAGTGAACGCTCCGTCCAGAGAAAGCTGGACTCACCAATGTTAGATCTTTTTCCTCTCTCGTCTCTTTGGTTTCCTTTGGTATAAAGTATCACAGACCGGGCTGTGACAGTTTACTGATGACACTGACAGGATTTCTGGGTTTTGAAGTTTTTTCAAACATTTTTCAAACAGTTACATCTCGGTGCCATTTGGAGCTGCCAACGTGTGCAGTTGCCTTGTGTAGCTTTACGCAAACTTCTGAAATATTGCAAAAAAATTAAATGCGAATTAGGTGTGTTTCCATCAACTGGATTGAAGAAAATACACACGCTTCCTGATACGTAGAATATATCTACATTGAAAAATGGGAAGAGTGTACAATCATGTCAATATTTATTCAACAAATGCATTCCCATCTCGATTTCTCGCATAATTTCTTAGCTGAAAGAAAACCTTTTCTGTCTAAAGTCAGCGTAAAAACATTTTGCCATACTTTTTCGTCCAGCTTTTCTTCTCATTTCATCATAATTCACATAAAAACACTTGGATGGAGACCCAGCTATAGAGCGTATGACAGAAAACGTGTCATATCTTGAGTGTTTTAAATAGCTGCAGATGTTGTGTAGCTTTGTCCAAAAATCTGGTGTTGCAGGGGGGAACCCAGGTCACTGATAAGACCTGGAGGACTTTCTGCTGAGCTGGGCCAAACCTATCTGGATTCAGTCTCTCTCTCATACACTCACACACACATACACGTTTGTATTACTTTACTTGGAAGGGCCTTCAACTTTTAATTGCATTCATTCCCAAACCCCCTAGCCCCTAACCTTAACCCTTAGTCTAACCTTAATTCTAACCTTAAGCCTAAACCCAAGTCCAACCCTAAACTAACCTTAACCACAATGCTTACCCTTATCTTACCCAGTCCTAAACTAACCCTAACCTTAACCCTTA
Source organism: Centroberyx gerrardi (assembly GCF_048128805.1). Taxonomy (NCBI): domain Eukaryota; kingdom Metazoa; phylum Chordata; class Actinopteri; order Beryciformes; family Berycidae; genus Centroberyx; species Centroberyx gerrardi. The sequence goes on along the minus strand of NC_136010.1, from coordinate 25,324,479 downwards.
CCCTAACCTAAACCTAATCCTAATTCTAATATTAACCCTAAACCCAAGGCCTAACCCTAAACTAGCCCCTTGTTGAAGTGAGTTGACTTGTCTATTGCCTCAAAAGGGCTCAAAGGGCTGGCATTTGAACTTTGGATACACTTGTTTAAAATTTTGGATTTCCTATTGAGATGATGAGTATGGTGAAAGAAATAATTCAGTGACAGAACAGCAGGCCTCAGGTCTTCAAAAATATATCACGGTTTGAAAATTAATTAGTGCAACCTGAAAGCCTGTCTGAAGTAAAAAACTTTGAACTTGATTCTGCAATAATCCAGTATGTCTCTCTGTCGTGTATGTGTGTGTGTGTGTGTGTGAAGTGAGTTGCAGACAGAGAGCAAACAAGTGGAATAGCTAGCAGGGGGCAAAGTCTGCATGCAGGGAACTTCAAAAGGGTTTCTATCTAATCTACAACTCTGCCATGGTACAAAAACACACAGATAGTGCGGACACACGGCTTGCATGTAGAATAGGACAAATTACAACCTCCTTGTATAGACTCTACATTTACCTTCTCTGGAAAGGAGCCACCACCATTTCCCATTCCCTCCCAGCTATAAACTATCGAAATTGAGCTGCCTGTGTCATTTAGCCCTCACCTTGTATATTCTCCCATTCCCGGCAAGATTTACTTCCCCATAAAACCTTTGCCTCTCTCTCTCGTAAAACAATATCTTGCTTCTTTAAAACAAAATAACGATAAGTAAAGACATCAAAGGCCGACTTTGTGAATAAGACTTCAATCCATTTGCTTTTGCTGACGATTAAAGCAGCAGAGAGTTTCGTCATGTGTTCACACTTATTGAAGATTAAGGCTTTTAGGGTTTTTTTTTCCTGAAGAGTGTCATGGATCTATTTTCTTATCTGCAGTAATAACCGCACACTAAAGAACACCTTCAACACTTTTTATCTTCATACGATAAACCCAAATGGAGCGCTCTCTACCTCTCTCTAAGGTCCACAGCTATCTTTTGGTGTCTCGGTCTATATGTCAAGAGCAGAAGTTGATAACCCTGTTCACTGTAATCTATATAGTTTAGATAAGTATGTAGAAAAGGTTGTGATGCAAGAAAACTAGATTTAATGTGCCTGCAGTTTTGGTGGGGAAAAGTATGGATTTCCAGAATTGCATAATATGATTCTTTAACAGGGAGGGCAATAAAAATCGTGCTGGCCTATAGTTGGTGACGCTGTCTTACAGATTATCGATTGAGCCAGTTATCATGCTCTTTCATTCATTCATTCATTCAATCATTCATTCAATCATTGATTCATTCATTCATCATTCATGGTTGCATTCAATCATTCATCAATTCATCAACCTCTCATTCACGTGTAAATGAACCAATGTCCATTCATCCATCCAGTCATCCACCCATCCTTTCCACTCATCCATCCCTCCTTTCAGCTCATCCATTCATCCATCCATCTATCACCCATCCATCCATCCAACCATCCATTCAGCTCTGAGTAGTAATGTAAAGAGACTTCTCCATCTCAGGTAATCTATCCATCCCTCCAGCCATCGATCCCTCTCTGTTTCAGCTCATTCACTCTTTCCATCTCTGGATCTGATATAATCACATTTGGTTCTGCTCACCTCCATCCACAGCCGGGCCATGTGCAGGCAAAGGGTTTCTCCCCGGTGTGCCTCCTAAGATGGGCCTTGAGGTGGCTGCTCTTGGTGTACATCTTATTACAGCCGGGAAAAGAGCACTTGTGCATTTTTATAAGGTCCGCTACCGCACTCTTCTGGTACTTCTGACCTCCAATGAGGAACCCTGTGGTCGAACCTCCCCCGACCCCCGCTTCCCCGAGCCCCATGGGTTTAGCGGCGATTGGCACCGGCGCGATCCGGACGAATTTGGATGGGCCTCCGGTTGGGCTTGTGCTGGTAACGTTTGCCGGGGGAACCAGCTGAGGCACCAAGGCAAAGGTCTGCCCCTGGATGTTGACCAGGAGCTGGGCTATTTTGATGTCCGACGGGGCCTGGGGTTGCTGGGGCTGGGCTTGCTGGGGTGGGGCTTGCTGGGTGGCAGTGTTTGATATAGCACTGGGGTTGGGCTCTTGTTTGATCTGTATGGGTTGGATTTGTAAGATGACAGGCACGCTGGAGGCAGCGCCCGAACCTTCTGTTGAGACCAAAGGCGATCCGCAGTTCTCCTGCTTAATCCCATCAACAGCTCCACTACTAGAACTAGTGATACAACTAGAATCCATTGTTGATGGTGTATTGTCCATTTCAGACTTATGTTTGGTCTCTGTGTAGGAGGAGAGCGGAGAATGAGCAGCAGCACTGCAAGCCACAGGCACAGTCTGATCTGAGTTCTCTGACCCTGACCCGAGTTCTCCCGCTATCGTCCTGGGACTCTCCGCTTCGGCGTCCTCCGACGCTGGTGACATCCCTCCATCGCTCCCCTCCTCTTCTCTCTCCATCGCCACCTCCATGTTCTCCTCCAGGAACTCCTCAATCTCCTCCAGGGTGGGCTGGAACAGGAGCGCCGCCGGGTCCTGCAGCTCGTCCAGGAAGACGGGGAACTCGTAGCCGTCCTCCTTGGCCTGCTGCTGCAGGAGGCTCAGCCGCTGCTCCCTCCTCGACTCCCAGGCCAGGCCCATCGGCAGTAGGGGGGCAGAGGGAGACGAGGAGGTGGAAGAGGACGAGGAAGAGGACGGGGAGGACAGGGACAGAGAGGAAGACGGAGGAGCAGAAAGAGAGATGCTGCTACTGCAACTTATGGAGGTGGCGAGGGAAGCCTGCGAGAGGAGGAGGTCCAGCAGGCTGTCTTGACTCTCTCCCCCTGACGAGCTACTCCTGCTGCTCCGGCTCCTGCTCTCGTAGCTGGAGCCCAGGAGGCGCCGCGACGACGGCGACGAAGACTCGGGGCTGGAGCAGAGGGAGGAGCGGGGGCTGGAGGAGTCACTGAGGTCATCCTCGGAGACAAATGGCGAGGAGGAGAGCGTCGCCCCCTGGTGGTGGTGGTGATGGTGATGGTAGATGCCTGCGTCGGTGACCATGATGCCCGGCAACACACCGCCGCTGCCGTGGTGATAGTGGCAGTTGTAGTCAGATGCCGGAGAGCCGGTGTAGTACAGGAAGGTCTCCTCGCCAAGAGGCAAGTGATCCACCATTCCTGAGCGGATGACTGGCAGCTGGACTCTCTGCTCTGCTCTGAGGATCAAGCTTTTCTGTACGAGATTGGCTGGATGTTGGAGAAGAACTTCACTCTTCTTCCTGTAAAAGAGCGACGATTGCAATCATCAGGTATGACAGTGGAAGAAAACATGCCTTTGAGATGGATTGGACAGTAGAATGCATTAAGTTTGGTACAAAAATAGAAATTGACCACCTAGTGGCACCTACTCTATTTGTGGCATGAAGGTCAAACACACTCTAGAATGATTTTGAGGTTATTACACATCTTAAACCATTGGCCATTGGAGAGAGAGAGAGAAAGAAAGAGAGTCTGTAACTGTTGAGTGATAAATTCTTAACTCCATAACAAACATCAATACTAAAACTATGAGAAGACATCATTTAACATAATTTAGCATTATGTTCATTGAGATTACTGGAAACTATAGTGGTTAGTGTTTGCCCAGATAGTGTCAGGTAGTCCTCGAAGTTTTTTTGAAGATGTGTAGACTGGCTGTTTGCCCTAATGAAAAACCACAATAATGTTCCTATAACATTCCTATAGGGATTTATAATGTGTCTGTGGTACTGCACAGTGAGTTTATAGCGACCTTACTGTATTGAATGGTATTTTTATCTCCTATAGTGGCTCTCTATGGACTTTTATAGCATGTCTGTAGTTCTCAATAATTAGTTTACAGCAACTGTATGGTGCTTTGTGGTATTTTTGACTCTGAGCTTATGACTATAATATTCCCATAAAGTCTTCACATATTGCTGTGATATGTGTGTAGTATCCTTCTAATGTTTCCTATAGGATTGCTCTAGTTCATGCACTACCTGCTGCTGATTCAAGAGGTTTGAAGCTGAAGGCGCTCCAAAGGGAAAGTCAACCACGTGTGAAGAAAGTGGAATTTGAAGACCGTGTGTGTGTGCGCGTGTGTGTGTGGACAGACGCTGCAGCTGCTGGTGCGCTCTGCAAGATGACCATGTGGAATCAGGAGTTCCCATTTCCCACCGCTGCTAACATTAAAACCGTATGGTTCAGTTGGGTTTTTTTCTTCTTCTATTTTTCCCTCTCAGGGTCTCAGCGCTGTTACAGCTTGGGCCTTTGTAGCACCCAAAGTCGGACGTGGCACCCTTAGGGAAAAAGACGTTTAGTAATCCTGTAGTAGGATTTTAGAGGGACACTATGCAAATACCAAAAATCAGTCCCCATGGGAATATCATAGGGTTATATATTCGTATTATAAAATATTATAGTGATAAGACTGGAGATTAAAAAATACCGTTATGCATCAAAAGGTCACTAAAAGCCAGAGACAAACTGTAAGCTACTACAGAAAGGTAAAGTCAATAGTGAATATTACAGTGAATTTTCGTCAGGGTCATTCAGTCAGATCAGTGGATTTCGGTGGGATGACGAGCAAAGGATTTAGTGTCTATTTTTATCCATCCAATAGCCCACAAACAATGTCGGCTTGGCACTTCTTCCACATTTATGTAGGGTAGCCTGAATGCGAGATTTTCAAATGCCCTAGTTAATTGCAATGAGCAGCCTCGGGTTTATGATGATAAAAAAAAAGATGATAAAAGTCTTTGTGACACCGTAATATAAGCTGCATGTGTACAGAATGAGTGTCTAGAAAGGAGAGATGAGGCTGAAAAATGAATGATTGTGCGCCCTCTTCTGTAAAGCTAAAGCAGTGGTTCCCAAAGTGAAGTCCGGGGACCTCCAGGGGTCCTTGAAGGGGTCACCGGCAAAATAAGTCATTTCACCGTCATTTCACTCACTATAAGTTATCATAATGAAATCATATAAAAGATGACTGTTATTTATTATACATGTGACTGTCTCCACTGTTGTTATTGCCCCACCTTCAGTGTAGACAGTTATGTAATTCTGAGTAAAGTAGTCTATAACAACAAAAATCCTCTTAGATGTCGCTTGTGAGGATAAATCTTATACATAAAAAGAAAGTCAGTGGTCTAATGTAGGCCTACTTGACATGAAAAAAAAAAAAAAAAAGTTTGGACCCCCTGATCTAAGCCTCAGTCATTTGCCCTGCAGTAACCCCGCCGTCCTGAAACATCAAGAAGGCTTTGACAGCATGATGCGCTGCTGGGCTTCACCACGCAGCGTGGGTCCGAAAAATAACACGCACACACTCAGGAATTAGGCCGATCCCAGCAAAACTACAAGTCTCTATAGGAATATTATAGTGATTCCAGAGCAGATAAAGTACGATAAGGTCACTATAAACTCACTATTGAGCACCGCAGACATACTTCACGTCCCTATAGGAATATTATAGAAATATTATAGGAATATTATAGTGATTTTTCATTTAGATCAGCGGAATATGAAGTGGAATATTATCAATAAAGCTTTGCAAACTCGCCTGTGTGATACTAATACCGGCTGCTGGGGTTTAGTGGTTTAATGGGGTTTAATGCCTCTCCATTCACTCAGCAGAGTCATGCTGCCTCTTCCACGTAAACATGTTGTGGCTGCGCGACAGAAGGAGCGGACACACACACACACACACACACACACACAAACACACACACACACACACGCACAAATCATGCACTTTCAGCCTACTCTCGCACCGTGCCGGACTAAACCACTCACCTTTATCTGTGAAGGAACCAATATTCCGCTCCCTCGCGCTGTCTGTGCGTAATGGTGCGTAATGGCAATATAACTCCACGGTACGGGCTTTGCATTGCTGAGCGGCTCCGCACACACACACACACACACACTCTCTCTCTCTCCGGCGCGCTGGTAGTTTACTTACCGTCACATGATCGGAGCTGGGTATGTTATAAGAGTCAAATTAGGGGTCGGCTTATGAAGGCTCGCCTGCTCGGCGCTCCTCCATTGGCTCTCCGCGCAGGAAGGCTGGCCCCAGGGTCTGGCGTCAATGGGGAGAGAGAGAGAGAGAGAGAGAGAGAGAGAGAGAGTGTGTGTGTGTGTGTGTGTGTGTGTGTGAGAGAGAGAGAGAGAGAGAGAGAGTGTGTGTGTGTGTGTGTGTGAGAGAGAGAGAGAGAGAGAGAGAGAGACTGTGTGTGTGTGTGTGTGTGTGTGTGTGTGTGTGTGTGTGTGTGTGCGTGTGTGTGTGTTAGTCCCTATCGATATATCACTACTTTAATGCCCAATGTTATCACTATAATATTTCTATAATATTCCTATTAGGGTTGTATAGTACTATCCTTCTATTATGTAGCATTCTTCTATCATAGGAGTACTATAGTGCTTTTTTCATTAGAGGGGAGTGAGAAAGTGAGTGTGAAATGAAATTCCTATAGAAACCTAGAGTATGAATATGAGTATGAATTTACAGTGACCTCTTCACACTTAATGGTATATATTTTTCTCCTATGATTCTGGGTGTTGAGGACGCAAATGTCTTCATTTTGAATCATGTACGACTTTGTAAAGCACACTTCTCTGCTACCTGAAAAGCACAGTGAGCTACTGCATATTGGAAATGACCGTGACTGAGTGAGTGAGTGAGTGTGAGAAAGAGAGAGAGGGAGCCCTTCAGCAAGTCAGTGAGTGTGTTTACATGCCGCCTAATAACAGCAGTCACAGGACTTTTGCTTTTCCTCCCAGTGAGCAGACCTCATATAAACACCTCAGCTGGGCAAGTGACTTCACTGGCTCCGACCTAATTTGATTTTCTTGCCTAGTTTAGATTACCTTTCAGTGTGTTTGGCTAAGTGATCCACTTTCAGCCTGCTGGTCAACATTTGTGACTGTTTCAGTGTGTGTGTGTGTGTGTGTGTGTGTGTGTGTGTGTGTGTGTATTCATCAGAGAGTGAGGGACTGGAGTGTAAAAGGATGCACACTGTGGATATCTGTTTGCATAATAGGACTCCTATTGAAAATCATTACTACTACTACTACTACTACTAGTAGTAGTGCTGTTACTACTACTACTACTACTACTACTACTACTAGTAGTAGTGCTGTTACTACTACTACTACTACTACTACTAGTGCTGCTACTACTACTACTACTACTACTACTACTACATGCATTGAGCTCAAATGACTGTTTTCTACACAGTACATCTATCTAAATGTTTCTGCTTCCCCTACTAATGAAATTGAGCGTGGCTCATTTGCCAAAGTATCCCCCCTTCCCTTCTCACTTGCCGTTGACCTGAACGCAGGCAGAGGTCCAAAGGTAGTTGGTGACAACCTGCTGAAAGAGAAGCAGTTCACTCCAGTCAACGCCTCTCTCTTTTCACACTCAGATTAGATCTTTGCTGATATCAATGGTCAGCTTGTAAAATGTATTAGGAAGTCCCGATTTGGCGGCGTGATTGCCTGAAGCAGAGGTTCTTAAAGTTTTAATGTTTGTTTGTTTTTCTTCCCTCTACTCCTCTTGTTCGCTGAGGACTGACTCAAAACATCTCTGCAACCCATTTCAGGTCCCAACCCATATTTTATTCATTTATTTTTTTTATATATTTAAAGAAACGCCGAGCCCATAGTGGTTACTCAATAACAGAGTCTCATAGGGAGTCTACAGAGGTTCTTTTCTCTTGCCCACAAACTAATTGGTTTGGGCTGGTGTTCGCTCTATTCAAACTCACAAACACCTACACATATGCATATTATGTAAGACCCAGATGGACTTAATGAATCAAATTGATTTCTTTCCTCTGGTAATTGTAGCATGCAACAGGCCAAAAGTGAAATGGGGAAAATATGTGCTTCTTGGGTGAGTTTTTCAAGGTTGCAACGATTACAGAAGTCAGTGCTGTGATCTAGGTCATATCAAGTGTTGAAAGGGAGATGTGGGCACCTGAAGACATTTTCAGGAGGAAAACGCACACATGTGGTGAGGAAAAAGTCCTGCAGACAATTAGAGAAGTGAGTTTAAAGTGGCAAACTGCGGAATCTGTGTTGTTTCCATCTTTGATGCTCAGCGCTCACTGCTGTGGTGTTTCTGCACTGCACTTCCCAGAGATCACCTGTCAATCAAACAGTGTGGGCGGGGCTTGGAATTTCTGTTGATGAAGTGGTGGCTATCACTGCTCATGCCACCAGACCCCAAATAGACAACAGGCCTGTTGCTGCAGGGTTTCCACGTTCCTCATTACCAATATTCAAACTACAAACCCTCCTCTCACAAGCTCACTGCTCCTCCAACCCGGATCCCATGGTGAGATAATCCACTTCACATTTGGGCTCAGGCCTGGATGAGTTTATGTTTGGCTTGTGGCATCATCAGGCTGGTTTAATTATTCTGGGGTAAAAAACAAACTTAGCTTCGGAGAGGAAGTGCAGGATAAACACGTAAACTCAGTTTGCCCACTTTTTTTGTCATTTGTGAAAGAGTTTACCTACTGTATCTTCTGAGGCCCAAATGACTCTTTATGATATGAATTTATGAAAGGGCAGAGGTAGTTTGCACTATTCACATAGTCGTGAGGAAGTAGAATAAAGGTGTGTAGCCTCCACAGTGTGATAGCATGGGGAAATGCCTTAAATTGGACATTGTTATTTTGGAACAGTGTGCGGGTTGCTCTCATTTTCCCATGATGTACATTTATACAATACATTATTCTAGGCAGTGTCAGACTCATGTAACTTATAAAAATATGGTTTTATCAAGAAAATGGAACATAAGCTAATACTAAAAAAATCTATCATTCTAAAAATTCAGTTTCTTTTTGTTCCTATTGGTGGTTTTTTTATCACAGTTTACCCACATTCTTATTTTCCACCACATCAGCATTTTGCATCTTTGATCAAGAGTGCATACTGTACCTGGCTTCAGGCCCACCAGCTAACACAGACCCCAGCAGCTGTAAACCTGCCATGTAAACAGGAATCTGCAGCCAGTTCACTGGGTGACGGGAGCAAAGCGGTGGCTGAATTTACACTGCCACGCCAAAGCTGATTATTTTCACTCACCTGACACACAGCTGATCTTTTCACGGGCAAGAAATCGGATTCTATGTGGGTTTTTCATGTTTTGATGGTAATGAAATGATCAGATCTGCATTACATATAGGTGGAAAATAATCCCGTTGTGTCCTTTGAGCTGTAGCATTAAAACACACAAGGCCGCTCCAGGAGAAGTGTAGAGAAGTTTATCACGGGACACTTCACCCACTGCCCAAAGTGTCTTTCACAACTATCCATACACACACACACACACACACTCATCTATACACACACACAACAGTCTATTTTCAGTCGCTCTCCTGAGATGCTCATTGTACCAAAAACAACGTGAAATATTTGTAAAACCCCACCGGTTTCTCGGGAACAAAGATTCCCTCAGAGAATTACGCAATGGGGTTTTTAATAAACCTGTAAAGAAAACAACCCCCCCCCCCCCCCCCCTCCACCCCACCCACCCACACAATCACCACCACCACCAACACACACAAACATCCCTCCTGTCTCTAATGCACTTCTTAGACAGCTTAGTTGGCTTTTAGTTACACTGGCAAGTCTCATCCTATTTGATGGATTAAGTGTCCTTGCCTTTTGCCTACATACACACACACACACGCTGGCTCCCATTCAGCAGCATGGGATTATTCATACCACAGTGCCATCGTGACTAACCTTTGCATACTCTTGTTTGAGCAGATTAGTTGGTATATAGAGGCTGAATTTTCGTATTTGAGAATGTTTTGTGTGTGTGTGTGTGTGTGTTTGTTTTCTTTCCGTTCATTTTATTTCCTAATGTAATCACATAAATGAAACAACAATGCCATAGTGTGATAGTGAGATGGCAAGTCGGCTGGTGGGTTGGAGGCGAAGGCTCTGCAGTGTAAACATCATCAACAAGTCAGCAGAAGTCCATTGATTTCCTATAGAGCTGAGCGACCAGGGAGACTCAGCCGATGTGCAGATGGTCAACAAGCTTCTCGTCACGGCTGAACTTTTCACGGTCATAGTCCGTCAACAGCCAATCAGATTTGTGCGCTTCCTTGTTTCCTCAAAGATGTGATTTAGTTTCAGGAACAACAGTAAAAGCAACTGTAAAGTAAACTATAAAGTAAGAGGACACCGACAGAAAATGGTGATGTGTGTGCGTGTGTGTGTGTGTGAGAAAGAGAGAGAGAGATGAAATGATTGACTCAATCATCCAATGTTAGCCTCCTCTCATCTCTTTTAAACCCTGTAAAGCATAACTTTAGCACTTTGTTGTTTCCTCTTTGCTCTGCATGCGCCGCTGTGTAAAGTAGTGCAAAGTGAAAGTGGTCAGGTCATGGATAAACTGAAAATTATGTGCATGTTCATGAGTGTCAATATATTGAAAAAGACATGCTTGGGTGCTTTTCTGATTTTTGGAGCATCCATTGGAGCAATTGACAAGACTTTGGTCTGAATATATTGGTAGCTTCCTGTGTTAACTCATCAAAACAATGTTTTTCTCTCAGGTTGAGAGAGAGAGAGAGAGAGAGAGAGAGAGAGAGAGAGAGAGAGAGACATCAACAACACGTGACTAAGGTGAGACTAAGGCGGTCTCAAACGCACGATGACGCACGTATGTCAAATGCACCAGAATTCGCTTTTCCACGCACCGCTCCACTTTGCCCCAAAGCCATCCCATTTCATTCTGATACTGTAGATTACTTCTTATTGGTGGTGTTATCTTTATTTCTTGTTTTGGCAATTGGAGAGAGAGAGACAGAGAAGGAGAGACGGACCCAAACAGTCCACAGTCCATACATCCAGCCCTTGTTTTCTCTCCTCCTCTCTTCATTTGTTTAACCTATAAAAACACGACAAGGGCCAAAGTTCACCGCCTGCTCCTCAAGGTCGCGTACCAATTCTGTGGTCAACAAAACCTGCGTGTGCCTACTGACGCCTTCACACACAAACACACACTTGGCTGTGGGATAATTTCGGGACAGAAAATTAAAAAAAACTATCCCACCTGTCTGAAAAACAATACTAGTTTAGATTGTAGAAATGCCAGAGTCTGAAGTACCAATGGTGAAGTGTCCCTCTTCTTCCATATGTATGTGTGTGTTTGAGAAACACTGGTGGACTCAACGTTAATGCAGAACAAAGGCAGTTTACTGAGGCTCAAACGCCGTGGATGGGGCCGAAATATGCAAAATATTCATGATGACTGTTCCAGTTCCAGAGAAGCCGAGATAGTAATCTTCCTGCTTTTTTTAGTCATCAGCTAACATAATGCATTCTATTGGCTGGTGGCCAATGGACCAGGTGCATGAGAGATGTCTGCTTCTTGCTTTCCAGTAATTAGACCGCATTTCCCAGTCATAAGTTCATTGCCTGCTGTGGGGCAGGTAGCTAGCAGACAGGTAGTTTAGTTAGGTAAGTTGCAGGTATCAGTGCAATGATTCAAGTGTTGAAATGTGAAGAAGAATCACTTTCATTTACCCAGATACTAACTCTTCTTCTTCTACCCTGGAGAATCGTCCGAGTCTTGAGCGTGAGTTGTACCTTTAGTTGCAGCCGCTGCACCTTCTTTCCTGAGAGTGTTCGGCCGGCAGACAAAGCGAGCGAGCAGGATTCAGTCATCATCGCCCGTTGTTTTCCAAAACTCGTCATGTCCCAGATCCCCTGTTTTTCCAAGACAGAGGCCGCAGTGTTTCACGTTGCTGTCGCTACTGCCACGCTCCACAGAGAATATTATGCCTCCGAGTCCTGGATCCGCTCTCCCTGCTCCTCGTCCTAATCCAAACCGTTTACAGACACAGAGAACAAAGCTTTGCCTTTATTCAGACTCCAAAAGGACGGTATTATATATCCCCCTTCCTTCCTTCCCGTCTCTCCTCTCTCTCTCTCTCAAATCTAAAAATGTTTTGCTTTAACATGTAACCATGGCGGTCAACTGATGATTTAATGGCTTAGTGTTTTTTCTTTTTTTCCAAGAATCTTCAGATCTTCAGATGCCAGTGGCAGGAAGAGACCGAAAGATTGCATGATGAAGAGGAGATGTACTGACGCGCAGACAGCTGCATTACGTACTGCAAAGCTCACGATGAGCTAATCAGTTTTGAGCTGATTTAAGGGAAGTGACTGAAATGAGGTGAGTAGAGTACGTAAGCAAGAGGATGCTTCCTTCCTAGTTGATTTAACACTGCAGGGACATCCAAGTTTGCTGTTAACAGAATTGAAGCTGCACTGGAACAAAGGCCATTTGGTGGATGATTTTATCCAAAGAACCTAAGAACGTACTATGAGTGCGTACATTTTTACCATGGGAATCCTCAATGGGAGCCTCAGCAGCATCCAATGCCCATTGAGCTATACTGTACACATGACCACAAACTGGAAACCAATGGAGACAAGCATCCTCTTCACCGTCTCTAATGAAACCGTAACGTATCCAAGGGATTTGATCTCTCAACCTCTCTCTCTCTCTCTTAATGAAGTTATTATTATTATAAGTAGTTAAGTTAAGTTCGGGAACAAGACCACGCCTCAAGCACACATTCAATTTCCTGCTCCACCCTATTTAAACGCGCCTAACCATGACCTTTTCTCTCTCTCGTATGTCTCAGTTCTCTCATCCCTCCCACCCAACCCCTTGCTCTTCTCTCTCAGTACAGGAACCACAGTGGGGATATGATGGAGCCAAGAAGACTCCCCATCAGCGAGACAGTGCCCCCACCCTGAGTCTCAATTCCCTGGTTCCTCGAGCTAACCATCGACCCCAACTCATTCGACCCCCTCGATTCATCCCTTCATCTCGACCCCTTCATCTCGACCCCTGATTCATCCCTCCACCCTCGACCCTTGTTTCATCCCTCCATTCTTGACCCCTCTTTCCCTCAATAAACCATCTAAATACATCTCATAGTGACGTGGTCTTTGTTAGTGAATACACGAGTTTACACAGCACATTATTGTGCAGGCTTTGGCGATGCTTCTCTTTCATTTCTAACTCTGTCCACAACACCTCTCAGCTGCGAGAGCATAACAACAACAAAAAGCTGTTTTATAAAGCGGCTCGGAGGTGAGGTAAGTGGAAAAACAGAAAGGCTGTATTGTTGTGATTGGGAATATGCAGCAGTAGCGGCCAGAGGTGGAAAGTGACTTATTACAGCTTCTTTAGTTACTTGAGTAGATCATCGGCGTAATGCCATTTTTATTGAGTATTTTACTTTATTTTGAGTATTTACGAAGTGTTACGTTTCATTTTTAGCCATAGGAATAGTGAGTACAGTGACTCCCATAACTGATTCTATAGTCCAGGTGATTAAAAAGAGCCATCCTCCAGTCAGTTTGGAACACGCACAAAATCCTCACACCGTTTGTTTCAGACTCGCCGCCTGACTCATTGTCTTGACAAGCGAGTGAGGTAACGCTGCTTCTACATGAGCAAAGTCTTTCAGTGTTCCGTCCAACTCCGGTAGCCCTAAAGCAGCAGCGGGCTCCCTGTGCGTCTCCCTTCCTCCTCTTTTTTTTGTAGCTTGAAGGCTTCATTTATATTTGCCCAAAGTTTCCCTGAGCTAAGCCTCTCTGACCTATTACCCAAAGTCCCACAAAACCCGGTTTGTTCAAGTCCCTTTAAAAAACACACGTTTTTGCCAGATGTTGTTCCTTGTTTCTTTCCACATCCTCATAAAAAATTATGTTTCGAAAAAAGAAAAAAAAAACACAGAACCTCGTAATGACATCAGGATCTGCTTCTTGTTGTCCAGAGCTGCTGGAGAGAGAGAGAGAGAGAGAGAGAGAGAGAGAGAGAGGTGCGAGGAGGTAAATGAAAGTGAAGTCACCCTCGGGGAAGTGGGCCTGCATGAAAGGCTATCAGTCTCCCAGTCAGTGTGTTACTATGTGACTAACAGATCCCCTGCCATCACGTTTCTACACTGTGCTCCTACACCTCTCTCTCTCTCTCTCTCTCTCTCTCCGACTGATCCCTCCTCTTCTCCCTCCCTCACTCCTGCCTGCTTCAAAACACCTTCCTTTAGCGGCGGTGTGTTTACATCCACATCCAGGGAGAGCTGGTCCTCTGCCTCTTTAAGTCATTATGTTTAATAGGCCATCGCAGCGTGTCCAGCACCAACTGTTCCTCTGTGTAATGGCAGTGATCTGTTTAATCGCTCCTCTCTTCCCGTCGCTGTTTTCAACCTATCGCCACACCGAAACAATAATGAACAGCCTGTTCGGGGAGGCTTAATGAAACTTTTATGCGTCTCAGACCGGTCCAATTTAAGTCTTGTGATCTCAGAGCAGGACCGTCACGACGATAGAGGTTGATGAGTCACTTCATGAAGACTTAACCCGATACAAGGCACTGGGGCCTATAAGATTAAAGCTGCAATATACCACTATTTTCACATCAAAATAACAAGATATAAATATGATATATTCTATAGTGTCAGTCTGTGTGTTCATGCCTAAATCCCCTGAAATTGGCTTTTCAAAGATGTTGGGATGTTTTTGGGGTGTATACATTTTGCTGTGGGCCAGTGATGAGCTGGTTGTGGCTATCAAAGTGAGGCTAGCAGCCACAGAGCAAGAAGTCACAGCAACAACAACAATGGAGGAAAACAGGAAGAAAAGAAAGAACAGTGAAGCTACATTATCAGTACTTTGTTGTTTTTTTACTGCAGATTGGCATCTGTATAGCAAATCTCAGCTTGGCTTTTATCCCAGTTCTCCCAGTTCTGCCACCTCAGCCTCAGGTTAGATGACAGCTTATCAAGATGAGTGACAAGTGTTGGCAGGGAAACTTGACCAACTGAGGGATAGGAGGTGGGACTAACAACACACTTCCTGTCTCAAAGCGAAAAATTGCATATTGTAGCTCTCTAATGCCTACAGGTCCTCCGTTCATTATTCTTTCATTCATTCATTCATTCATTCATTCATTCAGTCAGTCATTCATTCACTCCCTGCTTCCCTGACTCCCTCCTCACTCATTAAACTCAAGGGGGCCCCAAGGGACGACTGACCAGTAGCGAGGACAGAATCAATAAGGGCCCATAATAGAACCTGGAAACACAAGGATGCAGTAGAGGGTAAACTCAATTTACCCACTTTTTTTTTTTTTTATAGTTTACCACCTTTTTACCTTGACATAAACATTTATGCTGTAAATTCATGGTAAACATCATGGTATGAAGCTGATGAACGTTATGTAAAGAGTGGGTCTTTGAAGGAAAAAGCAAATGTTAATGCTTCTCTGGAAGTGTTGATTTTTCTTGATAGTGGTGTTTGTTTGCCTTATGATCATGATTCATAGTTTACCCACCTTTTTATTTTCCACTACATCAGCGCTTACTGCGGCCCTGGCACAGATCAAAATAAATTAAATTAAATTTGACTTTCTCGTCAAAAACAGATTATCTGGAAGCGACTCAAGCTCTCTCACCCATACAGCGCCAGCCTTGGTGATGTATTTTTTTTGGCAGCTCACTGCCAGGTATTTACTTTCACCACAAGATGGCAACAGATACAGTGAACGAATAAAAAAAGAAATCTCTGGTGAATCCAAGGGTTTTTGAGACAAACATGTTACTATCAGATATAGTATTGGGTATTAAAGTGCTTTAATCTGTTTACAGAATCAATAACTTGAAGCCAAAAATCAGTTGGGCAGATGGAGGTTCAAGGCATTCAGCTCTCTGTGGAGCATATTATTACAAATCAGTATCGTGAATATTGTAGTAATACCAACTTGCCAGACAGCCACCTTCATCTTTCTCTGTACAAACATAATGTATTAATCATATTCTGTAGCTATATGTTTAATAATTTCATCAACGTCAGTAGATATGAGTGAACACAAAGGTAGCCAAACCTCATATCAAAACAACAAGATATTTGTCTGTGATTAGTTAGAAACAGCCAAGAGGACTTCTAGTTGACTACTACATTCTATAGACATTCATAAAAACTTCAACATACAATATATACTTAATATAGACACCATTGTAAAAGTGTATTGTAGCTCTACTTGAAGCAAATGAGTGGAAACCTTTTCAACATTTGATGTGCGTCCTGTATATACAACGGAAAGGCATTTTCAAACAACTGCTGAATGCCAATCGTACAACATTAGTCATAATCATTGTCTGAACATTTACATCAGTGGACTGAATATGCATCTATTCACACCGCAAGGTTAAAAGAGACAAGACAAAAATCCTCCCATTGTACAAAATACATCCTATACAGGCTTAAGTGCCCTCAGAATACGTTTTTATACTGTTGGTGTCCTGCAGAGACCTCACATGTCCAAGCCAAACCATTTCAAAATATCAAAAATACATGTATCCCAAGGAGGAAAATGACCAGTTTTTCCACAATTCCTAAAAGGTTCACTTACTGGGTATACTAGGTTTCTGCAAGACACTGAGTTACTCTTAATTATGAAATTTACAAACGAGAAAATGTACAATGACACAAGTGAAATGCATATTAGTTTGATTGAGATCTCCGTCTCTTTTTTTTTGACAGTCTGTTGCAATGACAATCAACACCAACTTCAACAAAACACGGCAACACGTTTATTCCCTAACATGCAAGAACTTGGAAAAAAATGCACAAGACGATTGAAGTAATTTTAGTGCATACATAAAAAAAAAGAAAATAAAAGAAAAGCCACATTAGTTAGTTACAGAAACACATAAAACAGCATAAAGACCCCTGTAGACCACGTCATTACACTGACATTAACACAAAAGTCTTGTAAGAACGTACCGTAGATGCGGTTGGGTTCCTCATGATCAACTTGGGTTAGTGGTGTTTGAACTGTTGGGACACCTGAACTTACTGTTGCACTTACCATGTATTACGGTACAAACCATACAACAGATAGTAAGGACAGTTGCATCAGATCATGTGTATCAGTAAATGTGTTCAAACAGTAGTACAAGAATACCCATGCATAATAAAGAGATACCCTGCTATGCACAAGATGGACACTAGGTGGCAGGCTTTGTCTGCTTTGTACAGGACTCTGCCTCTGTGCACCTGCCTGGGGATAAAATGTCAAGTCATGGCAGGGGAGAGGGAGGGACGTGCATAGGGCAAAAACATTACATCGGGAGTCAGTTATATTGCTTTTCAGTGAGTGTGCATCCATCCTGTCGCTGGAAATATATTCTAGATCAAGTGTACGCATTCCGAAAAAAGTTGCCTGTAAATTCTCTTCCGTGAAAGAGAAATGGACCTGAACGAAAGACAGCACTGATCTATAGTGTTCCTTCCTATCGCTATCTCCAACTCAGCCTCGCTTTCATCCGCCACTGTTTCTCCCACATCTGCCACATTTGTCTTTTTTTTCCCTGGCATCAAACAAAACAAAACTCCGGACCCCTGCCTCTCCCGCTCGCCTCGTCCTTGTCCATCCATCTCTCTCCCTCTCTCTCTTTCTTCCTCTCTCTACCGGCCTTGTGTTTGATTTATTCAGTTTCTTTTCCCTCTCACTCCGTATGCTTCATCTCTCCCCTCCTTTCCTCCCTCCTCTGTCTTCCTCTCTCCTCCCTGCCTCCTCCTCCTCCCTGCAGGGCAGCCGGAGAGACTGGCATTTCTCGAACAGCAGGAGGGGAATCTGCACCCAGCTTCAGCCCACGCTGGGCAAGAGAGGGTGGGTGCGGCAGACAGAGGTGTGTGTGTGTGTGTGTGTGAACTGGCAGTAATGAACATGTGACTGGGAACCCCATACTAGACCTGCCAACACTTGTCTGCTACCTCTCTGTATGACATTCACATGGGTACCTACCTATCACTAATCTATAACTTCGAACAGAGAAAGAGTTCTCGAATTCTCGCATCAACACTAATTCTTGGGTTGAACTGATCGATTGCGGCAGACTCTATTACAATTTTAATGTTTTTTGGCACAGCTCTCTCCACAAATTGACGTGCGGATTGATGATGATGACGGTGGTAATGAATAAATTAAAACACCTGTCCACATGGAGACCAATTACTGCAATGCATTACAGTCAGAACTCGGCCAAAAAGCATCTGATACAGGCTGGCATATACTGTTCATCTGGGACTTTCAGTCAGGGACTCGATTCAATTAAGTTTAGTGTCTTGCGCTTCCTGGGACTCTTGCCAAATAGAAGGAGTGTTAACAATGCTGAGGACAAGGACAAATGTTAAAAAATTGTGTCTGATGAAGGGAAATAACAGACTAGATTTCAAAAAGTCAAGGTATCGCTTGAAACGTCAAGTCTGCCGTCAGCAGGGAGGAGAGGGACGGTCACGGTTCGCTGTCGCCGGTCTTTCAGTACAGTAAATGAAAAGTAACGGTACGAGACGGGGCGAGTTGGGGGGGGGGGGGGGGGGGGAGATGGAGAACGACAGCGGCTGAGGCGTGGATGAGTGCCCCGTCAGCGTCAGATGTGCCTGTTTAGCTCCGGTAATGATAAGGGAAGCGAGGGCGAGTCACGGGTGTCGATCTCTCTGCTCTTTGAAAAAACGACAAGTAATTGTACGGGATGAGGTGAGAGTAGATGGTAGGGGGAGGAAGTCGAGGGTTTTTTTTTCCGAGGCGGCGTCAGATGTGCCGGTGGAGCTCTGGCAGCGGCGAGGAGGAGAGGGCGGGGCGCGGTTCAATTCCTCGGCTCTTCATAAAGGACAGCAGCTGCTCGGGGATCTCGGCCAAGACGTCCTTAGCCAGCCGGGCCATGCTCAGGACCTGGTTGCCAGATCTGTCGATGTAGTCTCTGAATGGAACGAACTGGAGCGGGAGGGAGAGGATATGGTAGTTTCTTTTGACATTAATACACGGTATACTTATGTCACTGTTGTCATGAAAACATATTAAAAACAGTAAAACAAACTAGAGCACAGGAAGGACAAAGCAAGATACCATGTTTCCTTTTGATTTTGACACAGATTTAAAGGGACATGCTGACATTTTGAATTTTAGTTGACTACTTTTCTTCTCCGGATGCTTGCAACATTGTAGGAAACCAAGGGCTCAAATGGCTTAAGTTTGCGGTGTAGCTAGCGGTGGTCCTTGGTTTCAGTGAGGAAAGGTAACAATGCTAAGAAGCCACTATAAGGAAACAAATGGCTTTTTTTTTCTCAGAATGTGTCAATTGTTTGGTAAAGAACAATAATGACAGACTCTGTCTCATTGAGAAGGTAGCTTCCTTGTTTCTTAATACCTAACAGCCTTCCAAGGCAACGTCATGTGACTGCAGTTAATGTTACACTCTGCCATATGATCAAATGCTTTTTCAAAACAGATTACAAGAAACGTATAAACATAGCTAGCTTTGTGTACTTGTTGGCTATGAAAAGTAAGTCATGTCATTTTTATACACACAATGGGTACTGCTCAGCCAGTTAATTTATCAACCATCAAACTGCCTTGCTAGCTAGCTAAACTACGCCAGGAGCTCCGTCCTACTGGTAAAAGTCATTTCTGTTGCAGTTTCAGACTGTACTAAAATGAATAGGATTCCCTATTGACAATTTGTAGGTTAGTTTTGGAAAACTTTTTCTTGAAGCGGTAACTCCCGTTTGCCATTAATTTTAACGGATGTTGGGGAAGTTTCGTTCTTCTTCGCTGATGTTGCACAGTGTTGTGGGATTTCCTGCACTGCCTAAGGAATCATTGTATGATTCCTTCAAAATCGGCCAAAACAAGGTAGCTTAAAAGGATGCTTCCTATGTGTCCTACCTGAATGAGACAGTACTACAACTTGACAATTTCAACTTCCTACATAGAAATGCTATCTAATTAAGAAGTTTCCTTGGGTTTGAGGCAGGGCAATAGAATGTATAACATAAAAGTATCCCTTGAATTACCTTATGAATACTGTTCACCGTCTGGCTGCTACCTTTATACTGTACCTTCTCCATTAGACTCCCATTCAAATTCTGCCTTGTCAGGATAAATTGAAACCACCCCTTGATCTCTGAATGAAACACAGTAGGAAGGACAGACTTTTCCCCACGAGGATTATTAAAATTCTGTCTTACATCTTTTCGATATTCATACCTAGCATGTGGATATTGCAATTACAATTAAGACATTCTATGTTAACACCTATATTCTGATCTTAATTGTACTGTGAGAATACTGCAGTTGAGACATGACTCAGTGGCCACTTTATTACATACACTTCTCTGTTTGCGCAGACAGCTCCCTACTCCAGTCAGTGAGTCACATCTAAATAAAGCTTAAGTATGAAGCATGCAGACACAGCCAAGAGGATCAGTTACTGTTTGACAAAACATTAAATTAAACATTTAACTTTGAATGTGGTTTGATCATTGACGACCTCCTGGGAGTTTTGCATCGTCTTTAGTTTACCAACAATGGTGCGATAAAGACAACACAACCAGTCAGCTGGAGTCCTAAAGGTCAAAACCCCTATTGGATAGAGAGGTCAAAGGAGAATGGCACGATTTGTTTAAGCCAACAGGCAAGCCACAAGTATGCAAACAGCCCAGTATAACAGTGATGTGCAGAAAAGCATCTCAGAGCACACACACTTGAAGTGTTTGGGGTAGATGTCCAAGAATTCAGGCTGATCCAGAGGCAAAAGGGAGTCCTAACTGGCACTGGCTAGGTGGACCTAATAAATTGAATGTAGGTCAAGGGGGGTCGCTGTCTATCAGCTTACATGAGTCACAGCACTTGTAATTATTATGTGTTATCGATTAATCGATTAGTTGTCAACTATTAAATTAATCGGCAACTATTTTGATAATCGATTAATCGGTTTGAGTAATTTTCTAAGAAAAATAAGTCAAAATTCTCTGATTCCAGCTCCTTAAATGTGAATATTTTCTGGTTTCTTTACTCCTCTGTGACAGTAAACTGAATATCTTTGGGTTGTGGACAAAACAAGACATTTGAGGACGTCATCTTGGGCTTTGGGAAACACTGATCGACATTTTTCACCATTATCTGACATTTTATAGACCAAACAATCGATTAATCGAGAAAATAATCGACAGATTAATCGACAATAAAAATAATCGTTAGTTGCAGCCCTACTTGTAATACGACTTGAGTTGCAGTTGTGCTGTAATTTGCAAATGTTTACAACTCCTTTATCTGTTTACACCGACCGTCACGCTCAGGACTCAGTGCTGAACAACTTGTGCAGAAGTTAATGGGAGTGATGGAAATACCATGGGAGCAATGTGACTGTAATTTATATCAGCAGGAAAATAATTGACGTTGCTCGTATGAGCTGGAGGCAGTCAATATATTAAATCAATAATCGCAGTATGCAAGAATGCATAAAAATGGAAATATTGATTGAAATTTCTTTTCCCATTACACGTGTAAACATCCTTACTGAATTACTGTCATAGTCAGGTTAAGGGGAATCATATAGGAATCATATAGGATTACTGTGTAAGTGTAATTACTGCTATAAGTGAGACAACCTGGAGGGAGAGGAATGGGAAACTATGATACTGCATTATCACTGCAGTATCAGATAGGAGAAACTGATCCTCGAGCTCCAGGTTTCTAACAGGTTTCTGCAAATACTACATGCAAAAAACTTGTAAAACATCATAGTAATGCAATAGGTCTATCAAATACAGCATGTGTCTCATAAGACAGATAATTTATCTGTGTGTAATGATATTGGTAATAAATCTTCCTATTATCTTTTAGGTATTTAGGGATTTAATTGATGACTGCTTTTCCTTTAGGTCAAATATTCATCACTTTGCTATGAGAATGAGTTGGAACTTGGAGTTTATTGTAGGAAGAAGTCATGTTTTTCTTTTGCAGCAACAACGAAACAGCCACCGCCACTTTTATGCCAGTATTTGATTATGGCAATCTTTTATACTCACATGCCTCCCTCCCAATGTCTAGACACTGTGCATCGTGGAGCATCCGAGTTTATTACCGAGTGGAAAGCTCTCATTCATCATCATACCTTGTATGTTCGGCTGACTGGCCCGCCTCCTCCATTAGCAGGCGTGCCGACCGTACATTTTTATTTAGGAGGCCGTTCTGTGTCTGCTCCCTATTTGTGTTCTCGTATCTGTAAAAAAACTGGAAATTACTGTTGACTGTCTCAGGAACTGTTTTCATCTGTCCCTGATGTGTGTTCTGCACCCTCTTCATGAAACTCACTGCAAAGTGATTTAAAGCCCAAATAGCTGCTCTCTCGCTTGGTGAGTTTAAATTGATGATGAAGGATCTTGCGGCAGAATCAATAAGGAACTGTCTTTGCTTTGTTTAATCAAGATTAAAACCGGTTTTGAATCTGTGGCCTTGCTGGTTTGATATTGGACTGATGGACTTTGGAGCACTTACACAGACAATTGTACTTTCTTGTCTCTTATGTGACTCTGAGTGTATTTTCTACATTGTTGTATGTTGTCAATGGGACTAATTAAATAAATGTTCAAGTAATTAATAAAAAATAAGGGGAATGGTGGTGGTCTTATGGTTAGAGACTGGGAGGAAGAAAAGCTGTGTGGAGAAGTAAAACCAGAGTCATGGTGTCAGAAGAAGAACAGTAGAAGACTGCAGAGGTACGAGGAAACTCCTGTGCGTGTGTGTGTGTGTGTGTGTGTTATACATGTAGCCCAGCCTCCTCCTGGGACTACTCCCCCGTGCCGCCGCTCTTGATAGGAACGTGTTAGGAGTCAACTAAACAGAAGTATGATGAGTACCTGTACAATGTCTCTCTCAGCAAGACGTCCTCTGGAGGATACTCTGACCTCGTCTCCATCCAACTCCTCCATGGCTACAAAGAGACACGGAGAGAGAGGAAAAATAAGAGGAAAGAAAGAAGAGAAAGAAAGAGACAGAGAGAGAGGGAGGGAGAGAAGGTACAGCACGTTCCTTTGTATTTTCTCAAAGCAATTGAAGGAAAGGAACGAAGAGCATTGTGAGAATAGCGAGATGCTCAGCAGGTGAAGAGTCAGAATACAGTGTGTACCGAAAAAATTATATTTCATGTCATTTTGACTTTGAAAATAAAAAGAGGAGAAGCTTCATAGGTTAAAAGTGCAGCGAGAGGAGTGCTTTCAGACAGTCTCAAGTGTGGCCAAATATCGGCAAAAGGCGCTCGCTCGGAAATTGCGCTCCATTGGAGATGTCAGAGTGAGAGGTCTTCTGCAGTAACAGCACCTGCTACAGGAGTGTGTTCCCTGTCTGGATTTACTCTTGGACCAAGACACAAAACAGCCTGGATGTTGCAGCGCTGCCATGGCAAGGTGGCTGAGCACAGTGTGAGGTCAAGTCAGCAACCACACACACACACACAGACACACACACACACACACACAGAGGCATACACTAAAACTGACAGCATGAAACTGAAAGTGACATGCCAGAGGTTTTAGAGCTGGAAAAACACAGAAAAAAATAGTGTAGAGCCAAGACAGTGCAAATAAAATGACAAACACAGGCGATAAGGCCAGGCGGATACACACACACACACACACACACACCTAACCCACCTTCCCCCAAGGTGCTACTAAGTGGTTTTGACCTTGTGACCCCCAGCCATGCCTGACTGGGTTCACTACCAGTCCCGCTGTTCGATTGCCTAACCAAGTAGAAAACGGCACTCCATCCAACACACTGATGAGTCGTCACACCCTGCTGAGCTGTAACAGAGTACACACACACACGCTCTTGCATGCATGCACAGACCCAAGAATACACACATGTGCACACTCCAATAGATCCACACACACACACAAGCTCTCTCTAAGAAGCCCCTGCTGGAAAGTCATTGATCTGTGGGCTGTGAGGGGCCTGCACACTTGACTCCATTGACTTTCTGCAGCCGCTCTCCTGGGAAGGGGAACAGCTCACTGCTATATACAACCAATTAAAACTGTTGCTGTACTAGTGCAAGTCCAAATGTAATCTGCAAATATAAAATTCAAAGTGTTTCAAATTAACTTTTGCCCTCCTGAAAACCTCCAGGGTAGGAAAGCAAGAAGAATGCAATCCAATAAGGTACAAAGTCCATTAAAACATTTGTCATTTTCATTTCATGTTTCTGATAGTTAAACTATTATTATTATTATTATTTCAGTATTAAAAATGTTGTTTTTTAATGGTTTTTAGTATTTTATTTGTATTATGTAGTGTTCATTTCTTTTGTAGTTATTTTGATTGTTCCACAGAACCAGCACTTGTTAGACAGCTATAGGCCAATTGTGAAAATATATTATGATAAAATAAATAAAACACTTACCGTCAAACTCAGCCGGCCCGACACCTACGATGATGATGGACATGGGGAGCGATGCTGCCTGCACAGGAGACAACAGGAGTGGGATTAATTCATTTTCAATTCAGTTCATTCATCCACACCTCCAGGCTCAAACAATTTTTGAAGCTAGCGAAACAAAACTGACGGCAGAAAAACAAAACAGAAGTGCCATTTCCGGGGACTTGTGCAAGAATCCCATTTTAAACTCAAAGCCAATCAGTTCTGCGTTTGGCTTAGCAAAATCTTGGGAGTGTCTTGAAACTCCAATAATGGGTGGGGAAGTTTTGTTCATAAACACAGTATGGGCCAGAAGTGAGTTCTGAAAGCCAGAAATTTGAGCAGCTAGCCAAGTAATCACTGAGTCATTGGTATTGATCAGCAACCCTATCAACCCTACAGATATATTATGGCCATTTTGCGCTATGGGGCAAGAAAAACCTTACTTATTACCCCTTAAAAAATGAAGAAATTATTGAAAATGAAAGCTCTGTCATTACCATGTGAATTGCAGTTTCAATTTACATGTTGAACTGGGTGAACTGAAAGTGTAGGCTATTGACCTGACCCACAGCAGAAATACAGTACCAGGTCAATACATCAAAGGTCAGGAACTCTTCAAGAAAGTACTGTGTTTATGAACAAAAGTTCTGTAAGAATACTCAGCGAAGAAGAGTTTAGACTACTAAATAAAGGATTTAAAGCAAATACCTGACTGCATTTATCTCAAAACTGCACTTATAAGGCAGTTAGAAGAGAGAAAGGCTTTGCATTCAAAATCCATTCAAAAACTTTAAGCACATAACTTTCCTTTGCCCCGCCGGCTATAAGAGAAAGCAATTGGCGCCGGCCTAATTAGATCACTAACCTCTTAATCATTAAATCGATAGGTTATTGAAACAACTATTGACCTCTCCCACTGAGATATTAGAATGTCTTAAATAAAATTGACTTTTAATCGTCATTACTCCTACTTGGTTGGAATCTTGAATACAGAACTTTGAGTCATACTCTACTAGGGTATTTTCTACTTTCTCTTAAGTAATGGATTCGTGTACTGAGCGCAGCGGGCTAATTGCTGGGACTGATCCGATCCAAAACATCAAAGCGGTAGAAAGGGCGATGGTCAGGAACTGAAGTGGAGCTTTTGTCCCATGTCAGACCTTGAGTTGTCTTGGCAAAAAAGCTTGATTCCACTCTCTAACAGAAAATAAGAGAAAACCCTGAGATACATCGCAGTAACAGAAGGAGAGATCCCTCCTGCCAGATGTCAGAACTGACACGCAGCTGAATGAAGCTATTGTCCTCCTGGTTTAGGTAATAAAGATGAAAATACATAGATACACTCTGGAGGCATGCGGGAGGGTTTCCAGGAGAATGAATAAAAGTCATTTTTATTACATTTTCAAAAGGTAGAATGGACAGAAGAAAAAGCTTTTGTTCGGGGGTTTAGAATGCTACGGATTGAAATGCATTCACTTTGAAACGACGAAAGAAACAAAGGGCACATTTCCCCAAGTGTCAGTCTGTTTTTAAATGCTAACATGTAATTTGAACGAGATAACAAAAAACATTTTGCATTTCAGAGTACAGAATATTCAAAAAGTTCTCTCCTCATGCTCAACAGGATGCCTCTTCTTTACCTAACAGCATTGAGCAGAAGTGCTGGCTGTGGCTCTTGTTGCTGCTAAGCGACTATTGAAAAACCCTTTTGAAGCGCGTCGCTCTCTTGCCATAAGTTGACATATTTGAAACTTCTAGTGCCCGGCACTTTGAGTGCTAAAAAAAGCAATCTGTCAGCATTGTGTGGAATGTGCAACAGCGTGTCTTTTCCATCTGAAATAATGAGGAAAAGAAGCCCGCTCTGTGAAGAGACATGCAACCTAACTACTGTGAAACTGTGCAAGGAGAAAAACACCATCAGTCTCTGTGTGTGTGTGTGTGTGTGTGTGCGTGTGTGTGTGTGTGTGTGTGTGTGTTCTGTTTACTCACGCTGACCACAGCCTCCTTGGTCTGGACCATGTCAGAAATCACTCCATCTGTGATCATCAGCAGGACAAAGTACTGAGAGCCATCTGTAATCTCGGCCGCACAGCTGGGGGACGTGCGCACACACACACACGCACACACACACACACACACACACACACACACACAGACAGTTAGGCTGTCAGACATGCAAACTGTACAGTAAGACAGACTTTAACAGCAGAGTTTCCTGAGTACCTGAGTCTCAGAATAGTGTTCAAGGAGAGCACAAAGAAGCATAGAGGCCTGCTGTCGGTCTCAAACATTAGAACATTACCTTCTCTATAGGCTTACAAGGTTGAATCAAGCTTTGAGAAAATCACCAACTCGAAGCCGTCATGGAAACCAAACTGAAGTCACGTTTGCTGGGCAACGAGTCACGTTTCATTTCTGTTCCTTTGATGCTTCAGTAAAATCTACTCTGGAAAAGTATTCTGGTCCCAGACCTGTTTCA
The DNA here is from genome assembly GCF_048128805.1 of Centroberyx gerrardi. Taxonomy (NCBI): domain Eukaryota; kingdom Metazoa; phylum Chordata; class Actinopteri; order Beryciformes; family Berycidae; genus Centroberyx; species Centroberyx gerrardi. Next base: position 25,297,681 of record NC_136010.1, on the reverse strand, counting down.
ACTCACAATTTACTAAAGCTATAAGCTTTAAGCTATGGCAAAGTACCTGCATCTAATATCATTTACCACCAAAACTGCCTGAATCAATTCAATATCTGGGGTTAAAGTGAAGGAATGACTAATGACTGACAAGATATTACTTTTTGGTCAGTGTGGTAAATTATTAGACACAGATCAGCAAACTATCAGCTTAGAGGGAACATTGGTCCTGAATACTGTTCTGATGTAATTTTTTTTAGATATGGCTTCCAAATAGATTTATGGTGTTTTTTTGTTTTTTGGCTTGATCTTCACTCTCTATGATAATGATAAAACTACATGATCAAATTTGGACAATGATTGTCTTGTCTTTTTCCTATACACTCTACAGGACCAATAACAGTAATGCTTTGCCATAACTACGCTCCAACCTATTTGAAGAATTACTTTCTGTTTGTAAGACATAGCCATGGCCATAACACCAGGGGTAGCATAGCCAATGTTGGGCTTTACAGATTTAAAAACCTGTCTGGCAAATGCACATTTGCATATCAGGGATCCTCCGAATGGAACAAACTGGACCTACAAATCAAACAGACTGTCCAGTTTAAGGTCTTTTAAAATGAAGGTAAAGAGGAGTATGTTGAGTAATATTGCAGAGTAAACCACTCAGTTAATATCAGTCTTGGGAACTATTCAAATCTTTAGTTGATGTTTGTATTGAAAACTGTAATTAACAAGCACATTTCATATGCCTGTTTTTTTAATATAATTTATTTGATGTTTTCTTATGGTATATTCGGTGACTCTCGGCCAGTCAATGCCATGTTTTCTTAGCCTTCTTGTCTTTTAAAAGAGGACCACATTGGAAATAAGTTTTGGAAACATGGGACTGCAAAAATGGGACTATCTCTGAGACTAGCAACCTTTTCGCTTTGTCGGTAAAACGTGTTTATTCAACCATCAAGGAAACAGCAGTGTAAGAGAGAACAGTCCTTTTAAAGTGGACTTGATGCCCTGCCACACACCATGGTAACCGCTTTGTTCTCTGAAGCTGGTCCTGTGCCAGAGAGAGTTGTTTATCACCTAAAAAACTTCAACCTACCGCAACAGAAAGACTCTTGAAAGAATAACGAGCGCCGAACAACGTGAAGAAAAGAATGTGACCCCACTCCTCGTTTCTACGCCGCTCTTCATTCCCTCATCGACAGGGGGCTGGATGAGAAAACAAATGAGTGTACCCGCACTGGCCAATCTCGGCCTTGGGTTGATATCATTGCCGGATGAGTTCGTAGGAGTGTGTAGGTGTTCGTAGGTGTGTGTGTGTGTGTGTGTGCCTCACCTGGGCTGCCTGTGTGTGTGTTTATAGCAAGAAGGCACCATCTAATACCAGCGAATAACCTGTTCCACCTGGCTGAGCACTACATTGATCTGTGTGTGTGTGTGTGTGTGTGTGTGTTTCTGTAGGTGTGTGTGTCTGTGTGGGTGCATTTATGTGTGTGCGTCTGTGTGGGTGTATTCGTGTGTGGTTGTGCCTGCGTGTGTGTATCCATCCATTTGTGGTTGCATACACGTACGTGTGTGTGTGTGTTTAAAGTGGGTGATCTCTCTGCCCCCCTATATGGGACTTTGTGTCCTTCAGAGCAGCCTAGAGGTGTCACACAGGATAACACATTGACAGCTGAGAATTCAAGGGTAAGCCAATGACACTGAAGCCGGGATCCACTTCAAGTTTTCAGCACACGGAATATTCCGGTCTAACAAACCAGGAGCGCAGGCATTTTGAAACAACAAAAACATGGAAGGACCAGGGGCGGCAGATATTTTTGTGCTTTTATTAACCTGTTAATCATATATTGTGGGGTGTCAGCTGTAAGGCGCAAAAATGGAATGGCCATCTGTGTGATTTATTATTCCGGAGAGCAATAATTTCAACTGGGATTGTACACACTATTTAGTGCCCAGAGTGACTGTTGGCTCCGCTGAATGCTCGATGCACGGGGCAACGCCCAAAGCTGAGCAGACAGGAGGAGGAGGAGGAGGAAGATGATGTACCTCCAGGATGGAAGGAACTTTTTGACAATTATTTAGAATGAATCTCGTATTCTTAATGCAAAAATAGTGAAGGTGCTTAACACTAGGGAGGCCAACTCGTCAAGTGAAATTGATAAATTCCGAAATTTTTCCTCAAACCACTGTCTTTAACTAATATTTTGACGTTTTCAAATCCATACAAAGAAAGTGGCATATGATCGATTTTACCCCCCTCTCTCGCCAAGCAGCCTTTATTTTTGATGGGTCCATTTTGACGGATGGTTTCCACGGAGACGGACTCTGATGCGCCGGGCGCCATAGGCTTAGCTTCTGGCTTCTGAATTTTAAATGAAGAAAATGATATAATAAAACTGCTACTAAGATATGTCACACATTTACTTCTACATCTTATTTCCTAGATTTGGTTATCAAATGTCCCTGCTTAATTTTTAATTTCTACTGCTACAGCTTGAGGTGTGGAGCGGCTGGCCTTTAGCTTACCCATACTGTCTGGCTCTGCCAGTGGTAAAGTGTCATGATTAAATCATGAATGGAGAAGAGTGGCCATGCGCAGACATTTCAGCGGTGATCACTTTTCCATCTTTATAGACAAAGGCTGGAGGACACTCACTGGCTTAGCAGTAAGTGAAGTCTGGACTGATGCTCATGTTCATGTTACAGGGACTGGGATAACATTTGTTTTGACCGCCCCCCATAGGTGGAGTTTCACTTTTATTCTTGGGGGGGGGCAGCAAAACAAAAAAACCACAAAAAAAAACACTATATCCCACTATACTGCACCACACCACACACACTGCTGAAACAGATCGCTTGTAGCCAACAGACCATACAACACAACAAATTAAAAAGTAGACAGCAACCAACATCCAAACCCAGGCTTGCATAATTCAATACCACAAAGTAGCCTAATTAAGTCATGTGAAAATAGATAACTTTGCAGTAGACCAGAGGACAGTGCATGAAAAAGTTATAACCAATACCTCCAGATACATTCCAACTGAACACACACACACAAACTTAAAATAAACAGCTGTATTATCTAATGCAGCGGTAAATGTTTTTTTTTATTAATTGAGAATATTCACCACTTATCACATTTCTCCATATTGCACATAGAGTCAGAAATAGTCAAAATTGTATCCTCCATCTCTGATACAGTAGTAGTAGCAGGTTACAAACCTGCTACTCTGTCCAATTAATGAGTCATGTGACTCAGTTTACAAGCTCTGATTGGCTTGTAATTGGGCAGTGTGAACTTAAATGAACCAAATACAAAAATGCAACAAAGGCAACTTTTCCGCTATGGTTCAGACCAAAGAAATCAAACTGTAGGTGTGATCGCACCCTTTATCACACACACACACACACACACACACACACTCACTTTGCCACTTGGCTGATAACGGGTGCGAAGTTGGTGGGTCCGTACAGCTGCACCGTCCTCAGGCTCTGGAAGTAGGCCTCCAGAACCCCCTCTATGCCCACGCAGTTGGGATTATCACCGTCACCACTCTGCAAGAGACAAGAGTACATTACATCAATGTAGTGCACACCATATCCATCCATATATAATAATCAATTTTACATACTGTAATACGGTAAGGTCAATGAGTCCGCAAGCACACCAATATCCCGAAAAATGTTATTATGAATTTTAGTATACTATATTTTTACGACTATTAGTACTTTTCAGTTGGTGCATGTAAACATCATATCCCATTCACAATAACTCTGCTAAGCTCTCATAACCCTGATACAGCCAATGAAGAGAAATCCAATTAAAATTCCTGAGATATAGTGGTATTAGCTGTGCCTCTCAGGAGTATATACACCGCAACACAGTTACTGTTGGCTCCTGCAACCTCAGTAAGCTCATTATCCAGTAATACTGAGAATACCCTGTTTACTCCGACACACAGGGACATTCATGTATGGAATGTAAAGATGAATATGTCCACCTTATCCTGAACATGAATATGAACCTTTATGTTTCAGACTATGTACATGGAAATCCTGTCAATTGTCAGTGTCGACTGTTTGTCTAGTGTCAAATAACAGAAGAATAGGAGCACAACACATGAACTGTTGATTGTAAAACAGAACAGTAACACTGTATTTGGATAGTCCACTGCTGATACTGAATTTACTGACAAGTGACTATAATGTGTCACTAAAAGGTAGACTGAGTTTCAGTTGATACTCACAATGGTGTGAGAAGCAGTCTATATATATTCAGTGTCTGGGTTAAGGTTAATCTTAGGTTTAAAAATGGGGTTAGGCTAAAGTCAAGGTTAGGGTTACCATAGTCTATACAGATGCGGCAAACATCTACATCTACTTTTTGTCATCTGATAGTTTAATATCAATATTAGTGTTATCATGGGACAGAAGGCTGTGGATGATGAATTATTGAAAACAGCCTATTGTTGATCCCATTAAACTTCTGATCAGCAGTAAGAATGCTCTGATCTCTTCTTTGATCTGGCCAAGTCATCTTATGAAATATTTTTTTTTACAGAAAGAGAAGTTTAAACTTGAATATTCTCACTCTATGTTCTGGAAATGTTCTTTATTTTTAGCCGTCACTGTCGGAAACGTTCAAATCAAACAGACAGGAAAGTGCCGATTTGGGTGAGACGAGGAGAGAGAAGTGTGTGGGTCGGCTTTACATCAGATTAGCATCCAGCGGTTTCTGACTGGCTGCTCTCATCCCTCAGGAGGAAGGAAGGAGGAAGCGGAGGGGATGCTGGGAGTGTCCTGCTGGGCAGGGAGATGAGCCAGCTTCTGAACTTGTGCGGCCAGCTGTTGCCGCAGCGACGGCTCCTGGTCCAAACCACACTTTGTAGTGTGTGTGTGTATGTGTGTGTAGGGGGGACGGCGGGAGGAGGATGTAGATGATTGTGTGTGCATTGTCATCTATGTACGTGTGTGTTTGTGTATGTGTAGGTGCCTATGTGCATATGTGTGTTCCTGCCCATGTGTGTGTGTGTGTGTGTGTGTGCATGCCTTTGACTGTGCACTGTATGTGTGAGCACCCATGTGCATGATTCCCTGTGTGTGTTTACTTGTGCATGCATGCCTCTATTTGCGTAAGTATGAGTGCACGCCTGTGTGTGTGCGTGTGTGTGTGTGTGCGTGTGTCGTACCATTGGGAACGCGTGGGAGATTTTGCCGTCAGGGGGCAGCTTAGCTCCGAAGCCATAGGCAGGGAAGAGCTTGTCGCTGTCGTAGTCCTGGATAATCTCACCCACCGCCTTCAGAGCCATGGCGTACGCATTCATCTGGTAGGGGCTCATATAGTGGAGGGAGGTGGGCTGGGACGGGTTACCTGGGAGGAGGACACACACACAACACCAGCAAATGAATGATAATGTCTCTCTCTCTCTCTCTATGTCAAACCCACATATAGATAGGCAAAAAGATACAGAGATACAGGGGAGACAGACGAGGAACTACAGAAAAGAACAAAAACTGAAACCAGAAGATAATAACATCCAAGTGGACACAAAGTAAAAAAAAAAACTGTTGCACACAAAACTGTTGCTAGGTACCTAGGCGCTGGACAAGTTTGTGACAGGAGTGTCTGCGGTTAAACACAAAGCAGACACTGCTTCTCACTAGATAGGAATGCAGAACAGGGGTGTGATTCATGCTAAGAAAATACTGCAGTTTCATTCCATTTGTTTTGATTGAGTGTGAAAAGCTGCAGTAGAAAGCAGTGATGTTCTTGTTCCAAGCTGGTTTCATTTATTTTACTGCGGGCTAAAGGTGAGAAATCTATTCAGGGCAGATCTGCCTGTCATTACATGTTGCATGAAATCAGTTGCATGGAATAGGTAGCAAGTCTTTCCCTGCTCCCTAGTAGAAATTGAATTGTGTAGAATTGTTTCATGCAACTTTCCAGCTAACACCTGCAATTTAGGTAAAGATGACAACAAAATCACACTCTTCATTTTACCTGTCTTCACTTTCTTAGACATTTCCTGAAACGCTAGATTTTGATTGATTAATGACACACTAGCCTTAGTGACAGACAGCAAATGGATGTAATTAGCCTTCAGTAATATAATACCTTCAGTAATGATAATACCTCCATAAAAACACTGATTTCTTTTGTCTATCCAAGTCTGCTAGATAGACTTAAAGTATAACTTTTGAACATTGAGGGCTCAAGTAATAGTCTTGACATTCAAAATGTTTGAAGCTAAAACTGAATGGACAGGTAGTGATGAGATAATGAGCAGTCTGACTGTGCAGTTGTATCGCATTGTGAAGCCCGCATACTGTAGCTCTGCTGCATCTGTGCACATGTGTGTGTTCAGCTCACATCTACTCCACCACTGGCCAGCTGCACTTAGGAAACATGTGGAGTAGCAAAACAGATCTCTCATGTGCACCACTCTGTGTAGCATGTGAGTCCACTCAATTTGCAGGCGAGTGCTTTGAATTGTATATTACAGCTGCACTTCTGTTACTATAAGCCTGAGAAGCATGTAGTGTTGGAATATTATGTATACTACATATCTCTGCTTACATTAAAAACCTCAAATTATAATACCAAATTAACAACATTGTATTATTACTCATGGACCAATCTACAGAACAGCTTAAAGCTTGAACCTCTTACTCTCCCCAACAATTTTTAAACCTACATTGTAGACCTTTGTTGTACTCATGTAATTGTTTAAGCAGTACTAGTTAACCTTTATCTATCATTTTCGCCTCAGATGTGTATGTGATTGTGTTGCTGAATGCCTGATGTGTTGTCATTGTGTATCCTTGTTCTTGGCTTTGTATATGTTTTGTCATCAGGCCTCTCTGAAAAGAGATTACTGGGATATACTTGCTAAAATAAACGATTAGTAACCACATATGCATGTATATTTTGATTTGCCTGCAGGTGAAGGAACGAGCACACCATCTCCATACACTAAAACTACTCTACAGCCTGCAGATACCCAATCAACTGCAACACAGCCTACAGCAAGTGGCAGCAGCTCTGCGTCCTGCTGACTGGCCGGTATGGGCCTGTCTGATAAGGTGAGGACAGTGTTAGTCAGCAGAGGACCTATCAGGGAAAATGAGACCATACTTTTCCACAAATAGAGCATGGGAGAAGCATCACCACTAATCACAATCTTGCTTAGGGCACCGAAATGGTCAGAGTGGCAAAACACATACATGCCCGTCACAATATACCCAACAGAAAGCATTACAGTACATCTAAAACACATCAATACATGACTTACCATTGGATGCTGTGAAGTCTATAGCTACTGTGAAGTTCAGTTGTGTTCTGTTGCAAAGGAGGAGGGAAACAAAATGTCACAAGGGAAACAAAAGACAAAAAAAAAAAGACACACACACACACACAAAGGGCATGACACACTCCGATACACTTTATACACACTCTGTTACACACAAAGATGCAAGTATACACAGGCTGAGTCTCCCCCCATACACACACACACAGCGTCCACGATTTAATCAGTTTACTGGTTCACTGACTAATTAGTATGGCGGGACAATATTCCCTCCAACATCTTGAAGGGCTAATTAGGTAAAACAAATGAAAGCAGTAATTAAAAGTGAATGAACTGAATAAATTAGATATTTACAAATGAGATTTACCAATGCGAGCTTCCCCAAAACTTTGCCCTTCAGGGCTAATATAAATTCAACATGATGTTCGCAGAAACCCATCAGGAAATTCAATCTAGTGTCTTCAGGTAAACTCGGCAGACACACACACACACACACACACACACACACACAAAAACAAAATGGTGGCTATTGACACTCGCTGTGAGAGCAAACTAATTACTATTCCACTCACCCTCCTCGGATGAAATCCACAAAGGTGTACTCTGACTCCACTTTGAAGGACAGCAAAGTTACCTGGCAAAGCACACAGAGACACACACACACACACACACACACACACACAGCGATACCGAGACAGGGAGGGGGGGGGAAACAGAGAAACAGAGAAAGTTTGGGAATCAGGGCGACAGAGGGGAGTATGATAACAACATATATAAACAATATATCATATAAATCACCAATACAGAGGGAACGACATGGGAGATATGGGAGGAAGGGGCACACTCACGGTTCCAGAATTGATGTATTTCTTCTTCTTGCCTTTCTTCTTGGGATTTAAAACCTGTCCGCGGCAGGGAAAGGCAATTTGGATGAGAACGATTAAGAGGGTACTTCTGAAACCAATTCATCCCTCGGGATGATGTATAAGAGTTTCCGCTCTGCGTATGAATAATGCAGGAGATCCCAGATAATACTGCCATCTTATGTATTGAAAATGATAGTATATGTTTAACTGTGATACGCAGGCCAGCATATAAAATGGAAAATTCAAGACGCTAAACCATCCATCCATATAATCACAAAATCCACCCTCCTATGCATGGTCTATCACTCAATGGATTTTGTATACTTGTATGTATTAAAAGTTCACCAAGCATTTGCAATGGGAACAATTTGCCTTTGGGAATACGATTAGCAAACTCTGTCTTCTTTTCAGACACAAGTGATTTTTTTTAGAAACTTTTAGGATTGCTGCACTCGTTACACTGCAGCACTGTTGTTAATTTGTTTGGAGCGCAGTATTTCTTTGCTGAGCAGGCTTTAATGAGCTGTGGGCATTAATGGAGTCAGCAGTGCAAGACTTTGCTTTATCATAGCTGATGGTTAATGCGCATGTTCGGCTCCTTTTACAGTTTGCAGCGCTGCAAATACACAGTTCTTATCCTTATTCTTACTCTTATTAGTACTGTGTATCAGTTTGTGTTTTTATTATTGCATTAATTCTTATTTTGTCTGTCTGTGTGTCCAACCATCCATCTATCCATCCATCCATCCATCCATCCATCCATACATCCATCCAAATGTTTTATAATGTTGTGGTCAGGACACACACACAAAATGTCAACTTGTCAGGAACTCAGAACACCCTTGTTTTTAGCTTTAATGCCAAAAACATCTATCTATCTATCTATCTATCTATCTATCTATCTATCTATCTGTCTATCTATCTATCTATCCGTTTTATAATGTTACTGTCAGGTGAAAACCTTGTATCTCCAAAATGTCAACTTGTCAGGAACTCAGAACAACATCCTTGTTTTTAGCTGTAATGCCAAAAACATCCATCCATCCATCCATCCATCCATCCATCCAAATGTTAATCTCAGGTGAAAATCTTGTATCTCCAAAATGTCAACTTGTCAGGGGACTCAGAACAACAGCCTTGTTTTTAGCTGTAATGCCATGCAGTTTATGTTCACCCAGTGGGGTTTGAAAGGGTTTCACAAGCCTTCATAAAGGTCAGAGTTTTCTCAACCCATAGAGGACCATGTAGTAATGAAAATCACCAAAATTGGAGTTACGAGGTTCTCACATGACAACAACCCGCCCCCGTGTCGTGTCTCACCTCATAGACGTTGAACTGGTTCTGACCACGAGACAGCTCTCTGTAGCTGGTGGTGAACTCGCCAATGAAGTCATGGCTGCAGAGAGGAGCCAAACAGGCAGGGATGAACACTAATATTTTAATATGAGACTATGCTTCATTGATTATCTCTCTATCTCCATCTTTGTTTCTGTCAATCTCTCAATATCTGCCTTTTCTACTCTCTCTCTCTACTCACTCTCTCGGTTATTTTGTACTTGGCCAAAACACTTCAAATTTCTACCCACAGGACATGCATAAAGCACACTTTTTATTCCCTATTGACATGTCAGGGACGTCAGTGTGAATTCATGACTCTACAGTGAGCGGTTGCTTTTACCTTCCATCTCGATCCCAGTCGTAGACGTCTATTTTCACCGTTCTGTAAAAAACGGAGAGAGACAAATAATCAGTGTTGTTTCTGCGGATCTGCTGCTTACCAGACCGTTCCCCGCCAATAAAATGAGAAGCCGATGTTCCATTTCATTAAAAAAGTCTTTTCACAGCATTACAGCGGGCACAGAGCAAACCCGCACTTACTGTTTCAATACAGTGTCCCCGGGCTGAAGAGGGTTACTGCCGCAGTAGGTAGCTGTAATATTGTGTGAGCTTAGAATTACAAGGTCCAACTATGTTCAGAGTAGTTTTCAGCTATTGAGCGTTATCAATTTCACATCTTGTAGAGCAAAATGAATAAAACCTTTGTTAGTGTGCAGGCTGCACCCACTTGAATATTTTTGAACATACACTCTCAGCCATATGTGAAGACTGTGTGTAGGGCTGCGGTATATTAATGATTCGTTTTGGTCAGCATGTCAAAGGGAACCTTTCAATTTCCAAGTTTAGGAATTAGGAATATGAATTGTTTGCAGATCAGACTTTGGAAGTAATCACTGTAATTATCAGTACAATTACAAGCTTGTTTTTACACAAGGCTGTTACTTCTACTACTACTACTACTACTACTACTACTACTACTACTACTACTGCTACTACTACTACTACTACTACTAAAAGAGCTTTTTCAAGGGGTTCAGTGTTCATTTTCAGATCAACTGGAAGTCTGCAGGCATGCTGAATCAGAACAAAAACCCTACCAAATATCACAATAATGGATTAGCATAGGTAGTGGGAAATAATAATCACAGCAGTTGTGCCATTGTACGCAGCGCTGCATGTGCAACAGAGGAAGAAGAATACCCACACGCTGAGTTTTTGTGTTTTTGCTACATTGCGACGCCATAAAGTTCCCTGTCAGGCGACGGCAACCTGAAAATTTCACAAGCTTTCTGGGAGCAAGACTCAGAGTGTACCTTTTTTTCTCCTCCTTTGTTCGAGAGTAACACAAAACCTACCAATCACGAACAAAGTTATTTTCCTCCAAAGTGTGTTGGAGCCTGTCCCTGGCAGCTAGTGAGCAGAATCCGACCTGACTTTAAACAAGCAAATGTACGAACAGAATGTTGTGCTGGAACTGAGTCAGTCTTAATAACACCAGTGCTGGTCCCTGGCACACCGTGACCGACTGCTGGCATTATTCTGACCGCCCCAGCGACAGGCGACGTCATCCAGGTGCAGATCCAGCCTCGTTCCTATTGGGCCTCTTGAGCGTCCCCCCGCTTCATCTTAATCGGAAGAAATCATGTCGGCCCGCCTGCGATTATCACACACCGCCGTGGCCATTTATCTTACTGAAACACCACAGAAAGTTATGCTATCTGCATCCGTAATGTAGTCACTTACCTGTTTCCTGCTTCTGCTCCGTATCTGAATACTAATGAAACACCTCAGGATGACGGCTTATCAGCTCATTTAAATAGATGAGAGGTGATTCAGTTGAAATGTTATCTGACCTGTCGTAGTCGCCGTTGCAGAGGGCTCGAACAGGGATGGTGAAGGGCTGCCACACCGGGTTCAATGTATTCTTGATCACCTCTGTCTTATGGCAGATGGTGAACCTGCAAGCAAAACAATAGACATAAAACACATCCATATGGTTCACTTTGTACCTGTGACACGACCGAAGCTCATCCCACATCACCTTTCTCCAGCTTGACCTGCACTGTTACAAAGTGCATGTGTAGGTTGTTGTGTCTTTTTATAGCTGTTAAAGTCTCTCTAATGTTTCTAGAGGATATTAAAGATTTACACATTGGAGTTTTAGTTCTGCAAACATTTCTCGGAGGCTGAAATAATCTCATTGGTTGCAGTGTACCAATATACACAGTTTTCATTTCCAAAGTACCCAGCTTTGGAATGAGTTTTCCCTGTCAAACCCTCTGGTGAATATTTTTTTTAACCTTTATTTATACAACAATGTGTTTGTCGAGCTTTTCAGCAACATCCTGCTTCACACTCTTACAGTTACATATACTCACTCCAGAGAACTGCCCAGTATAACCTCAGTCTTTTACTGCTACTACTACTACCAGTGCTACCACTGGGTCTATTGGGGATTAAGTGCTTTGATCATCAGAACATTAAAGGTATATTTCTCAGGGAAAAGACACTACTTGTTGATGTGAGGCAGCAACCTTATGGCTTCAAGTTTGTAATGCAGTGAACTGGTGATCTAAGAGGCTATTAAAATACCACCTGAGATACAGAGATGGATACAATATAGTATAAGGAACTCTAAATTCTTTTCCTCAAATAGATTGATTTAAACCAAGACGGAAGAACGCGAAGACTTCAAGTTGACCCCGACACGCTCAGACTTACGTCCCGTCCTCGTTACTCCGGTAGAAGACCAGGAAGGGGTCCGACTTGCCGAAGAAGTCTTTCTTGTCCAGCTTGTTAGCGCACAGCTGCATGGTAGCAATGTCCTGAGAGAGAAGACAACGAGCTTTTTAATTTGGCATCAATTTGATCATTCTGATGCAATTTCGCTCCGAAACTCGGCAACTTGTTTTCTTTGGGAACTCATTTCTCGGCGATGAGGGCAGAGGATTTGCGGGACTCAAGCACAACAATTTTGAAAGCGAGTCTCCCTCTGAATACTAAGTAACTGGCAATGTGAAAAAGAATCCTGCTTATTGGCAATGCAAATGTGGAAGTATACCACTATTCCCAGCATAGTAACCGAATCATACATAGTTTACAGTGATTGCGATCCAACTTTTGATTTAAATAATACATTAGAGTTGAAAACAGCAGTAGGAGAAACTGATTGTGTTATGGGGTGGCTGTAATGTAGTCAGAGCAGCACTGGGGAAGGCTTCATACATATGGATGGATGGTTACAGCAGTTAATGAGTGGCTGTGTTAGTCCAGCTTCTGTTTGGAGATGCCTGAGACAAGAGATGGAAGTGTGACAGGGAAGTGAAAAAGAGGTTAGAAACAGATGGATGGATGGATGGATGGATGGATGGATAGATAGATAGATAGATAGATAGATAGATAGATAGATAGATAGATAGATAGATAGATGCCAGTTTCACATGTGGATTCTCGTTAATGACTTTCTTTAGTCCTCACCTCCAATAGGAGGGCATCATGGGAAATCCAAGTTTGTCATTGACAGATAGGGGTTGTCTGCCTCCACACACACACACGCACACACACACACACGCACACACACACACATCAGAATTTCTAAAGAGCAGTTGGATCTTGTCAAGAGCAAAACCTCCCAGAGTAACGACGGTAAACACAACCAAGATAAGCCTGTTCGCATAACGGTCTCCGGGGCTGACACACACACACCCACACACACACACACACACAACACGCACACACACACAGAGGCAATTCTGGTAGTATATGACTGGATGATATTAATATATTATTGTGACAGGGAAATGGGAAAATTGGAAGAGAAATATCACTTAGTTTGCAGGGGGAAAGCATCCTGACAGTTCATTATAAACATTTTAAGTAGTGAACTGTTGAGCGGTCTGGGGAACGCAGCATCACAGCCTGTAGCTAGTGTCGAATACATTTGGGGGGATAGCAGAATGAGATAAGTCAAAAGATCTCAAGGTGTCCCGTTAAAAATGAGGGTGGGGTCCGGCAAACCCCCTGCACCGAGGGAATCTGGGGTTATTTTCCCTTCAAAACTCACCCATTTGTGGCATTTCATTATGTGCTTTTGGACAGATTTTGGCTTCCTCCCTGTGTCAGGAAACATTTTCTGGAGGGGTGGGGGTGGGTGTGTGTGTGTGTGTGGGGGGGGGTTACAAGCTGTCACTATCACCAAAACATAAGGGCAAAAAAAAAAAACACTGACAATGGCAGACTGTATGGAAATGCCCAAGCAAAAAACTCGGACAGTGCGCTAAATGATTGGAGAAGACAAGAAGACAAAGATGAGAGATATTGAGCTGTCCAGCTGTATATGTTTGTGAGTGAGTGAGTGTGCGTGTGTGTGTGTGTGTGTGAGAGAGGTACTGACCCTACAGTTACTCAGTTCCTCGGCAGTGAAGATAATGACTCCACACTTCTTCCCTGGAATCCCACTGAGAGAGAGAGAGAGAGAGAGAGAGAGAGAGAGAGAGGGAGGGGGAGGGAGAGAGAGAGAGAGAGAGATTCAGTAATATAACAATTGCCCAGGAGGCATCATACATAGTCATAAGCTGTTATTGTGATAGGTGACAGTCTTCAGGTGCAGAGAAGATGCAGATTTTTTCATTTATAAGAAAACGAACACTCTCTCTCTCTCACACTCACACACACACAGACAAAAACATGCCCAGGTGTGCACACGCATTCACTCCCCTCCATTCACACTCTCTTGTTTTGTTGTAAAAGTTGCTCTTACAAGGTTAAAACCTTCGTTTTTTTCCTCCACATTTCTTTTGTTTCTTCCTCTTCGCTTTGTTTCTGTCTCATTTAAACTCCTGTTAAATCTGAAGGCTTAAGACTGAGCCGGCTCCGATGGAGGAACAATTCAATGAAGCGTAACAAAGGAGGGAGAAACGGAACCAAAAAATAAATAAACTAGAAGGGCACTCAGAGAGCGCAGACCTCCGCCAAGGTTCGTGCTATTATTGCTTGTTCGTGAGTCGGATCCGGATCCGCTCCAAAATTTAATGGGTTCTTCCTTGGCCCATGCCACACCCTTCCACGAAGTTTCATGAAAATCGGGCCAGTAGTTTTTCCGTAATCCTGCTAACAGACAAACAAACAAACGGCACCGAAAACATAACCTCCTTGGCGGAGGCAAAAATAGAGTGGATGTGCTACAGAATAGACTGGGAGCGAGGGGAGAAAACAGCGGATAAGAGATAGGAGGAGCAGATTGGGAGCGAGAGAAGAAAAATGAGGAGGAACTTTGTGACAGTTCGGGCACAAAAGGGTCGAGCCTGCCTGCTACTCAATTACACTTCCTGAAGCTGTAGAGAGGAGGAGAGAGGAGAGAGGAGGAGGAGGAGGGAGGAGAAAGAAGATTAGGACATGAAGACAGAGGAGGGAGCCTGAATTGAACAATTGAAATGTCGCAAAATCTAAAATGCGAATTAGGTGGGTTTCCATCAGCTGGGGTTGGAGTGAATAAATCGACTTCTGCGTCAGAAAATACATCCAATAGAAATATGGAAAGTCTTTCAAGAATTGATGTAGTGTTGCGCAGGGATGGGACGATATATCGAAATTCAACATATCGCAATACAAAAATGTGACGATACGTATCGTGGGGCAGAAAAATGAATCGTGATTTAAATTGTTGTTCACATTCTAGCAAGCCAATGCTATTGCTAGAAAGATTTGTGGCTCAGAAATAAATAAAGAATTCTGCTACTTTGTTGTCATTGAACTTGTATTTATTACATTGTATCGTGGTTGTATTGAATCATTAAAACTGTATTGCGTATCGAATCATATCGTGAGATAAGCATATCGTCCCATCCCTAGCGTTGGGCAAGTTGTTATTATTTAGTGTCGGCTAATGTCGGTCAAATGTCATGCTGTCTGAAGACCAAAATAAAGAAATGCTTTAGGCAATATTGTGATGCAAAACTACGGCTGCACGATTAATTGTAGATAATCATATATCACAATATGTTTCCATCCGATACTTAAATGTTTGTTATATTTTCATTTCCCCTGAAGGTCCTGGTGTGGTATATCAAGCGCCTCCATTATGCCTGACCAATCACAACCTTTGAATGTCCAACATGCATCATGTGACCAAAACCAAAGTTCAGATGGACAAGCAGCAGAGAAACCTTCCATAGAGCATCTTTGGGAAAACAGAGCGATGAGCTAGGTGGAACAGAACGGATCAGCCCGACGTTAGAGAGGAAAATCCTGAAAACATTGTTTTAGTTCTTTCACCTAGAGATACTGTGGTTTTAAAGCAGATTAACATGTCTAGTTTCTATGTAAAGTTTGCCTCAGGGTTGTAGCTGCACCCCAAAGTAATATACCGGAATTATATATTATTTTATAAATAAGGAGCAATAAGGCTGAAAAGAAGACTTGCTGCTACTTTGAGAAATACTGCACTGGAAAATGTGAAAATGTATGTTAAGGAGCAAAAGTGCAATAAAATTATTTATTTCCTCCAACCAAAATAATCAATAATCAATCCTAATAGCAAAATAATCAGGATCATCAGCCCTAGCACCAACTCATGGCCATTCAACAGGCGCCTCATAAATGGGAGAGACAGCAAATGACATTTTGGCAGGTCATGTTTGACAGATAATTTACAAATGTCACCACATCATTATCAATCATCATTGTGTCAAATGTGTCTCCATCGCTATTTATCCTGTTATTTCTTTATCAACAAAACTGAGGAAACTGAGGATACTGAGGAAATTGTACCAATATATGCAGTTTCCTTTCAGCCCGTTTGACACAGAATTTGCATAAAACATACTTGGGTGGAAGACAAGAGACAAGAGAGTGTCGAGATTGTAAAAAGGGAGACGGACAAATGAATTGGGAATGTGTGTGGTCGTCTGAGGACCCGGGGCCCGCTGATGAACCCACACCGAGACTCATTACCGGAGACGGACAGGACAGAGACTCAGATCTTGTTCCACACGGCTGCTGTCTTCTGGCTCAGCGTCAGCAGGGTTTGAACACAATCAAATCGAAAATGCATCGACATGTATTTCCAGTGCTTGTCTCAGAGACCAGTGAAACAAATAACAACTGACAGGCCCATTGTTATTACCCTCTCCCAATCAATTATTCTGTAAAACTGAACAGCCGGATAATGAGCAAAACAAGCGAAAAAGGAAGACTATTAACAATCGATAACTCGTGAAATGTGGTTTTTTTTTTACCTGTCATGTGTGATGATGTGTCATATTTACATGTATTGGTTAAGCAAATGTTCGGTTTGGTTTCCTTTAATACCTTTTGTCTTCTTTTTGCCTTCTGTGGACTAAGTTTACTCGAGTACATCACATGTCACTCAAACTGCATTGATACTTGCCAAATCCCTTGATGTCCATAACTCATTCTGAACATCCCATGAACACATTTCGAAAAGATTTGTCCAGGTTGTAACTTGTCAGGCTCTAAAGACACTGGACAGGTTAAACATTGAGGAGACGAAGCATTAGCCCAGGTCATCCAGCGCTGACTTTACCATCGCACCATTAACATCACATAACTCTCCTTTTCCCTAATTATAAGAAACCATTCCACGTCATCATCTATTATTTTGTGCCGTTTACCTTCTTTGCTGTCCATCAACCTTACAGATTTTTAGTTTTATGTAGCAGGTACAGGAAAAAGGAGACAAGACATGAAGCAAGTACACAGTGTGTGCGAACATTAGCAGTGTCCTTTTAGGTTTTTAGGTTTCAGGTGTCAGGAAGTGAAATCTCATTAATCTGCCATGATCTTCCCCTCCAATGTAGGCTATATTAACTCAGGAATTATTCATGCCACCTGTACTTGATGCAAATTTTGTCACATCTTCTTGAATACCTCTTGTGCTGCTCCCACTTACTCCCATGTGCACGCCATTGACCCGCAGTATGTCCATAGAATAATCGCGCCATCCACTGCATGTAAATGAACGATCTCAATAGAGCATGAAACCCTGGACTAGGGCTGAAACGATTCCTCGAGAAACTCGAGTAACTCGATTACTAAAAATCATCGATGCAAATTCTTTGCATCGAAGCTTCGTTTAATCCATATAACTATATACACACTCAGTGTTTCGCACAGATGATTATTACTGTTGCACAACGCGCTGGAGAAAGAGAGAGAAAATAGCGAGCGGCGAAGAGAAGAGACAGGCCAGAGAAAACGACAGAATGTGTCCAAAGTTTCGGATCCAGTGTTGCCAACTTGGTGACTTTGTCGCTAGACTTAGCGACTTTTCAGACCCCCCTGGCGACTTTATTTCTCAAAAGCGACTAGCGACAAATCTGCCGAATTTTTCTGACCATGGGAAGCAATGTTAATGTGTTGAATCCCAAAGCATTTGGCAATAAATTGGTTCGGCTGATGCCGGTTTTCTCTACTTGCTTGTCTAATCCAGAGAGGTCTGACGGTCACAGCACTTCCCACACACAGCGTAGCTCCCTCCCTCCGCTGAGAGCAGGGACTGTAGGATAGGGTCCACTTGTAATTGCTACCGGCGTACGCCGAAACTGGCCGGGTGGGCGGAGTCAGCACTTAATATTAAAACGGGATGAGATGAAGGCTAGTAAAGAATGCATGTTAATTATGGCTATATGTAATGGCTAGTTAAGAACATAAATCAATATGGTGGCTAGTTATGATGTCCCTAAGTTAGCTAAGTTTTGCTCAAGAAAATAACCACAGAAAATAAAATGCTGCAGTCAATTTGTGAAAGCCTGAGCTTCATTCATGTTATTATTATGATAGTCACACACACATCCCCCCCCCCCCCACACACACACACACACACACACACCTACTCCCCTCACAGTGATGCATAAAATACCCCAGAAAGCAAAATATCAGGTGGTGTTAGTAGCAATTGGAGCCTAAAATGCACCAGTCCAATACAGCAGGTATATTCAGTTTAGTTTGATTGCAGTGAGTAGGGTCAGCAGGTGTAGGGCAACCCTTCAACATAGTAAATAAATGTACATTAGCCAGTCTTATGAACTTGTATGATATTTAGGCCTAGTAATAAGTATCAATAATAATTATTATTTCACCTCGTTTTCAGTAAATCACAGTGTATGGACAGCTTCGTGCGGACAGCTTTTCTCTTTTGTATATTTACTAGTGCTCTTTAATAAAGCAAAAGTATTTCTTATCCGATTACTCGATTAATCGATGGAATAATCGGTAGAATACTCGATTACTAAAATAATCGATAGCTGCAGCCCTACCCTGGACCCACCAAGCTCAAAACAAACTGTTGCTCTTTACTTTGGTAGTCCTTTTGGTTTCCCTTCCCAAAATTACACATCACCACTCTGAATAAAAGCTCACAATATAACATAAAAGCAAAATCTGTCACTAGCTAACACCCAATCTGTATTTTTGGATTTCCTATTGAGTAATGAATATTGGGATACAATTTCAGAAAGTGGATGAAAAGCTTTTCGGTAGCAAGAAAACTCGCTCCAAATAAACAGCTTTTGAGGCGTTGAGAAAAAAACATGACTGATCTTGCAGCTGATGCCCAAACAGTTTTGAAATGTTTTGATGTATTTTCAATGGTCTGGCTTGGGTCTCGGCATCATGAAACATTTTGTATGTGTGGGAAGCAATTTCGTCCGTCCTCGTCCATAAAACAACACACAACGGCAAGATCGGAAAGGCGACGCCTTACATCAAGATGTAGTTACACCTGAAAATGGAGGATGTCCGTCTGGTCGAATTACAGTTCTAAAGCTCAAAGAAAAAAAGACATGTTTGAACTATTTCTGTTGCACTTTTGACCAGGAAATTTGAGAGACTTTCGTTGTTCCATAGTTGTCACTTGGCTGTCAAGCAACCTGTCACTTAGAGGATAGAGGCAATTTTTCAAACTGTCACAATGACAGCTAAGTCAAATTGTACGGCACGGTCACAATGTGTTTGGGCCTTGATATCCAGTGCCCCTTTTCAAATCCCCTATCCTCTTCCTTCTTAAGTACACACACACACACACACATGCACACAGCTATCCCACTGCACACACACATACGCAATTGTCTGGAAATGTTAAGAAGAAATATTTGTGATTAGTTGATTTTACGGTGCATAAACTACCTTATTCCATCCTCAATCCAAAAGTGTGTTGATTTGTAATTAGTTCTGATCGATTGGAGTAAATGTTTTAGTATGGGTATGAAACAGGGTACAGGATAAATCCTCAACTTTCTTCATCCTCAATTTTCTTAATCCTCGTAATCCATCATTATGAGTAATTACTGTCTTTTATAGGTGCCCCTTTTGTGCAGCAATAACCTTTTTATGTTTTCATCTCCTCTCCTCCTCCTCTTGTCCCAGCAGTGTCCAAATACAACTTTAGGAAATGGGCGCCCCGAGGCTAAGCCAGGAGGCATAACCGCTGTCCAGCCACCCTCAGCGTTTCAGCTCTCTGTCCCAGTGTGGAGAGTCGGGCTAAAGCAGAACACAGAGCCGGGCTTATCAAAGCACCACTGACACAGATTTATTTATGGGTATTAAGGAACGAGAAAGGGGGAGAAAGAGTCCGACTGACAGAGGATGAGAGGGAAAAAAATATAAGAAGTGAGGCCAGTGACAATGGCAGGGAGTGTAAAGACACAGAGGTGAGGCAGAGGAAAGAGGGATGATAGGGGAAAGGGAAAGAATGACGAAAATGGAGGAAAACGCAAGCACAACGAGAGGCGGGTGAGTCACTCTTGCCTCATCTCACGAACGCGCCGTCTTCCATGACTTCGTCTTAAGGGCGATGGAGTCTCGCTCACGCTGCCAGCCTGCCAGCCGGCCAGGCAGGCGGCAACAATGAGGGAATTATTTATGAATTTATCCACACAGTGTATCTAACTCCGCAGCCGCCAGCTAGCCCACTGGACACAAGAGCTGCTTGGACTCTTGAGTATGTGTCCGTGTCTCGACTGCTCACTGACTACAGAATAACAATGACATACCACTCCACAGATAGATACTGAAAGTATTTGGCCCGATCTGTACTGTTTCTCATCACAAGATGCATCTGAGGCTTGTTAGATGTCTTTGTTGGAGCCAGGATCATGTTCTGTTGATATTGCTTGAAGCTTGAATTACAGGCTTACATATCTACAGTTTTGTATTTTGCAACATCTTCTGCAGTATCTACCCAAAATATCATCCAAGAAAGGCATCTGTGAGCCATTGCATAAGCTGTAAACAGCTTATGGGATACCCAGCAAGCCAAGCTGCCATCTAGTATTAATGAGGTGGCATGAAGTACGCTCTCTTGACAGAACAGTGGTTAACCTTAGGGCCTTAGCTGTCATTCTGAAGTGCAATATTGAGTGCCATACAGGGGGGGTACTGGCTTTCTTCTTCTTTCATTTTGAGTCTTTGGAACAGGTTGGTTGGGAATCAACCCAACAACCACTCTGGCTCTGGCCAGACACTCAGGGACAGACTTTGTCATTACCACTACTACTATGACTACTGCTACTACGACTAATATTAGTACTATTACTACTAGTACTCGTTTTACTACTGCTACTACTACTACTACTACTACTACTGGTACAAATACTACTTCTACTACTATTAATACTCCTATTACCACTACTACGACTACTACTGCTACTAGTATTATTACTACTAATACTATTAGTAATATTCCTACTAATGCTACGAATACTATAACTACTACTACTTTACTTATTACCAAGGGTGGAAGTAACTAATTACATTTACTCACATTACTGTAATTGAGTGGCTTCTACTTCTACGTCTACTTTTTTGAGTATTTTTTACTTTTACATTGGAAACTGGACCACTGTAAATTGGCCAATTGTGGAGCCATTCACAGAGAACAGTCAGTCAGCAAAGAAGAGAAAAGTAATCTCGTTTTACTTTGTTTTGTTTTAATTTCATTTCCCCCCCCAATTAAAAACATGAAGTTTGAACTGTACTCTCGTCCTTTTAGAACTGCATGGAGAGATCACATCGAACAGTGTTCACTTTTCTAAGTAACTCAGTAACTTTTACTCTCAGTATATTTTAAATGAACAACTTTTTACTTTTACACCAGTACTTTTACTTATACTAAAGTAAAACAGCAGCAAAAACAGTACTTCTGCTTCAGTAAGACATTCTAGTGCTCTTTCCACCACTGATTATTACTAATACAACTATTACACTGTGAACCTGACCCATAACTGGTAAGAAAATGGATGGATGGATGGATGAACTGCTCATGCTACTACTACTACCACTAATACTACTAGCCTACTGCTACTACCACTACTACTAATAGTAATAATAATAATGATAATAATAATAGTAATAATAAACCCTTAAGGGAATGAGCAGCCTGCTAATAAACTTTCAAGAGTATAAGAATATTAAATGTGACCACATGAGCAGTGTATTCTGTTACATGCTTGGGTATGACCAAACATACTGTCAAGACATCGCTGTCTCCTTGACATTAGGGTTAGCGTCAGGGTGGAATGAGCTGTGACAGAGGAGCCAACAGGGGAAACATCACCTTAGCCTGAGTCTGACATCCGCAGTACACAGAGAGGACTGTACCGCCTAACGCCTGTCACAGCGGATGTCTGCCGAGAGAAATGTCTCACACACATCTAGAGAAGAGATAGCTGACATTAAAGATTTATTGTACTGGTGAATACAGTACATTTTTGTCAGTCGTACTGTAGATGCCGGAGAACCATCTATTTCCATGGTTCTTAGCATTTTTTAAATTGGACTTACATCACACATACAGGAGGTAATGAATGCATCAAGTTAAAGCCCCAGTCCAGTGACCTCATTACACAGAGCGGCTAATCGGCAGAACAGGGATGAATCTCGGCGGACCGGTGAGTGTGTGGGCCGGCAGTGTTTATAAAAATTTCATAAATTTATCAAGTTGACGTGATGCGTGAAGACCAGTGTCGGTCTGTGTGGATTCACCGGCCCTCTCTCTCTGTCTCTCTCTCCTTTTCTGTGTGTGTCAGACTGGCAGTGACACACACACACACACACACACACACCCACACACACTGCTACTAACATGCCCCTCCAATAGGGTGGCCATTTCCATAACACCAAAAAGGAGGACACTTTGCAGGATTCAGTGAAGCCAGGATAAAAACTGAAAAATAATCCCAAACCTATAACACATAATAAGACTCTAGTGTACTCACCACATAGTTGAATGTCTATTTGCGATACTTTTGCCCTTTCCTGGCTGCTTCCAAGAGTTTTTTATTTGCAAGGAATTTCCGGTACATGTCTGTGCACTCAAATGTGAAATTGACACAAATTTGCAGCTCTGCCTTGACACTGTCCACATCCAGACGATTTCTCTAATTTCTCCATGCTGAGGTCATCATTGAAAAGACACGTTCTGTATGTGCATTGCTACATGGGATGGAGAAGATGTAGGCGCTGACCTTCCTCAGATTCACAAGTGGGACATCTGCTTTGGAAAACAGTTTCAGATACCGCTCCTCACTGTAGCAACCTTCCATTTCTGAAGAGCTGAGAATAGCTTCCACCATGCCATATTCCTCATAGAGTCCATCCATATCAATGTCTTTCAGACTGCAGGCCTGGACTGCATCACTGTATTCTTCATAAGACATAGCAGTTGTGAGGCCAAGCTTTGACACTTTGCTATGAAAGCTGTTCTCAGAGAAGTCATACCTTTCACTCACGTATTTCTTGGCTCTTTCATAGAAAACAATAAAATCAGCCTCACATTTCTTAGCCAGATCAGGGGTTAGCTGCTTGAGTTTGTTATTCACAGCAAAGCCAAAAAATGTGTCCTTTAGCCTTCTCTCAAGTTTCCCTTTCAGTTCAGTCATTACCTTAAACACAGAGGTTATGCTAAATTATTTGGCCTCAAGTGCTTCAATGCAGTCCGAGAACACCTCTAGAATGTGACTGAGGAAGAGAAAATACATCTCAGATACTTCAATGCCATCCTCTCCAAAGCATTTCCACAAAAACTTGGAGCATTCCTCCTCACCTAGACTCTGAAAGTAGCTGGTCAGGGGTTTCCAATACTTCAGGATTCTGTCAATGGATGGCAGCAGAGACAACCACCTCGTGACAACGTGCCGCAGCAGATTGCATTCCTCCACTTCCACTTCCACGTCCACATGCGTCTGGACAGAGTAGGGTGCTAGGACGTTTTCGCATAAAGCTTTGGCTTTTGTTTTTCCACAGGTCACCCCTTTTGCTATTGATGAGTCGTTGTAGATCTCTCGATCAACTTTTATTCCACAGTCTACACTCCTGTATGACTGGTGATGCTTGACTGCATGATAAACTTTACAAAGTTCTGCAGCGGAGATTTTGTCATCTTGAGGCGATGAAGCTTCACGGAAAAACGATAAAAGTGAAGAGGCACCTGCGCCTTGATTGTTGCTTTTGTGCTTGTCTGTGCTAGCATGTCTGTCGATGGCGCCTTTCCCTTTGCTGCTTACGTCCACATCGCAACGACACAACGTGTAAAAAGCATGGAAGTCGTCCTTTCTGCTTTTTGTGATGAATCCATGCTCTTTCGACCATTCCGGATTAAACAAAGTCTTTCGTTTCGGCATTTCTGTTGTTTAACCTACTGCTACAGGTAGATTGGGTCTGTGCCTGCCGTGACGTGACGTCAAGAAGCCACATGGCTAATTTGGTTACGTTTATTTAACCAATGAAATACCAGATATTTATTTGACACTGCTTTCAGCCAATAATTTGTTAGACCACAAGTCTTAAGGGAATTTATACTTACTTAGCCTATTTTTTTTTTTAAATGTATTTATTTATTATATACCATTAGATAAAGTATAAAATAGGGATGATCTCAAAAGGAGGACAAATGAGCGTCCGGCTCAAGGCTGCGCTGGTAAACGGACACGGTATTTCAAAACCGGACTGTCCGACCTAAAACCGGACGGATGGCCACCCTACCCTCCAACAACACAACAAAATCCAACTGCAGGCTGACAGGGAGGTTACACTCACTGACTAGTCAAGCAAACCCAGGTTTGTATTAAAAATGTGATTGTTCAAGTAATTACGTCTTGAAAAGTTGCAACCTTA
The DNA here is from genome assembly GCF_048128805.1 of Centroberyx gerrardi. Lineage (NCBI taxonomy): Eukaryota > Metazoa > Chordata > Actinopteri > Beryciformes > Berycidae > Centroberyx > Centroberyx gerrardi. The sequence continues at coordinate 25,273,050 of NC_136010.1, read as the reverse complement.
GGTCGAATTATAAACAAAATGGAGAACAGAAAGACAAATAGGGAAGCTGGAAAAGTGCAGAGTAAAAAAAGCACTGCAAGAGAATATGACAAAATGGGCTAAACTGATGCAAGAGAAAAAACAAGACGATATAAAGGGAATAGGGCTTAGGGGAAAATGGTTTTGGCTACAAAATACTTGGATTATGCTGCACAAACTCTTTAGAGAAACTTGATGGTCATGTTTCATCAGTCTCGTCACTAGGTAGTCATGATGTTATCCAAGACGGTAAACAAATGACTCATAACATTTTACTACTCCAAACCTTTTGCCGTCTCAACAAGTGTTGTTGCTAAAAGATTAGCGGTGTTGTCTGTATCCATGACTGTCACAGAAAACCCCTTTTGTCACATTATTTGCCAAGACGCTCACAGCTGACATGCATGGCACTAGCTCTAAGCTACTTTTCCCTTGTTCAAACACAGCCAACTGCAAGCAAATCTTTTGGTTTACAAGATAAAGCAGGAGTAACAACGGATTCCTGCCAATTGGAAAATGCACAGTTGTAAATCTCTGCCCTGATCCATCTGCTTGCACAACTGAGCCAGATTTAGACTGGGATTGGGACTGATGGAAATAATAATACAATACTTTCTCAGGTGGATTTTTTTCAGAGAAGTTTAGCAATTTAAATGGGCTTCCAAAATCTCAAAGCACACATGAGCTAACTCCACAGCACAGCCAAGTAAATTGAGTCACTGGTCTAGAGCAGCGTTCGCTAAACTATGTGTCGGCACTCACAATGGGCCACCGACATAAGTCTTGGGTTGACATGCAAGGGTAACGATAGTTTTTTTTAATCTGCCGGGTGCAGTAGGGCGAGATTAAATGTCTCGTATTTGATTTTGGGGGCTGATACGATTTAACATTCCCCGCAGAAAGAGCAGCGGCAGCAGCAGCCGTGTTTTGTCTTCCTGCCTGTCATAGCAGAGCAGGCCAGATGAGACCTGAACCACCACACCAGATGGCAGGTGACTGTTCTGTAGGACACAGCCCACAGGGGACAGACGATGACGACACTGGTGTATGTGTGTGTGTGTAAGAGAGAGCGAGAGTTGGAGCGCGAGTGAGGGAGAGATTGTGCATGTGCGGGCGTGCGTCTAGCTACCAGATTGGAGTTTTGGTTCTGCAAACATTTCTGGGAGGCAGAGCTGCTCTGGAGTCCGAAATAACCTCATGGGTTGAGTTAAACCACAAGTTAGCTAACTGGCAAACTTCAGTGGCAAAGGTCAAGGAATTTACAGCATAAAATATTAGCATATGGCATTGTCTTATTTTTTATTCATGACCATGACATTCATGATGTTGGAAGGTCAGCAGGTTAGCTAGCTTACCTAGATAGCTATAGGCTAGTACAGCTAGTTTGAACTTGGAAGGTCAGCTAGGCTAACTAGCTAACCAAGATAACCTAGACTGCCTTTCTTAAGATAAGATAGCACTTTATTAATCTCTTGGGGAAATTCAGGGACGCAATTAACAAAATAACAAAAAAATGTTACGCAGCAACTCACCAAGGCAGCCGTACGCGGTGCCATCTTGCTTACTAATTAGTTAGTTCAGCTAGTAGCAGAGCGCTAGGCTTCATAATATTAGCTTCCTCCTCTCTTACCTCTGACCCTAACCCTTTTTCACTGGGCTTCAGGCTAACGTTACTTAGCCAGAAAAACTGTGGTTCTTTGACTCCGTCCCATGAAGTTCAGCTCAACGAATGACATCATTTCTGTCTCCAGAGCAGCTCTGCCTCAGAGAAATGTTTGTAGAACTACAGCTGCAATCTTTTTCTAGCAATGTGTGTCTACTGTCTGTCTGTGTGTCTGTCTGTGTGTCTCAGCAGGACAAGACATCGCCTACAGATGCCTCTTCCACCACCACCAACTCAACGACGACACAATACCCACTGTGATCTGCCTCTGACAGTGGAGAAATGTGGGGTTTTTTGACAGGTTTTTTTTTTTTTTTTGTCGGAAGCTTGTGGTATGTGTGTATGTGTGCAGGTTTATGTGTGTGTGTGACATCGGCCGCGGAGTGTAGCTAAGGCATCCCACCAACTGCTCCCAATTACACACAGCACCCTCTGACACCCGCCACAAGCTAATTGAGCGGTGTGTCGCACTGAAATCCAAGCAGGTGTAATTTCATGACGCGGAGTGGTTCGCCTTCATAAACCCGGCAGCATAACCACCCCTGTCGACAGCTTATTTAGCCGACTTTCCACCTCATCAATCTGTATCGGGTCGACTGGCAGCGCGTGGGATTGGTAATAGATCGGCCTCATTCTTCTGCATTATATTTACAAACGGGTGATTCGTCTGTTTTCTCGCTCGCTTGTCACCCGCGAGCGGTGATGATGCGGCGATGTTATTGCGAAAAGTTTTAGCTCTCACTTAACACTCTGCTATTTTCCATAGATGAAATGGAAAATGATATGTTCGACGGCGTGTGTTTGTCTGTGTGTCTGCCCATATTCTCATTCTTATTATGTTAGACTGTCTGAGCGTGTGTGTGTGTGTGTGTGTGGCTCTGTTTGCAAGCAGCAGGCAAGTTTCTGGGTTTCTAAAGTGACTGCCAGTTTGAAATACCTCCTGTGTGTGTGTGTGTGTGTCATGGGCTATGTTTTGGAGAAACACTGACTCCAGGTTAAAAATACCTCCAGTGTGTGGTCGTACTGTATTAGTGTCCATATAACACGTCCCGCCACGCTCCCCATTTATTTTTTCAAAAGAAGGGTGTATTTTGGCCCGTCGTGATACTTTTTCCACCCCGCCTCGGCTAATGGCTCCCCTCGGTTACCATGGCAACGCGCAGGTAAGTGGAGAGGAGTGTTTAGTTCGCCACACAGCATGAAGCCCGTTTCTAAAACTGTTGACCTATAAAACGAACGCCCACTAGCATGAGGGGGTTACCGGAACCATATACATTTTGGTCTGCTCCCCTCTTTGTGTGTGTGTGTGTGTGTGTGTGTGTGTGTGTGTGTGTGTGCGGTCTCTCACACAGCTTGCTCCAGGCGCACAGGGAGTCTTGTAAATGACAGCACAGTGACAGTTTTGGAAAATAAACCCTTATCTGTCTCTCAGGCAACTTTTCTCTTTCCTACATCCATCTCCCTCTTTCTATCACACAAACTCCCAACTTTATCATCATTTCCTCTCCTCTCCTCCTCCTCTCCTCTCCTCCTCCTCCTCCTCCTCTCCTCTCCTGGTTTCGGTGAATCATAAGTCCCTCCATCCCTCTCTGACTCTCACTGTCCAGTTGTTCCTCTGTTCAATTAATTTTAGTTTTGTACGCCTTCCCCTCTCCCTCCCTCACTCTCTCTCCCCCTCTCTCTCTCTCTCTCTCCCTCTCTCTCCCTGGTCTGCTGAGTTGTCTGTCGCCCTTCACACGTCTGTCTCGCTTCCTATCTCCCTCCCCTCGCCTCCCTCTCTCCCTCCATCCTCCTTCCGTTCTCCCCCTGGGCTTTGCTCTGTCTGATCCATCAGCGGCTCCAGACAGCTGTCTATTCCCTGCAGGCAGCCATCAGAGACACTGACCATATGGGAGGAATAGCGATTGCTGCTCTGTTGGTCTCTTATTGTTCTCTTTTTTCTTTTTTCCTTTTTAGCCTTTCCTGAACCTCTTTTTGACTCGTTTTCCCCTTGTGTTTATTTCATGTTGACTCTTGCAAAATGTTTCTGCCTGTTTAGAGCCACAATGCTCGACTTGTGGTGTGTGTGTGTGTGTGTGTGTGTGTGTAGGCGGGGGTGGGGGGGGGGGGGGGGAGTGGGGGGGGGGGACTGAAGGAAACAAGGTATTTTTGCAACAAAGCCACGGACATGAGGTATCATGAGGGATAACATGACAGTTATTCTCTGCCGTTTTTTTAAATCCAAAACATTTGTCTTTAAAAGGGAATCGAGGCCACCAGGTATTTCTGTCGCAGGTATTTTAGGACATTGTGCATGGAGAGGGAAAAATTGAGATAAAAAGGAAAACATTGTAGTATGGGGTTATGGGAAATAAAATGTCTGGTTCACTTCCATATTTGCCATTACATTCTGGCACAGTAGAATCCAGCATTTGTAGAGAACATGCTTTGAAATTATCAGTTTGTTTTTGGAGTCCTGAGTCTGGAGCGCTGGGATGAAGTTATTGGAGAAAAACACCTGAGAACTTGCATGTGGGAATTTACACTCTTTTACAATTAGTTCACATTAGTGTACTAAGAGCCAGTGAACCGACTGTAAAAGTTGAGATTTTAGTGTAATTATGCACTTCTTGGTGAATCCCTTGTATGCCGAATTTTCCAGTGGCTCCTAGTGATATGTAAAAGATCTTAAGTGATGTGTGTATGTTTACTGATATATGATACAACATTAAATTACCAGACTTCTTAATGGAGTCTGGAGAGATATTCGTTCCAAGAGAGCGGAATGTATCGGTGTAGTAGCCTTCTAACCAAATCCAATATGAATATCTTATGATAACTACTTAAAGGTGATAAAACCTCGCTGGGAACCATAAGGAGGATAACTTTACAAAATTGAGGCTTGTATGCGGAAAACTGCATGTTTTCAGATCGCCAGGAACAAATACTGTAGGAAAAAGCTGCTTTAAACAGCAATTCTGATAGGTCATTGCCATTTGCCATCTCCAAATATATTCATAAAAAAGACACATTTGAGCAAATATCATATGACAAGTTTGCAGCTTCTACTCCATTCAGATATTGACTTGCACATTTGTAAATCTTATCTGTGAATTCAAATTGAATACAGGTGTGTGAATATTTCCTTTCTTATTGTTGAGCGTGAATTCCAACATGCAATCTGTCAGGTGTTTTGCTACAATAACAGCTTCACATACTGGGATGGTCGGGCTGTCAACAGGACTGGGTTGGACAAATCTTTGTCAGTGACTTGAGGCTCGACTGTCCCCATTAATCAAAGAACGTAAGTCATTAAAAGATCCTTCAGACGGGGGTCTTATTGTATGTAGCCTTTCACTTATGTCACTTTTCTCATCTCTCTGCTCAAGGTGAATTCCATTAACGGATACAGAGAAAACATTGATTAATTACATGGAACCTATGGTAGGTATGTGATGACTGTGAGTAATTGTCCCCGTCTTTAAAAATTCCATTTAATTAAAAAAAAAAAAAGAAGAAAATCTTTTATGTCGCCTACATTTCGTGTGTGTGTGTGTGTGTGTGTGTGTGAGAGAGAGAGAGAAGAGTTTGCAGGCCTTAGAGAAGACACACAGAAGGCTTTAAGAAGAAACTGTGTAGCCTGGGGATTTTGGTTCAGATGGCCCCCTAAATTATTTTTTACAATGGCCATCATTTTTTATGTCTGGTTTAATGGTTTTGTTGATTTCTCTGTGTGTGTGTGTGTGTGTGTGTGTGTGTGTGTGTGTGTGTGTGTGTGCAGGCACTGGCATCACGTTCACTTTACAATGATGATGCCAAAATTCACACCACTTTATTGCTCCAATAGAAAGCACCGCTGCCACTGCATGTCTCTCTCTCTCTCTTTCTCTCTCTCTCTCTCTCTCTCTCTCTCTCTCTCTCTCTATCATCTCTCCCCCTTGCATCTGTCTCTACTTCCCTCCCTCCCTCTCTCAGAACCGTGGCATTTGGGCTGACAGTGGACCATAGCTGACAGTCTGTTTGGTCTGCCTGAGCATGATAAGCTTTATAAAACATGTCAATAGTGAAACTGGCAGGGGACGGCTGCAGGGGCCCTCCACTGGCCCCGGGACCACTGGACTCACACCGAGTCCCACAGAAGTCAATGGCAGTGAACCACACGCTTCCATTCCAGGGAAAGTAGACAGACCCAGAAGCACTTGCAGTTCGCAGATTGGAGTTTTACTTATTCAAACATTTCTCAGAGGCAGAGCTGCCGCTATTTGTTGAGTTAAACCTCAGTGGGCGGAGCCAAAGGAGTGCAAGTATGCCTACCATACATTAGAAGACATTTAATCTGACTGACATTTAACAACAATCTGTCTCGTCATGAGTTTTTAGTCCTAGAGATGCTCACATTTTAAGATTCTGTTAAGACTGAGAATCATGCAGCATCACACATTATAAGAGAGAGAGATTTTCAGAGATTTGGAACTAGATCCTTGCTTGCATCACGCAGGTTTTCAGTGCATGTGGAGGATTATACAGGCTCAAAACACTGATAATGGACTATAATGTTTGAGTGTGAATGAAGCTACAACATCCCCCTCCTCCACCATCTACTCACACACACACACACACACACACACATACATACACACAACAAACCACACATACACAACACGCAGAGAGAGATAAAGAGAGAGAAAAACTCTCATTCTCTCCACAGCTCCACCAGTTTCTCCTCCGGTTCGACGGTCCAACGGAACCGGGACTTGTGCATCGCCATGTTTACTACTGTCTGTCTGTAGAGCCTTGTCGCCTGTCACTGCAGATGCCGATGTCAGTCAAGACAGTGCACTTATTGGCTGCTGACAGTGTAGCATAATATTAAACATGTTTGATTTTGTCGTAACAGTCAACACGAGAAAAAGACTGCATTAATACTGAGTTTTCTACCTAACGATTGTGGTGACTGGAGCGCGCAGCAACTACTGTGGTTTTATTCCGACTGACAATTTGTCTACAACTGTGAAATCTCTTCAAGTGTTCTAGTGTAGTGTCAGCATTATCTAACTGACAAAACTGAATGGCAAAGAAGGAACTCTGGTCAAAACATAAATGTAAATAAAAATAAAGGGCAATGAGTTCTTTCTCATTCACTCATTACCATGACATTCATTTTGTTGGAAGGTCAGCAGCTAGCTACCTAGATAGCTACAGGCTAGTATGGCTAGTTTGAACCAGCTAGGCTAACTAGCTAACCTAGATAACAGTATGACTATAGATTGCATTTTTCCAGTAGAGTTCTAGGCTTCATAATATTAGCTTCCTCCTCTCTTACCACTGCATTTTTCACTGGGCTTCAGGCTAACATTACTTAGCCAGAAAAACTGGTTCTTTGGCTCTGCCCACTGAGGTTTAACTTGTTTAACCAATGAGCTCATTTCTTTCTCCAGAGCAGCTCGCCTCTTGACAAATGGCAAACGACAAATCTCGTCATTTCCTCATTTTCAGATTAACTTGCATATGTTTTCGAAATTTTACAATGGTTTTCAACACGTTTAGGGAGCCCTAAGGTTATGAAACATACCAGCATCATTTGCATTTGCAGTTCAAGTACAACCAGTGAAAAGCACTTAAGTTGTGGCAGCAAGTTTCAAGCCTCCGCTCCGAGGAAAATACAAGAGAGCCATGGTTGTGCTGTATGTATTACAGGTTGTTTTATTCATGCCGACTCAACAGTGCTGCTGTGCTGCAGCTGCGGTCATTCAGCTGATATTATGCAGCTCCTGATGCATATTCTGATAGTCTAAATGAGTGCTAGAGTGAAGACTTAATGTATGATGAGCTCCTCGGTGTATAAGCAGGCTAAGGTGCATTCCGTATCCTCGCAATGAAATGGGTTCAAATCGAGCTCGTGACCTATGTGACATGCCATCTCTCCCTGTCTCCTATCTTCCCCTCCACTCCCAACTGTATGTAATCTAACACTGCAGAAATGCAATAATAATAAGTGTATGTGCTTGCAATGGCAAAACACTATTCCCTTTTCATTATCTGATAGAAAAGCATGGGAGTCAGCCTTTTGATTTGTATCATCCACATATCACCAAACACAAGTTATGACCACATATCTGACAATATCTAAAGTTATATTGTGACAAGCTGTAACCTACTTCCCAATTCCCATTGACACCATGGTAACTGAAGGATGGATGGAGAGCACTATGGGATGTTGGGGGACTTACGAGAGGGTCCGCTCCAGCCGCCCCCCCGTGGAGCCGATGATCTCTCCGAGGGTACAGAAGGTCTGGCCCAGAAAGTCCTGAAGACAAGAAAAATTGGTGAATTACCTTTGGTTAAAGAGTGGCGACAGGTTTCCTTTTTTTTCAGGGGTTCTTCTTAGACTATTCTTAGAGACCCAAGCCTTAAATTTGTTCTATTTGCACTGGGAACCAGGCTCATTAAAACATATGAACATAAAACAAATGGTCATACACCTTCTTGGACCTTGAACCATAGTTACAGTAAAAAAAGAAAAGAAAAAAAGAAAAACACAAAGAAAATAGGTCCAATGCAAATTATGAAAGATTATGAAATGAATAGGGTAGTAATAGTAATTGGGATATTAAAGTTTCATTACAGTTTAATCTTATCTTATTAAAGTTTCATCTTATCTTAACCATGAAATTTAGGGTTTTAATACCTTCCTTTATATAAGCGTGCTCTCAACCCAAGTGGGGAAAGTTAACCCAGGAAGCCCTAGTGGACTAGCATTACAGTTCTTCTTGACTTTTGTATAGTTTGATGAGTGTGAAGTTCATCATAGGTAAACCTCACGCTCGGTTGTATGTCTTACAGTATTGATTACCTTGAAAAGACCCACACTGTGTAATAAGGGAAATGTTCTCACAGTGGAAGAGAAACGCTGCTTTTCCCTTTAATCTGCTTTTTCAATGAACAACAGATTTTTGACGCTACAGCCTGCCAACACACCACAAAGAAAAACATATGGCACCACAGAAAAGCTGAGACATGACACGGCACAATAAAACCCTGGCACGACAACAAGGGCAGAGCACCCTGTGTGTGTGTGTGTGTGGGTGTGAGCAGGTGTGAGCCCTGCATACGTACTATGTGGGCCTTCTGCAAATGTCCTGACACTCGCAATCTGCTGTATTACGCTGTCTCAAACAACATCTGCTTCCGCTTTGAAGCTGACTTCTGACAGTTGCTTTACCTGAACGACTGATAAAACGCAGACAGACAAAATGAGGAGCGGCGCTACGGACGGCTGAAGCTTCCCAGCTGGGAGCTGGTGGCGTCTGTCCTTGATGAAAACCAGATGAAATAACTGGAGAAGATGATAATGACATCAAAGACGCTGGACAAATGAGATGAAAACAAGCAGAAATTAAAAGGTGAAATGAAATGAAGGACATTTTAATGACGTGGATGATGACTGATCCCAGCAGTCTGACACATAAAAGGCACCACTCACCTTCTGCTCTCCCGCAGGATTTGATTGGTGTAAAGATAAAAAAGGACATTCAGTTGTCACATCAAGGTTGTGCTTTATTGCATAAGATTATTTTATTCATGCCAACTCAAGAGACTGATTGCTGCTGTTGCAGTCATTCACTGTAAATTGTCTGGCTCCAACAGGATGAGTAATGCAGAATATAAAGTGAAGCATTTGAAGGCTGACGGAAGTCTTCAGCGCAAAAGAGTTTGACATACTTACGTGTTTCGAAATGTTACAGCTTCTGGAGTCCACATTGTACCTGCGAGAGAACAAACACATGACAAGTTTGTGTAGTGAGAGCTCGTGACATTGCATTTGAAGCAGAGATGTGACCAAGTCAACTTTGCTCGAGTCCCAAGTCAGTCTCAAGTCTTGAGGCTCAAGTCTCAAGTCAAGTCCCAAGTCTAAATGTAGAACGCCAAGTCAAGTCCCTGTCATTAATGTCAAGTCTCAAGTCTAAATGTAGAACAGCAAGTGAAGTCAGAACAAATCAAGAGTCCAGTATCAATTTAATATCTTAAAGAAAACTAAATATGGACAGAAAAAGTCACCAGATTTGTCGCTAGTCGCTTTTCAGAAAATAAAGTCGCCAGGGGGTTCTGAAAAGTCCCTAAATCTAGTGACAAAGTCGCTAAGTTGGCAACACTGACTGTGACTAGCGAATTGATTAGCTCCATTTCTATAGGCGCTTGCAGCCTTTTGTTGACAGTCGATGCACGCACATCCAAACGCGCATCCACAGCATCAGATGTTCGCGCTCCATTGTCTTTCACGAATCAGGTAAGTGGCCTATTTTGGATTCAAAATGGCGAATTTTGCCGAAAGGTGACAAGTTTGCATGCCTGGTTTCAACTTCAATAAATTCAATCATTCCATACAAATTCAGAAAACAGAATTTAAATTCAGTTGTCTGCTGGAACAAATCTCATCACTTTCAATCTAAGTCATTTACACAAACACAAGATCTCAAGTCAAGACTTTAGAAACCTTTGCAAGTCATCAGAGTACAAGTCAAAGTCAAGTCTCAAGTCTTCTCTTCATGTATCAAGTCAAGTCTCAAGCAATTAAAATCGTGACTCGAGTCTGACTCGAGTCCAAGTCATGTGACTCGAGTCCCCACCTCTGATTTGAAGAGATAGAGGAGCAACCGCATGAACAAATCCACTGGCATTAGTCTTGGAAGAACCGAGCAGCTTGAAAACATGTGAGTAAAATTGTCACTTTGCCTCTTCAAGCGCTATTTCCCATGCTTCTTCTTTTAGCATTCATCATTAGAGTTTTCCCTTTGTCCCGGTGTCTTATTTTCTTGACATGAAAATACTTTGGCGTGACCCCGCTGAGCCAAGCATGAAAGAAAATCTGAAGCTGCTGTTGAAATTCTGACGCCTGCAACCTCTCATTTAAGTGCAGGGTGGGCTTTCCAAATGCTTATTAGTTGGAGAATGAACATAGGAAAATGGCCTTGGAAATAGGAGAGGGGTTGAAGCTGCTGCAAGATTGCACAACAGGCACAAAAGCGCAACATAATAGAAGCCTCACAAACAACGTTCCTATAAAACGCTCATGTTCAAACGTTCATGTTCAAACAAAGTCCACAAAAACTGTATACAAGACCCCAATGGACAGCAAAGCACATTTCTGTGCCTTGATTAAAGGTACAGAGGCACGTAAGTGATCTTTCCCTGTTATTGATTGTGGATAAGAGGTAGGTGAACTGAACAGAATAGCTAAGTGGGTATACTGACAGTGATTTAATCAATGGGATGAGCAAGTGCCCTACTGTTTTGCTCGTAATTGGCCTTTCTTTCAGCTCCCTCCATGATTGGACATCTAATCTTAGCAGTGATTGGCTTCTTCATCTATCATATCAGTGGAGGAGAAATGGCTTTTCACCAAGTCGGTGCTGCTTCCTTAGGTCGATTACCCCGAATGCACATGCGAAGTGAAGCGACAGCAGTCACTTATCGGTTTATATTCATATTCAGAAATAAAGAAGTTCACAATCAGGTTACTTACACATCAAATCTCAGGTTCTGTTTCTCTTCAAAGAAGAAGTCCAGCACAAATTTCCTGACAAAATCTGGATTCAGAGTGTTGTCAATCACCTCCGTCCTGCCAAACTAGAAAAACAGAGAGACAGCGGTGATTGGTGGTGATTGGTGGTGATTGGTGGTGATGGCAGCATTGATTCAAGAGTCAATATATGAGCCATTATGCTTGGATCAGGGAAAATACGACTCAGAAAGGAGGGAATAAAAAAATCATTCGAGACATCAAGAGAGATTTAGCAACAATCTATATCGCAATACAGTTTCGTACAGGACTGGAATACAGAAGAGAGACAAGACAAATCACTGCTTCCTTCACATAAATATCCCACTGAATGTATTCACGTGCTAAACATCAGAGTGCCGCGTTCGACCGGCGCCCGCCCCGGTCCCAGCCTTCCTCCTGGGCCAGGCCGCCTCTCCATCTCCCTGACAATCACACCGGTAATCCCCCCGGCGGACTAGCGGCCGCGTCCTCCGTGGCCCGGTACCGGCAGCACCGTGTAATGAGCTATTGATCCCGGCACTGCCTGGACGCAGCCTCAATACCTCGGCTCATGTCTTTAGTGCCCAGTGCACATAATCCTGGCTATCAACTCTGTCCCCAGCCTATCCATTACCAAGGCCTTGCAGGGGAGTTTATTGGACCCCAGAACCTACCTGCCGTATCGACCCGAAGGGAAAATCCCATGATATTTCCTCGTACTGTTTCTATTTTCGGGGGCTGGAGGCTCTTGGTTGATAATCTCACTCGGGCGTGATTGGTTAATAGGTGCAGGGGCATTGTGGGTGAACGGCAGTGAATTGCTTTGTTGCTGGGGGAAATGTTTCTAATGGTTGTAGGGTAAGTGGAACAGCAGAAGAAAAAATTAGCGGTCAATGTAGACTATATAGTAATACCATATAGGCGATTTTTCACTAGTGACACCACGCATTTCCATTCATCTTTCACCCATTTCTCTTTTAACTATCCCTCATCCATAATGCTTCAGTGGAGTCCGTACTGAAAAAGACTCCAGGGTCGGAAGCTAATGGGGCCTCGGGGCAAAATTACCCTTGAAAATTCGTAAAATGCCTGTGAAATTGAAAAATAACAGGGCAAAAAGTAGTCCCCCATAATTAGGACTTTGTCGTCACACGTGAATTCAACTACAGTCCCTCGTGGGCCACCGTAGGAGATTCGTGAGAGCGATATGACCGGCCGATTCTTTCCAGTGTGTTTTAGGTGAGAAAAACAAAGCGGGTTTTGATCGGAAAACAAACGAGTACGCAGCCTAAAGCAGTAGAAAATGTTGGCACCATGCAGCCAGTAGGAGAAAATGCTGACCAACACAAAGCACTGCAGCAACAAAAACTAAAACAACCTGGCTGGGGACAGAGAGTCTTCTCTAAGGGCTGCCGAAAGAAGTGTGAGGCATGTTGGATATTATGATTTAAAATGAAACAAATGCTAGTAGTACAAATTGAGTGTTTATTGGCCAATATGCAACGCAAATGTATTGTTTCATAGTTCAATAAAATTGCCCCTGAAAAGGAGGAAATTGCCCTTAAATGTCAGGTATCAGGGGGCAAAAAAATGTCTCACTCTGGTTTACTCCCAAATGATTTGTTCCACAGCCCTTTTTCTCCTTTTCCATTCTCGCTTTATCTTTCAACAATCTCACTGTTTTTCTTTCGATAATCTTCCCCATCTCCCTCGAGGTGTCGCCGCGATGCAAAGCACGCTGTCAAAAGCAAACAAAGGATTTATCAGGCTCGCGTTCAAGCACAATTATGTGCTCACGGTGTCAATATGTGTACGGCTGGCAGCGAGCTGTTTACTCCGCTGATTGCGGCGCAGTTCATGCCGTGTTTTTGATTAAGCCCTGACACACCAAACGGGAAGGTGTGAGGCGTCTGGTCGTGAGCGGATCAGCGGCGGCAAAGCCCTCACTGACACATCAGCGCTGACTTTGAATGTGCAAATGGGTAAATAAACCGACTTTAAAAAACGGCATGTCATAGGCAAATTAGAGCGGGGAAAAAAGAGGTTCCCCCGGGAGAAAGAAGATATGGAAATGTGTGCGTGTGTGTGAGAGAGAGAGAGAGAGGGAGCCGTATTGAAAAAAAAAAAAAATGAAAAAGAGAAGGAATTCAAAGCGGAGGCAGTGAATGGAAGGTTATATGACCAAAAAAAAAAAAAATCAGAAACAGAGACAGCAAGAAACCGAGAGGAGCAGACACTGCATATTTGATGAGGCCCACAAGGCATCTCTCTCCTTGGGAGCTTTGGCAGGCTGAGTAATTCTGAGTCATAATGTGAGTTCCTCTTCTCTAACTTTATTAACCCTGCAGTAATATGCCCCTCATTTTGTTTTCTAACTTCCACTATTAATTCATCAGCTTTGGGCAGGTATGTGGGCCTTAGGGATTATTGCCTACCTGAGCCCATTTTAGACAGCGGTTCCACTTGTGTGGGCAAGAGACGAAGTTGACTCTTTCAATTTTCTACAATAGTATTCTCAGGGGTGCGCCGTGAGTTGCCTCTGGACTGCATTGTGCTACTCTCCTCTCTTGGCGCTGACTGAAATTCATTGGCAGCAAGGTTCATTATATGCACCTCACAGAACTTGAATTGATAGAATGGTCATTCATTCAAATCAACGTTCCTGGATGGTCAGAGTGGCGGCCATTTTTATGTGTACCATTGGGCTAGCTTCTGTATAAACCAACAGCAAGTGGCTGAGGTGAGAAGTTTTGCAGCAAGAACCAAAGGAGCTTCTCTCTCCTTGCTGTCATGGATTGCTAACATGCTAATGCTGACTAGAAGAGATAGAGAGAGTAGTACAGTCTTTGATAAAGCTATGTTAGCCTCATTGCTAACGTTAGCTTTCAGTTGAGTTTTGACAGTTTGCTAACAGACACATCTGCACAGTTCTCAAGCAAGTGTGACACACTTTACGGCCTTATGCCCAGACTTGCGTTGTCACCATAAAATAAATAAACCCTTAACCCCTTGTTCCCTGACTTTACCTGACTTTACCCTTAAATATCCCCTTAAGCAGCTTCAAAGTTAGAAAAAACAAATTCCTAACTGTACAACAATGTCACATCCATATTCTGTATCTGCTCGTTCCAACTCTTTCTTGAAGCTCTAGCTGCTTATATTGAATGAAATATTCAAATACAAGACGCCATGTTTTTATGGCTGCACCATTACATCAAATGGAAAAAATCTAGATGATTGTGCATAATTTTATACACATTTCCCTGTAATTCAGCATGACACATTTGGTGTCTTTGGAAAACTTGTTATCTTGACTAGAATTTAAAATAAAGTTCTGTGGGTTTGAACAAAGCTTGGCCGTGCAACCTGCGTTTGTAATGATGGACCCAGTGGCAGGGGTGATAGGGAAGAAGAGGTTAATTCAATAATCGCCATTTTATGCTGTACTAGCCAAATTACCATGGCAAACAGTGGAAGGACCGTTCTGTCCATTCAAGTTCTGTGATGCGCCTCCTGAAAAAACAGCACATTTTTGGTCGACAGGCAGACAGAAATGTTAATACTGGAGAACAAAAGGTAGGTCAACTCACCTCCCTCCATTCTTTGGTTCCCACAGCCTGCAAGTACAGCACAACCACTGGAGGGGGAGGAAGAGGAGGAGAAGCCGAAGATGAAGGTGGGGATAAAGAAGAAGGAGAAGAGGGAGAAGAAGAAGCCATTCAGTTCAGAGATTCATGGCCACCGCTGCACCTGATAGATACCAACACTCACACAAAAATCAATGTGACCCATGTCCATTTTCATCAGAGCTACTGTGTTAGAAGCATAGTCAATAATTCATCAATGAAACCATCAGACCACCTTTGTTAAGCTGAATTGCTTTCTATAATGAGACACAGAGGCTGATTATAGGACATTATGCATATTCAGTCTGTATACACTGAACTGGTCACAGCTGAGGAACATTCACACAAAACGGAGCAACCTGGGAACACAGTTGAACTAAATAGAAAACACAGTAGAGCGATATTCTCCTTTCTCACTTTTCTGCCAAGTTTACCTCCATAACAATGCAGGAGTAATCAATCTGCACCACTTGCTGCCTTGCAGATATGCTGTCACCACCCTCAGCCAGGCCTTTTTCCCTGTCATCAATATCTATAATTACAAACAGGAAAAAATGGCTCCTTGAAAAGCATTATCCTGGCCGCCAAATTAAATAATATTGCCTGGGTCTATGTTGCCATGTCTGTAGTATAATTTCCAAAGTAGGTTTTTTCAAAATAAAGGTAGCCTGGGTGAGCGGTGGTAATTACAGTACGGGTCCCCAGACGAGCCATTATACGTGGTTCAATGTTCACAAAACAATACATTCATCCACCAAGGAGAAATATTGCTTTTGAGAAGCGCAGCATAAATATGCAATATACTAGTAGCAGTTCAATTATGACCCACCAATTTATCATTTTGTCATGTTCAGATCAAGCACACACACACACAACCATACGCACATGTATACGCAAACAAACAAACAGCACCCACTAAAGCTCCTTATGGGGTGTATTAATAATTGGCCGAGTATTGCTGTACGCATCTAGACGGGCACCATCAGGCGCTGTGTGTCTGTCTGAGGCTTGGACATTAGCTCTAATGAACTTCAGACTGTCTGGACCATCAGACGATTAAAACCACATTTTCCCTCCTAACGAGCAATTAACAGAGGGGAGACAACGGAGGGAGGGCAAGAGGCAGGGCACCTTGGCCACTTTCCACAATAACAAGCCAGATGTGATGTGACTTCCCCTGGAAGAATTGGAGCGGAATACAAAAAAAAAAATTATAAAAATAACAACATAACCTCTGCTCGGACCGTGTCGAATTAACGCCTGGGGTTGATGCTCCCACAGCGTTACGTAAACCTCGACGGTTATCTCGAAAATGTGATCAAAAGTTGTTATTCACGTTACGCAAGGTATGCAGTGTGATGGATGGGGTTCCCAGTATGAGTAAGGGAATGACTGTTATGCACTGTTAGTGAGAGGGATGTTGAGGAATCTCCCTTTTACATCAACCTGAACCAGGATAGGTGATGTGTCTCTAGTTATCTAGATGCATAGTATTTCTGTCTTGTATTTGTTGTAACTTCTTATTTTCAGATTGTTGGCCATATAGGAAACATGCAGTGCATTTTAAACAGGTTTTGTGAATCTGAGGATCACAAAAGTCACAAAAGCTCATGAATGACCTTGTTAGCTTCCAATTAAATTACAATAACGACAGCATTGGAGGTAAAGAGTTTCACATGACAGCAGTGATTGGTTCTGTGCAGCCCAGGGATAAAAAAAAAATCACCTCCTATCAAAGTCATAGCAAAACACTCTCTGTTCACCAACTGAAATGACTATAGTCTGAGTGAAAGAAATGGAGAAAATGTGGCTCTTTCTCTGGGTTTCTGAGATCAAAGTCACGGGAAGTGGATGTTTCCCCCAAGGGCGCGGGATAACGGCACCTTGAGCCGACAGGGGGCCGGGATTAATCCGGGGCCGAGGCTCCCTCAGTGTCAGCCGTGGCCGGAGAGCCTGACTGATTGCATGCTTTATGGAAAGTGACTGGGAAAGGAAGGGCCCATCTGGTCAGCCACACAGCAGCCAAATCACAAGGCGATTCATTGTCACTCCAAACCCTTACTCCGACTCCGACTCCCTATAATAGTCTGGCCCGGGAAAAGGACGGGTACCCAGGTGACTCCGGACTTGACTGAATCTGAATTGACCGCAAATCATATTAAGTTCTCTTGCGGCAGCTGGCGAGCGAGGATCCGCGGCCCGATATAAGAAGATTCCTGCAGCGCCGCGGAAAGTTGCGCGATCTCAGCTCCATTTCCTTCGGACAAAGTGATATTTTAACAATGCCCTGTGCTATCACCTTCATCCTCTTAACTGAATCACGGTGTATGAGCTGATCCTAACGGGGAATTAAAGAACGCATAGTCTCTACAGTACGTACATGCCCGCGAGTCTAGACTAAAAAAAGACACGTCGGTCCCCTTTAATATTTTAATTTCCGTGCCATCTGTGTGTTGAGTCTAATTGAAAATGGCAGAGTGTACTTTCGGACTTATCCGGCTAATGCCGAGTGAGCTG
Source organism: Centroberyx gerrardi (assembly GCF_048128805.1). Classification (NCBI taxonomy): domain Eukaryota; kingdom Metazoa; phylum Chordata; class Actinopteri; order Beryciformes; family Berycidae; genus Centroberyx; species Centroberyx gerrardi. Next base: position 25,255,706 of record NC_136010.1, on the reverse strand, counting down.
ACAGCGACAGTCACCTGTGTGAAGGTTTTAGACTGTGGATTTCTTGCTGCCTGTCTGCTGGATTTGCACCGCGGGGAAATATAATCAGAGGGGAGGCAGACACAGACGCGGCGCTACGGGCTTTACGTGCAGGCTCTCGGGGGCACAAGCTGCTCGCTGTGAGGTGAAACGGAGACGTGACGGTGGTGGTGGTGGTGGTGGTGGGGGGGGGGACTGGAGAGAGGAGGGGAGGGTGACTGAAGGTAGGGGAGGAACGAGACAGGCGGTCGGGTGGGATGCAGTGTGGGGAAAGGGAGAAGGATGGAGGGAGAGGCGGAGGAGAGGGGGAGACGGGACGTGGAGGGAGGATTGGGTAGAAATCCAACTCCGATGCGCAGAATTCGGTCAGGGCAGAGGGGGAGGTAAGCAGGTTTTAAGGGCTTGGCCGCCCCGAAATCCCTCACGCATACACCTCTTGCACGGCAATTTAGGCGAGGCCGGGCGGGCGCAGATCCCAGCTAATCTATTGATCTGCTGCCAAGAGAGGGATAAGGCGAGGAAAAAGCCTGGATCCCCTTGAAGGCCAATCCTCGAGGCTCTGGGGAGCCACCGTGACAAAGCTGCTCACCTGCAGCGGGAGAGACCATGTAGGGAGATGCAAGGTTGAATCTGAATCTGAATTGCTAAACGTGTTAAAAAACGAAGAAGCGTGCTGCATTGTCATATCAGACAATGTCATATGGATATCAACACGCTCCTGACGTAGAAGGGAAGACGACCAAAACAGCATGCGGACCCGGGTTACTGTGTGAGGCTGTTGAGCGACAGGGCTTGGCGCAGGCCATCAGGACCGTCTGATTCAACAGGGCTGCTCACTCTTCCCTCAGATCTCATTAGGAGACCTCAGAGGTAATTAGAAAGAGACCAGTGACCTTTATTTAGACCTCATGACTCAGACCTTCCCTTTCATTCACCTCAACCCGTGAGCCATCATTGGATTATAATTGACCTGGCTGTGGAAGTGGAACTGGTCAAAATAATGTGTACACAACGGATGAGGAAAATGCCACGCCGGTCAAAAGTCGAATAAAACCCTCCATCCTTAGTTCCTTCAGTCAGTCAGTAATAAAAAAATAAATAGTAATAAAAAACTTCTCTATATACTCCATTTGTGTGATTCACATTTCACAAAGTTTTGGCACTGACAATGACAAAAGACTCATGGTGTTTTCCCTTTTATCATTTCGCAGCAGCAACTCGCCTCTAATAGAAAATTGCCCCCAGTACTAGAAACATAATAAAAGGGCAAAGCAAAATTGTCTGAACTTGCTGCTGAACCAAATAAAACAGATATAGACTGCAACAATATACTTATATTCTGGTGACTGTGTGTATCAGAATGAAAGTATCCAGATGAGAGACTTTCTAAAGCAGGTACTAAAACCGATTTTTGGATCTGGACCAGGAACAAACTCTCAAAAATCAAACCACACCTGCAATGCTGTAAAGGAACACGAACTCCCACCTGCTGATGAGTCACTGTAGATAGGAGCAAATGCGAATATCATACATATAGAGTGTAATACATACACTTCATTACCTTCTCAATGAGATCTGCCATAGAGACCTGAGGAAGGCGAGGGGAGGGGGTATAACTTATTGAACAGAACGATCACGAACGCACGCACATTATTATTTGGAGATTTGCTGGAATTACTTTTAATGCCTTTTGGCCTGGAAGCTCAGGAGGGAGGCAGTAGCTTCTAAAGATTTAAATGGACTGAGACACCCGTGTATTTCGGTGAAAACTGTCAGTTCTCCCCTTGCAAAATGCAGAGCGGTGCACTCCTTACACTGGTGTTATATAAGAGAAGTGGGACGCTTGTATGGGAGTCTGACAGTGGCGGGTTTAGGAGTGCAAAAACCAGTGGTGGTGGATAAGGTTGAGATAATACCACACACATATTGTAAGTGGCATGTAGCTTCAGGAATGCACTGACTCCAGTTCAGAAGTGTCTTCTCTTAAACTTTAGCAGCTTCAGTAATCCAATGTCATCAGTGATGCTGTGAGTAATGTAGAGCTGAAATGATATCAGCGCAATATCAAATTTGTCTAAGAGCTGAACTGCGTGCAACCTGAAACGACCCAGTTTGAAGTGCGTTTCAAAGCGGTCACTTCAGAAGTCCAAGTGCAGAAAGGTCGCGCCAAAAAAAACGGAAGCAAGTACGGTACAATAGCAACTGGAAATGAGAAGAAAAATAGCTCATGAATTCCATTATTTTTATCTGGGTCCAAAAGAACGTATCATAGCGTTGCATTTGTCTCTGACCAAATGACAGAACTTATTTCTGCCAGCCCATTATCTCCTCGGGGATTTCAATTCCCGGAGGAGCGCGGCGTGCAAACCGAAAAGGAATTTTACTCAATCGGGAAGAATGCATGAGCGCCGTTTGCGTCTCTCCAAGGGCGGCCTAAACATGGTTAAGGTCACGCATGCCTGGAATATGTTAAAGCGTAGTGTGTGTCAATGCGAGGCTTCCGCTCACTAACAGCAAGGCAAACCATAGTGCATGAGGAGGGCTTTGTTCCAAAATGAGATGTCTACCATTTGAATGAAGTGACACTTACCAGACAAAATAATAACACACTGGATTCTCTGTAATTTAGACACATTGAATGATGGACGTCAGGTCCTTTTATTATTGTCAGCTGAGAAGTTCTCTGCAGCTTTTGACCCAAGCGCAGTGTTGTCTTCTCACGCTGACGTTACTAGTCTGGTCCACTCCTTTAATACACAGTGCTCCACCGTTTTGGATAAAGTGGCTCCTAGTAAAATGAGACTTGTTCCCTCCGTAAATTCATCCCCCTGGTTAAATGACGATATTCGTTGTTGCCGGCGTAAATGTCGGAGGGTGGAGCGACTGTGGAAATCCACCAAGCATGTTCATCGTCTCTATTACAAAGACCTTATAACTGAGTTTAACAACATGGTTAAGGATGCGAGGGCTTCTTACTTTGCTAACCTAATTTCCTCCAGTAAACGCAACCCTAAAGTCCTGTTTGACACCATAAACAACATTGTCACTCCTGCACCTCCTGATGTGCCTGTCATTTCAAATAAGGATTGCAGTAACTTTCTCTCTTTCTTTGTGGATAAGATTAGAGATGTTAGGGCTAGCATCATCCCCTCTTCTACTCCCTTTTTTGCTTATCCAACTCGGCTGTCAATTTTAGACTGCTTCTCTCCTATTTCCCTACAAGACCTCATTGATCTGGTGGGCAGTATGAAACCTTCCTCAAGCCCTGTAGATGTTTTACCTACTTCCTTGCTTAATGATGTACTTGGGTCTATCGGTCCATGTCTGGTCGCTATTATAAATGGCTCCCTGCAATCTGGTTGTGTCCCAGCTTATTTTAAACATGCAGTTGTTCAGACACTCCTGAAGAAAACTAATCTTGATCCATCCCTTCCCAAAAACTATAGGCCTATATCGAAAATGCCTTTTATCTCAAAAATTTTAGAGAAAGTTGTTGACAAACAACTCACTGCTGTCTTGAATGCACACAACATTTTAGATAAATTCCAATCTGGTTTCCGTCAGAAGCATTCCACTGAAACAGCTCTTCTCAGAGTCTCCAATGATATAATGATGTCCTCTGATGTGGGTGAATGTTCTGTTTTGGTGCTGCTGGATCTTAGCGCAGCTTTCGACACTGTAGATCACAGCATCCTGACTGAAAGGCTTAGGCAGTGGGTGGGTGTCTCTGGCAGCGCCCTGAACTGGTTCTCCTCCTATCTCTCTGATAGGAGTTCTTCTGTCGCTTGGTCCCTACACGTCTGAAGCTGCTGCTCTTTCCTGTGGTGTGCCTCAGGGTTCTGTCTTGGGTCCTATATTATTTGCTTTGTATATGCTTAGGTCATATTATCAGCAAATTTAAAGGTATCTCTTATCACTGTTACGCTGATGATATCCAGCTGTATGTCTCTTTTAAGCCTGATGAGACTGACAAACTGACTGTTTTACACGATTGTCTGACTGCCATTAAGGACTGGATGGCGAACAACTTTTTACAGCTGAACGCAGATAAGACTGAGGTCCTTATCATTGCTTCAGATAGCATAGCTTCCAAGGTTGCTCAGTGTATTGGGTCCCTTTCTTCAGCTGTACAGTCTAATCTTAGAAATCTCAGTGTTATATTTGATCAGTCTATGTACTTTGATCAGCATATCAAATCATTGACCCGTACATGCTTCTTCCATTTAAGAAGCATTGCCAAACTCAGGTCAGTTGTATCACAACCCGAGCTAGAGATGATCATTCACGCTTTTATATCATCCCGGCTAGACTACTGCAATTCCCTTTTCACATGCCTCAGCAAGTCGTCTCTGGACCGTCTTGGTCCAGAATGCTGCTGCAAGGCTGTTGACCAGGTCCAGCAGGATGACTCACATCACACCCATCTTAGTTTCATTACATTGGCTTCCCATCAAGTTCAGGATTCATTTTAAGGTTCTTGTCTTCACATATAGAGCCCTGCATGGTCAGGCACCTGTGTACATTTCTGACCTGCTCCATCCTTATATCACCAGTAGGTCACTTAGGTCCTCTGACCAGGGCTTACTGGCTGTCCCTCGCGCCCGACTGAAAACAAAAGGTGATCGTGCCTTTGAAGTGGTGGCTCCGACACTGTGGAACGCTCTTCCTATAGACATACGATCTGAGGTCTCTGTTGATGCCTTTAAAAAGCAGCTGAAGACTCATTTATTCAAACTGGCCTTTGTCTCGCTTCGTGCTGTCTAGTGTTTGTATTTTGTGTGTTATGTTTTATTGTTTGTTTCTTTTTACTGTATTTATGGTCTTATTTTTATTTTTAACAATTTTACTCTTGTGAAGCACTTTGTGACTTGTGAAGGTGCTATACTAAATAAACTTTTACTTATAGATATACAGTATAGCAGTTTTCAAAAACACTCAGTTGCTTTTACATTTCCCTGTGACTTAAAGCAAAGACCCAAATACATTCACAAGTGGTAAAAGCATAGGATCTTCGACAGTTCAATCGCTATCGGTGAACATGACCAACTCTCTCTCAAAGCTACGAACCAAGAGTAAAGAATAAACATATTCATGGGTGATTGCATTACTGTACAAAATGCCTAGAGTTCAAGGCCTCCCTCAAACGCATCAAACGCAAGACAAAAACACAAGCACACACACACATTGATTGCGACATTACACATCATAGACGTGTGGGCAGATAAAGAAAGGCAGCGGGTAATTTGATGGCAGAGTAACAGACACTCAAATTTAATTTACACAATGACCAGGCAACGTGACACAACATCCCCAAGGACAAACTCTCCCGAGCCATCAATAAATGAGATAAGGAGAGGTACTTTAGCGCCTTGCTTTGGTGTCTTGGCACATTCTTTCATAAAGCTATGGCAACACAAACACACACGTTGGCACGCAGATTTGGCCCAAAACTATTGGCATGGTTGATGAGACAAACTCGAAAAAGAAGGGAAAACAGGCGGGGGAAAAAAGCCCTTTCATATCACGTCTCTCGCATTTTGCCATCACAGAGAGTAGTGTTGCAACACCTATGGTTTCCTCAGCTGAGACAAACCAAACAAAGATTCAAAACTGCAATCAGCTGAGAGAGGAAACCACCAACCTGGATCACTGGGTACAGCAAAGGGCCGTTTCTGATATCCAGCCTCATCAAAGTGGTGTAGCCTCGGGTTGTTTCTTTTTATTCTTTCTCTTTCTGTGTGTGTGTGTGTGTGTGTGTGCGTCCACATGTCTAGCCCTGTGTTTCCATGTGCCATGTCTGTGTTTTTGTCTCTCTAGCGGTCCCTGTATGTGTTTTATCGATCACTATAACCTTGATCCCTGGAAACCTCATAGGACTGTTGCTGGTCTCATCATCATCATAGCTTCCAGCTCTCTCACCATCTTTTTGTCTCTATCTCTCTCTCTCTTTCTAAGTCTGTCTCTTTGTTTCTCTCTCCACCTCTGACCCTTATACACATGTCCAACAGCAAGAGGAAATGTTTGGACCGCAGAACTTGAATGGATAGAACAGTCATTCCCATTCAAATCAACGTTCTGGGTCGGAGTGGCAGCCATGTGTAGGCTACCGTTGGGCTAGCTTCCATATAAAGTGGCTGAGGTGAGAGCTTTCTCTGTCTCCTTGCTGCCATGGATTGCTAACATGCTAATGCTGACTAGAAGAGCTAGAGAGAGAAGTACAGTCTGTGATAATGCTGTTAACCTCATCGCTAACATTAGCTTTCAGTTGAGTTTTGACAGTTTGCTAACAGACTCATCTGCACAGTTCTCAAGCAAGTGTGACACACTTTAGGCCTTAATGCCCAGACTTGCGTTGTCACCATAGCAATTAACCCTCAAAATTCCATAATAGCCATTTTATGCTGTAGGCTACTAGCCAAATTACCATGGCAAACAGTGGAAGGACTGTTCTATCCATTCAAGTTCTGTGGTTTGGACAATCCATTTTTTAGCCACTGTAATCCACAAGGAATGGCCTAGTAATTGGTTGAGAGACATTAGATTTAAATATACTCATTTTATGTATATTATTTGTGCGTTCACAAAAGAATTGGGTGCAGTTTTGAGGCAGGACAAACATATGAATGTGTATTTCAACACTGGCTACCACTGTACCTCTCTCATATTTTTCTACACGCCCTCCCTTTTCGCTTTCTCACACCTCATGGCAACTATGTGTGTGTGTGAGTGTGTGTGAGTGCATGAGCAAGAGACAGCTGCTGTCTCTTGCTCAATGTCTCCCTCTGTGTGTGTGTGTGTGTCTCTCTCTGTTTCTCTCTGTCTAGCTGTGATGGGGACGCTGCTACAGCTGCTGACATCCAACATGAATCACTCTGACGTTTGGGTCTGTTTACCCAGACGCTGCTCTCTTCTCCCCCACAACAACCGCAACAACCGGCCCCTGTCCTGCTGTAGGAACACATGGGTCAACCGGGTTCTTGCAGGTGACTTCTAAACTCTAGTGATTCCAACATGGGTGTCTACTGGGTCCCGACTTAGGCGTGGCACTATTCACACCTCAGCCTAAGTGAGTCCAAATTTGATCCTTCAGTTTTTATCATTAGAATGGAAAGCGGAGATCAAGCAAAAATTGCCGGAAATCTATTTGGAAGCCATATATAAAATAATACAATAAATCACATCAGGTGCGCATTCAGGACTAATGTTCCCTTTGGGCATCCGGTGACCTACATCTAATAATTTATCACATCGAGCAAAAAGTAATATCTTGTCAGTCATCAGTCATTTCTCCACTTGCCCTCAGAAATGCAGTCGATATAAGCAGGCTTCAGTTTGAAAAATGATATTAGATGCAGGGTCTTAAACCTTAGGTGGTAATGAATCAATGCCCCCGGATTCTACCAATTTCTCCATTAATATAAATACAATGCCACTGCGAATAAAGACAAATTGTTAGTCAGTGAGAAGTAACCTAATATTACTTCTCACCATTTTCTGACAAATATGCAAAAGTTTACATGGCTATAATCATGTCACACAAAATATATCTCTAGTTCACCAATAATGAAACAATATGTGGTGTGGATGGGAATATACAAGCTGAGAGTGCGAGTGTGTACCCTGCTATTATCTTTTGTTCCTTTGTTCTTCTTACTTAGTCCCACCTCTCCTAGGGTATATATAGATTGTGATAAGTTGGCTCTTGTGTTATGAATGTCTTACACGATAGCAGAGACAATATCTTCCTCAGAGTGACTCACCCGGTCTCAAAACACCAGCCATATCTGGCTGAGCCACCTACTGACTGCTACCTCTTAATCCTGAATGAGCCAAAGGAGGGTATTACTACCAGAAAAGAGAGTTGAACCGACCTTCGACACTGTTAAGCCTCTCAGTCCCAGACATAAGGGAAAACAGCAGCTAAATCCCCTCGTACGATGACTATGTTTACCGTACATACAAACAACAATCTAATTATTGCCATAGCTCTGATTATGGGAGTAATGTGATTAAGCCATTTACATGAAGTGGAAAAAGAATGTTCCATTGATTGAGCGGGTCAATCTCCTCTGCCCTATATGCCTCCAGCGACGTCGATTATTTCCTTCCTGTCATAAACTCCAGTCACACTGCTGCTATGGCATTTCACTTGCTCCTGTGTAACTTTCCTGCAAGATATCCAATGAGGCTCAACAGTCATAAAGACTGGATTTAAACAGCAGGCAGCAGCTGCAAACATAAACATCTCAGCAAACTGAAGGCATGCTGGCCAAACCCCCGTGGACATATTTATTCAGATGATATGGATACAGTTCCAAACAGCCCTCTAATAATGCGGATAATATCACAGCTCTCCATATGTCTAAATCACAGCACTCTATACTAATAGGTAATACTCTGATTATGACCTTGAGTTGAAAATGAATGGTTTACATCAACCATGTGTTCGTTGCAGCTTCCCCATTAAAATTTGAGCATTGGTTTGCATGCAGACTTCATCATTGGCTGCGTTTAGCTGCACAGAGAATTCCGCTCTTAATTGGGTTACCTGATTTCGGGTCGATGCATGGAAACATCATAACTGGGTTAGAATAATCCGGTTAAGCTCATACTCCGATTATGAGAAACCAGGTCAAGATGCCTGGCTTTCTCCGATATTAAACTGGTCACTCTTTTCACTTTTGGTTTTCGCCATCTGTCAAAGACTCGCACAGGTATTGGTACGCTTTGATGTCAACAAAAAACATGCCATGGATAATCATTTCTTTCTTCTGTATTAGAAGTAACCTACTGCTCAGTCAAAGAGGGGAGCTGGCCCTTTGAACCTTTTCTTAGTGTTTTTGCTGGTGGACTGTTCTCTCTGTGATGGGGACACCACAGGTAGACAGAAATATCCTGTTCACTAGTTAATTCATGGCAACAGGGAGACTCAAAAGGACTAAAGGACTACTCCGACTTTTTGCAAGTTTGGCCCATTGGTCACCTGGAATTGTAATTTGACCTGACAAAGATCCATCAGGGATCGAAACATTGTCATGAAATGAAGAGTTGAATAATACTTCGGTGTGCGGGTTCTACTTCTCAACCATTGGTCACCTTACCCAATGTCTGAAGAGAGGATTGGTACCAAAATCATCTCTGTCTCCGGTAGCTAGCTCTGTCTGGTGCTTTAGCTTTAGCATACAGTATGTTAAGTAGTTGTAGGTGACTAGCATCATCCTAAAAGTGAGAAAATGAGAACTTGTAGCAGCTCTAAGGCTGGATTTTTAGTTAATTTTAATGGTGCATCTAAACCTACCAGGCTTATTTAGGGGATTGGTGAAATAGACATAAAATTTGACAAAAAAAAACACACTGTCAATGCAGAAGATCTCTCTTCTTGCAAGACTTCGAGCGTAACGTGAGCAAAGTTAGCCAGACAGCTAAACAGCTGCTGCTGATTTGTAATGGACTTCACTAATGATGAAGACTGAGATTTTGTTTTCAGAAATAATGAATCTACAGCCAAAGAATAAAAACCACTACCACCTTTGGATTACTAAAAGGTCTATCTTCATACTTTTAGGATAATGCTAGTCATCTACGATTACTTAACATACTGTATGCTAAAGCGTTAGCATGTGCATCTATCTACCGGAGACACAGAGATGATTTTGGTGCCAATCCCCTCGTCACATATTGGGTAAGGTGACCAATGGGTCAAACTCCCAAAAAGCCAATGTGGTCCTTTAACCTGAATAAGACCTCATGGCCAATAGCCGGGTTACTCTGTGCATGGAAACATAGCCAGCGTCTCTTCCTCCCTCACTTGCCTCCCATACCTCCCTCTCTGCCAGCATCCTTTTGGAAAGAAGAGGCCAAGAAGCATGGGAGTTTAGTATGGGAGACACAGGAGAGAAGGTTGTGGCCGACTTCAGTCCCAGACCAGAACGGCTACATGTGGTTTCAGAGGCAGGCGTCCCCTGTCTTCCTTCCCCTGTCATCTCTTTACTGCCCCCATCTCACACCTCTGCCAAACTCCCAGCTTCACCCTCTCTTCAACCTTGACTTTTCAGTGCCTCCTGATTCTTTATTCTCCCCCACCCCGCCTCACTCCCGTATTTTATCAACACAATGTTGTCACCCATTGATAGCTCTGACCTTCTGAGCTGTTTACCAATGCAAAAGCCAGAGGAGGAAAGAACACCATTCTTTAAATCTTACTGCTTTCTTGCTGTACAGAAGCAAGACTAGCTCTGCTGTCCAAACAAATCATACAGAAACAAAATGGAGAAATCTAGTCTATCAAATGCCCCAGTAGGCTACCTGGTCAGAAGAAAATAAGACATCATCTTGTCTTTCTGCGAGTGCAATTCCTGACCATAGCTATTGTTTTATTGAGATATTGGGTGTAAAACGAGCCAACCCGACCGTTCAATGAACCTTGTCAATTTTGTTATTCTTTTTTTAAAGCAAGACAATGCATCTCCAAAAATCCTTTGCCAAATGCAAACTGAGAAAGAGAATAGAAATATCTTCAGTTCAGCATCTGAATTGGTTAGCAGAAAATTATTATCCTGGAAAGACACTGAAAAAACACTGACACTGACAAAATAATAAATGTTCAATAACTTATTCATTGTCATTGTCAGCATTGTGGTGCATATTCATCATAGACAGTGGGGAGTTCATACGTACCAGGATCAGACTTGGAGAATGTGTCCACATCCAGTAGACTCCTGTGGAAACAGAGAGACAGCAGAGGTAGAAACTGGTCTTTTCAGTTTCGAGACAAACTTTTTAGTCATTAACATTTCCTGAATTCCATTTGTATCTGGGTTGTGTTTCACTCTCCTGAGGGTTTCTAAAAGACGGAGTTGAGCCCTAAAAGTGGGTCAGAAGATTAAAATGTGTCCCCAAATTATTCTGAAAACATCGCCATCTTAAACTAGCTGTCTTACCAAACCTTTCTCAAGTCCCTGCAATACAAGCCGCAGTGAGGCTGAAGAGAATACAGTAGGTTTGCAGCTGAAAAACAAGAGTCTGGCTGCTGGCTACGTTACCAAAGCCCTCGCAGGCAGCCCACAGTACAAGGCCAAACAGGTCGGACAAAGTACTGCGAGTTTGTAGATTAGCAGCTTAAAACCAAGCTAGATTTTACCTGGACTCGATTGTCTGGAAATCAATTCTAGGTGTTTTGAAAATGTGAATCCTTTGAAAACCTTTGAAAGCCAGAGCATTTCACCCCCCGTCTCTCCGTCCCAGTCAGGCAGCCAACCAGTCAGTCAGTAAGTCAGTCAGCCAGTCAGTCAGTCAGTAAGTCTGTTAGTCCACCAGACAGTCAGTCAGTAAGTCTGTTAGTCCACCAGTCAGTCAGTCAGTCAGTAAGTCTGTTAGTCCACCAGTCAGTCAGTAAGTCAGTCAACCAGTCAGTCAGTCAGTCAGCCGGTAAGTTTGTTAGTCCACCAGTCAGTCAGTCAACCAGTCAGTCAGTCAGTCAGTCGGGAAGTCTGTTAGTCCACCAGTCAGTCAGGCAGTCAGTCACTCAGTAAGTCAGTCAGTCAGTCAGTCAGTCAGTCCACCAGTCAGTCAGTAGTCAGTCAGCTAAGGCAGCTTGCCAGTCAACCAGCAAACAGCAAATGGTATAAAGGACAGGAATGTAGAATAGAAGAGAATAGAATAGAACAGAAGAAATAGACTAGACAAGAATAGAATAGAATAGATCCTTCACACACTGACGTTGCTGCTTTATCTCGTGGTTCTAACATTTATATCATTATGTAATACAGCTGTTGAAGCTCTGAGGATTATTATTTACAGCCAGTGTTCCTACTGGTTGAGTCACCTGTCACACACTGCTCACCTGCACTGTCAGTGGATTCATAAACAACAAACAGGTCCAATAATGAAGCATGCTCATCTCTGCATATCAGTGTTAATCTACAGGTCATCAGCTGGTTCTAATGGGCACAAACTCAAGAAGTCAAGACAATTGAGAGTCTATAGGATTGTTAATCAGCTGATGGGATTCACCATTCAGCTGCCTGGGAGAGTCAAGGGCATCAGGACTGAGGGGTGTGTGTGTGTGTGTGTGTGTGAGAGAGAGAGAGAGAGAGAGCGAGAGAGAGAGAGAGAGAGCAAACAAACACTGCAAGCACACACACACACACACACACACCTGATGATAATCACGGGGGAATTATACAAGCTCCTCTCTGAGAAAAAAATAGGAGAAAGTGTAAATTTGATGTAATAACAGGCCTAACTCATCTGTTTCTTTTTCAGAAGGTGTGTGTCTTTTTCTCCTGCTGCGTATATATATTGATTCCCACAAATGCATTGGAAACAATTACCTAACAAATTGCAGGGTGTTGGGGAAAAGGGGGTTTATATTTAGTCGTGCTGGTTAGTGGTGTGGTGGCAAACAGGGTAAACTGTGTGACCACATATGAACAAAAAACACTAAAGCATTAATTTGTGCCATTCCCACATTTAAAACATTCTATTCTCATATAACTAAACATCAATTTGGTGCTACTTGCTATGATGTAAACATGAATTTCATCCCAGACAGATTCAAGTCTATTCCTCAAATAAAAGAGCAGGGTAACCTGAGTTCAGGTGGGCTTATGGTCTATCGATATCACACCGATATCCCGATATCACACTGAGGGTTTGACCTTACCGGCACGACACGGTAACTTCTATTTTAGTTGCGGGGACTCTGGTGTTGAGCGGATCGAATTCCCCGATTGATGCCATCATCTCGACTCGCGACGCTGATGAGTATCCACGGAAGAGAGAGAAAAAAAGAAAAGAAAAAAGAATCCAAAAACGTGGTCATACACAGTAGGATGGTGGCTGCAGGGATAAATCCATCTTCTGTGTTTCTCTATAGAGGAGTGAGTGAGGGGAGGATGGACGGAAGGAGGAGGAGGAGGAGGAGGGGAGAGAGGGAGGGGGGGGCGGTAAAGTTGTGAAGGCAAGATTTAAAGTTCATTCATCCCTCATGCGTTCACCGGTGCGCTCCCCGCGCGTGTCTGTCCGGTGCCGAGGAGGAGGAGCGCGCAGCGAACCGGAGGAGCTCAGCGGCATCGGGCGGCGGCGACACTGCTCCTGCTCTCTCTTCTCTCTCTCTCTCTCTCTCTCTCTCTCTCTCTCTCTCTCTCTCTCTCTCTCGCCCGCCGCGCAGTCCAATCGACAGGTGGGGGTGGGGGGTCTCGGGAGCTTTGTGTTTTCCTTGGGTTCTAATTTATGATTTCATTTAATGTATTTTAATTTAATTTAAGTTCAATTTATGTATTTATTGATTTATTTACTTACTTGCTTGGTTGCTTAATTCGATTCTTATTTATGTATTTATTTATTTAGTTAGTTACTTACTTATTTATTCATTAGGCCTATTTTATTTGTTCATTCATTCAGTCTTTTGGTTATTTATTCACTTGATTGGTATTACTTATTTACTACTTCTTTGCATATTGTTCACTCATTGTTCATACCTGCTTGCTTACGTGCATACTTGCTTAGTTCATATTCATTCATTCATTCATTCATTCATTCATTCATTCACTTACTAATTGACTAAATTTAGTCCTTTTGACCCCAGAATACTTGATAATACAAGTCAACAGACAAGCCTGCATTTCAATATTCTAGCCAAATGATGATGGTAACTGTGGTGCAGTGAGAACTGATTTGGATCTTGCCCAAACCATTTCTTTCCTCTTGTTGTCTTCCTCATCTCCTCCTCTCTCTCTTCCATGTCAGAATGCAGTCATTATTTATTCAAGACAAAAAAACATTTAATAGATGAAATTTCCACTTGGCTGTCAAATTGCACTCATGACCCTTTTTTGACCAAGTGTGAAGAAATAACCTAAGGAAGACTTCTGCGGGAATACAAAACAATTCACAAATAAATCATGAGTAATCTTGTCTGCTGCGTTTAAAAACAGCTTGCTCATCCTCGTTATCTCCGATCCAAAACGAGTGTGCATCCTCGGAGATAAGAGGGGAAGTAATGCGATACTCCTGGGAGTTGGGAAGGTTAGCCGTTTTAAGCTGGGAACAACAATCTTTGACTTATTGCTCACCTTCAAAACAACATATTTGGAACAAAAAAAGCCTGTCGGAGAGTCTTTCTACTCTGGAAACTCAAATGCTTCAACATCGAACAGGAGACACCATCCTATCTGAATTTATGATTGTGTGCCGAAGCTAAATTTCCACAATTTCTACTCTCAGCCACCGCTCTCTCCTCTAACATCCAAGCCAGGACCCTAAATAGCACAAGGGATAGTTACATCATATCCTGTATATTGGAATATTCACTGGAGCAAGTAATCAAACAGTTAGGCTCATACACCCATGGTCAATTGGCTAAACACAAGAAACATCCTGTCATATTATAATGAGATGTCTGGGGCTTTAAATCTGGAAGGAGTGCGAAGTATAATTTGCCATTAATCAGCTCCCTAGAAAGCTTCATGACACATTTAAAAGCCTCCCTCGGTGACCTTATCACCCCATTTAGATTCTAAGCTTCTCTGAAAACAACTGCATTTATTTATATAAAATGATTTTTTTTTCTATAGTATTTTTCAGAAAGCTACAGAGTTCTTCACAATGAGGACAAATTAAATAAAGTTTTTACAGGAAGGCACTGATTCTGCTGGCCTGATTTCCTCAGGGAGTTAATTTGTTAAAGTAGGTGCCCTAAAGGTGAAGGACCGGTCTGCTTTAGATTTTAGCCTAGATTTAGGAATGACCAGAAGGACCGGTTCCTTTAGTCTTTAGTCTAGATTTAGTAACAAACAGAAGGTCCGGTCTCCTTTAGTCTAGATTTGGTAATGGACAGAAGGACCGGGCCCCTTTAATCTCAAATCTAGATTTACTAATGACCAGAAGGACCAGTCTCCTTTAATCCTTGATCTAGATTGATAAATGACTCCTTTTTGATGTCTCCTTTGATCTTAACTTTCGATTTAGTAATGACTGAAGGCCCGTTTTCTTTTAGTCTTTAGTCTAGATTTAGGCATTATCAGAAGGCATGATCTCCTTCAATCTCACATATACATTTAGTAATGACCAGAAGGACCGGTCTCCTTTAGTCTTGAGTCTAGATTTAGTAATGACCAGAAGGCCATTACTCAGGGATCTCAGGTCAAGGAATCAGGACAGTGTTCATTTTCCAATTGGCAGGAATTAGCTGTTACTCCAACTTCACCTCGTAAAGCGGTGACTTGCTTGACTTCAACAAAGTCATATGTCAGCTCTTGTGGACCTTTCAGGATGGATCATTATGTGTCCAAATAGGCTCATCTACGATGTGGTCCGGTGGTAATGGACAGTGATTGTGACTGTATCAGTTCTCCCTCGGCCTTGTCAGACGCCAATAATGACAAATAGATGTTATTCCTGTCTACGTGCCTGGTTATGTGTGTATGTGTGTGTGTGTGTGTGTGTGTGTGTGTATGTGTGAGTGTGTGCGCAGACCCACTCAATTTTGCAGCTGATCAGGCAGAAATTGAAATTTCTCACGGGCTGCGGGAAGGAGCTGTGAAAGAAATGGGGAGACAGACAAAAATGGAGAGAATGGGATAGATAGAGAGAATGGGAGACAGTGTCAGATGGAGAAAAAAATGGGTGATGGAGAAAGGAAGAGATGAAAGAGATGGCGAGAGTGAAAGAGAGAGAGAGAGAGAGATGGAGAGAGTGAAGGAAAGTGTAGTTATTAACCCATTTTCCACTCCTCCCTTTCTGGATGTTCCATATGAGGATGTGATAGGATGATAAACTGGACTGTGGTCTGGAGAGTCTGTGTGTGTGTGTGTGTGTGTGTGTGTGTGTGTGTGTGTGTGTGTGTGTGTGCGTGGGTGTGGATTGACAGCTAATTATCCAAGGAGGAGAATTCCTGTTTAGTTTCCATTTCACTGTGCAGCGCAAAGAAAGAGTCTGACAACTAGCAGAAATCCCCTGACACAAAAATGTAAAAACATTGTTTGACAAGCCAATGCTTCACAGAAAACAAAAGAAGACATTGAAGACTTACTTTCTCAATTTCCAGACTTCCTGTATATCTTTGAAATGCACAAATATTATTGGATACATTCTGAGCCAATTATTCAACACATCTGGTTTTCTGGCTAGTTTGTCCATGAGAAACGAAATGTGACAGTCTAAATAAGACTTATGCTCGACTAAAACTAAACTGTCCTGTTTAAGAAATTTTTATTTTTCGATCCAATGAGCCAAATTACAGGCAAACCTACTACAGTTCAACCAAGAGACATACAGTATAATTTATTGTATAGACTTGGCTGACTAAACTCAAATTTAAGTGACTGCTACTTTGATATATCCAAAAAGAAAAGACATTAACTAACACATTCCTCCATCCTCTAATCTACATATAATATACATTTACAGGATTCATTTTCCATTTTAAAATTCTTTATTTTTACCAAACCTTAATTACCTACTTTGCATTTTTATGATGCATGCCGATGCTGGCTAGGAAATGTAGGCCAGGCCTATTAAGATTATTCATGACCAGTGGTGGAAAAAGTACTCAAATCCTAGTAGCAATTCATAATGGATAAATACTTCATTAACAGTAAAAGTTCTGCATTCAAAAGTTTACTTAAGTAGAAGTATTAGCAGTAAAATGCACATAAGTATGAAAAGTAAAAGTACTCATTCTTTCAGAGTGTTAAATTATTGAAGCATTAACCTGTAAGAAGTATTTTAATGTTGTCGGTCTAACTGCTCCATACTGTTGGGGAGTTTAAACTCTAACAATGCAACATATTATATAAGCTTATTGTATGTTTTGAATGTAAAACCTCATTCTGCAAAGTAACTAGCAACTGCAGCCATGAGACAAATGCAGTGGAGTAAAAAGTACAATATTTGGAGGAAAAGTATAAATTCTCACAAAAATGCAAATACTCACTAAAGTGCCAGTACCTCTAACTTGTATTGAAGAACAGTACTTGAGTAAATGTACTGAGTTACTTCCAACCTTTCCGTCTACAATTACACAAAATGTTGAGGCAGATCTATATTGCAACTGAACAACATTCTGTGTAGCAATTTCAAATCTTTTTCAAATTCATTTCCGTACTTTTTTTTGCAGAGTTCACAGCTCTGCACAGGACTCCTTTAAACATCAGCTTGTCTCTCAGGATGTAATTTCTGCTACATTCACAATTCTCTCTGATTATGATATGATAAGCCAGTCTGAGGGTGCCAAATTGGACACTTCAGGGTCCCTGCACACATATCTTACGCACGAACACACATTACACACACACACATACACACACTGCTATTAAAATAAGGCATGCAATCAGATATGAAGTCTATAATGGGTGACACTCTGAGACAGGAGACAGGAGCTTAACTCATGAGTCAGGGTTGAAAAAGTGATGCAGGTAGGTATGAAAAAAAATGAAAAAGCAATGAAAGAAAAGAGAATGTACGCAGATACGATACCCTTTGGTGTCTCTATTTAATTATTTACCACTCTGAGTCATCTGTATTAAAGTGATAGCCGCATCTCGGCCAGTATAAGCGCCCCAGGCATTCCCACACTGGGGCTACAGCAGAGACACCACACCAAAGTTCACAAGTGCAAGTCCGGGGATTGTGACAGAAACCCTCAAAAGAGCCACAAGGTGCTCTTCATAGCTTTAAAAAAGAAGTGGTCCGGATGAATTAACTGGCCCGTGCTTTAGTTTAGTGTGTGTGTGTGTGTGTGTGTCTAGCCTTGAAGAATGCTGCCATTTCCAATTCCCTCACGCAAAATTTCCAGCTCAATTCACAGTTTGGACGCCTTTGATGATGTGACGGCATATTCGATTTGCGAGGCGCGTGCCAGAACACTCCAAACTCTGCGCGAGCCGCTGCCAACGCGCAGCCTGTCCTCAGCTGGACCGGCGCTGTGCAGAGAAGACAGCGAGAACAACAACTGCCTGCACCACAACTTTGAAAAAAAACAAAAGAAGGTTCATGACAGCAAGAGAGAGAGAGAAAGGGGGGAAGAGGGTTTAGAGTTATTGAGTGGAAAGAAAGGCTGCTAGACAAGCATCTCAATCCAGCCGCAAAGGAGGCAATATTCTCGTGGTTGTTGCTCGGTTATTGTTTCGGGGCCAAAGGTCAGGTTGTGATGTGAATTCTGATGCGGAGTACAAAGTCCCCCAAACGCACCATCTTGAGTCGATTCCTTCCTGCTGTAGTGCTGCACAGTGTTGTTTAGGCGTCTCCTCTCAGCGGGGGGAGGAGCAGCGTAGCTTCAGTGTGAAGTAAACTCAGTGTTGATGTAAAACTTGGGGCTGATTCTGTAGGTTTTTGGGATCCACACTGGCTGTGGGGCCGTGACACAGCGGCAGCCTGTTGATGCTTATGAGGTGGACGTTACTGGTTTCCATAGGGATGGATGGGAGTGGAAAAGATGTAGCTGATACACAGGAATACAAGGAACAAATGCAAACAAACCCAAAAAAAAAGCCGTCATTAGTCATAACTGCAGGCAAAATTGTCCATCTAAATTGCTTTAAAATAGCCTTTACAAGCACTTCATGTATCTATTCTATTCTATTCTATTATATTATATCCAATCCTATTCTATTCTATTCTATTCTATTCTATTCTATCCTATTCTATTCTATTCTATTCTATTCTATTCCATTATACTCCATTCTGTTTTTAGCATAACATCTCTGATCTAGACAAAGTTTTCACTGCAAGACTCTTCAATAATTTATTTTTAAGTTAAAGTGATACTTTCATATTTTCAGTTGGTTATTTTTTGTCCACCAGACACTTCAATATTTCATTTCAAGAGAAGAGAAAAAGGATTATATATTTATACTGAGCTTCACTAAAAATGGCATGCTGGCATTGTCAGGGTTCCTCATTGAAAACAACACAGTAAAATGGTCAGTGATCATTTTAAAAGAAATCAACACTATGCCAGTGTTTTCTTTTGTCACCACCTATCAGAAGTAATTTCTCACTGTAGATAGTTTTGACCAGCTGCCCCCAAAGCTACATCAGCTGTATGAGAGGACAAACAACACTGTCCACTCCAAATAACTGTCACTGCAAACTCAACACTCAACACTGGAGAATTTCCTTTGAAGTTCAAAATGTCAAGTTACGCCTTTAATTTTCACAGGCTGAGCTCCACCTGACACTGATCCAGTATTTACATGTGGAAACCATGAGTATGGACCTGATTTCTGACGTTGATTGGATTGTGAAATTATTATGAAGAGCACATGTTCCTGCTATGACAAAGTAGTAACTGGATAAAGGTAATAAAAGAGTGTTGAAAGAGAGAGTGGTGGTTACAGTTACTGTACAAGGTTTGATGAAATGCTCTCCTCTAGTGTTGAATGTGAGACATTGCAATTGAAAGATTTGCAGATATTTTGGTTTGACCTCACACAGTGACTCTTGATATAAAGCTTACCAGTCTAACCTTTATGTTCTCTTTCTCATATTAGAGGAAATAGATTACCACTAGATTTCCTAGGAGATTTCCATTCCATTCCTTTTCAGTTCTCTTCATCAACTGCTACTACTATTGCATTTCAACACAGAAAGGGGGATGAACTCTTGAGAGAAAGCTTTATTCATGAGACTGTATGTAGAGGATGACAGTGTGTGTCTCTAAGTATCATGACTGGATTAACCTTTGGCATGTGAGCATAAAAAAAAAGAATTTCAAAAGTGACAATTTCACTCCCAAAATCAGATTTAGGCAAAACAGTTGAATATGGAGAAAACAAGTGTTATATATAATTTAAGTTGCCTGTGATAAATCCATTTTAAAGATTTTTCAAGTAACTAGCTAAGATGAATCAGGTTAGTTAAATATTCAAAACTAATCCCAAAATATACAGTATCTTTATCCAGGTTCTAAATACACCACTCCCATATAAAGTGTATACACAGTCACCCTAATTGAAACAAATCTGACACGGATGTAACTCTACATGCAGTTCTCTCTTATGCCAACAGATGGCAACCTAACACAAGCTGCTGTGGAGTGTGGTGTGTGTTGGATACATGCTTGGAAATACAGTGTGGTTACATTACATTCAACAACGCACCGCAAGGCATGACAGTGTGATTAGAATATTAAAACAATATAAAATGATTAGGAGGTGTAAGAAAAAGAGAAGCGCACACACACACACACACACACATAAACACCTCATACTCTAGGGAGGCGTTCCACAGCTGCATATAAGCCTGACATCACACTGTCCTCAGATCAACTACAGCACTGCCCGCCTCGCTGCCCGTTTTAGCACAGACACACACACACACACATACGCACACACACACACACACGCACACATACACACACACACATACACACAAACACACACACACACGCACATACACACACATGCAGGCATTCATGCAGGCGTTTACACACAAAAGCACAAACCCTCTCTCTCTCTCTCTCCCTCCCTCCCACTGTCTCTTTCTCTCTCTCCCTCCCTCTTTCTTTCTCTCTCTCTCTCTCCCTTTCTCCCTCTCTCTCTCTCTCTCTCTCTGAAACACCTTTCAATCCTCAAGAGGCGTCCCCCCTAGCTGTGTACAAGACTATTTTCCTCCACTGACATGTCTTCACTTCAGCAGCATCCCTTCCTCTTACACTGCCAATTTTAGCACAAACACACACACATACATGGACTCGCATTCGCACGTGTGCACACATGCAAACACACACACACACACACACACATGGCTCCTCAAGTCCCCTGCCGCTGCTCTAGATGACAGGAGCCCTCTGGATCAACAGACAGTCAGAGTGCTGAAGTGGAAGCGGAGGGTGAAAATACTGTACATGTTTGTTTAGACAGGAGCCGGACAGGCTACATGTGTTATGAATGTACAGTGCAGCCAGGAGACATGACAGAATGGACGAATCAAGTGCATTATTGATCGAACGGCTGTTTGTGTGTGTGTGGATTTTACAGTGTGTGTGTGTGTGTGTGTGGTGTAGGAGGGAGAGAGGAGAAAAGGAGTTTGTGTTCTCCGAAAGCCTCTGGAGCCTATTTATTTTGTCTAAGTTTAATACAACTAGTTTGCAGACCAAATTTTGGGTGCTGTAGTGAACATCGCACACAACAGTCTTCTCCTATCTTTGAAAATCCTCCTCTGAAACCATAGACTCAGATGCGGGTCTTGGCCTAGTTTCCCGTGAATGTGCCATGCAGCTCGGGGGCAGATGCATTTCTCCCCAGAGTGAGTAATATGGCTGTTAATGGACGGAGAGAGAGAGAGAGAGAGAGAGAGAGAGAGAGGGCTTCAATGGTGAGGGCAACATCTGGCCCAGCAGAACACAGGACTCCTGAATAAAGAAGCAGGCGGGAAAGTGTGCTGCTCTCTACTGTACTGTAGTAGGTTACACTACACAGCTGAGGAGCGTGGCGATTCTCAAAGTGTGGTGCAAGGACCGCCCAGGGCTCCTTTGGGGGTTTTCCACTGGGTCTTTTTTGATTCTTATATAATTTACTGCTTTGCATGTTGGGATAGTATAAGGCTAGAGTGGGACCCCTCATTATGGGTTGCAGATTTGCCACTGTTATTGCCTCACATCAATAAAAATGCATACAGGACAAGGCACTGAACCACTTATTTGACAATTGAATGGTTAATCTGGAGATATTTCCCGGTTGGAGATGATACAAAGCTTCTTTAACCCTACTTTAACCCTATTGTTATGGATGGGACGATATATTGTAATTCAATATATCATGATGTCACAAAAATGTGACAATACGTGTTGTGGGGCAGAAAAATGAATCGCGATATCAGCTACATGTTATCCTGCTGTAGTAATCACAAATGAGAAGCTTGAACATCACAATTTCACAAACTCTCCATGGAAACTATATTATTTGCACTTTGTAATGACATTTCTAAATAGTTGTTTACATTCTAGCAGCCAATGCCATTGCTAGAAAGATCTGTGGCTCAGAAATAAACATCATTTTGCACAGTCAGACTTTGTTGTCATCAAACCTTTATTTATTACATCGTATCTTGGCTGTTTTGATTTGTTAACCTCATATCGCGTATTGAATTGTATCAGCATATCGTCCCATCCCTAATGGTTACAAGTCTTCAGTGGTTCCACTGTAGTCTATTACTGTCAAAACTCAATGTCCGTGTTAGGCCAGTGGTTCCCAAAGTGGATCCTTGAGGGGTTAGGGTTAGGGTTAGTCAATTTCAACATTACATTCACAGGAAATTAGCAATATGAATATATAATGAATATTTTGATCAGAGATTTCACTTAGAATCTCCTAG
The DNA here is from genome assembly GCF_048128805.1 of Centroberyx gerrardi. Taxonomy (NCBI): domain Eukaryota; kingdom Metazoa; phylum Chordata; class Actinopteri; order Beryciformes; family Berycidae; genus Centroberyx; species Centroberyx gerrardi. The sequence continues at coordinate 25,233,371 of NC_136010.1, read as the reverse complement.
ATGGGAATCCCTGGGTCCCGTGTTGTAATGCATCTCTGTTTGGGAAGTCCCCAACATGAAAACCTTTGGGAACCCCTGGACCAGTCTAACCTCATTATCATATTATTGTTGGGAAGCATCACTTGTCGGTCTAATTTCAAATTCAAGGTGAATAGGCTCGGAGACGCGCTTTGATGCAAATTCCCCTGTGCTGCTGCCGCCGCCGCTGCTGCTGCTGTTGCGGCCGTGCCCGCGTACGTGAACGCGCTCCATCGCTGTCATCAGTACAACATCAGCATCTTCCGCGGGGGCGCGCGGAGAAACGGGAGGAGGACGGAGCGAGAGAGAGAGAGAGAGAGAGAGAGAGAGAGAGAGAGAGAGAGAGAGAGAGAGAGAGGGGAGACATACTGGATAGGCTACGACAAAAACCATGATGATAATGGAGTCGAGACGGTGGAGGATGTCGGATTTACGAGAAAGGACTGTTGAGATTTGACAGAGGGCTTCTTGAAACCGGTTCCCCTGTTTTTGATTTCGTTTGATTTCGCGAATGCTGCGCGGACCTCTCCGTTAAAACCCGAGCAGAGGAAGGGGAGCACCCCGCGGATGCCTCGGATGGTAAAAACGGGGTCCACCGCTGGCGCTATAGGCAACAAGACGCATCTAATCTGTCGGATGGTAATAAAGGACACCATAAAGGTAGATCTGGACTGATGGATGAGGATGAACAACAGCTTTAACCCCCCCACCCGACGACTGTGAAAATAGAGGAAAATCCTGTTTTGATGGATTTGTTTTTGTCATTTATGTTGTAGCCCCAAGGAAACGGAGCCTTAGACAGCAATGTTGAATCACTGGTCTTGGTTAATTATTCATCAGTGATATAGGTGGGCTATGATTTTGTATCGCTTCAATGTAGCATTTTTTTCCCCATTCATTTTTACAATGTGTAGTCTTGTGAAATCACACACTGGATTGCAGGTTACATTTTTAGCATGCGGGGATGTGAAAAGGAAGACTAGGCCCATTCAGTAGCCTAATAAACAGCCACATTAGAAAGAGCCAAAGCGAGGAAGAGAGAAGCTGTTTCTTACGCGCTGGAAAGCTTTGATAGAAAGAGAGAGAGAGAGAGAGAGAAAAAAAAAAAGATACAAGAGCAGGGTGGTGAGTGGGGTCTAGGTGTCTGGAATTTCTTTTGAAGAGACCCCGCATTTATTTCCTGTGAGAGTCTTTAAGAGGAGGTGGACGGGGGTGGAAAGGGGGATATAAAAAAACAAACAAAAACAAAACAAAACAAACAAACAAAAAAAACACCAAACATGTTGCCTTCGCAAGAAGCCTCCAAGATCTACCACGACAACTACATGCGCAACTCCCGCGCCATCGGGGTGCTGTGGGCCATCTTCACCATCTGCTTCGCCATCGTCAACGTGGTGGTGTTCATCCAGCCCTACTGGATCGGCGACAGCGTCAACACGCCGCAGGCCGGCTACTTCGGCCTCTTCCACTACTGCGTGGGCAGCGGGCCGTCGCCCAGCCGGGAGCTCACCTGCGTGGGCAGCTTCGCCGACTTCAGCTCCATCCCGTCCGGAGCCTTCAAGGCGGCCTCGGTGTTCGTGCTGCTGTCCATGGTGCTGATCCTCAGCTGCATCGCCTGCATGGCGCTCTTCTTCTTCTGCAACACCTCCACCGTCTACAAGACCTGCGCCTGGATGCAGCTGCTGTGCGGTAAGGCTGGAGGGGGAGAAAAGAGACTTCAGAGTATAGGCTTGTTATGTGGGCAGATGCAACAGCTCAGGCTTTGGAACCAGGCACCTCAAACTCAAATGACCCCACTGTTTTATTCAAATAGGGTTTACCCACCTTACCTGCCCAGACGACCAGGCCGAGATAACAATGAGGTGAATACATAGTATCAAACTGATGTTATATGAAGATATGCCATCCTTGAATGGGGAAAAGCATAGCTGATATTTTCTTTAGGTTATACTACTAGCTGTGAAGCCTTATGATGATAACTGACTGGATTTCAGACAGTAGTTTACGTTTTCATTCACCACCACCACATCACCGCCTTGAGTAGTACCCATCCGCCTGTAAGTCCACCAAAATCAGTTAATCCTATATTATGGTAGAGTAACATTAGACCTATAAGAACTTCACCCTATAATATATTTTAGAAGGAAATATCACAGCACAGCTACAAGTCCCAATAGGAATATTATAGTGATAGGCCTGCCATAGAAGATACAAAATACCTTAGAGCACGATGAGGCCACTATAAACTCACTATTGAGCACCGCAGGCACAGTGTAAGTTCCTATGGGAATATCATAGGGATATCATCGTATTTGAAAGCTTTTTATGCAGCAGTTCCGACTGAAATCAATATACTGTCGTCTTGCTACGGTTAATTAGTGCCGTTGCACGTTTTTCTATTACCGTTTCTGCTGAAAGAAGCATCACGACTCAGTGTTGAGACAGTGGGAATATATTGTAGCTATTATTCACGCTGCTGAATTGCAGTGAAGGCAGTACTAGACATGGATCCAGCCTGTTACCATTGATATTCCGAGGGCACCCCGCTGAATTTCTAAAGAAAGCGAGGGGATCGTAAATTTATGCTGATGAAATGCAAATTTTATTCATTCATTCATTCATTTCGGCTCATCATATAGACCGATGCAGTGGAGTTATGAATGCAGTCTCCTGCAGCCGGGGCCCGGGGCCGATATTGCTATTTTGAGGGATGAATTCAGGTTGATTGGATTAGTGTTTCCAGGCAGGTGAGCTTTGTTTTCCGCGTGTTCGTGGATAGATTACAGTTTGTAGAAGTGATTTGGGGGAAGTGGGGGTTTCTCTAGCCTACATGCCTGGAGGACAGATGGTGTTGGAGAGATACTTTACACCTGCTACCTGAACTGACCACCGAGCAGCTTCAGTACTGGGGGTGGACAGAGGGGGGGTCTCTAACATGGGATTGACAAATGTTATTTAAGGTCACGTGATCATGATATTATTGTAGTTTTGGACAGCTCAGTATAGATTTGTGAAGTTGTATTTTGGACATGTGACTTTGACTGTGAGAAACTGATTTTGTGAGCACTTTGACAGTACCCAGGATGACTTTAGAGGGGTTTCGGAGTTTGTAACTGGTAGCACCAAAAATTTCCAATGTCCAATTGATCATCAATGGTGCTTCCAGTGGTGGTTGCAGATCTTTTGCTGGCTTCACAGATTAAAGGTTTTGTGTTTAGGTTCTAGCTTTGGGGTAAAGATATTGACACTCATACTGACTGAATAGTCTGCCTAATTTTAAAGGTAGAAATTCTCTCTATTCTCTCTTGCTACTGACTTTCTCAATTTTCTGCCGATTCCCAATGCCATTGCACTAGGGCATTTTGCAACAATATCTCTTGATTGTGAAGCACTTTATAGCACTTTCTCACTTTTTGAAAAGTGCTATATAAAGATTATTCTTATTATATGGAGGATTGTTACACTTCAGACATAGTGTGAAACAACAGTTAGGCCTAAGGTGAACAGATGTTACCCGGCCAAGTGTGTAAGCTACCCATGTGGGCCAGACGTCACCCTGGTGTAGGGAGAGCCCCGTGCTGTAGATTACAGAAGCTGCACAAAATCGTGCTCTCCCTCCTCATACTCATATTTCCAGCAAACCTCCTGTGCATATCCGTCTTCTTTATAAGCTGATCAATGTGATAAATAGGCCAGGCAGAATAGCGTGGGAGTCAGTTTTCTGTACCGAAACAGTCAGCATACTCAATAAGAGGGAGAGAGGGAGCGAGAGAGAGAGAGATCAGCACTTTTTTCCCTTCCGTATTGTTCTTTTTCTCATTTTTATCTGCCCACTCCGTCCTCTGTTCTGCAGAGAGTGTTGGAAGGGTTTGGTGCTCTACAATCTGCATAAAAGACTGAGAGGCAGAGGTGCAGATTACACTCTCTTCATGTAAATCTTCATGACTTAACAGGAATTTAACCTGGGTCTCTAACATGCAAACCTGATGCAAGACATCAGTGACTAGAACAACACACAATGCCCTAAACAGTGCCACTGCAGCACTGCCTCTTCCATTGATGATGATGAAAATGAGGATGAGAACGTAGATGATGATGAGGAGGATGATGAGGAGGAGGAGGAGGAGGGCAAAGCCAAATGACTGGCATTACTTCCGTAATGTCACTGTGAATGTGATGATTCTGCTGAAGCACCTGGCTCCCTTTCAGCCATCGGCAGCACTTTCATTTAAGTATGTCTTGACCTAAGTATTATACTTCATTACCTTTTAAATCCATTACACTTTACACATCCTACATTACAGTCCAAGTAAAACCTTGCATCAGAGAGTGGCATAAGTGTAAACTCTATCATCAAACCTGTGCAAGCATGGAGGAAACAAGTTACCTAACTGTAAAATTAAATTCTTAAATTTATCTATGATAGTGGTATAGTTTGCATTAGACAAAAAGCCATCCATCTAGTGTTACTGGTTTGCGTTAGCCTGGTTGTTGTCTAGCTGGCTCGCTAGCTTTGCTAGCCAGTTTGATAGCTAATAGCAAAAGAAACATCAATGTAGTAACATTATTGATTAATGGGGATCAGCATTTTTTTTTGTAATGGATGGAATAATGACATACATTTCAGAATTTTATTTTTAGAGTGTTCAATAGTTTGTAAACAAAAGTCTGCTACTATCCAACTAATGTTAGCTCACACAGGTTACCTGCGCTGGGTAGCCAAGTGCCGTTAGCATACTATCCTACCCAAAGAGCTTATATTGAAAACAATTTTTGGCAAACCTGACTGATATGCTAGCGGCACATGCAGACTGCTCTTATTGTCAAGTCGCATATTTACACAAACATAGGCTATGTCATGCCTAATGTCATTACAAAAGTTCAGAGCCTACCAGGTCTGGGGAAGCCATTTTTACTAGGGTAGGAACTGTTGACTGGTGAGCTGCACATGAGTGACATACCTTTGATAATGTAACACTTCTGTGGTTTGGTTGTAGTCCGAACATCATTTCAAATACTTCTCGCCGCCAAAGCAGAGAAATCGTGACAAACCCAGATTTCAGCCTAGATTTTTACATCAGTTTTTCTTCTGCTAAAGTAAAATTTCAGTATAGTAGACAGTAGTAGTAAGGCCTACTTCTTCCTCATATGCTAAGCCCTGGCAATGATAAAATATCACTTTTTTTTTATTTATTTTTCAAGTAAATTAGACCTGTGTTCCCTCTACTTTCTGATTGCACCAGAGTTTGTGAAACTTCAGAAGGTTTCACTGTCCTTCCAGTGGATGTGTGTGATGTGTAGTAGAGGTGAGTTGTCTAATAGGCTTGGCCGACAGCCTAATGCTGTTCACCACCTTGGAGATGATCGTTTAATCATCCGCTCTGCCCCGCTGGGTATAGCAGCAGGTCTTCTGGCACAGCACAGTGACACAGTGTACCAGAGCAACTCCAGTAAGGGCCAATTTGAACCAATGGTGGCCTAGATTTAGGCCAAATGCACCAAATGTGTCAATTAGGGAGCTGTTTGGGCCCGGATCCTGATGGTCAGATTATGTGTTGCTGCCTTTTGAGCATTTATGTTGCAAATTCTAACTTTGCACTTGGCTACCACTAATGTGATGTTGATTGTCCTTTTTTGCTTATATGTGATATTGTCTTGATGCCGATTTCTCGGCCACCAGGTCTCCCTTAAAAAAAGATCCTTAATCTCAATGGGACTTTTTGGTTACAGTAAATACAGGTTGTGAAAAAGAGTGAAAAAGTGAAAAAGAAATATGGCACCTTGGCCAAAATACCACACAGGCCTCTTAGCACAGCCAAGTGACGCAGTGTGCATTGGCATCTATGAGATGAAAATGAGCCAAAGTTGGCCACAATGTGTGCTAAACAGACTCATTTTCTATAAGTTTAATGTACTTGAAAAGGACCAGAGCACGCCACCTCTTGGCATTGGAGTGGTACCAAGTGTACCAAAACAACCAAATGAGCCAAAATGAGCCAATGGTGACCTGGACGAAGGTTTAACACTGTTTGCACAAGCTATGGTACAACAAGAAGGCAAAACCAAGGCAATAGAAGGCCAGCAGTCTGCAGGACAAATCATAGACAAACCAAGGTCCACCAGTACAAATGAAGCCATACAGTAGTTGTCCAAGTTCTTGCATGCATGCTGCACTGCTGCTGCATTGTTGCTCCAAACCCAAAGGGAATTGATTGTGAAATCCTGCAGTACTAAAGCAGGGTAACTGGGCGGGGAGGCAGTGGCAACAATGGTTACCACTCCATGGATCAACAATTTACCAGCAGAACGTTTAAAAGTGGACAAATGAGTGATAAATGGTCACGCAGAAGGCTTAAACTAGGAAAAAATGAGATCAGCATTATGTTTAAGTACAGACCAACTGCAGCTAAAAGTGGGCTACGGTTGGGCCATTAGTGAGCCGCCAACTGCCTGCTAATAGGCAACTTTCCTCCTGTCCTCCTCCAGCTATGTCACACCTCCATAGGAAAATGAATAATGGGGTCATTTTTATATGCTTACATTCTGGACCGAGCAGCATTTTTCTTCAGCAAAAAAAAAAAAAGAAAGAACAAGACGAGGGCTGGATTGCCCAAACGCACCTAAGGTCTGTGAACGTCTTCGCTTGTTGCACCTTCCCTTCGAATTTAGACGAATTTAGAGCAAAATGCTTCTGGGAAAAACTGGTACGGCTTCAGATTTGACTCGTCTTGTTCGGAACAAAGATGAGTTTAGTGCAAGAGGCTTTTGGGAAATGCAGGCGAGGTTTGACTTTTCTGCTCCCCACAGAAGACGTTTTTCTCAAGGAGGACCAGTTGCTCAGCGGTCCACTGTCTGTACCTTTCCCATTTCCCTCTTTTCTTCTATCACCTCTTTCTCCTCTCTTCTCCTCTCCTCTCCCATCTCTCAGTGAGCGCTGTCAAAAGCTCGGCGGCCCGCTAGCCGCTGCTGCTCGGTGACTCCCCGTCTCCCTCCTCTCCTCCATCAACTCATCCCTCCATCCCCCGCTCACGTCTGACCCCGTCTGCTGCAATATTAAACAGAACTAAGCAGGACATGGGCCGTGGCGCAGGAGAGAAGCTGTCCTGGGAGAAACGACCTGTCAGCGGCTGCTCCTTCTCCTTGGGGGTGTGTGTTTGTGTGTGTGCATGTGTGTGTGTGTGAGAGAGAGAGAGAGAAAGCGAGTGAGAGAGAAAAAAAGAGATGCAAGTAGAGAGGAAAAGAGAGCACCAAGAGAAAAATGTGTCTTAGTGAGGGGAATAGAGAGAGTGTGAATGAGAAACAAGGAGAGAGACAGAGAAAGAGAGGGAGAAAGTCTGCGAGTGAGTGTGTGTGTGTGTGTGTGTGTGTGTGTGTGATAGATAGATGTGTAAGGACCTCGGGCTAGCAGCTTGTCCAGGGATTGTAGAGTAGTTTTAGATCTTTTTTTGAGGATGCTGGTCTGCCTGTGGAGGAGAACAGTAGATCAGCACTGAAGAATATGTAAAGAAGTAGAACATGTAGGCTTAATTAAATATAGCAATTCACAACCGAGGCTCTAAAGATAGCCAATCACTTCAATAATATTCAGTGATGAAATGTATGTTCACACCAGCAATCATTTTGTCAGAGGAGGCGCACATTTAGGTTGCAGCCTTCCAGGGAGGTGTGGGTTTGAGTTCTGCAGATTGGATTTAATGTTGTACACACATTTCTCTGAGGCAGAGCTGCTCTGGAGGCAGAAATAATCTGATTGGTTGAATTAAACCTCAGTGGGCGGAGCCAAGTAACATTAGACTGAAGCCCGGTGAAAAAGACAAGAGGTAAGAGAGGAGGAAGCTAATATTATGAAGACTAGCGCTCTGCTACTAGCTGAAAAAATGCAATAAGTTATCTTAGCTAGTTAGCCTATAGCTGAGTTTCCAAGTTCAAACTAGCCACACTAGCCTATAGCTATTTAAGTAAGCTAGTTAGCTAACCTGCTAACATCATGAATGCCATGGTCATGTATACTTGAAAGAAAAATCATCACCATTTTTATTTTGTATTTATATTTATACTATTTGGGCCACTATTCCTTCTTTGCTATTCAAGTTAGCCAGTTAGCTAACCTGCGCTCTGAAAAACTACGATTCTGTGGCTCCAGAAATGTTTGTAGAACTAAAACTCCACTATGCTTGAATCCTACTTCTGACACTTTCAAGCGCCCTCCACTCTTGCCCTTAATAGAAAATTGAAGCCTCTTTCATAATTGGCGGTAACACTTCCAGGGTGAAGGGTTGGATTCTCAGCGGGAGCAACAGACGCAGGCACTCACCGTCCTGGAAGGTGCTGGGACAAAAATGTACGTCCAAATGACGTGTGTTATTTTTGGTCCAGTACAGATCAATGGGCAGAGACAGTCATTATTGTGCACAGACTCACCTGTAACAGAATGAAGAGCTTTTTTATTTACTTTCATTTCCAAGACGCAATGTTCTCAAATCCTGCTGTTATCCCAGAGATTCATGGGAAGGTCCGCAGTCCTTTTGATTATGTTTCGTTTTCTGAGTTTTTGACTCATACTTATTTATTATTATTTATTTTTTACTTTCTTCCACCCATTTTACTGATGTTTGACAGATATCCGTGGGGCTGCAGCAGTGTGTGTGTGTGTGTGTGTGTGTGTGTGTGTTTGTTATATTAATGAAGAAGGATTGTGCTCTTTTCATTACTCTGGTCGTATACCTGTGCTTGGCTTTAGTGCTCCCTATAAAACCATTCCTCTCTTTCTCTCTCCCATACACACACATACACACACACACACACACACACACACAAAAGGGGTGTTTTTCTTCATTGTGCCAACATGTCCTTTTGTTGTCCCTCTCTGCCCCATAAATGTTCTTCATTCTTACAAGCAGAGTGAAGTAAATCGCTTAATGCAGTGAGGGCAAGCGAGAGAGAGAGAGAGAGAGAGAGAGAGAGTAGTCAGTGAAACACACTAAGTGAATGAGTTTGTGTGTGCATGTTTTACGGTATGCATCTGCTTCTGTGTGTGTGTGTGTGTGTGTGCGTGCACGCCCTCATGCGTCTGTTCACGTGAGCATGTAAGACAGTGGGTAAATGTGTATATGATGGTGTGAGCGCTGCATTATTGATGAGAGCGTTTTCATTCTCTTCTCTCGTTCTTGCTGGGCTAGTAAATATGTAAAGACTGTGTGTGTGTGTGTGTGTGTGTGTGTGTGTGTATACGGTGTGTGTATGTGTAGGTTCGTACGCATTGCTGTGCCAGTGCGTATATGTAGATAAATGCATCCACGTGCATGTGTTTCCAGTAAGCCTGCAGGAGCTAAATAGGTGCTGCAGTGGTCGAGTTAAATATAGAACTAGAAAGAGAGAGAGAGAGAGAGAAAGAGAGAGAGGGGGAGAGTCTCCCCGGGGGATATCCCTGCCTTTCTCTCTCTCTCTCTCTGAGATTTCTGTCCGGCCTTTCCCAAGCAAATGTACATGTTTTAATTATCAGGCGCTTAATAAATAATTCCAAAGTCACCAGGGTGTTTCTAAAAATAACCTGACAGTTGAATAATGGATTCCTTTGACCCGTCTCAGCATTGTCACTCAGCGTGTGTGAGAGAGAGAGAGCGAGAGAGAGAGAGAGAGAGAGAGAGGAGGCAGCAGCAGAAACAGAGAGAAAGACAGAGACAAAGAGGAAAACCCTAAAGCTACAGTGTGCTGATAAGACATACGCAGAAACAATGAGTGAGGGACACAGAGACGGAGAGAGAACTGGTGGAGAATCCCTCCACTATCGTACATGAATGTTTCGTGCCTCCTTGTATCCTTATGCATTCTTAATGTATCTCTTTCCTTCAGTTTGTAACCTTTACTGAGCAACACCTATTTCAAAAGGATATATCGGTCATTCTCTTTCTGCTGTATGTCAGGCTGAAATAATCTGCTGATTTGTTGAAAGGCAATGATTTGTAACCCAGGGTCTCAAGCTGATTTTTGTTGGAAAACATCATGATCAAGGGTGCATTCTCTGCAGTGTTTCCTCCTTTAGTTCGGTTTGTTTGGCCAGGTGAGAACGATGGCATTCGAACTCTGGTGGCATCAAATAATCGCACCAAGACGTTTAATAATGCGAGTCTCTGTCCTCCAACAAGAGAAGTGAGATGCAGTTCATTAGCAGTGAGAAACCACCCCGAAACACAAGGGTTTATGGGTAGAAGGAGACAGATGCAGTTCTTCATGCTTGGAAAGCCTAGCAAACAACATGAAGCCTGGACTGATGCTCATATATAGCTATTTCTTCATGTGTTCTTAACCGGTATGAACACCAGAGAAGAAGAGCATAGACAAGCTAAAATTACAGGGACTGGAATCACCTTTTATTTTCAAAATCTATTAGATAAAAGGAGGTAAAAGTTAGTTTCAACTGCCCATATCCTCTACATATGACATGAGATGGATGACCATGATGATGATTGCGTGGCTCGATTGAAACACGATGCTTGGACCTGTGCGGTGACACATTATACGGTTATGGGCGAGCCTCTGTGCGCCTGCCAGTCCTCTTTCCAAATTGTTTGCGGGAGTCGTGCCAGCGGCTGCCTCCTCGGCCAGTGAAGGACACCGAGATGAGTGGGAAAGAGAGGGAGAGAGAGAGAGAGAGAGAGAGAGAGAGAGGATGGTGGAGGGAGTATAGAAGAGAAGAGAGAAAAGAGAAAGAGTGAAGATCCTGTACCGTGGAGCTGCTCAATGGCCACCAGTAGAAGAGAAAGAGAGAGAGAGAGTGTGAGAGAGAGAGAGAGAGAGAGAGAAAGGATGGTGGAGGGGAGAATAGAAGAGAAGAGAGAGAGAAAGAGTGAAGATCCTGTACCATGGAGCTGCTCAATGGCCATCAGTAGAAGAGAAAGAGAGAGAGAGAGAGAGGATGGTGGAGGGAAGAACAGAAGAGAAGAGAGAGAAAAGAGAAAGAGTGAAGATCCTGTACCATGGAGCTGCTCTGTGGCCACCAGTAGAAGAGAAAGAAAGAAAGAGAGAGAGAGAAAGAGAGAGAGAGAGAGAGAGAAAGAGAGAGGATGGTGGAGGGAAGAATAGAAGAGAAGAGAGAGAGAAAGAGTGAAGATCCTGTACCATGGAGCTGCTCAATGTCCACCAGAGAGAGAGAGAGAGAAAGAGAAAGAGTGAAGATCCTGTACCGTGGAGCTGCTCAATGGCCACCAGTAGAAGAGAAAGAAAGAAAGAGAGAGAGCTGGGGTGGGGGGGAGGGAAGAATAGAAGAGAGAGAGAAAAGAGACAGAGTGAAGATCTTGTACCGTGGAGCTGCTCAATGGCTGCCAGTAGAACAGTAGAAGAGAAAGAGAGAGAGAGAGAGAGAGAGACAGAGAGGGGATGGTGGAGGGAAGAATAGAAGAGAGAGAGAAAAGAGAAAGAGTAGAAGTAGAGGACTGTAGAAAAAAATAAGGTTAGAAAAAAATACTAGAAATGCCGAATCAGAGAGAGAGATTGCGATCGAAAGAGAGAAAGATTGAAAGAATGTAAGTTAAGAAGAAAAAAAAGAGAGAGAGAACGCTCCCTGCCAAGTGGGCCAGTGAACCCTGGCGGCAGCAACATCCTGTAAAGTGCCCTCTCAGCGATGTACACACACACACACACACACACACACACACACACACACACAGCAGTCCATTAGATAGATGGAGGACAGCGGGCCAAGGTCTGGACAGCGGAGCAGAGGGAGGGCCGACCCCAGACAGCTTTATTACATTATGGATCGGACTCTGTGATCTCTTAATGCAATCATGTTCACACCTCGCTCTCTGCCGCTCCGCTCCTGCACTGCAGCCGGGTTCAAACCGCACCGGCTTCAGTGGGTTAGGCGACTTGAGCGCTTTTAATGATCCGGATTAGTATTTGTCTTTGTCGGGCGGAAAACCTCGCATCTGTGACGCGTTAACTTTGCAGAAACTCAGAAATACAGTCTTTTTAGAGTTGATCCAGGTTTTGAAGGGGGTTTATAAGCTCTTTCATAAGTGTCAGCTAGTTTCTGAAACCATAGAGAACCACATAATCCTTCAATTGAAGTAATGAAATTGGTGTTAAGAGATTTTCATAACACCGGGGATATAATAGTTAGCTATATTCATTTAGAAAAAATGATACCCAAGATTCATGAGTTTATATTGCAAAAACACAATGTCACCACTTTATCTTAATCTTAAATGATGATCCTTAACAAATTTTATTTTTTCACACTGGTTTGAATTTGAATAAGTTCTTTTCCTAATAGTGGATATGCTGTTTGAATTAATTTGTTGATTCCCAATAATAATCATTTGTGACACATTTTGCTACAGTGAGAGCATTGGGACAATAAGGCAGTCGATGTTGCTTGATTGGAGAGTCAAGGTCATTCATATCTACTGTGTGTCAATATGTGTGTTTGAGAGAGCTGGGTGTGTGTGTGCGCACCTGTATGAGTGTGTGTGTGTGTGTGTGTAGGTGCGATCGGACAATCTGAAGCACATATAATTACTGCAGTTCTGGGTGTAAAATGAGTCTGGCGGCACACTTGACACAGTGTTGGATGGAGTCGGTTTAACTGTAACCCCGGGGCCATGAAACTCAACAAACACACACACACACACACACACACACACACACACACACACACACACACACAAGCTGCTGCTCAGGAGGAAAAACTGTGCAGCCTGGAGCTGCTCCCATCAAAAAATACTTCACACACACTTATATATAGCACAGTGACGTATTTTTAGAAGACTTATATAATCATTTCTTACGCTGTGTCTGTCTGGAACTGGGAAAAAAAGCATCTGTGTGGACATGCTGAGAGGAGTGGATGAGAGAGTTTGACAAAATTGTTATGTAATGAGGCTAAAAATAGCTGCAGCGTGCTATAAATAAGAAGGTGCCAAGTATTTATAAGTGGATAGATCACAGATGAGACATGGCAACGCATTTCCAAGTGTTGTCAGGGGTTTGATGTGCCGCGAAGCCGTCAGCTGCGAAAGGCTGCCGCGAAAAGAAAATGAAAGTGAGAAAGGAAATAAAGGATGCTATCAGCAGCAGGAGCCAGCCTCTTCTCCTTCTTCTCTCTCTCTCTCTCCATCTCTCTTCTCTCCCTCCCATCCTCCCCTCTCTCTCTCTCTGTTAGATCCCTCTTTGAAGTTTCCTCCCTACAAGTTGAGGAATATCTTGACAGGAGGCAGGGCGAGCGGAGTGGGGGAAGAAGGGAGGGAGGAAAGGAGGGAGGGAGGGAAAGAGGAGGAAGGAAGAGGAAACCCCCCCCACCCACCCCCCCCTACCCCAACAACTTCAAAAGGCTTTTCCTGGGTTGTGGGAAGGTGGGAGTTATTTTTAGCCCGCTGGTGCCCACGTAAACGCTGGGGTTGAAAAGAGAGAGAGAGAGAGAGAGAGGGGGGAAGATGGAGAGATCGCATCCCCTCTCTGTGGCGGTGCGATTCATTATTGTCGCATTACCTTGTGGTTCACAAATATAAAGGGTTTTATTCCAGAATGCTGTATATATCCGTTTTGGAATTGATTTTTACCCAAAATTCTTCAATCATTTTGTCAAAACTATATGATTTCATCTCAAAAACACAAAGAAAACACCCACCATATTGGAGTTTCAAGACACTCCCAATCACAAGGGTTTAATTCCAGGGGAGAATACACCCCTAAAAAAATATCTGATATTCATTAATCAGTTAAAAAAAAAAAATACAGGTGATTTTATCATCTTTCATCCATGTTAATATCTCGTATGCCAAGGCCGTAAAAGAGCTAATAACTCGATGATTTCCCACGATGATTGCTTTCATCGCGCTTATATTCTTTCATTACTTATTATACTCATTATATTTCTTTCTCATTATATTCTCTCATTACGCCGCCGATCGTTTTGTCAGAGGAGCGGTCCCAATTTCCAAAACGGAGGGATGTCTCAGCTTGAAGCGGGACTCGTGTCGGCATGGTGTTCACACTGCAGACCGCGTTCTCTTGTGACGGATGGTTAGAAGGTTAAACAGAGAATCACTAATGTGACAGGGCTCAACCATGTGACTAATGGACTTTGCTTTAATACACTTAGATCCATCTCCTGCAGACGCCACAAACACAGATATCCTCCTACAGTGGTTTGAATGGTGTAGCAGTCATTTAAAAATCTCAAAATTCCAATTTTGGCACCTTTGATTGCTTTTGTTATCAAGTTTTTTAAAGGTCCCATATTCACCATTTTCCAGTGTTTTATTTTATGTCTTGAGGTCCATTCAAAGCTGTGTGTGTGGTGCCAAAAACAGTCAATCCATTTTTACACGTTCATTTTCCAGCATCTCTCTGAGCCTTACCAAGAACAGGCTGTTTCTGTCGCTGTGTCTTTAAGGCTCATTAATATTAACGACCATCTGTTCTGATTGGCTAACCGTTTCAAGAGTGAAACGTGAGACGCCGCGGCCCGGCGGCTACAGGTAGGGAAAACTCTCCGGTAATAAACAATGACAACCGCTCAACCGCTTTGAAAAAAACACTTTGTTAGTCTATTATTTCTTACAAAAATGATAATGAGCGAACCTTTGTGACGCCACAAAGTTACGGAAGTCCAAACGGCTCGTTTAGAGGCTCGCTTTTCTAATATGGATTGTGTGGATTTAGTTGGCGACCGTGCGTTTTGAAACTTTCACCATGTTTAGATAGACCATCCAACTCCTTTATAATCACAGAGGCAAGGGGAATCCTGTTTTACACCATATGGGACCTTTAACCTGAATTGAAAGTAGACATTAGTCGTTTCTTTGTGGAGAAAGTTTAACACATCTGGTTCCCTGAAAGCCAATGCAAATTAATCATCACCTTATGAAAACCTTGTCCTAAACGCCTGAAAAATTTGGGGTTTGTGTACATTTTTAAAGACCCCATGAAACGGCATCTTTACTTCCTTGATTTGATGTATTTCCTGTTGAAACAGGATGTTGGGGCGAGACTTAACACAGTGAAGGCTCATTCAAAAGTGTAAACCAGTGGAATATCAGTCAGGGAGAGAAAGGCAGTTTTATTTGTTGGAAGCGGTAAAGGGGCACATCTCCGGAGCGTTGCGTCTATCCGTCTGTCCAAACTTGCTGTTGACGTACGAGTCTTTGACGCTAACAGTCTCTAAAGATTCTGCCTCGTACATTTAGCCGTTTCCCAGCAGATCAGCGTAATCTGGTTAAAGCCCAAAGCCATCATCCTCTTGTGTTTTTACATCTCAGTCACTGATCTCTCTCTCTCTGTCTGTATTGGTTTGCCTCGCTCACCTCCTCTCATTTACATTCAAAAAGTAAGAGCAGACGCACAGCACTTAAAGCACTCACATGTTAACTGCACACCACTTGAGTTCGAGACGTTAAATCCTTTGAACATCCGTAGGGCTGAAGCGTAATAATCGACGTCTCGCCTGACGTTTTATCTTGGACCGCAAGTGACGTTGCCGGTGGATAAGACATGTCCGGTCTTGAATGAAGACCCAGTGTGATGTCTGCCATGCATGTCCCTCCTTTAGGCTGACTGCTGGTTAAACAGTGCTGGTAAGCAAAGACTATGGCACAATCAGCTCCCCAGTGATGCAGCTCACTTTGATGGATGAGGAGAGGTGCAGCGTATAGATTACCATTTGCATTGTAGCCTTGAAATTGCATGGGTGTATCTCCCCAGAGAGCTTCGTATGCATGCATCTGTGCATTTGTGCGGGTTGCATTCACTCACTTTTGTGTATGTGTATGTGTGTGTGTGTGTGTGTGTGTGTGTGTGTGTGTTTGTGCAAACGCGTGCGATTTACGTCTGTGTGTCTGCTTAAATGACTTACTGCCCAGTCTCAAGTGTCTCTGTGTGTATGCTGTGCATGTGTACGTGCATTCCATCATTCTACTGTCTCGCTGTTAACTCTTTACACCTTGTCTACCTGTATAGGTGTTGGCTTTGATGCACAGTCAGCTAAATTCTGTGCATATCTGCAGTGTTTAAAGCTGCACTAGGCAAGATTTTTCTGCACAAAAATGCAGCCGTCTTATCAGCCTAAATCATGAAGTGTGGCTGCAATAGAGAAGAGTGTCCTATCCCCACTAATTGAGACACTGTAGATTCACTGTAGATGGTGTTAGGTATGGACACTTCTCTGCCCACAGGAAGGGACAAATCAAAACTTAAGAGTGAAATCCCAAGTGTCTCCTAAACAGCAGTGAGCAGCACTCTGTCCAGAGAAAGCTGGACTCACCAAGATTAGATCTTCCTTTCTCTCATCCCTTTGGTTTCCTTTGGTATAAAGCATCACAGACTGGCTGGGGCTGTGACAAGCAGTTACCTCTCACTGCCATTTGTAGCTACCATGTGCGAAGTGTAGCTTATGATGAAAGATTCCGATGTTTCTGATGAAATGTTATGTTAGTTGACATGGAAATGATGACAAGGTATCATATGGTGTCCCATTTTTCAATGGTGGTGAGATGGCGCTTGCATAACCAAATGGCACCTAAGTTTTGAATATATGACTAGCTGAGGCTCAAATGAAGAGCTAGAATCAGCAGAGAAAATAATATGATTGACATAGGATTTGGATAAAGTTTAGTTTCTTACCATTAAAGGTTCCTTTGGAGAAACGAAGTGCATGTAGAACTGAAACAGTTAACAGTGTGAGCCCAGTCACCTTGATGGATGAGCTGTTTGGTGCTACAGAGCAGCCTGGGATTAGCCCGTCTCCCTATGGCTGAAGGTAGTGGAGGCAGGGTTAAGGTTCAGATGTGCGTCAGCATGCACACACACATATGAATGCACTCACAGAAACACACAGCTAAGCAAACGTGTGCTGCAAATGTAAGCATATGTACGGACACACACAGATACACACACCTCACACACCCATAGATGCAAAGACATGAGAATCAGTCTTAAAGGAAAACTCCCCCCTAAAACACTTTAACACTGTTACAAACGGTTGTTGGTGATGTTCCTTGCATTCCTGGGTCCATTTTGTTCTTTGGTTCTTTCTTATACCCATGGATATTTCCAGCAGCTACAATGCAGTCTGACAGCAGAAAATGTTTCAGTGATCTAAAAACGGTAAACATCAGGTTTTGGTGTCAGTCCCTCAGACTGAAAGAGCGAGGTGTGATTCAACAATCATACAGGGAGAAATCCATCGTAGAAGAGGCAGAGAGACCAACTTCTCCACTGACAGAAGCCTCAATAGACCAGAATGCAATGCAGCCACACGTTTTGAGTAAGGGTATCGCTATCACTATTTCCCTCTCCACCTACATGTAAAACCCACAGCTGAAAGCAACACATTCAGGCCCGTACAGTTAGTCATTATCCTAGTCTGCTATTTATGTATTTATCAGTATCATTTTTAACGGGGATGTATTCACATTCATGTAAGCTGAATTTCATTGTCATCAGCTGAATAGCCATGGAAATCCAGCAACTATCTCTCACCCCTCTCTCTCCCCCTTACTTCCCTCCATCTCCGCTCGTCCCACCTCTACTTTTTCACCCACTCCCTCTTTCCCTCTTCATCCGTCTCTCACCCGCTCCCCCTTGTCCCCCCACCCTTTTCTTTCTTTCTCCTCACATCGTCCATCTTTTACTCCCTCCTCCTCGTTCCCTTCCTCCTCTTACTCCCCCTCCCTGACCCTCAACTTCACTTTCTTTACCCCTCCTTCCTTCCTCGCTCCCCCCGTCCTCCTCCATCTCCTCCCCCCAGGAGTGTGCCTGGTGCTGGGCTGCATGATCTTCCCTGACGGCTGGGACGCCGAGGTGATCCGGGACATGTGCGGGGAGCAGACGGGGAAGTACTCCCTGGGCGACTGCTCCGTGCGCTGGGCCTACATGCTGGCCATCATGGGCATCCTGGACGCCCTCATCCTCTCCTTCCTGGCCTTCGTCCTGGGAAACCGGCAGACGGACTTCTATCTGGATGACTTGCAGACAGATAACAAAGGTGAGGGAGGAGTCGGTGGAACGCCAATGAATAAGTTTGTATTATTATTATTTTTAGCTCAGATGTCTGACCAGAGGAGTCATTCCAGTGTGGTGTGGGAGGATTTGACTCAACAGTCTGTAAAACCTGTAATAAAACCTGCCTCACCCTGCCTCAAGGAGCTGCTAACCCACCTCTGGCTTTCAATGGAGAGTTTTAGTGTCCCATGATGATCTAAATCCTTGTATTTTTTGGGGGGGGCATAAAATTGTCAAATTCAAAGATTAGATCAGGTCAATCCAAAGATAATGAATATCAGCACAAAGTATCATGATCCAAAAATATTGG
The DNA here is from genome assembly GCF_048128805.1 of Centroberyx gerrardi. Classification (NCBI taxonomy): domain Eukaryota; kingdom Metazoa; phylum Chordata; class Actinopteri; order Beryciformes; family Berycidae; genus Centroberyx; species Centroberyx gerrardi. Next base: position 25,215,043 of record NC_136010.1, on the reverse strand, counting down.
CACTGGTATCAGCTTCAAAACCCATATTGGTCAAACCCTAACCCTAGTAAATATTAAAAACATATGTTAAAACTATGCTTCCTTATTCAAACAGCTCTTCAAACAGCTACACTACCAGTCAAAAGTTTGGACACACCACATTTTTCTTTATTTTTACTATTTTCCACATTTTAGAATAATAGTAGACATCAAAACTATGAAATAACACAAATGGAATTATGCAGTGACCAAAAAAAGTGTTCAACAAATCAAAACTATCTTATATTTTAGATTCTTTAAAGTAGCCGCCCTTTGCTTTGATGGAAAGGCAAAGGCTTTGGAAAGAAATTCACACATAGGATCAACTTCACTATTTATATTTGTCTGAGAAACACATTTCAAGCATTTAAGTGTAAGCCTTCAGATCAAAATGGCTTTAAGAGAAACAAAAACATAGTACATTCAATCAGGTGTGTCCAAACGTTTGACTGGTATTGCATTATATTTGGGGGACCATTAACAAAAAACAAGTTCAAGTGTGACTCCGCTCTAACCTGACCTCAGGAAACTGGTTTCAGTGCCGTATGAGAGTGGGAGAGAGTCCTCCAGAGTCTTTCTGACAGTTTGCACCATGTTGCATCAGGACAGCTGAATCGCATGGTTTGAGCTGTATGAAAAGAGAGAAGAAGAACAAGAAGGGAGAGATGACAGAGAGAGAAGAAGAAGGCAGTGGTGGGGAGTGGGGGGAGAGTGAAAGATATAAAGCAAAATAATAATAATAAAAAGTTCTTTGCGTGGATTACATGAGAATTATCTATTCGATTTGGCTGTTTAAACCCGCTGTACAACAATACCTAAAGAAGCAGAATGAGAGAGAGAGAGAGAGACATGACATAAGACAGACACAGTGAGCGAGAGATAGAGAAACATATATAGAGAAATAGAGAGAAAGCAAGAGAGAGAGAGGGAGAGAGAGGGAGAGAGAGAGTGGTGACATAAGATGTCTCGGTGCTCCAGCAATCTATCTCCATGATGGTTTCCATGGTAACTGGAGAGATTCCAGAGCGTGGGTGTGTCTCTCTGTTCTTATCTGATTAACCTTACTGACGGTCTTACACATTTAACGCATCTTCATCAGTTGTGTGAACTTGCATTTTTTTCTCTTGTTTATTACAGATCTTTTAAAGTAATAACGCGCAACATTTTCACATAAATAAATGTGTTTTGCTCCTCTCTGATTGCTATAATAGCACAATAGTGATTCAAGAGAAGAGAAACTCAAACTGCATCAACAGAAAATCCAAGCTCCGCCCACACAGTTTGATTGACAGCTGATCTCTGGGAAGTGCAGTGCAGAAACACCACAGCGATAAGCGCACATAAATGAAAAGAATGGGAAAAAAACAAATGAACTACAGCATTATGAGGGCGCACAAAAATAGCATCAGTAGAGCATACTGAGACTGTGAAAAAAATGAATGAAAAATGTGTACAATTGTGTACAACTTAGACACAGATAGCAAATAAATGGGGTTTTTGTTGTTGTTTTTTTTTCACCAGTAAGTGATGACCTAAATGCTTTGCTGATACTTACATAAGCATATTCATGTTTTGCACAAATATGCACTTTTCTGTTGTTGCCTTACTGTGCATATATACCAACCCTTGTGTTTTTGTTTTTGTTTTTTTTTCCTTGCAGATTTTGCTGTGTCAAGGGTAAGTCGACTTTGACTTTATGAATATTATGATCATTTACACTTGCTCCTGTATTCTGCATCACATAGATTTGGACTGTTGTGGTGTGTTGTTTATTGTGACGAGTAAGTTCTGTCCTGCCTGCATGTCTTGTGTTGGTTTGGTAGAATAGTGGATCCATTGGTTCAGTGACTTAAAGGGGCATTGAGCGATCTAGGACTTTTACTTACCAAGGAATTGCAACATCATGGACAGCTCTCTGGCACGGCCTACGGTGGCCTGTAGCTGACATAAATAACATTTTCCCAATGAAGAGGCGTAAGCTAGCTAATTAGAGCAGAAATCCAATAGAAACATCTAGTGAAGAGGTGATATATCACCATACTAAATCCTGGAGTAATAGGCTCTTGTCACAAACATGGCTGACGAACTTCCGCTTCGTCTTAATAAGGTACAAGTCGGTTCTCACCATTGCCAGCAATGTTAAGAAGCCAACTTTCTGTCGCCTCCCACTCTGTCATTGCATATTTTGTTTCAGCATAGTATATAACACAATAGAGGTGTTGTCACTGACATATCTTTCTGTTTCTGTTGTCAGACAACTGCACGACTGTAAAAAAGTGATTTGATCGAGGGTCGCAAAATGCTAACAGCCCAGAAATTACCGTTAGCCTTGGTTAGCCAGTTAGCATTTTGTGACCCTCCATCAAATGGTGTTTGTGTGTGTGTGTGTGAGTGAGCCCTATGGGGTAAATGTTATGGCCAAAGTTGCAGCAAAATGGACACTAAATTGGTGCAATAGTTTGAATCCTCTGTCTTGTTTTCCTCAGATTGAAGTTCGGGACAGAAGAGAGCCGAGGTACGGAGTACAGCGTCTTCACTGAGGGCAACGTCGGCCCTGGACAACTTCTCTTCTCTTCTCTTCTCTTATCTTCTCTTCTCTTCTCTTCTCTTCTTTCCACCCCATCCATCTCTCTCCTCTCCTCTCCTCTTTCTACTCTACTCTCCAATGATCAGGATACCACCCAATCTCAATGCAGACACTAAGTGTACAGCATTCTGTAAGATAAATAAAAAAAGAAACACACTGGGATAAACTATATTTTGAAAAAAAAAAAAAAATACAAGGTTGTACAGTGCATTTAACACTCGACTTTCTCAACAAATAACTTTATGATAAAAAAAAAAAGATTTACTGTATTTAAAGTCTTGACTTGTGTGAGAAATTAAACGAATCCTTCAGATGAAGAACCATATGTCCCTCTATAATTTTTCGATAGATAATGTCTTCAAATCTTGTTATTCAAAGACTTTAAGTTTGTGTGTTGTGCACATTTGTAGTTTCGGATAGCAGAAGTTATGTACTTTCAAGAACATTTACACTTCAAGTAATAGAGTCGACAATATAGCGGCAAGAACATTGAACATTGAAAACATTTCAACAGGGACTTATATGGTTCTTCATCTAAGGACTTAAAATGTGAGGAATTAAAAGGAGTACCCCATCGCAGCTTTACAGAACCTAACATCTCTGGGAGATTCTCTACTGTACATACTGAACTATGTAAATAGCATTACTGCTAACAAACAGACTACAACAAAACCTCATCTGACTCTAATGCATTCAAGTCTAGTATTTCTACCCTTGGTTTCAGTGTTCCCTGTGCCGGAAGAGCATCGCAGTGTGTGCAAATCCATTGTGTTTTTTATGACTCCTCGCTGAAACATGGTGATTTGTGGAATTAGAAAGGATATCTCGCTCGATATTCAACAGAAACGCAGAGCACCATGAGTCGAAGTGATCATGTGCGATCACAAATTTCGTCATAAAAAATGTTGAAGTTTTATAGGGGTAAATGAAGACATTGTCACTTGCCCTTGTATGAATATTACTTCAAAACAAACCCCTTATTGTAGTATTTTACCCACCCTGCCGCACTACTCTTACGCACCTACATTGCTCGACTGGATGGCAGCTGTTACTTTTCCACTTAGGTCAAAATCAGAATTAGAAATCATGGTTTGAGTTCACTTTGAAAAAAGCAAATTGCTTGCAATGACTTGCAAACCAGTTCAATCAGGGAAGACACGAAAGGTGATGCACAAAAGACAGTTTATTACAATGTAAGAAAAGAGCTTTGGCGTTGACCTCGTTGCAGGAAATAATTTATAGGGGATAAAAACCTATGAATTAATGAAATTCTGAAGATCCCCCCTGGGGAGCCATAGAGTGGTGGGGTCACCACACTGAAATGACAGGAAGGAAATCAGGTAGGCAAGTTTAAATGCCACCTGCCAGGCAAGATCATTGGCTGACAGAAAGCCTGAGCAGATAACCAAGCATGTTCATTTGTGAGCCAGAGACCCAGTGTGCAAAGCGGAAGGGATTGTCTTCCTGCTTGAACTTGCGCTAAGAGCTTCATTTGGCTCACGAACCCCTCTCCTAGTGTGCAGTTTACTCTTGTTTATCGGTCCAGCATGCAGCGAGCAGTTTACTCCACAGATGTCTTAAGGCTGCGTGTACATGGCTGTATGAATTGTGTCCTCTCTCAGAGGGAAGCCCCAAGTGCTGCATCGTTCTTAAGGCGAAGACACCTAGACGCCTTTTCGAGACAATGGGAATAAGCAATGTAGGGATAGAAAATTGGTAGGACAAAATCAAAGTGGATAACCTAATGGGCGTAAAGGAAGAAATGTGTCATGAAAGAATACAGTTGGTGAGAACTGTTGACAAAATTGCCCATCTACATTGCTTCAAAATGTTGCCTCTACATCATGGATATTAGTCACCTGAGTACTGTGACTTGGTATGTTACCGATAAATCCTTTCAACCATGCTAGATAGAACTTCTTGGTTACATCAGTGAAAAAATATTCTTAATGTAGCATCAGTAACAACCAATTGTTGTTACTGCGACATGGCAGACACATGGTCGTTTTTGTAACACTGACACTGATTATTGTTAATCCAACATCAATGAAACTTAATGTAGCACTCGAGACAATGACACCAGTGTCATTGGTTGTTATTGTAACATCCATGACATGAATTGTTATTGAAACATTTATGACAGTGACCATGAATATTATTGCAATTTATACAAGTTATTTCAACCAAGCAATCTGATTGGTGAAAGACGCGATTGGCTAGCCACGCTTTACGGGTTGCTTTGGCAACTCTTGTGGTAACAGGGCGCTAGTTAGCAATCTTTCTTATTTCTCCTGTTTTATATTCGTATGGATGTATATTACTTGGAAGAAAACTTTTCAGTTAGCGCACATGTGTTGGTAACCTCTAAAATCCATAATACCCACGAGGGAATTCTTTACTCTGATTGTAGGAACATTGATGATGCCGCCGGCACAAGGCCAGCACATCACCACTGTACCCATGGGCACAGTAAGTAATGCGCTGTTGGGTATTGTTGCTATAGCCAGTTACATTTGGTATTTTGACATCACTGACACTGATTATCACTATATCTGTGGCGCTGATGAAATTGTCGTTGCAGTAGGCTGCTGTATCCCATAGCACCACGGGGCCCTTATCCCTCTCAGAGCAGCACTTAACCGCCTAACGCACCAAACCTGGGTCTAGTAATCATCGAAATGAAATTTGTTGTGTAATAAAAGCACAACGCAGTTGTTTTGTATGAGAAATTGGCGAGCTTTGCCCATTTGGGGAAATCCAAACGGGTCCATTGTGGCAGGCGAGATCATTCATACGCAGAGAAGTAATTGAATCCATTTCAGAGAGCAATTCAACCCAGGTCCACCACACAAGGTGATCGTCTGTAAGCCTCTGACATCTGCAGAGAGCAGCTTATCTAAGTACCATCGCTAGTAAATATTTGGAAATTATGTCTAAAGAGGGACTGATTATACAACATTATATTATATTTATTCATAATCCGTGTTACACTGTATTAGGGATGCACTGATAACACTTTTTCACTGTTGACAATTCCAAGCACTAAAGTTTAACTATCAGATGACACCAAATGCTGGCCTGATCCATTACTTTTGTGGAACAATATAATCTTAGACCATAAGTTTGGGGTTTTTGGGCAAAAATGATTGAAACATAATCCATTTTTCTCCATTAGAGAGATGTAACAGATTCCATGTGTGAAAAGGCAGAAATCAAGTATTTTTCTTGACATGTTGCACATGGGTCTTGGTAATGGGTTTTCGTAAATTCTCTTATACGATGCCAAATTTTAGCCTGGTATCGGCCCGATATCTTAAACAAGTATGGGTATTGGTGCATCCCTACACTAATGAGCAGATAGCTAGATGTGCATTGTGTTTTTTAGAACGGTAGCTAGCTAACTCTCAGGAAGCTGTGTATACAGTACTGTATTAAAGGCTCATTCTGGAAATGATAGAACAATTGGGACACGTGAACTATCTCAAAATTATTACTCGATGCTCTAGTGATGTGGTCTTAGCTCAAATGACACATCGCTCCATAGCGTCCCTTGTGAGTCAAGTTTCGGTTTGACAAATTTGGACAAAGAGTGACGCTGTTCTCGGCTTCCAAATTGGGCCTTTAAGACAATATAAAAACAGCCCTTATGCTGAAGCTAATGATGCTGTCCCTCCATGCAGGCTCTGCACAGACCTTGTTTCAAAATGTGCCCTGGGCCTGCAGCTATCAACCATCGTAGTGTAGGAATGCTGGGCCCTCATTCAAGAAAAGGCTTCTTTGGCTTTATCCTCGACTTAACTGTACAAACAAATCCTAGGATAAAAACGTGAAAGTGAAATGGTATCTACAGACCTCATACATTTGGTATCGAAAGAAATGTCTTTGCTTTTGATATTTACAAGAGAAATCGCGGAAAACAGTGCACGGTCAGTTTTTATATCTAAAGTTTGCATAAACCGGGCCGTAATGTCTCTCTCGCATATTGTGATTTGGACATCTACAGCGATCCTATAGTGTGCATTTCTCATTTGGGAATACGATCATGGGCCCAGGACATATTTTACGACAAATCCGCAAAGAAAATAACAAAGAAAAAACCCTGAGGCCTAACTGGTCACGTCAGGCTTCCAAGCATCATTACCTGTGTGATCATTGGTCTGGTCTCCTTTCCGGGTACTCTGTTCCTGAGGACTTGACGATGAACTGAATAATACCTTAACAATGAACTGACGATACCTTAACCCTGATGAGCACATATTTGTACCACTCCAGGTGCCTCTAAGAACTCTTGATTTAATTCAGATGTGGTGCAGAACCAGCAAAACAAGTAGTGACACTGTAGTGTTTTTACTAAAGACTACATACTCTGACTGAGCTCTGAATCAAGTTGGTGTTACTGCAGGGTTGAGGTCAATTCAGTTTCAAACTGAAATGTCAATCCATTTGTCAACAATAGAATGTTTATTCCCAATTATTTAATGATACTGTGGATTCGATATGCTTTTGGGAAAAAAAAAAAGTTTTCATATTTAGAGAAACGTCCATAGATTTTTCTTTATTTTGCGATTGAACTGCATTCAAATACATTGAAGCTGAATTCACCCCAACCTTGAATCACAGAATCATATAGAAAGACATGAGGATGAATCAAAAGCTAATAAATGGATACAGAGTCGTTGAGAAGTCATTTCAAATCTCTAGCAGCAAACAAATGTTTGTTGACTAGTATGTAAATGTCATTCAATTGTCAATGATTTCATCATAGTTTTTATCATGCAATATCATGTATAAAGAAATGATGTTGGGGGTGGGGCGGGACGGGGCCGAGATGATAATGTCCAGTGATTTATGTTATGATAATAGTTGACTTTTTGTTAACATCTAAAATTCAAATGTTGCCAAAATATCATCAACTATCATGTGTCAACATGAAAAAAAGAAACTAATAATCTGTTTTTGTTTTGTATAACAAAAGAATGATATACTGATATTTGTCAAGTACTTCTGATGAGATCTTTGTTTTATGTGTTACTAAAGAAGCTTTCCTTTCTGTTATGGTTTACTTTCAATGTATTTTGGTTGAGAAGTATGATGATTGTTGTTCTGTCACATCAGACTTTACATCTCAGATTCAATTTTGACTCACTAATGGATGACTGCTTGTTGAAATCTCAACACCCAAAAATGTATAAAGTCTATTTATAAAGTTGCTTGATAGTGGACAAGTGGACAGAGACTGAAAGAGCCTGTTGCTTTTCATGGATTATGATGACATGCTGATTTTGATTTGAAAATTATAATGTCGAATTAATTCCTAGTTGTGAATAGTATTCCAACTCACCATGATGACAATTTCTGTTATTGAAACACATTTTGAGAAGGTCGAATAAAGATATTTTACATTCAAAAAGATGCCAATGATTTAAGACACTTTATAATCAATCAATCAATCAATCAATCATTTAGGTTCAAAGCGAAGCAATAAACACTATTATGATATGTGGATATACAGTATACATACAGTATTATACTATACATCCATAGCATATATAATGTATATGCTATATGCATAGAAGAGTGCCTGATGCCTATATCCATCATTTATGTACTAAGTTGTAGTTATAACAGGAGGATTTATGTAATTAGCAACACAGCCAGTGCATGCAGTCCTGCTGTACCACTGAGACTGAGTCACACAACCAAAAATATCATGTTAGTACCTGGAAGAAGTGCCAACTACCAAGAGGGTATAGTGAGGGCCAATGCAGACAGATGCCCACTAACAGGGTGGCATTGCCATTGATTTTCTGTGTGGTCTTCCTTCCCGAAAGTGAAATGTGGTTAAGAAGAGAGAGGAATTTGGCCTGGCAAGATCAGATGTAGGAACCACCACAGTTAGCAAACAATGTTATTCACTGAACTATGTGTTTTATCCATCTGAGAATGTAAAGCAGGACAAAGGTTTCACTGCCTTGCAGGCCAGGATCAGAATCATTTAAATTGCCATGTACAATAAATGTACAGTGATTTATCTTGGTGGCATTGGTGCAGAGAGATGCCGACAACTTCCAAGTTTTACAGGCACAGGCGCTGACCCAGCAGGTTTCTGTCATGCTGCTGTAGGTTAGAGAAGGAAATGAGAGGATGCTAATAGAAAAGCTGTTGACTTATGGATCCACAGCTTGTCATAACACTGTGATCATCGGCGGTTTGGTTGTCTGTGTGGTCCTCCTCTGCTGACCTACCCTACCTACCACACTGCTACACTGCAGCGGCACAACCTCATTCGCTTGTTTACAGCCGTACCTACCACAGTCAGCCTAGCAAACACTAAGGCATCTGTTGACTTACCTACCACACTGTATGACAGTCAGCCATTTATCAACGCATTTAGCTAGTGTGGAAGTACGGGTGCCGCCACCCTGCAATTCCTCCAGGATGTGGATCAAAGGTGCCGGAGCTGCGCAGCAAGCATGCAAATTACGGGACTTCTATAGTAGCAAAATGTGTGTATCTACCACACTGTCAGGTGGTCACAAGAGAAAGGTCAACAGAGGTACTGGGAGGCCATAATGCAACTTTAATGCTCAACACTGCTCACATCAATTTAGTGACCTCATCATTAATCCAATTATGGAGGAATCCTAGTTTTTGAATACAGAAATACATTTCCAACCGTGGTCTAAGGAAACATTACTCAATTTACACTCATACTCATATACTCAATTTTCAGTGAAATTCAAGTACAGAGTCCTGTGGTACAATTGTGTCACTGAGGTTTAGACCTAATTAATTATCAGTTTAGCTATTTGAATCTCAGTTCTCTGACTCCCTGGTTGATTAGCTGCCTTCATCTCTTCAATGGATACAGTAATATGCTACTTGGCTTGTTAGTTAACGTTAGCAACTGAACTGTCAGCAAACATACAGTATCTAGAGGCATTGACCATGGCTGGTGCCATCATGGGGATCCATGAGAATTGGCTGTGCACAAAGAATTGTTAAACATATAAAACCAGGCTAGAAAAAGAGATAGCCTACCTGAAGGTTGTGGTGTGGCTATAGGTCAACTGAATAAGGTTAAGTAAAAGTGAAAAACTGTCACAGTAACCTTGTTTCCAAATTTAGGTTACTGTGACACCAAAGCAAAACGAGTTGTGGCTAACAGAACTCTTAGCTAACGAGCCAGCAGGCTAATTGAGCATTAAGCAACTATTAACATGCGACTAGTCACTACTAATGCTAGCTTCTACTATACATTAGCTAGTGTGCTAATCAGATTGTTAACAACAAGACAGCTGATTAGATATAGGCTATGGTTAGCTAGTTAACAAGCTGCCTTTATACAAAATTAATCAGATGTATTAGTGATGAAATGATCAGTTCCCAGTCAAGCTGCAGAAATTAACCATGTCTATTTAAATTAGTTTGAGACAGACAAGTTGCATGTTCAGAAACACAACCAGCTGTTTACAGAGCTGAGGACCTCCAATATGGCCGCCAGATGGTGTGTTACGTCACTGGAAAGCCCTCTGTAGTATATTACATACATAGAAGCACTGCTTATACAATATGTCTTAGTATAAAATGTGAGCGTTGTGTTGCAAAGGTTCAGAGTGTTCCTGTGTGAGTGAGGGCGTGGGAGGGTGTGGTGGACATGAGGGTGGTTTCAGGGCCACCGCAACTTCCTTCCAGTCCCTTAATGTCCAGTTTGTTTTCTCTTCTGTTGGAGCGTGGTGTGCCGACCGGTTACTGCCTGGAGCCTGTCAGGAAGGAAGAGATCGGCCAGAAACGGTTATATGGTTTGTCGCATCTCCAGTGAAATTTGCCTATTCTTAGTTTGAGTGTGTGAGAGCGAGAGACAGAGAAATACTTTGCCTTTGTGTCAGAATCTGCATGAATTGATGTGTATGCATGCATGAGACAGCATTATGGTACATCCATCACATCCAGTCAGTATTAACATGATTTAATGTAGATTATTAACCTTCATTGATTCTCATTAACAGTACAGCAATGACCTGGCCTATACTGTGTATATACACAATCTATAAACACATTCACACACTCACAACAGGAAGCTTCCTGACATTGCCCTCAAATATTTGAGGGTTTCGCACCAGTTGTAAGACTAGATGCAGAAAGTATATAGCGATAAAAAATGCACCGTATTTCCTCCTGCACTACAGCACCCATGTTATGCTGTGGTATTGTAGTTATTTCATGCTATATGTACTGCAGCAAATGTAAACAGTTAAAAGCACAATATGTCCTGTGGAAATCGTGACGCTCTCTCTGTATATCAGATGACTTGCCTTGTGAGCTGGGAAAGAAACTGCCACTGTCCTGCAAAATCCTTGTATCTCAAAATGTCAAGCTTTCAGAAATAGAAGAACAATACATTCTGAAGTTCCCAATGTTTTTCATGCATTTTTGATGTTTCGGAATGTATTGTTGTGATAATTTGGCTTGAAACACTTTCTACACACAGGGGACAATGTCAGCGCAAAGACTTGTATTATGACAATGTCAGCAGTCACAAAAATAGGTTTAGCTTTAATGCTCCGGCAGCAGTCAGTTTGTGTGTGTGTGTGTGTGTGTGTGTGTGGGAGAGGGGGAGGGTGGGGACAGGGAGAAGGGTAAATGATGAAGACACGTATACAAACTCAAAAAAGACACAAACCCGAATATCTCCAGTTGGCCATCAACAGCATGATAGAAACCACAGCTAAACTAATGGACCGACATTATAAAGCCTGGACCGTCCTTTCACCCACATGGCCATACGCACCAAGCAAGGGCCAAGGGTAATATTTAGGGACGCATGGATACACAGCCAACATCCAAACACATCTTGCTCTGCAACAAAAGGTGGAGGGGCCAGGCTGGGATTAGCTGAGGGAACTAAACATTTGGTGAGATGATGTTTTTTTTTGTGTCAGATGTGTGAGTATAAATACAGGCCAGCGTCTACTAAGTCATCACTTTACTGGACTTTACTGGACATTCCCATGAGATTAGCACTGCTGGAGCTGGCTTACCTCTTGGGACAGACACTTAGAAGTTACAGTTAACTAACAAAATAGGAGATCAGGCTGCAGGTTAGAGTGCTGAAAGCTGGAAATACTGCGATCGGAAGAAGAAAGTTTTAAGATATCAGAAAATAGATCTTCTTTTATTTCATTTCATTTGTTTCACATTGCTGTCCATAGTGGAGGGAGGTGGACAGTGTGCAGAAATGTTGCCTCCAACACGTAATGTTCAGTGCTGGTCGCGCTCGCTGGTGTTTGCTGTATGCTTCTCCCTCATCCTTCTGTGGAGCAATGGATGCTCAGAAGCCTCCATATACCATTTCAAAGGTAAGAGCTATTTCTCTCACACACACAGAAATCAAATCAACACTTGCATAGTGACTTATAGTACGTGTAGCCATTTAGCCAGCCTCACCCTCCCTGACCTGGGACAGTTTCCCGTAGCGATCCAACCTTGCACCGGCCCTCCAGGGGCTCTTCAGAGCAGATCAGTGCGTTCCTATAGATCCCCTACACAAGGTGACAGCCATGCTCCCATGATGCCAGTTCCCACAGCCTGTAGGGACGCGAGGACACCAGCTACAAAAAGGGAAGTGAGAATTCAACAGTCAAAGGGGAGAGAAACAGAAAACTCACTGAAGAAACTAGATTCAGCCATTAAATGTGCCGACCTCTTACAGTAGAGTTTTATGTTTTCTGGCATAAGGAGAGACATTTATAGTCTTTGAAAACTGGAGGTACATTTGATTTAACGTCCCTGCTGTAAAATAAGGAGATTTTCACCCAATGGGCTAGGTGGAATAGGAAAGGAAAGGAAAGGAAAGGAAAGGAAAGGAAAGGAAAGGAAAGGAAAGGAGAATAGATTTGTACCCAAAAGTGCTAGACATGCAAGACATACTCACACTGTGTCATTTTGGTGCTGATTTCTTCCACAGGCATCTGCTCATATAAAGAAAAGTATTACAAACCAGGAGAGTATTTCCACAGAGGCTGTGACAAGTGCTGCTGTCATGAGTTTGGTTTCTTCTGTTTTGCGTGAGTAGATTATTCCATTCAATTCAATTCAATTCTATGATGCCTTGCTCCCAGAAACCAGTCTTGTCTTCTCTTGTCTTCTCTTGTCTTCTCTTCTCTTCTCTTCTCTTGTCTTCTCTTCTCTTCTCTTCTCTTCTCAGTCAATCAACCAATCAATCAATCAATCAATCAATCAATCAATCAATCAATCAATCAATCAATCAATCAATGTGTCTCTAACCTAGAGTCTCTCCTCCCCCACCCAGGCCGATGAAGCCCACCTCCTGGCCCAGAAAGTGTCGTCGGCTGAGGACAGAGTGTGGTTATGTGGTTGTTTACAAGGAAAACCCACTGGTGGAGTGCCGAGCCTACAGCTGGATAGGATGAAATACTGGGAGATCGGACACTTAACTATGAAAAAAATTTTCACATGTAGATATTGAATGATCTACAAAGTGCATACTGTATATAAACTATTCAAACGGGGGTTCTGGAAACCTTTTCAGCCCTACCATACAAATGAGAAGTTTGGTCTCATTTGGACCCACCAGACGCCGTCCCGTGACTCATTTTGGGACCAGACCCATATATATGGTATAACTTTGATAATATTAATGCATATTAATAAGGACAATTAAGTCATAATATGATGCTGATGTCTTACTGAGAACAAGGAGAAAGAGAGTCGTCTTTTTCTAAAGGTCAAGTTGCCATTTAATTTATACTCTTCATCCTACTGTGTTGCACTTGACAGCGCTTCATGCAGCGAAGTCTTGTAAGCTGTGTTTTGGTTAATAATTCAAAGGTTTGCGGGTAAAGTACAACGAGTAGAACGACTCCTTTCCTTCTGAACACAGCGGTTTGTTGGTTTACAGTGGCGAGCGGCCTTCTATACTCCCCCAGTTTATTGGGTTCAACGTGAGTTCACTCTGATGGTGATTGTCTTATGTGACCTGGAATTCACACCCTAAGGGCTTTGCTGCAGAAGACAATGAAAATATTATTCAGTTACTAGTTGTGTTTGAGAACATGTATAGCAAAGTTTCTAATGTTTAGAGAATTTAAATATCTTATATGCTGTATGGTGCATGAAAGTAACAAATAAACAAATGAAAAGAGCTATATTTGGCATTAAAGGAGCTGATGTTACCCATGATTTGAACTCTGGTATATCACTGGTTATGTTTTCACATGCCTGGTTTAATATGTTTACAGGACCGACCTCCTTTAGTTTGGTTTGTTTGGCCAGGTGTGAACAATGCCATTTGAACTTGGGTGGCACCTGAATCTTGGTCCTTTTCCAAGAGAACTGTGGTGGTGTTTGTTGGGAGTGAGAACGTAATCTGAACAACTACAGGAAACTACCCTTAAATGCAAGGGTTTATGGGTATCAGCAGACAGATGTTGACATGCGATAGCCAGCAGTTGGACTGATCCTCATATGCAGCTATTTCTTCATGTGTTTTCAACTGGTATGAACACCAGAAAAGAAGAGCTCAGACAAGTCCATCATGCTTAGCAAAAGTTACAGGGACTGGAATGAGCATCGAACTACTGCGAAGAGAAAGACACCCTAAGAGAAAGAAAACTTTGTGGAATAATGACTGAAACTTTGTCTCAAAAAGCATTACTAGAGAAAGTGTCCTCAGTAATCACGACAGTTTACATTTGTACTTCATCTAATTTTATTCCTAAACATTGTTCATCACATTAAAAAACAAAACAAAAAGAATAGCATCATTAGAGCAGCTTAATTATATTACATTTCTACATTGTTGCATAATTTCATTACCAACATTCATACAGTATCAACTTCAGTACAAACGTTTCATAAAAACTACATTGGGTCTTAAGGCAAGGTGTGACAAACAATACTAAAACTATCCTCTATCACAAACTTAGCACCAGTATTTTGTAACAACACTGAATTCTGAATAAGAATTGAACACAAACTTTTTTGACAGCTCTAGTCCTCCGTAGCACACATCAGACCTGTTGCCTGGGATAGGGACCTTGGATCTTCTTCGTAGCTTAATTTCTGGTCAAGGGAAGGATATTTTTTTCCTTTTCATGATATTGCAATTCAAGAATGAAAATGCTAGAATTTTAGCCAGCAGAGTCAGGCCGGTCAGTGTACCAAACACTCTGAGACTATCATCCTTTCCTAAGGAAGGGTTGCTGGTTGGGTGAAAGCATCCTGGGGCAAGGGTCAAAGAACCATAGAGCCATGGTGTAGGGGCAGATTTCCTTAAAGCTGCACTAAGCAAGATTCTCCCCATATACTCAAATTAAATTTTTCAAACAGTTACCCCTCACCACCATTTGGACCCGCCAAAGTGCGAATTTGCCTAGTGTAGCTTTAACATCTCCTCCTTAAGCTTTTAGCAGTCAGGCTGGGACTGAGTGGGACAGTAGGTTCAGAAGGAGGCCTGCCTTTGTTGGACAAAGACTCAGAGACAGGATCTAATGACAAGGCCCGGACGAGCTGCTGAAAACCACAGCCAGTGAGGACTAGAGATGGGGACGAGGGCTGCAGGGCTTTTGGCATCAGGTTATCAGGAAGCCAACCAAGGGTGGCGGAGGCACTGAGCGGCGGTGGCCCTCCTCTCCGGATGGTAGTCCAACATGCGGCGCAGGAAGTCTGAGAACACAGAGGCTTCCTCCAACAAGAAGTGGTATTTCTCCACCAGAATGTCATAGAGGCTCCAGGGCCTGAGCGGACCGATGCGACGCAGGTCACCTGGATGAAAACACATCACAAAAAGATGCTCACAAGTATGAAAGTTACCTATTTTCTTACGCTTGTCTGTATCATCAGTTGGGGTCTGTAGTACTGCCAGGTAAGGATGCTATTTGCAGTTATTTTTAGTTTCATGCAAATTTCTTTCCTGTACTCCTAATTTACACAGTCCTCAAATCATATTCATTAACATAATCTATATTTGAAGAGTTCCATTCCAGAACACAATGCATCCATTTTGGAAACAATCAATTTCTGAAGTCAATATCTCCGATGTGTAAAAGTGTTATCATTTTGTCAATCAAGGATTTAAGTTACATCTTATCCTTTATTAAAGTTCCATAAATTCATCATGTGCTATGAATCATTTTAGGTATCATTTTGGAAGAAAACGGATTAGTGCCACTAAAACAACAAAGTAAAAGCTGACTTAAAAGATTGATGAAAGGGTCAAACTGCATACCCACCTCTGCGGTTGAAGTACTCTGCAGCGTATTTGCCCGACAAGGCAACAGCTGCTGGGATTTTTCCAAAGAGCTCCATGATGTGAGCTATATGATCTGAGGTGGATGAATAAAAACAATACACACACGCACACACACACGCAGGCACGTGAACACATACACAAATATACACGTTACCATACTAGTGCATCAGCAACCACAAAGGAGGCTCAATGCAGCTACAGTGTAATCTCATTTAATCCTGTGTCAATATTTGTCACGCCTCTGTCGGCTCACTGTGCTGAACAGTACCTTCCTCCAGGGAAAAGGTCTTGCCGGCTTTGGGTTCAAACAGGGAATCTCCAGTGACCAACTCAAAGGCCTGGGAATGAATACGAGAGGAAATTGAAGGGTGAGATTGTGTGGTCCAGTACCTAGGGAAACCAAATCTCAACCCCGCAGAGCAATGACTCTCAGCCTTTTTTTTTTACTTTTTTTTTATCATGGCACAGAGAAAGTTCAAGCAGGAGGCTCTACCTTTTTGTCAAAATGCCCCAACACATATCATTAAAGGTACAGGATTTTTTTTCTTTTTATACACACACACTGGTGAAACATGTTTGCATCATTATCTTCTATCCCATCTTCTATCTATCTTTTATCCCAGAGTTTGCGATGCCGTACATATTTCCACTCAATCAATTGCACAGAAATGTCACAGTAAGTCTACAGAGGGCTTTCATGTGATGTAACACAACCTCTGGCGGCCGTATTGGTGGTCCTCAGCTCTTGGGTAACAATAACTGTGAGCAGCTGGTTGTTTCTGAATGATTTTGTGTTTAGATAATGTCAGCTTATTAGCTAGCTAATCTGGTCAGCTATGACTGTACTGATGTAAATATATCTGAGTTAGCCTTAGCAGTGGCACACAACTGTCATATTATGGCGTGATAAAAAAAAAACAACAACAACTTTAGAACCTGTTTTAAACAGATATCAGAAGGATAGTTAGGTCCTGATTTCTCAACTTTCATTTTGGTAGGCTACTACACGGATTTTCAGCGTTGGTGCAGGCCATGTTAACATTGCTTTGCTAAATGAGCCTGCTGGCTAGTTAGCTAGCTAACAGTTTGTTCAGGTTAACTGAGCTGTCTCTTCTCAAGCTACAACTCAGAGTGTTTTGGAATAGAGACTAGAGCTAAAGACAAGACAGTTTACTGAGTCACAGTAACTACATTTGGAAACAAATCCACCTTATCACACTATTCACTTTTACTGAGAACGTTACTGAATGGATCTACAGCCACACCACCAGTCTTTTACAGGACCTCCATGATGGTGCCAGCTGTGGTCGTTAGGAGGTTTGAGCCAATATAGTGAGCCATCATGGGTTGGTTGGCTGGTCAAGGTTCTCTCTCTGATGGTAAGGTAAGGTACAGTATGGTTTGGAGTGATGTGTGTAATGGCAGCATGTGTCAATGTGTGGTGGGGGGTGAGAGGAAAAGGTTGTGAAGGTATTTTGAGGACAAAGTTGAGGGAGAATGGTGAGGACTCTGAACAATGCTGTAATTTGTATGGCTGTTCCAGTTTCTCATGCTGTGTGGCTCCTGTGCCTTGGCCCTCACCATGCAGGCTACGCTCCAGATGTCAGCAGGCGGGCCGTAGTCAGATCCCAGCAAAACCTCAAGTGACCGATACTGACGGGTCTGGATCTCCTCACAGAAATGTTTGTACTGGTGAAGGAAAGAGAGAGACAGACAGAGAAGAGAGACAGAAAGCAGAGAAAGTTGCTTAATGTTTTTGGGCCTTGTGTGCAACAAAGTTTGGGTTTCTACTTTTTGGACGATTGGTTGCACTGTACACATATAAAACCAGTTAATCCTAAAAAAAAGTATCGGAATTAATTCAATATGGTAATTTGAACCAAATGTGATTACCAGAGGAGTGAGATAATTCCACTTGTTTCCAATGCAAATCGACTTGTTAAAAGAATTTTCATGAGTCACATGGTTTTCTTGAATCTGCCTTCTTTTCAAATATTGACACTTGCTTCTAAAAAAAATCCTGAAACAAGTGGAAATATCTCACCCAATGGCAGACTTTTTTTTACTTGATTTAAGAAAATATGAGACTAAATGACTTATAAAGATGGACCTTGTTGCACTGCAGGATTTCAGCAGTAATGTAATAGGTGAGAGCTTTATACTGGCCACATGTATACAGAGAGACTACTGACCACCCAGCAGGAGCTGCCCAGGTCAGCGATCTTCACTGTGATTTCCTTCAAACTGAATGGGTTCACCTGCTCCTCCACTGAAAGACACAACAATAAACCATGCATTAGAAGATATAATCCTAAGGAAACAAACAACTATCTATATATCTATACCAAAATTAAAATTGTGGCATTGAAAAATATAAAAATATATATTGGACTATGTCAATTAGGGTTACACCTTCTTACACCATCTTTTTTTTTTTTTTTTTTTACAGTCTATGGGTTACACCGATATATCAGTTTGCCAATATTGCCTTTTTATTAAAAATTCTGATATTGGACAGTCAGTGTTGTCTGATATTGTATGATGGATATGATGTAATTTGTTTGATTACATATAATTGCTCAATATTACACTGATTGTCCATGGGAAGCCCTTAACCTGAACTGATTCTAATGTTGCATTTTGATTGGATTCCACACAAGTATGCATGAAATTATTATTAGCAGTAGTAGTATTAGTATATGATGATCTTCATTCTGTAGCACAGAGCAGAGGCTTTGTATAACAGAAAGCCTCTTTGGCTCTAAGCACATCTGCTTTGTACACACACTTGATGAGCCTGTGTGGCTACTCATACAGCTCAGCCATCCAGGCTGTCCAGCTCTGAGACTTCACTCTTAAATAATCTGCAGCATCTGTAGCAATAAAAACCAACTGTGCCTCTGGACTTGGCCTCCGTCCCAGTCAGTATAGAGGGGGAGCTGCTGCCCCCTGCTGGCAGTTTGTGGGACAGCTCCTCCAGACGCAGCAGGATGTTCTCGGGCTTGATGTCTGTGTGGATGATCTTACACTGGGAGTGAAGGTAGTCCAGGCCCTCGAGCACCTGCAGAAGGAAGCAAACAATCAATACTGAACTGCTGCTTGACATATATGAGTCCATCAGTGGAGACTGGTGGCCAAAAAGATGACAACAGGGTTAAAATGCCGGACAGGGCTTGGTAAATAATAATAATAATATATATATATACAGCACTTTTCAAAATAGAGTTACAAAGTGCTTTACAAAGGATAAAAAACAGCACAGCAAAAGCAATGAAAAACAAGGTAAGCAATATAAAGAGTCATAAAAAAGGAGGTCAAAAACAATAATAAAAAAAAAAACTACAGCCTGAGCTCCTTAGGCAAGTCGTTCCAAAGTCTAAATTATGGGGTAAAAGGGTATGGGCCCAAAAATGATCCAGCCACCCATATGCATCAGAAGAGTGTGTTCTCTCTGTATAATGCTGCAGTCTTGCAAAAACCTTGTCACTCTTAAAAGTCAACTGTTTCAGGGGCTGAGAAAATCTGAGATCATCCCATCACAGTCCATTCATTTATGACATCTTACAGTGCGGTTGCAATAGCTTGACTTGATCCCAGGGTGATGCAACATTTCCTTCAGCAGAGACAATGTAAGCAGCTAAACTGGTATACAAGGATACAAGGTTTCTGCACGGCTAAAATATTAAACAAGCTGAACCTAGTTTTCTGCAACTGGGCACGTTCATTGAAATACATTTACTGTGTTCTCCAATAAACCCCTGTGCTTTACCTGAGTAAGTATTTGCTTGACCCAAGGCCGCGACAGTCCTGGATTCCCAAAACACAGCTGCCAGCTCCTGAGGTCCGGCCCCAGCAGCTCCAGCACCAGGCACACATCTGACCAGTGGGGGGGTTAAGGTCAGTTCTACAAGCCCACAAGCCATTGGCTAGCATTTCTCAATCTACTGTGTAATACTGTCCTCAGTAAGCCAACACATAATACCTGGACATTAACAATCGGTACATCTGACCATCTGATCTGGAAATCATGTTACATTAGAGTTTGTAAAAGGTAGATGAATACTTCTGAGATGTATTCTTTTCAAATATTAAGACTGAAGAAAAATCGTTACCTGGAACACATCTACTGGTCAGAGTTACAGTAGATACACTGACATTTACTGTCTCTGATGCTACTGCAATTGATTGATGCATGTTTCAGTGGGTCTTTTTGGACACACACACACACACACTCGGTGTCAGGTTTATGTGCCCAAGAAGTTGGCATCTTAAAAAAGGATACGGACCCCGTTGACCCCGGCCAGCTTGAACTCATCCAGCAGCTGAACGATCCTTCGGCTGGAGGGATGGCGGGCCGTCGGGCCGCTGGCCTGATGGAGCGGGGCAAGGGGGAGGAGAGAGGGAGAGGAAAAATGAAAAAGGGTAGAGGTTGATAGAAGCCACAGACTGCTTATTGCCCCTTTAAATTCTAAACAACTGAGACAGAAAACGAAGTGATGAGAGACGAGCAGAGACGACATTTGACAGAAAGAGTGAGACGGGTCAGAGAGGAGGAAGACGAGCAGCGGGACACTAACGCATCGTAGGAGAGCCAGTTCGTCCTGTCCCGCCTGGGTGAAGCCAGGGCCGCTCTTCAGCACCTTGACAGCGACCCGCCGACCCAGCCTGCTCACACACACACACACACACACACACACACACACACACCAGGTCAGCTCCGCTCACAGCACGGGACAGTCCAGTCAAAGCTCTATACACACTTCATGACTGAATGATGAATGAATGAATGAATGAATGATGGCTTGCATTTATCCATTTATTCACTTAGTTTTAATTCACACATTTATTCATCCACTATTTATGTATTTATTTATTTATACAGTCGGTGTCAAAGGGAAAGCAGCCAGTCTTTCTCATTTCTGAAAGGTGAACTTTTTTTTCAGATTCCTGCTGCAAACGGATAATATTTGCAGCATGCACGATAAAACGCAGTTTACAGGATGAATTTCAGAAATGTATTGCAAATGTAAATGTATTCTTCATAAGTGGCAGCCAGCCAGTTGAGTAACAGGCATATTTGCTGATTTTTTTTTTTTTTTTCGTTTTAGTTAAATGCCCATATGTAATCTTTATTTATTTATTTAGTTAGTTATTCCAATCATTATTTAATATGCATGCTCACTTGAAATGCTTGTTTCTTTTAATACTTGCTTATTTAATATACTTGCTTTTAACAGATCAAGAGGTCTAGACAGAACCTTGTTGTAACAGAATAGACTGAGCTGATCTCAAGACAAATTCTTTCTCTCATTACACAATTACCAAATAATATACCAAATATACCAAACCTACCGGAGGTCTAGACAGAGCCAGACAGTAGAGAAATAGCCCCATCCGAGTTTCGAAACCACCTGGTACCTCCTGTTGAAAGTGTCACCTATCTGGACAGGGTGGTACCCACCTGAGGAGATAAAGACACTGCTATTACTATCAAAAGAAATTAGTAATTAGCTATAAATGTATCTATTATTTTAAGTATCTTCAATGGGGTGGCAGGGTGGCTTAGCATCCGGAGAGTCTTGGATAAAGGTTTGATCCCTGTAAAAGCCTTGTAAAAGACTAAAACGTGAACATTTTTTATTGTATACATCTGCTTGTATAGCAGATGTATGTATATTTCCCTTTCAGCCATCGTGACATAGAGTCTCGGACAGCATCAGAAATCTTGGAATCGAATCGCTACTTCCATTATAAATTGAATATGATATTAGCTGGTGTATCAGGTATCTGTATCACACACCCAGCAGCTTATCTGCTTTTAAGAGATGCACAGAGAGACCTGTGAAGTGGGATGGTAAGGCAGGAAGAGGGTACAAGGTCAGAATGGTTATCAAAAAGCTAGGGTGAATGATACAAAAGGGGGGAGAGGGAGAGAGAGAGGGAGAGGTTGAGTGTGGCAGGAGGGTTGTGAAAAGTGTTTGTCGTGCTTACAGTCAGTGTAAAAATCATCTAGTGTGCACTAGCCTTAAGTGTGTACACAGAGAGAACTGGCTGAGTTGAGGAGGTGCAGAGGCCGACTATAAAGCTGTACCAACAGTGGCAGCAGTGAATCAATGTGTCTGCAGAGGACGGGCTGATAGAGTTGATAGACTCATATAGTACCACAGCAGTATTCTCTGGGGTCCTCAGAGTCCTGGCTGTCCTTGGGATCCAGCTGCTCATGGCTTCCCAGGTCCTCTAAACTACAAGATGACCCAGCTTTACTCCTGTAACACACACAGAGACAGGAGCAGACACACAGTCAGTTAATGGCATCACACATAAAAATGTAGCACCAATGAATATGCAAATAAGGAGAATCAAACCCATTTAATTGAACCTATTTCGATCACTATTCAAACTCGATTCTTTGCAGATGACAACGGCATGTAGCCACCTGCATTACTGCCTGTCCATCCCCTGTGTGTGTGTGTGTGTGTGTGTGTGTGTGTGTGTGTGTGTGTGTGTGTGTGTGTGGTGTTGCTGGGGGCTGACAGGGGAGTCGGACTACTTTTAGCCATTCCCACACTCTGATGGAAACTTGTCCCACAGCCTGGCTAAGAATGGACATGCGGCTGAAATCGGAAGTGGTTGCACCATTTACGACTCATGTAAATCAGTTTACAGTATGTTCACGCAATGTGATAGCTGTGCATCCCAGCTGCTTTGGACACATTGAGACTTCATCATGTCATGGCTTAGTAGTTCTGTGTGGTGAGGGACATGGCATCCTTCTTCTTATAATTACTGTGCATACATTCTTAGAGTGTTTTTTTGTAGATGCTTTAGTGATTTTGTTCTGCAATTTTTGTACTCTGCAAAATTTGTGCTTTGAGCTCTTAACTCTGTTTTATTTTGAATCCCTTATGAACTGCATAACCTGTGCAAATTGTTCCCCCGGGGTTCGGTCTGGACAACGCTGGTGATGGACTGGAACTTGACACGGTGATATCCTGTCTGAAACTGTAAGTCACCTCCATGAGGTCTAAAATAAAGCTGGCGTGCTTTTTTGTGCACCGGTCTGCGGCTAAACATGGAGGCATCCCTGCATCGCTGTGGCCATGGGAAAAAACCATTACGAGCCAAGCTGTAAATTTTGTGCAGCTCAATGGAGAATGCAAGATGGCATTAAAAAAAAGTTCTGCTTTGGCTTGGTAAAGAGGACGCAGGACATAATGTTTCATGCAAAACTTTTCACCAAATTTGGAACAGTGAAAATCATCCAATCCTAAACATTTTGTAATGTTTAGGAAAAAGTATGCTATGTCTTGTGTGCATGAGCTGTAGCATGAGTATGCCTTGGAAACATTGGTGTATTAGTATAGTGTCGGCCTGGTGCAGTGTTCAATTCATGTTTAATACACAATATCATATAACAATACAGTGCAACTCTCCCTGCAGTGCAATTAGCCTGATGCTTGAAGTTAATGGGAAGAAGGTTCCATCCATCAGATAATAATATTCTCTCAATTAAAACAATTTCTCAGAAAAACATCCAAATTCTAGCATTCGAGGAAAAAATAATGGTTACAATGAAAAGATTTTTGTGCTCATCTTGCCTGACGAATACATGAAACATCTACTCACGCATGATGCTGAGCAGCTGTATAAGACGAGCCGGGGCTCCTCTGCATGGCGCTTAATGCAGCCGCCGAAAAAGCTGACGAGATAAAAGTCAGGGCGCTTCAGGTGCAACAACCAGCAGAGCAATAAAAGAGCTGGCAGCTGGAAGAGAAGGCAACAGCGATCTGTTACGAGCCTGCAGCAGTGGAAAACAGGCAGCCTCTCTCTCTCTCTCTCCTCCTCCACTCCTCTGTCACGGCTTTCCCACAGGAGGGGAGACTAGAGTCCAGGGTGAGAGGACAAGATAGAGATAGAGGCAGCGGAGGGGTGTGTGGGTAAGGAGGTGACAGCTGCTGGATTTTTTCCCCCCTCCTCCCTCTCTCACTGGGAGCCTGACCCCGGGCCAAGGGATCAGGGATCTTCGAACACTAAAAAAGGCTCGAGGCCTTTCTCCAACACATGATACGATATAAAGTATCACAATAAAGCCATGAGAATGCAGGTCAAACAATGAGTGGGTATGGTGTTTCCAGTGCGTTCATCTCCCTTGTCAATCATTAAGTTGCAGTTGAAGCTTGGAGGCATTTGAAGCTCAGCTGTTCCTAGTAGATCTGTGGCTGATACTGGGCAGACTGTGGTCCTACTGGGCAGATCCCAGGTCTGAATGTGTGTATCCATCTGTGTCCGTCCGTCCGTCTGTCTGTCTGTCTGCATCCATTTTGCTCCTCAACGGGTTGGCCAATCAATCTGAAACTGCACATGGGCATTGAGCATTGGCATAGGCAGGGACTGACAAAGCCGATTTTTCCATTTTCCCAAATTTACGCTGTTTATGCGCCTTTTTGGCAAGTCTGCGCGGAGTTGTGGTGCGCGCATCCCCGGGTATGGACTAGTAACTCTATTAATGTGAAGTGTAGTGATGCTGGAAAAGAGCATACATAGTCACAAAACCCCTACCTAGATAAGTGAAGGGTAAACAGAAATTTTCATCTTTCTAAATATAGACTAGATGTTAACAAATCAGCACAGATTGAGCAGGAATGTTAAATATATTTTATCCTCTGGGCCGTCCATCAAATTAGACACGTGTCATCAGACCTCCATATGGTGAAGCACAAGTCACTGCAAGCCAACAGAGATATAGCACACCTCTTCACCTTCATCACTATGTGTCCTCTGAACCCCAAATACCTCCCCCCTTGTGTGTGTGTGGGTGTGTGTGTGTGTGTGTGTGTGTGTGTGTGTGTGTGTGTGTGTATGTGCTGTACATGTTCGGAAAACTTTCCATGTTCTGCAGTGTGACTTTCTGCTCTCTGTTGCCAACACTCCCGCACTGACATGGCACCCGATGACACGGCTGATACCGCCGAGCCAAAGGGGCTGCTGGGTAATAAGACAGCAGAGAGAGAGCGAGAGAGAGGGGGGGGGGGGGGGGGGTGTGTGTGATAAGAATAAGAGCAAGATGGGGAGAAAAAAGAGAGAGCAGTGATCATAGGACACGAGAAAAGAGGAGAAAAAGCGATTGGGGTTGGAGGGAGGACAAAAGATGAGAAATGAGAGGTGTGTGTGTGTGTATGTGTGTGTGTGTGTGTGTGTGCGTGTGCACTTGGCCTCTCAGTCTTTCAGATATCAAGGGCCTCTCAGCTTCACGTGACTGTTCATATCTTCATCATTCTTATCTGGGCCACTTAACTATTCTAACTGTCGGACATAATATGAATATTGAATATTGTGGCCGTATTATTCTATGTATGAAAATGCACAATAACATTAGAAAGGTCAAGTCGTGGTCAAGTGACACCTGGTTTTGAATTTTATCTTTCAAAATGTCTCTCCATTATTTTTCCTAGACCCATTTCCATCTATAGCCTATATTAGATTTTATTTGAATAAAATCTAAGTGACACATAATAGGTATACACAAAACTATCAACACATAAATCTCAGTTTCTTAATGCAGACTGCTTAAATATTAGGCAGTATGCATTGTTACACGTTGACATTGGAGTACATCTTTTTTTTAGCATAGCATTTTGGAATGAAACATTTATTATTGCCCCTATCCAGATTTCACCCTTGTGTGTTGCAGTGGGCACATGTGTCTCTATCATTTACTTTCTAATCTGGGTCCAGCCTTAAGCTGTGAAGCTTCTGCTGGTTGTTACTATTTTCCCATTCCAGTGGGCTGTAATGAGACACTTCCCACAGGAGCAGTAAGAATGTGTGTGTGTGTGTGTGTGTGTGTGTGCATGCTTGTGTTAAGTGACATCAAAACAGCACCTGCATAGGCAAGAACTAGAATATTGGGTCAGTAGGGGATGAATATCAGACGTTAAAGTTATAGTTATACATTACAATGATGCTTTATTTTCTCTATTTTTTTATTGTGATATGCGCTTTTCATCAATTTTGCCTCTGAAAATTCATATTAATTATTCATGATATTACTTTTATTTATTTATTAAAAACAGTGAAAAAGGCAATTGGTTGATCTGTGTTTATTCATGGTTCCTCAAACCACAAATAAATCCTGTTGTTAGTTCCTATGTTCACACGCACATATTCATACGGACATGCTCACACATGCACACTCTCACTCTGCCTGACTTTCAGTTTGGCCTGTCTGACCCTCCCCCCCCCCTCCCCCTCCCCCTCCCCCACCGCGGGTCCATCCAGGTCTCTGAAGGTCTCCGCTGAAAGATTGAAACGTGACCTGCATTCGTTTGCTGTGACGCCGCTGCTAATTTAACACACAAACACTGACCCTGTGTGGCCTCATTTTAGTGGTCACACACACACACACACACACACACACATATAAAATAACTCTCAAGGTTGTTGAGGGTTTTACGAGATCAATTTTATCACCCTTCGTCACCAATGAAACAAACATACAAACACACACACACACACACACACACACACACACACAGTTGTCACCCAATACTCACACCTCTGATGCCAGATGGAGAGGAATGTCGTCGTGTTATTTTGGTGACAATAAATACAGTATAATCCTCTGACAATCACTTGAACTGTTTCTCTGGACAGAAGGATGATGATCATGCTTAATATGTAACTCGATCCATGCATGTTATACCAACCATGTGCTCAAATCAAACACTGTGTGTGGAAATGAATTAACAGTTTCTTTATTATCTAGGTTTGAGCGGACTTCCCCCCCAATTTCATTACAGAGAACAATAATAATAATGTTCAAAAGATGTAAGAGTCATGGCAGAATACACTGAGACTAAACTTGACATTTGGACCACTTTATTGCGTGACATTAAGTTGCTGTTAGGTTCATCCTATCAATTGGTTAGAGAGCGCTACGGTCGGGATTACTTAAGAACAGCATGTATCTACAGGAAAATGGCAAACAAAACACTGGAATTCAGCTTTGCATACACAAGTAAGCGACACAAATGTTCATGGCAAAGAACGGTGATGACGTTTTTTTACTGTACAAGGTAATTGCTTGCGACGTTGCGAACTACATTCCATTCTCATAACTTCACTTCTAAAATGGATGCAAAAGAACTTGAAATAACAGTAACAGTACCAGAGTCCTAAAGCAGTTCACTGTGAATTGGATTTTGACGTAGAGTTAAGTTTAACTCTTCTCAACCCACAAACTTAAAAGGCGCAAAGGGGATCAAAACAAACACCAGGAGGCTTTAAAACGACAGGGTTTCTTGCTTGTTACATTTACAACATTGATTCAAACCAGCTGATTGTTTTCTTTTCTCAACCAGGATACCGGATCTAACATTTGATTGGTGGGTCTCAGGGTATAACCAGTGATATTTTATATCGTTGCAAATACATAACCAACCAACAAGATATGCAAGAAAATAAATAAATAATAAATTAAATTAGAAAAACCTAACAAAAGACTTTCGTGGCATTAGATTAAAAAAGCAAAAGCAACAGGGGCGCACAGATACTTTTAACAATTAGGATTAAAGACTGATTAAAAATGAGATGTGTGAGATTTTAAGTCTTGAGATACCTCCAAAAAGATGGGAGAGTTCAACAAGACCGGACACAGCTTTGCTCTGCTATAAAATCTGGCGTCTGCTCAGGCATCAAAACATAACGCAACTTTAAAGCTTAAAAAAGGGGGCATGGCTGTTCGTGGTAGCGCAAAATGTGTGTGTATGGTAACAAACATCCAGCGAAGGCAGCAGTTTCCTAACAACCTTGCAAAGTCTGTCCTTAAGCCTGGAGATAGGACTCTGCGTCAATAATATTAAAGGGTCTTAGCAATGAGATCGTCTTTTTCCATTGAGTTACAACAGATAATAGTAGTGTTAGGATGGGTTTTGTCTGGTTTGATGTATTTGGAAAATTGTACTTGGTCATGGTTTTGTCTTTAGGACGGATACGTTCTTATGTTTTACAGGCAGCTTTATCAAACTGTCTTGGGTCATACTATATTCAACACTGAAAAATTGATATCAACATTTGCGAGACATCTTGAAAAAGGGACATTCACATAAGCAATAGGTCACCATGAAAAAAGATAGCCGGTTGAAAGTATTGGCTGCACTACATCCTCAACAACAAAATCATTACATAGAACACGTTTACAAAACACTGCTTTTCAGTTCAGACTACATGAAGCAGCAGCTATTCATTAGAATGACGACTGGCGATGTGAAGCTAAAGACAGGGAAAAAAAAAACAACCTCTACTGGAAAACAGAAACATCACATATTGTCCAGCAAAAGCTACTTTAAACTCTCATAAGAGTAAGACTTGGAAGAGTGATTCAAGGGAGCGCAAGTGCGAGCGTCTCCCCTCCGACCCCTATGGAAGTCTATTAAGGCGTTCCACAGCGCTCCGACAGTGTCTTCATCTGTCTCCGTCCTCCTGGTAAGACTTTGACGAGCCGCGGTAGAAAAACTCCACAGCCGTCTCGCATTAGAGTTCCAGTCCTTTTCCCTTTTCCTCTCTCTTCACCGTTTCTCCACCCAGCAAACGCTGACAGTATCCATCCCTCGGCCCCAAGACTAGTAAGCGTGGTTGCAAACTCGGCGCGGGAATGTTTTGTGCGATCTTCAGTCTAATTCCACCGAGATACAGCCGGAAGAAAAGCAAAATTATCTCACTTCTGTTCCGAAATAAGACAAGGGAAGACCCAACGATGTGTGTCAAAGCTAGAGAAACATCCTTTCTCTCGATGTGCTCGAGTTTCTTCCTCCTTTTCCTCAGAGCGGTGTCCCCTTTCTCCCAGAGTCAGGACCTGTGGAAATTTTATGAGGGGCATCTTAGTCCCCCGGAGACAGGAACAGCAGGACCAATGGCTAACGTCAAGGATCCTCTTGACGTCGTTTCTCCCTTCACCGAGTCAGTCCGCCTCAATGACGGCGAAATCACACGAAGTACAGCAGTGTCCCTTTCTCTCCTTCAAACATCGCTATTTCCACTTTGTCCTTCAAGAAAATGTTCTCTTCTTTCTCCAAGAGTCAGGATCTATCCCCATTAAGTCCTTTCTTCAAGGCCAGAGGTTGGATATGTCCGTCCTCGGGGTCATAGGTCAGTGACCTTGTTCTCCACGGCAGCGGCGATCTGTTGGAGCCGGTAGCCCAGCTGCATCTTCTGGGCCGTGGGGTCTTCTTCCAGGGCTGTGATGATCTGTTGAGGCAGAGAAGGACTTAGATGGAGACTCATATGGCAAAATGTACAAGACCTTCAAGAACTTTCTTTTGTTGTACTGGGCTAATCTCAATGCTTCCTTTCATAGAATCCAGTGAAAGTGAAGAGTTGAGGGAAACCGAGGGGCATTCAATACTCTATGTGTATATCAGACATGTATTACAGATTCATATTTACCAAATGTGATACCATATGTGTGGAAGTCCAGATGTGACATTAAATTGAAATCATTAAATCTAATTGCAATTTCATTTCCCATACATGTGTGCATAATGTACAGCAAAATTAAAGTTAAATAATCCAATTTTCATGTTCATTTACATGTTGGAAAATGCATTATTACTGCCAAAATGAAAATGAAAATGCATTATTTAGGACAAAAATAAAATGAAATCTCAATGTGCCAATTACAATTAAAATTGTATATATATGTATATATGTATATATATATATATATATATATGTGTGCATTGTATACAAATATCGGAAATGAATTTGCAATTCGATTTAATGATTTCAATTGAATAAAGTCCAATCTGGACTTCCATACATATTTACAGTATTCTTAAATATTTTATTTTTAAAAGTAATAGTATAGAGGGATTGAATAGTACAGCATGTCTCATGGATTTGATGGATTTTCCAAGCATATTGAAGCATAAGATGTATTTCCATCACAGCACAACATATGATGGCAACCCAACCAGCATATACCCATTCATTCATACTGCACGTTTATATGAATTTCAATGATGCTTACCTGATCGTAGTATTTGTTGATGTACTTGTACAGCTCATGCAGGGCCACAAGATAGTTGACCTCTCCAGCATAATTCTATATAGGGAAAGTGGGATAGAAATAGAGAGTGGTGGGGAGGGGGGTAACTGTTAAAAACTGCATTGGTCGGCATTCATTTTTCATTTCAAACACCGGATTTAGCTTGTTCGCCGCCCGCCGCCGGGTCGGAAACTTCAAGTATCTCAAATATTTCAAGTGTTCAACCTCAAGTTTCTGGCCTCAAAAGTTGTTTTGAAAACAGGAAAAAAGAAAGTGGGTAACGTACACGGGAGAGTTCTGCCAGAGCCGAGTTCATCTCCTGGTCACTGGCGGAGATGGTCTGACGGATGTCTGCGTAGTACCTGGAGGGAGAGGAGGAGAGGGAGGGAGAAGCAGAGAGGAGAGAGAAGACAGACAGAGAGAGGTTCAGAGAAAGCTGTACGGCATCAATGTCGAAATGGAATCAGTGAAATCTGTCCATTCTATTCAACTGTTTTATTATTTTAATATATTATTTAAAGCTAGGCAACTTTGTACATTGGCGGCTCCAAATGGCAGCAAACTTCAAAACCCAGAAATCCTGTAAGGTGAGGTCAGTAAACTGTTTACCAACCCGGCCGGTCTGTGATGCTTTAAACTGTGATAATCGTCCTTACACCAGAATTTAGGGTAAATTTGGGCAAATAGGGAGAATCTACAGCATGTCAGTTAGTGTGGATGGGGCGCTCTTCTCTCTTGCAGCTCCACTTTGTGATTTAGACTGATAAGACGGGTGTATTTTTACATAAAAAAACAGTGTAATCTACAGGGTTTAACGTGTAGCAGACAGTGTTAAGTGTAGCACAGTCTGCTGTCAGACCATCCATGCATGGAAGCCTTGCAGGCTTCGTCTGCCCTCTGTCTGGCACTAACAGATTGTCCCGGGCCTCAGCCTCTCCGTCCCCCCCACCCCCCCACCCCCACCTCCCCTCCGCTCTGCTTTGCCAGAGTGTGTTTTATGCCCAGGGTCAGTGGGGAGACCGGCTGCCATATTCTCACCTCTCCACCATCTGTTTGTAGCGCGGGATGTCTCTGGCGTACAGCAACTTGTTGATAGGAGAGTCCTGCGGAGGGAGGACAGATGGAAAATTGCGTCCTCAGAAGCACATAAACCAGGTAGAAATAAAACTTGTGGGCTCATTACTGGTGGGTCATCACATGGTGAAAGTAGGACTATTGTAATGAGGCGGGGTCCTGCTATGGGATGATTTATCTTTCATTTGGGTTTACAAACTCTGAAACAGAGAACTGCAAATGAATGTAGATCAATGTCCTGCGATAACTTCATGGATACAAACAGTCCTTTGTATCTCATATCTTTCTTTCGACTCAGTTTTTCTATCTCTACTTTTGAAGTCCTTTAATTCTCAAAGTCTCTGGCATTGTCACTGTTAGATATGTTAATTAAATCCTTTTACTAGACAATACACTCTCATTGTCATCCCCTTATCCAAACCACTTCTCTACAGTAGCCTACATTCCGCTTTTTATTCCTATAATGAATTGAAACGATATTATATGCAGGATCATATTACTGTACTGTAGTACTGTAATGAATGCAATTTAATACTATAGAGCCGGAGTAGAGTTTTTGGTTTAGTTTGTTTTATCGTAGTGTAATAGTAGTATAGTACTCTTCCTATAATATAGTATGGGGTGTAAGTGTCTTAGTGTGATCAGCTCACCCGTCCCAGTTTGTGGTCAGCGATAGTGCAGGAGTCCATAAAGGTCTGGGCAATGACAGACAGCACGGCGTCCACATGGTCCGAGGCCTGAACGTCAAAGATGAACTGCGGGTTCTTCAGGATATTGATCCAGAACCGCAGTGGTAAACTGGTTGGGAAGACAAGGGAACGAATAAAGTAAGTAAAGTTTATTTATATAGCACCTTTCACAGAACGAAGTCACAAAGTGCTTCACAGGAGTAAAATAGTTAAAATAAGACCATCAAATAGTAAGAAACAATAAAACATAAAAACAAAGGACATAAAAAACACACAGAAATACAGACACAAGAGGCTAGACAAAGGCCAGTCTGAACAGATGAGTCTTCAGCTGCTTTTTAAAAGTGTCAACAGAGACCGCAGATCTTAAGTCCAGTGGAAGAGCGTTCCATAGTTTAGGTGCTACAATTTCAAAGGCTCGATCACCTTTTGTTTTGAGTCTGGAGCGAGGGACGACCAGTAAGCCCTGGTCAGAAGACCTAAGTGACCTGCTGGTAATGTAGGGATGGAGTAGGTCGCAGATGTACACAGGTGCCTGACCATGCAGGGCTCTATATGTGATTACAAGAACCTTAAATTGAATCCTAAACTTGATGGGAAGCCAATGTAAGGAAGCTAAGATGGGAGTGATGTGAGACGTCCTGCTGGACCTGGTCAACAGCCTTGCAGCAGCGTTCTGGACCATTTGTAGACGATCCAGAGATGACTTACTGAGGCAGGTGAAAAGGGAATTACAGTAGTCCAGGCGGGATGATATAAAGGCATGAATAATCATCTCCAACTCAGCTTGTGACACAACAGACTTGAGTTTGGCAATGTTTCTAAGATGGAAAAAACATGTACGGGACAATGACTTAATATGTTGATCAAAGTACATAGCCTGATCAAAAATAACACCAAGATTTCTAAGGTTAGACCGTACAGTTGAGGAAAGGGACCCAATACACTGCGCAACCTTGGAAACGATACTGTCTGAAGCAATAATAAGAACCTCAGTCTTGTCTGCATTAAGCTGTAGAAAGTTGTTGGCCATCCAGTCCTTAATGGCACTCAGACAATCGTGCAAAACAGACAGTTTGTCAGTCTTATCTGGCTTAAAAGAGATGTACAGCTGAATATCATCAGCGTAGCAGTGATAAGAAACACCTTTAAATTTGCCAATAATCAGTCCTAGGGGAAGCATATATAAAGCAAATAAGATAGGACCCAAAACAGAACCCTGGGGCACACCGCAGGACAGGGCAGCAGTTGCAAACATGTAGGGACCAACCGACACAGAAAAACTCCTATCCAAGAGATAGGAGGAGAACCAGTCCAGGGCGCTCCCAGAGACACCCACCCACTGCCTAAGCCTTTCGATCAGAATGCAGTGATCTACAGTATCGAAAGCTGCGCTAAGATCCAGCAGCACCAAAACAGAGCATTCACCCACATCAGAAGACATCATGATGTCATTGGAGACTCTGAGAAGAGCTGTTTCAGTGGAATGCTTCTGACGGAAACCAGACTGGAATTTGTCAAGAATGTTGTGTGCATTCAGAACAGCAGTGAGCTGTTTGGCAACAACTTTTTCTAAAATTTTTGAAATAAAAGGCAACTTGGATATAGGCCTATAGTTTTTGGGCAGGGATGGATCAAGGTTAGTTTTTTTTAGGAGAGGCTGAACAACTGCATGTTTAAAATAAGATGGGACACAACCAGATTGCAGGGAGCTATTAATAATAGACACCAGGCACGGACCAATAGACCTAAGTACATTTTTAAACATAGACGTTGGTAAGATATCTAAGGGGCTTGAAGACGTTTTCATACTGCCCACCAGATCAATGAGGTCTTGCAGGGAAATGGGAGAGAAGCAGTTCAAAATTGACGGCCGAGTTGGGCAGACGGAAAGGGGAGTGGAAGAGGGGATGATGCTTGCCCTAACATCTCTAACCTTATCCACAAAGAAGGAGAGAAAGTTACTGCAATCCTCATTTGAAAATACAGGCACATCAGGGGGTGCAGGAGTGACAATGTTGTTGATAGTGTCAAATAGGACTTTAGGATTTCGTTTACTGGAGGATATTAGGTTAGCAAAGTAAGAAGCCCTCGCATCCTTAACCATATTGTTAAATTCAGTTAAAAGGTCTTTACAATAGATACGGTGAACTTGGAGCTTGGTGGATTTCCACAGTCGCTCCACCCTCCGACATTTACGCCTGAAACAACGAATAGTGTCGTTTAACCAGGGGGATGAACTGATGGAGGGAACAAGTCGAGTTTTGCGAGGAGCCACTTCATCCAAAATGGAAGAGCAATGCACATTAAAGGAGTGGACCAGACAATCAACGTCAGCGTGAGAAGATCGCACTGCGCTTGGGTCAAAAGCTGCAGAAAATTTCTCTGCTGAGAGGCGATTTAAGATGCGAGAGCAATTTACTCGTTTACAGGGCAGATAATCTAAATTAAAAGACAGGTTGAACAAAACACATTCATGATCAGTAACATGCAGCTCCTCAGAGGAAATAGAATCAATATTTAAACCAAGCGTAAAAACAAGGTCCAAGGTATGACCCCTAATGTGCGTGGGACCAGACACATGTTGAATAAAATTTAAAGACTCAGTGACATTAAGAAAATCAGCAGCAAAACTGCTTGTATTGTCATCAACGTGAATATTAAAATCACCAACCATAATAATTCTGTCCAGCCTAATGATAGACGATAAAAAATCACTGAATTCAGACATAAAAGAACTATTTGAGCCAGGGGGGCGGTAAATTAAAATACAATAAAACGGATTTGAACGACCAACTTTGGTCATCTGCAGTTCAAACGAGGAGAAAGACCCAGTGCTCACCGTCCGACTTGCAAAGCAGCTCCTAAACACCACAGCGAGTCAAACAGGTAAGCCAATAATTTCCTGATTATATATTGAGACTGCAAAAACAGAACCAGTGTCACACTCTGGTTGTACTTCCAGATATTTTTTGTGAGAAACTCTAAGAAGAACCTCTGGTGAACCCCTTGTCTTTAGAGTGTAGCTTGTTTATGATTTTCTGAAACAAAGTCCCGTCATCCATATGTTCTGTATGGGCATGTTTGCAGTCGAAACCGGAGGTTCTTCATCCTTGGGACCGAATCCCATATAAACTGCTGTCATATGGCGGCCCACCAGAAGTTGGCCTGCGACCCATTTTGGCTTCCAGCCCGTAGCTTCAAGAACCGGTGGAGACAGAACACCCAAACATCGTGCCAGGTGCTGCTGGCCAGTTTACCTGTTGGTCTTCCAGATGTGAATGGTCTCAGGGTCTGTGATGTTGTGCTGCAGAGCCTGCTCATCCAACATGTCGAAGAAGTACTTGACAGCCAGGGGGACGGGGCGGCTGGTGCTGAGGATCGCTGTGAACAGATCGTCCACAAACTTCTGCAGCGTGCCCTGAGACAGCAGACAAAGACTTTTACACATTTGTCTATTTGCACATGGCAAGAATTGCTGTAGCCTGCCAATACCTAGATGGCCAGTGTGTGCCTCTGTGTGTATCTGTGGATGATGCTGTGAGTTTGTTTTTCCTGTGTGACAGTGCATGTGATTTTGTTCAAAGAGGGCCAAAGCAGGGAAAATCTTGTGGTGGCTGAGTCTGTTCGTCTGTGTACCACAAGCTTGAGATGGCATTGCTTTGAATTCCCAGCTTAGTTTTTGCTGTTGAATCACTTAGATGCTGTGTGCACTTGTGTGTGTTACCTTCATGGAGAGCAGTCGTGTGAGGTAGATCTCGGGGATGGCCTTGGCCCTCTCCCCCCCTCTCTCCCTCAGACTGCCTCTCCTGTGCTTGGGCAGCTCGGCCTCCTCGCTGGCTTTCACCAGATGCCAAAGCCTCACGCCTCCCTCCTCCCCGTCGTCCAGCATAGGGGTCTCTGTTAGGGGGAGACGCGCAGTCAGATCAGGGTCTAAAGACAGCTGTGAGGAGTATCAGTAAGCTGCAGACACACTTGATTTTTCGGCTGCCAACATAAATTCTCAATGTTAATCTCCTGTAGTGGATTAATAGATGGCCCCATGGATATGTTTACATTAAAAAGTGTCACACATCGTCTCATCCAGTGTAAGGGATATACACAGTGAAACAGTGACATCTCCTGGTGATTTAGACTCTGTCCAGCTGCTAATGTCGATCTGCATGGATCAACATTGGTTAATAGTTAAATTTGGACATGCATCTGCATAAGCACACATGTGTAAGCCACATAAAGTGTATGAGACTCACTCTCTCCAGGCATGTAATCATGGCTGTCATGGAGGTGATGTTTGGTGTTCCTGGGAACCAGGGCGACTGTTGCTCCATCAGGGACCTGCACAGCACAAATGTATCACAACTTCCACTAGGGAACACTGCTTTAAACGCATGTATTTTATGCTGCAGAATTGCATCTAGGCTAATTTCACTGGCCTTCATGCTAGGCTGCCAGCAGATGTGTGTGTGATGCACTGACCTTGTAGTGTTGTAGTGTATTGAGGCGCTTCCAGGAGCCTTGTACTACTGATGTCAGGTCCTCATCTGATAGGATGAGGTGACCTGCAACACCCGCACGCCACTCTGGAGAGAAAAAAAATAAAAACGTATATATTTAACTACATCCTATATCTTACCAGGATACAGATTCAGTGTCAGTATCAGCAAAATGTTGCAGACAAGTGTTGCCATTATAGAAGTCCTACTTTTTCCTGTCTGCAGTACTAATGCAGGATAGCTGCAGGATTAATGCATGAAGATGGTGTCTTCCCTGGCTACCATTGTGGAAATACTATATGCATGAACTTGTGTGAAACAAAACGGACTTACCGAGGTGTAACGAGTCAATGTGTGGCCTCTGGGAGAAAGAGGTTCCCTTCCAGGTTTGTTCCAGAAGTTTCTCCTTCACCTGGGTGATGGTGTCACAGTCCAGGACCTTGGCTGGCACCGTCTGGGTGGTGGCAGCGCCGCTGGCCCCTACAGCCGGCGTCAGGACATTCAGGGTCTGGGTGGATGCATAGAAGGGCTGGTTACTGGTAGAAATGTTTTAGTACACACACTGTGCAGAAGGTGAGTTTGTGTGCATGACTTGAACTTGACCTAAGAGCATTATATTCTAAATAAATGCCATCATGGAAACACCTGTCAGTTTCACTTTCTAATTCAAAATTGAAAACAGAAAAATGGAAAATTGAGTATAATATTTCAGTCTCAATTTGTTGCCCATTGGCTCGTTTTCTCAATTCTCTAGTTTTAGTTTTGAAAAAATGAAAAAGTCAGCTTTTTTAGAGAAAATCAGCCTCATTTTCAAGATGTACACTGGGTTATTTCAGATTGCCGTCCTAGATCCTACAATCATGACACATAATAAACAAAGTGTACTCTCAGTTCATGTCAAAAAAAGGGAAACAAGCAGGAGATATGAGATTTTCCCTGTGACAGTGACACCAATATGTGTGTGCGGCGTTGTTATTACACATCGGTGTGCGTTCTAACCAGTGTGCGGTACTCCACGTCCTCTCGTAGCAGCCGGTTGTCGTTCAGAGTGTACTTGGCTTTTCCTGTCACAGCGTCCACAGGTCCCTTGTCCACCTGGTGCTTTATGGCTCTGAACAGCATGTAGAACGACTCCCCTGCTGATTCCTACCCAAGCATAAATATGGCGGGTCAATTATATCCTAACACAACAGAATTTAATGAAGAGTCACACACTGGGTGTCCTGACTACTTTTGAACAGCCGGGTGGGACCACCCTCCTGTTGAGGTAGCCACCGTGGCCAAAAGCTTTTCATTTGTTTTGTTTTCAATGGAGAGTTTTTGTGTCACATGTTCTAAATACAGATTCAGAGACGTTTTCATCCCCAAAGTTCTGGCTGAAACAGCTTCTAACATAACAGGACTATCATTAGTGTGTATTACATAAGATTAAACATTATTGATCCCTGGGGGGAAATTAGGTCTTTGCAGCAGCAAAGTAATAAGATTGAGCAGGGAAAAAAGACAAATAGAATATAAGTACACAAACAGAATAGAGAATAAGCAATGATGCAAGCGAAATAATGAAAACAGTAAAACAATAAAGCAGTAATATGCTGCTGGCAATTTCAACAGGTTAAGTAGACTGTATAGGGGTGGGAAATATGGGGGAAAGAGTATGGATTACTAATTTATTCATTTTCAGCTGTTCCTGCAGTTACTTACAGATGTTACTAGCAACCATGATTGCTTACTTAAATACTCAATGCACTGACAAACAATATAGATGGAAAGAGTGTATGTGAAGGGAATACAGCCCTAACCCAAATCCAGAGTCAATTTACCAAGCCATTGTAGAAGCCCCCCACCCTGTGTCCTGTATTAGTACTGCAGGATAGAAGCAGTACAGCATCATGTACTATAAAAAGCGGCACTTCTTTGATGGTTACATCAGTGTCATGTCATGTCGATTTTCGATCTATGATAGAGGAAGCGGAATACTGAACTACGTACCCTCAGAAAGGTGAACAGACAAATGGACATCCAATTGGTCAGGAGCTTCTCAACCACTGACTCAGTTCTGAAAAAACAAACAAACACATATGTGCACACACATAATCAATGGATGAAGAAAGTCCCTTCTACATCCTTTCAGTTTACCCAGATAGCTTGGTAAGTAAGGACTTCCCCCTCACCTCCTGAGCATGAGTTTGGGGTTCTTGGCCACATACTGCTCCACCAGATCGTTGAGCAGCGTCTTCAGGATGTCTGTGAAGTACTCCAGTTTGCCATGCAGGGCCACAGTCAGCAGGGAGGCCACATAGGCCCGGTCCCTGGGGGAAAACGTCCGCTGGACCTCCAGGGTGTGAATAAACTGGGGGGACGACAGGGACAAGATGATGTGGGTCAAAACTGTCTGAGATAGTTAGAGAGGCAGCTTCCATGATTTAAGTGTATTTTTGGTGACTCACAAAGTAAGGTTTCACCTCATTTGCTGTTTGACAAGGTGCACAATTCAACCAAGTCATTACTTTTGATCTCACCTCGAAAATATATGAATACGGTTGAATTATACTAAAACTATAAACTATCCCCAAATTCGTTCCTCTGAATTTGACTTTCGCTGGATGGAAATATACCTAGTGTTTTGATTTTATTTCATTGGATATCAATGCTGTTCGGTTTTCCTGACTATTCACAGAAGAACAGCCATAACCCTGCTGCCTAACCTTGGTGAGGAAGAGTTTACTGTTGAGCAGGTTGGACAGCTGAACCAGCCCCTGCTCCACCGTCTGCCTGCGGCTCTCCGGCA
This sequence comes from Centroberyx gerrardi, assembly GCF_048128805.1. Classification (NCBI taxonomy): domain Eukaryota; kingdom Metazoa; phylum Chordata; class Actinopteri; order Beryciformes; family Berycidae; genus Centroberyx; species Centroberyx gerrardi. Next base: position 25,176,074 of record NC_136010.1, on the reverse strand, counting down.
CGTCCAAATCTCGTCTCAGCGGCGACTCCTGGTGGCCAGGGAAGAAGATGCGCTCGGCGTACGCCCGGTACTCCAGGAAGGGAATCCCCGAACCCACCAGATCGCTGGACATGTCCATCATCTCCGTCATGAGGTCTGGGGAAGGAGGGGGAAGGGGAGAGGGGACGAAGTGGGTGAGGAAGAGATGCAGTGAGAAAGGAAGAGGAGAGTAAGGGGAGAGAATGAGGAAGAGAGGGTAGGAAGTAGCAGGATGGAAAGGAAAGTGAGAATGAGAAAGAAGGGAAAAAGTGAGGGAGAGAAGGTGGCAGATGGAGGAATATAGATGGCAAGTGTGTTAGAAAGAATAATTTCACTATTCTTGATTACCTTGACATTGTTTTAAGTTAGTAGACAGCAGTAGGAGTAGTTTGGAGTAGCACGCTGTTCCAAAATAAAGAAAAAGCCCAAACCGAGGCTTGCTGATGCAAAAAACAAATTAAATAATCCCTAACCTTGTTTGTTTTTGCACATTTTGCCCTGCAGCACAATTTATAGACGTATTTTTTTTGCATCAGTAAGCCTCAGTTTGGACATTTTACTTATTTTGGGACAGTGTGTGGGTGGCTCTGATTTTTAAAAAACTAAAAAGCTGCTGGACTGTACCTGTGAACTCCTTCTTACAGCGGTCTCTCACACTGGTCTCCAGGTTCTCCAGCTGGATCTGGACCTTCTTGTAGTCCCTCATGGCCTGTTTGCTCTTCCTCCTGAGAAAGAGTGATGGATAGACAAACATTTAGGGAAATAGAAGAATCAGTGCTATGCTTACTATTGCTTACAGGGAAAAGAGGGAGAAAGTAAGAGATAGAAATGACAGTGCATGTGTATTTGTGTGTGTGTGTGATTGTATCAGCGTGTGTGTGTATGAAAGCCTGTGTGCATGAAACTGCATGTGTAACACAGATTTGATGTTTTCTAATCAGTGAGAACAGAAGAAAGCTGCATGGAGTCGTGGTTTTTCAATTCCCATCTGGACCTCATGGATATATGGCATAAAATTGGGTCCCGAGGCATGTGACTTGTATTTGAACGCAACACACAACAATGGAAAAAAAGATAAATAGAGACTTGATTGGTATTCAGAGAGACGTCTCAATTCAGTCAAAATTGGAAGCCAAATACCAGAACCGAAATGTGTTGAGAAATGAATGAGACAAGTGGGAGAAGTGTGAGTACAAAAACGGTTGTGACATCTTTTGTTATTGTTACTCTACTCACGCATCTGTTTTCAGCATCTGTCAGTTCATATTGGTATCAGATATGAGTTACATCCGAGAAGAGATACGAACAGTCATCCAAAAATATGAAATATGAGCAGCAATTCAGACTTGAGCATGAAGGCCTGCAGTATGAAAGTAGCCTTAGTGTCGGTCTGTCTTTCTATGGTCATGTACTGCATGTGTGTGTACCAGTCAGCACATATTCACCTGTATATGAGCACTATGATGAGCACAATGAGAGCCACTATGGAGGCTCCCACCCCGACTCCCACCTGGGCCTCCAGAGGAAATGTGGACTGGGCCTGGCTGTCGTACTGCACTCTGCCCAGGGAGAAGTTCAGGTTCCCCATCTGAACCTGGATGGGACAAAGATGGACAGTTTAGATTATACAGGAGTGGGGATGGGATGGTATGCTTATCACAATGCGATTCAATACGCGATACGATTCGATACAACCACAATACGATGTAATAAGTAAAAGTTCAATGACAGCTTCTCAGTCACACTGACTCACTGTGAACTCAGGCAGACTGTCCACACCCTCCTGTTTCCTGTTGGCCATGACAGAGGGCTGCTGGGCCGGCGGCTCACAGTACAGGTGGTTGTGGGTCAGGGTCTTCACCGCACACACCCCCTCCCCTATCAGAGCCACCACCTCCTCCTTGTAGATGGCCAGGTCCAGGTTCTCTCCCTGGACAGGAAAGAGACAAAATGACACACAGTATTATTTGTCTGAGTCATTCTCTGAGTCAGAAATTTAAGTGTTGATTATTAACAACAATAATACAAATTAATTTGTATATCATTTTTTAAAAAACTGTTTACAAAGGTCTTTAACAATCAAACAAAAGCAAACATCTTACTCATAAAATAAATAAAAACAAGATAAAAATACAGATATCACAAGATAAAGAGATAAAAATAGAGGGTAAAAATAAAACAGTGTCAAAAAATGGCATCACATAAAAGCAAGTCTATAAAAATAAGTCTTAAAAAGTGATTTAAGCTCCTAAAGCAGGTCAGTCCAGAGCCTAAGGGCCCTGATGGCAAAAGTCCAGTCACCTTTACTCTTAAGCCGGGGCTTAGGATCAAGAATGTGAGGCTGCACACCGGCCCAGCGGCGGCTAAAAGGTCAACAGTACAGCTTGGAGCAGAGAGAAGAAAGAGCAGTCTCTGTAAAAAAAGAAAAGTATATATAGCGTTCAGTATCACCACCCACCTCGACGGAGATGATGCTGCCGGGTTTGTGGTGGTACGGTTTGCCGGGGTCATTCTGGTTCAGCGGGTAGAGCACCGGGTTGGGCTCGTAGCGGAAGGCCTCGCTGCCAACGGCGCCGAAGTCAAAGTGGAGGCTGTCCAGCAGGAAGTGGACTTTGACCCGGGCCCTCCTGGCCTCTGGACCCACCGCCGGGGTCGGACACAAGATCAGGGAGGAGCTGCTCACCGTGCAGCGAGACTCGACCTGGAGAAAATGGAGGAGAGCAAGAGGGAAAATGAGATTGTGTTGTAGAGGAAAAGTTTATCTAGCGGCGAGAGAGGATAAGAGAGGAGGGGTGGGATCATTAGTAAGCTGGGATTTTCTAAAAAGGTACAGAAAGCTGATCTGTCAAGCAAATACATATGACAGGATTAAATAAAATAGAGAAGAAACGTGTTGGAGAATTTGTCAATATCCGGTTTCAATTGCATCAATTCTCATTCTGACAATGTCAATTTCCCTTTGCAGTTCAGCCTTTAACTTCTTCAAACAGAAGTAGAATCAGGGCTGAAGAATTTCTTAATGCGTAAACTGCGGGGATCATATCTTCTCTCCAATAGTCAAAGTTATAGTGTGCAGATCCAATTTCTCATCCTTTTCCAATAATTTCTTTAGCTCAATATATAAAAAGATAAAAAGCATAGATCAAGAGGTGAAAAAATGTAAAATAGAAAAAAAAAAAAAAGAATTTATTTTCAAAGTTTTGCCTCCTAAATTGGAATATGATTTTATTTACCAAACTAAATATACTTGCAATACATGCATTCTGTGTGCTCTGCATGCTGAATTTGAGTCATTGCTGCAGAGACAACAGCTTGAAATACTTTTCTTTGAATTAAGGGTGGAAATAAAGAGAGGTTACATGCTAAATTTGTAATATTTGATTTACTGTGTCTTCATTTCATGGCAGAAAGAACAAATGAATGTGCTGTTTTTCAATAACAGAAAAAAAGGATACTATTATATATACATTTTTTGCACAGGCAACTTGACAAGGAGCTAAACTAATTATCTTGAATTCTCCAATAATTCTCCATAAATGTAACACCATTTGTGTTGTATTGGCTGCTAAATTGCATACCGGTAGGTTTATAAAAAACTCACAAATGCGTATATCTATAAGATGAGTGCATCTCTCTCTCTCTCTCTATCTATCTATGCTGGAGAGGACATGCACGTACCTGTTTGACATCACAGAGCGTGCCCTCGGGGCAGTCCGGCTCCGGGACCCTCCTCCATCTCTTCGGCGGACCCTGGTGATCTTGCCCTCTGTTCAGGTTTCCGCCACTCCTCCGCCCGGCGCTCCTTCTCTTCCTGGGAGGAAGAGTGTCAGGAGGACTGAGGGTGACTCTGATCTTCGGCTCCTGGACCACATCCAGGTTCTGACCAGACACTCTGATGATTCTGCCTCCCCTGGGGAGAAGAGTGGAGGGAGAGAATACATTCAAGTATAGAATACAAGGAGGTAAGTATGTGCAACATTAATAAAGTGTGGTAGGGACATCACTTCTCTGGTTATCTGTCTCTTATCAGTTTCACAATTTACTTTAAAGGAATACACCACATTTTTGGTAGATTGGCCTGTTGGTCAGCTTTTTTAGAAAAGTGCTATACACAAAAGGTATTATTATTATTACTAATATTTCAATGGTAGAACACATTGCAATCACAATGCATGAGATTTTTAGAAATCCCATACAAATAAGGTAGTACTGTGATGTTCTTGTACTAAAGGAGCAGTGTAGGAATTCCTTTTTTAAATATTTTTTATTATTATTTATTAGACACCCAGTAACCATAGGAATTTATCATAATTTTATATTTCACATATAAAATAAATGAAAATCTATTTGAGCAGCTTCAGATGGCTCTACTGTGATTGACGCCCACCTGAGGAAGCTTTTGGACGGAGCAGCCACGGTGATGTTGGGGTTGGGGGTGTAATGATACACCACCCCCTGCAGGTGGCGCTCTGCCCCACCAAACCGCACAGTGATGCCGTGTTCCCCTGTCCTGTTGCTGCCGCCGGTCAGACAGCTGATCTGATCCTCCTGGATGCTTCGCCTGGACCAAGGAGGTGGAAAAAAACAACTTTAAACCACACAACAGTCATATGAGAACAAGGATCTTTGCGGGAAAACACTAAAAAGAGAAGCAGAGTTTTTGATAAGGCAAGAGAAAATTTGGTTTTATTGTCTTTCATTTCTCTATTTTTGACCAAATGCACTGTTTTTTGGACCCTATGAATAGCAAGTTTTTCTTTTTACCCTTTATGTCATGACTGATACTGAAGAGGTGTAAACCAGGAACATAATTCATGGTAATTTGGAGACACCTACACAAGACATGGCACTCCCCCGATCAGGACGCTGACTTCACTGGGGTGTCCTGTCCTCAGTCTCTGGCCTCTGATGCTGAGAGCCGAGCCCCCCGCCTTGGGCCCTCTCTGGGGGAAGATGCTGCTCAGGAAGGGGTCCTGGGGATGGAGAGACACGGAGGAGGAGGAGGGGGGAGGTGAAGATGCGCAAGAGGACAGAAAAGATGGATAATCAATAATCCGATACCAAGCGAGCGATAAATTGAGGAGATAAAAGAGCTTCGCTGACGGTGGTGCACTCTGGGAAACACTGGAATGTTCACTGATAGCTGGCTTGCAAAACTCAGTTAATTAATTTGTCTTTCACTTGTAGCAACTGGGGCAATTAATTAAGGTCGTTATCAAGCCTATGGACCTTTTGCTTTGATGTGAACCAGGGGATGAGTTGCTGCTTTATTGCATTGCATCGGTTTGGTTATGTTTCACTCAGCAAAATTTCAAGCGGACCGTCATTTATCAACAAACGCAATGTGGGAGCCGTCATTTCCTTCATTGGTCAGAAATGTGCTGTGGGAAAGGACTTTCCGCATTTGTGGACTGTTTAACCCATAATTCACAGCGCTTCCTGCGGCTTTGTCAGATCGTAGTCGGATCATGTTCTCCAAATGAAGCACTTCAGGATTCGTTATAATACTGAGGCTTCCCTCTCAGCACGCTCTGCTGCAATCGCTTTCAATCGCAGTGTTGTCATAGACCTAAAGGAGCTTAACTAAGGGGGAAACAATCCAGGGTTCAAAATAACTGACTGCTCTACACAAACTAGGTGTGAAAATGCCCTAGAGATGTCCCACTTTTGCTTGTTTCAGTGCCTCTGCGTTGTTGTAAAATCCTGCAGTACCAAGGCAGGAATGTTGACAGGTTGTAGTCGTTGTTGCTGCATTTACCTGGAAGCTGAAGGTCTGAGCTGACAGCCCGTGTCCTCCTCCCCTCACTTTGACCGACGCCTGACCGCTCTTCTCTCCTCCACTGCCTGTGGTCTCACACACTATCCTAGAAGAGAAAGACACAGAATTGACACGATTATAAAAGATGGAAAAGGGTTCAGTTGCCACTTTACAAGCAGTTCTATGCCTTAGTATTTAGTTACTTGCAGTCGCTTTTGCAGTTCGGGTGTATTGTGCCTTGTACTTGCCTTGAGGAGACTTCATATCTGCTGTGGATGACACTGCAGGGAACCCCGGCAACGGTGACCGAGTTCTGGATGTCTTCAGCCCTCTGGCCAAGGTTAGAGCCTGAGATGGTCACTACTGTCCCCCCCTCTACAGGACCGGACACCGGGTCCAACTGAAGCAGAGGACAAGCAGCGGGTTGGAAAACAGAAAAAAAAAACATTGATTTTAAAAATGGGTGTCAGTCATTCTCCTCATTCCCTTTTTCCTCCGTCAAAGAACCCCAAATAAATCTCTCATAAAGTGTTTAAAAAAACAAAAGGTCTTACAAAGTGAATGACAGGTGCAGGACAGGTGTGTTTGATCTCATCGGTGCAGGAGTCCTGATACACACAGCGAGAGCTAGCGGCGCCGCCACACCAAACGCAGCCGTACTTCGGGTCGGCCGTACGACATCGGCTGCAGTCCGACCGTCCCACCGAACAGTTGAACAGAGTCACTGCAGCCAGGGGGAGAGGAGGGTGAGGAAGTCAGAGATGAGATCACACTGGTCTCTAACAAACAAAGAGACACACACACACACACATACACACTAATAACCATCCCCACCATACAGATCCTCAGCGCTGTCGATGAGGAAGTTGTTTTTTCGTCTCACGTTGATCATGGCTTGGTATTCCTCCATCGAGGCAGAATAGGCATACTGAAACAAAAACAGTAAAAACAGTATAAACCACTTTGCTATTTTCAAAGATTCTACTCCACTACATGCGATATGGTTTATGAGAAAATATTATGCGAAGCCATGTTCAAACCAGTCGTTACGTGTCATATTATCTGAGAGGTAATGAGACGCACTCATGCAAACACAAAGGTACATTATTGAGAAACAGCAGTTCATTGATTTTGAAATGTAACGTGCCACTGGTTTATTGGTGTTGGTTGTGGCCCTTGTTTGTCTGTTGATAGATTTTTTGGTCATTGTTAATCAGACCAGTGTCAAATGGTATTTGTTAAGCATTTGCTCTAATCCCCTTAGAGTTCCAGATAGGTGGTTTTACTGCATCAGGATGATTCAGGTAGTATCAGCGAAGTTGTCAATCAGGCAAATTAATACTTAAAATAAGAAGTGTCGCTTTCATATAAATAAATGATTCTCTATCACACAGTAGTGATTCAATCTATATCCAGTTCATGAAAGCTTTCACATTTGCTGTTCTAAACACCCGGTGTCTGGTAGCTCTTTCCTGGGAAAAATCATCTGGCTTAGAGGAAGTGATGGGTTTTGTTTGGAATAAACAGAAGAAGAACTGGGTAGTTAGCATGAGCAGTGATAGCCACCATGGCTGAACAGACAAAGAAAAGAGAAACTCAAACTGCATCAACAGGAAATCCAAGGAAAAGGACGTCACAGTACTTAATATACTTTAAAGTAATTTCCTCTCCTATGTGGAAAACCCCACCCACTCTAAGCGGAATAAACCAAATGCTAAGAATTCTTTGAATACTATTCGACTCAGGTCTGTTCTTAAGAGAGACAAGGAGAATTATTGCCAGATTTGAACAGTACATCCTCGAGATAAAGCACTACATTGAGATATGTTCTGACCTGGTGCAGTTGGCAGGTGATAAAGAAGACTGATGGCTGCGTGGCGTCCGCCTCCACGATGGCGTCCACCACTACTGAGTGGTTCTCAACGTCCAACACACACTCGTAGTCGAAATCCTTATCCTGAATGTGCACACACGTATAAACACACAGACATACAAATAACAACATTAAGAACTGTATTTCACCTATGTCGTATAGGCGGCATCTACAAGTTTTATCATTATCATAGTACCACAGTGTGATACATACCAAGCATCTGAAGCAATCACCAAAACTCTGCATGATGCTCTTTTGGATATGACATTTGAAATCTAGTCTAGTAAGATAGAATATGCATCTGATATTCCTATGATCTTAAGCAGTTTAATATGAGCTTTTACATCCTAGTGAACTGAGCCAGAAAATGATTTTGGTACCAACGGGCCAAACTCCCAAAAAGTCAGTGTAGTTCTTTTGATACACTACTCAGGCAAAGGGCTGCTGAGCCTGTGGAGCGGTTGCGTTACCTGAAACAGGTTTAGGTGTTGTCCCACCAGAGTGATCTTCCTCTCCACATTGACGGGGAGGAGAGAGGTACCCTGAATTTTCTCCACACACGGACACTCCTGCTGACACATTATCAACCATTACGAGAAATATAAGAAATATCAATACATAAAGGAAAAGAAAATAAGGCCAGGCAGCCTATATTGAAAATGGTTGTCATATCTAACATCACCTTTGAATTCAATCGGTCTACAGTGGGAGTAGCAATGCCATCTTACCAAAAATCACAGAAACTAGAGACCCTGAAGACAAGTGAAAAGTAAATAAAATGCAAAACTGACAGAAAAAACGAATGCAAAAACTAAGCAAACAGCAGAATGAAAAAAATCATGGAGAGCTCACTGTAACAAACATTACTATAATGCAACATTTGACACACAAGTCATACATAAGGAGGGAGGTTGGCTTCTTAAATAAAGTGCGAGCAGGGATGGAATTTTTTACTAGCTCATTCTGGGTTAGTGCAACATTATTTTTCCCAGCTGGGATCTGAATGTGGCTGATGGAAATGGTATGGAGAGGGTCGTCGATAAGACCTGCCAGGTTAGAGCCCTAAATTTCTTCCATCAATGCATATGAGACAGAGGGATTTTATATTGATTTTGTGTTGATCATTTGCCTTTCTTGCTGACTGGAGAGAGAGATAAGTGCAATTCTCCACTGGGACAATACATCAGCAGTCTATGATGTATCTCACATCACCTTGTCAAGTATGAAGTGGTAGCCATTGTAGAAGTCCCACCACAATTTTGCATGGGGGTGGAGAATCAGCGCATGGAAACAGCAGGATTTCTACAATGGCTGCACTCGTAGCTTCTCCACTCACCGGAAATTTAGAGTCAGTCGACGAATCTGATTGGTAGTTTGCTGCAGAGTCAGGGTTAGGGTCAATATCGGTGTCAGGAGAGTGTGTATAGGCGATAGACTTTTCAGTGCCGCCTGCTATAGATGGGCCTGTCGCAGAGAGAGGCGGTGTCTCCATCTCCACCTCCGTCTCTCCCTCTGCCTTCTCCCACTCCTTCATCAAGACCGCTGAGTCGTTCTCTTCAGTGTTAACCAGAGGGATTCCCTCCTTATCGCCATCGCCGGCTAAATCTGCCAACAGGGAAGTGGAAGTGGTCGAGCTTACATCAGAGGAGGAGCCCACCGCTTCACCGGACGGCTCTAGAAGACCGAGGTCGGGGTCGGCCTGGCCGCTAGTGCTGCTGGGTAACGTAGTCAAGGGAAATTCCTCAAAGACGTCTAAGGATTCGGGCTCCGTTACCAGGTCATCCCCACCTCTGGCATCCCCCGCGGCAGCTGTGGTGGCGCCACCGTCTCCCTCCGTCGCCGCCTTCCCGCCATCGGTGGTGACCTCCAAGTGTGCGGTGGTGGCCTGGGTGGAGAAGCTGACGAAGGGGGAGGTCCTGGCCAGAGGAGGGGGTGAGGTGGATACAGCAGTAGGCTCTGGGGTGGTGGGGGGTGTCACTGAGGCGGTCACTGAGACTGTGGAGGGGACAGCTGCTATAGTGGGGGCAGGAGGCTCTGTGGGTGGTGGCTGGGTGGTTGTTGGTGTCGCTGTTGTTGTTGTTGTTGTTGTTGTTGTTGTAGCAGGCGGGACAGTGGGAGGTAAAGGGGTCAGTTTTCTGGTGGGTGGTGAGGTGGTGGGTGCTGGCGGTTTGAACTTGAAGATGGAATAGCAGCCAATGAAGGAGGGGAGGAGAGGATGAGAAAGAGGCAGGGGGAAGACAAGGGGAGAGGGAAAGGAAAATCAGGGTAAAACGGAAGGGTATGCAAATACATTAAAGTGACACACTGCAGCAACCAAAACAGATTCATGCTCAAAATAATACTGAAAAAAGACAAAAACAGAAAAACACAGCAAACAGAGAGTACAAGCATGGACTAATATGCATGACATGGTACAGTACAGTATGATAAATGCTTGTTTCTCAGCAAAACAAAGCTATATAGTGGGTTCAAATTACGTTCCACACAGTCATGTCCTTTAACCATATCCATACCCCAAACCTGCTAATCCATCTGCATCTAAACAACATATCTCACAACAACAAATCCTCAATGTACATCTTCTCAGTACTTCTAAAACCTTCTCTCTATGGACTGACTGTGGACTCACATTCTGGTTGTAGATGGTGACTCCTCGGTCGCAGGTGTGTTTGTGTGTGCAGACGTGCTGGTGGACACACCAGTTACACCCCCAGCGACTGCTAACACAGCCTTGGCACCTGGCAGAGCACAGAGCACAGATCACCAACTGGCACTCAGCGATAATACTGGTCTTTATTTAGAAAAGGTTGGATAAGAATCTAAGGAATAATGATTAAAATGGGTGATAATAAGAAAGCAAGAAAACCCTAACCAAAACTCACTATAACATTTCTATAGGGACTTATAGTGTGTCTGCGGTACTTAATAGTAAGCTAATAGTGGCCTTATCGTACTCCTATGATATCAATTCAGGATTTTCTGTGGTATAATTTTTGACCTATAGTAGCTGCATAATATGTTTGTTGTGATATTTATATAGTATCCCTCGAAAATGTGTTATGATAACTATATACCTTTTTGATAAAGGAATAACTAAAACTGTTACAGTATATTGAAAGTATTTACTAATATGATTCAACTGTTAAAGTGTTCATTAGGCTTCAGACAAACAAGGACAGCCATAAATTGATGAAGGAAAATGCTGTATGTGCTGGTTCTTATTTTGCACATTTTAAAATTTAACAAAGTTAATCCACTTAACTTCGCTCTTTGTTACCTATTGCATTTAAATAAATCATGTATCCTTCTCTAATCTAAAGAGCAAGATTTTCTTGCTCTTGCTCATTAAAGATTAGAGAAGGATATACTCATTAAATTGCTCATTAAAAGGCTACTTGCAAGTCAGGGATTCACACTTGCTGACCTACAATATCCCTCTGTTATACTTATTTCAAAGTGGTTCTGGACAAGAGCTTCAGCTATAATATTGTAATTATATTTTCCTATGGAGTAACACCATATAGCATATATTTGGAATCCTGAGTTTGTCAGAACAAACAACAGATGTATGACTTGGATTACACACAAGATATGATGGTGGCACAGTAAATCTGTTGGTGTAAGTCACAGAATTGGTGTGTCAAAGAGTTATGACGTTATTTAGAGGTTAAGAGTTCCAAATCTTTGCTGGGCCAATCACTAATAACAAAAAAACTGTTTTATTTCAGTAGATCAATTTGAATAAGGTGTAATCCAACTTTATATATTAGTGCACCATTGTAGAATGTCAAAAGGAGTGTGTGTGTGTGTGTGTGTGTGTGTGTATGTGTGCTTGTCTACTCACGGCCTGCGCCCAGAGAGCTGCTGGACCAAGCTACAGTTGTAGAAGGTGAACTCTGTCTCTGCAACCGTCACGTTCAGGAACCTCAGGGACAGCGTCACCATCACAAAGTCTGCATCAGGACAAAGCAGCTGTCAGTACATTGCAGGCACAAATTACCTGACCAGTCATTCTCTAGCCAGACCCTGATGATGACTGATGTGTACTTGTGAATATGGCAATTTTTGCCAATGTTGTAGGCATGATCACAAGCTTAATGAATTATATGCCCTGCAGTAGAGAGATATGAAAAGCAATAGACAGTCATTAACCTTGCACCCTATTCTTTTATCCAATTCAGTTACCATTGAACACAAAAACACTCAGGTATGGTTATTGTGATAGTTTGGACAGTATACTCTACAGTGATGGTTTGGACAGTAATCATTTTTTTACTGGCCAAATAGCATGTCACTCACCATCTCCCTGGCCAATGGGAGGCAGGCTGCTGGCATCAGGAGTGGAGCATGTCACACCGGTGTTGGTGAGCGAGGCGGGAGTTTCTGTGTCCTGGAAGAAGCAAGAGTAGGCTTCTGCTTCTCCTAGACTGGGGAGGCCTGCGACTGACACTGTGATCTGAGGGAGGGAGACAGAAAGAGAGAGGGATATGAAGAGAGAGAAGGAAAAGGGAAGAGGTGGGCAGAAACTGATTGCAGTTTTAGTTCTACAAACATTTCTCAGCGGAACTAAACCTCCGGGAAAGTCCAGAAGGGAGTCGAGAAAGGCATGATCGAAATACTTGCCACCTCTATTGATTCATACACACAGACAGTACACTATTACAATTCATCACACCCCTCTCGCCCCCTTTGTATTACATCAGTTTTCTCCCCTCGGCTGATGTTGTAGAGGCTGAGGTGCTGCACACCGAGGCACTGCTGCTTCTGGTCAAAGCTCCACAGCCACTGGCCCTGCAGAGAGCCTCGCTGGCACTCCCAGCGCTGGCCACATCTGAAATACCACAGAGGGGGAAAGGGTGGGGACAAAGGGTGGGGGGAGAGGGGGTGGAGGTGGGGGGGGGGGGGTGAGGGGTAAGATCAAAAAGGATAGGGAGGAAGAAAATAAAAAAAGATAAATAATGAAAATGGAAAGAAACTGAGCAAATGGGGATGACTGGATGATGGACATAATTTGTTGCTTTGAATATAGTGATGCAAATGTATTGATAAGGGGATTTTTTTTTTTACAACAAACGTATCCAAATCATTAAAGTTTATTGTTATCTTTTGGTTCTCCAGAAATACGTGTAAAGAGATAGACGAGTGACACAAATGTATGAGAGCATTCACACTAGCCACACTATTACATTTCTCTATAACACACACACATACACACCCACACACACACACACCCAGACTGACTCACCGTCCCTCCAGGACACACCAGCCACAGTAGGGATCTCTGGCAGACAGACAAGACTGGCAGTCCAGGTGATCTCCACACTCTGCCACAGGACGCTTCTCCACCTGAAGATGACAAATGAGTGAGTCACAAGACTGAAAGGTGGATTTGTTTGGTGACTAAGGGCGGAGGTGGATATACTGATCATCATCTCACTCCCATCTTTGCTCTTTTTCTCAACTGTACAATATCTACTGAAGCAGAAATTCAGTTACAGTACACAATTGTAAGTGTCATTGCATTCATTTGGGAAACTTTTTTTCTGGAACTGGTTAAGACAGGTTGGAGATGGTTCTACAAACATTTTTGTAAGACAGAGCTGTGCTGGAGGCAGTGGTTGAGTTAAACCTCAGTGGGCAGAGCCACAGTTTTCCAGAGCGCAAGTTAAGCTAACTGGCTAGCAAAGAAGGAACTGAAGTCAAAAAAAATATTAATGGCAATGACAACATTTTCATTCATTCATGACCATGGCATTCATGATGTTGGAAGGTCAGAAGCTAGCTAACTAGCTTTCCTGGATATCTATAGGCTAGTATGGCTGCTTGAACTTGGGAGGTCAGCTAGGCTAACTAGCTAATCTAGATAATTTAGCATGGCTAGACTACATTTTTTCAGTTAGTAGCAGAGTTCTAGTCTTCATAATATTAGCTTCCCCCTCTCTTACCTCTTACCTTTTTCACTGGGCTTCAGTCAAATGTTACCTAGCCAGAATAACTGTGGTTCTTTGGCTCCGCCCACTGAGGTTAAACTCAACCAATTCGATTATTTCTGCTTCCAGAGCAGCTCTGCCTCTGATAAAAGTTTAGAGAAGTAGAACCATTCGAATAGTGTTCTATATGTAATTTTACATGAGGCTAGAGCTCTATATTTGGATGACCGAGTTGACTCTCCGGATCTGAGAAAAGCCATACAATGTATAGCAGTTTTCCATAACCATTTATCAGCTTCCAGCTTCCCACACAGACACTCTCTGTAGGGAGTGTGCCAACACAATGGAGGCCACTTTCTCTGATCAATACCATTGTTATGTCTGACCCTACACCTCCTGCTGACTGTTGTACCACTCACAGTGGGGTTTGTGACCTCTGACCCCCACGGGCAGCTGGCTCCTCTGTTTTCTTTCATACCCTTTGCCTCTTTTTCTTTTATCCCCTTTTTCAGTAAGAGAGACACAGCTTGAGGAAGTACCAAAGCCTGACAAGTCTGACAAACGATGAATTGCAAGACGATGAATTACAAGTCATGTTCAGTCTTGTGTATAGAGACATCTGGGTGAGTGGTTGCATTGGCAGAGTCACCAAAAAGGCTATGGGCCTTTATGTCTGTGTGCATATGTGTGTATTGTGTGTTGCATGCTCATTCAGTACACGTGTGAGTGCATATACTCTACATGCATACATACACACGTCTCACCTGCTGAACAGGAATATAAACATTTACAGTAAAAATCCAGCATTTGATATATGATAGGGCTTAAATCTGTATTTCTAGTGTGGTAAGAATGCGTGTTATGTGAAAAAAGTGTGTCCCATGTATTCTCCTAGCAGAAAATGTAGGTTACCACCTAAATGTGTCCAGAAGAGCATGGTACTATGTCATTTTAGACTTACAGCAGTGTCGGTCATGATGTAGATGTGTGCTCCAGTCTGGTCCAGCAGAAGGTCACTGTTAATGGGGGAGTTGGGCTGGATGGTTGTGGTTGCATACATCTCCACCTGGCCATCTGGGCCCAGAAACACCTGAAGACACAGAAAAACACCAGAGACTTCAGAGAATACACTGACAAAAAAAATCCCAAAATGTTTGACGATTCGATTCCAAAAGTTCTGGCTGGGGGAAGTGAACTTTCTCCTCCATCATATTGTCCTGAAGGCCCTGAAGCCTCAACTCCGTCCAGTGGAGAAGCTCAGTGGCAAGACAGCAGATTTATAGAACAATTCCCAGGTGTGAATGTGTATATGTGTGTGTGTAAGCCTGGCTGCAACTTAGGTAGGGTAGTTTTTTTTTTTGTTTCTGATGCTGCTTAGTTAAAATGAGGGTTTATGGCTAATATTTATCCTCCACATATATATTTCTTGGTGTTCTTCATATATATACATCTACAAAGAAACAGTGACAGGGACATTTAGTGCTACTGGGCTTCTTCTGTGTTACAGGTCTACAGCACAGAAAAGAAATCATAGTGTTAGTACAGAATAATGGGATGCTACTCAGTCTGACAGACTCCAACACAAAAGTGGCATATCCCTCACATTTCAAGACTGAAAGCAAGAGCTGAAAAAACAACAAAAAAAAAAAAAGGAATATCTTCTTCCGCGTGCAACTCGATCGCAAATCAAATCAAGCCCCACGCAGAATCACAGTAGAAGTGGCCACGAATGCGATTACCGCACAGTCAAATCTAATATGAAGGACAGGAAGACACCTCTGGCTTAAGTGATTCCCAGGCCCTCAAACTCTCATGTTACCTCTTGTTAATGAGATTAGCAGAGGGTTTCATGCCTCTTTTCATAAGCCGCTCACTTGATCACTGTGCAGAGAGCGGAGAATCGGTTTGGCCCGTTAAGAGGGATGCACTCAGCACATAATAATACGAGAAGTTGCTCCGTAAGGCTCGGCAACTCGGAAACATGTTTGCGGGTTTGTGATTTTGTGCGTCATGGTTACAGAAGGACATGTCATGCCGTATGTCACATTATGAATCTGATGGATAAAGAGCAGTGGGGTTATGAGACAATGAAGTCGAAAGTGAGATTCCATGCATGTCACCCACGTATAAGCCCTAAGACAATGAGGTCTGTCCCACGGGTGTGTGGGAGAGTGAGGAAGAGAAGGACAGACAGACACACACACACACACACACAGAAACAGAGTCCTGTATCTGGACGCAGTGGAATTTGTCCTGCTGTGAAGTGATAATCCAGTTATAATAGCTTACTTCAGCTGGCTGCATGGAGTGGCGCTTTGATCTGCTACCTAAAAGTACTGTGTCTGGGGCATGTACACACACACGCACACATACACACACACACACACACAGAAACAGACAGACCTACCAGACGATGACCAACTCTACAAACACCTCACAGCAGAGGTATGTCTGCAATCCCCTTATCTACATCCCTTCATGTAACTATGCACTATTAATGCTATCTAGATCTTGGGATTTTGGGCAGTATATATAGGCAACGCTCCCACCAATAAAAACAAGGTGAGCCGCAGGTTCAAAAATCTACTCTGACATCTCTTAGCAACAAGATATGTCCATGTGATTAAAGAAAAACAGTGAAGTACCTCCACTATTGCCCACAAAGCTGGCCAGGGTATCACTGCCTTAAGGCATTTGCTCAAAAATGCATCAAGTCCTGGCCTCCAACAACCACACGCTGCAGTCCACAGAACACAAAGCGAATGTATTAGACATGGGGTCATGGAGATCTGCTAGTCGACTGTGTATGTTGGACCAGACGGGACGCTGGAATGACTGGAATACTCCAAGTTCCAGGCATAACAATGTAGTAATATATGGGTGCTGGCATGGACTTGGACAAAATATGCTTGAAATTGATAGCAAATGTTGAAACTGGTGCGAGGAGTGTTTGGTTTGCTTGCAATTGTCTCTTAGTAGGGGCAAACAGCACCGTCAGCTTCTGCAGGTATCAGGTAGAAGGGGAACTGCTCACTTCTTTGGAGCCACAGAGGGATTATCACCATGCAAAGTCTCCATTTCTTGTCCTGCTGTAAACATCTCACTAATCTTTTATTAGGCACTTACTTGCAGAATGGGATAGCATACTTTCCATTTTTCTGGGGGGATGTGAAGTTTATTTTGGAGTTGTTTTTTCCCCTACATCTCTGAAAAGAATTGAAGTCTAGATTTCATTTCCAGAGTGCTACATATCCATTTTGTAAAATGACTCAATATCACTGAAATGTAGGGAATCCAGACAGTATTCTATTTTTTTTTAACTACCCTTTAAAAAGTTCCATAATTTGTTTGATGTTCTGCTACCAATCAGTTTGTATGAGCAGGTATTTCAGTTTTCAAATGGTCATATCTCACTGTAGAACAAAACAAACAAAATTTAAAATTGGGACAGTGGCTCAGTGAGCACTGAGCACCTAACAGCAAGAAGGAAGCGGGTTTAATTCCCGGCCCCGGTTGAATTGGAGGCTCTAAATTGCCCGGGTATGAATATTACTGTCTGTCTACCTCCCTGCCTTCCACCCAAAGCATGCTGGAATAGGCACCAGCCCCCCGTGACCCTAAAGCCGAATAAGCGGGTAAAAAAAAAACCCAGAATGAATGAAAGCATTGTGTGACCGTCTACCTTGTGAAGTTTCCCTTTGGAGTCCCCGAGGAAGGCGATGCTGTGTCCGTCTCTGACGCTGACGGCCACAGCGGTGAGGCGGGCGGCCGGACTGTCCAGCACGGCCTCCACCTGCAGCGGGACCCGGCTCGCCATGGGACTGGGGGTGTGGTCCGAGCCGCAGGGGTACGCCTTCAGGGTGTTCTGCGACACATGTGACCCAGGTAGAGAGTTCAATGGGTGACTTGTCCTTTAATCAATGTTCTTACATGCCATTGGTTGATTTTTTTTTTATTGATTCGTTAATTCATTGCATGAGTAATTTCAACTAACTTTCTCTTTACCTGATCTAACTAACTAAAGTCCAACACTAATGCTTCTGATTGACGATTTAATAATTTAATATTCACGTCTGTTGAACCAGAGCTCCACTCTTTCCTGCCATTGACTCAGGGCCATCGAATCCTCTTAATTCATCATAAGAGGATTGCACCATAGATTAAAGTGGTCTCATACTGAGACTGCAGACTCGCTCTTTTGGTTTTGCAAAACAACCACTCCAAATCCCCCTTTTCCAGTAAGTCTCCGAGCTCAAGCTGTAGCTCCAGATAATTGGCCCTGGAGGAAGAAGGAGAATGGGACGTCGTTTTTATTCTGCTCAGAGCTTATTTGTTTTATAAAAAAGGCTTATTGTTTTTCAAGGGGAACTCTCTGTGCTATTACATGTCGTTCTTCTCCTCTCTTACTCTCCACTCTCTCTCAACTCAACTCTGTTTTTCTTTGAGCCTCATTGTTCCCTTCTGTCTCTTTCCCTCTTTCCTTCTTTCTTTCTCTGTCTGTCCAATGGTCTTTCTTTGCCCCTCTCTTTCTCTCTCTCTTTCTCTATCTCTATCTGTCTTTCCGGGGCTCTCTCTCTGACCCCCCTTTCTGTCTCTCTCTCTCTTTCTCTCCCTCTCTCTCTCTCTCTCTGTCCTCTTATGTCAGTGCATTTCAAAAGAGCCCCTATCCTTCCTTGTCAGAGCTCATTAAGCATCAGCGGCGCTGATTCAGGGTTAGTTTGTTTTATTGATCCCTAACGATCCCATTAAATGGTTGTGAGGGCCGGCGGGGCCTGAGCGGCTGCAGGGCGGCACCGGGGTTCACTGGAGGGCTGCAGCTGGGCAAAGCTGCTCCTGAGGCATCTGGGAGCTCCGGGCAGTTCAACAAGGGCCTCATTAAAAAGGCTCTGCTGTCTCAATATCTCTCTATTTCTCTACACTACCATTCTTCCCTTCACTCTGCTTAATCTTGCTGATCTAGTCATCCCTTGATACTGAGCTTTGCTCTTTTTCCTCCCTCACTCTCGATCTATTTGTCTTCCTCTCTCTTTCCCCGACTTGTTTTCTCTCTCTCTCTGACCAATGAAGCCATGCAAGCCATTAAGGTCAATAAGGTTGAGGTAAAGAAAGACCTAACTAGCTTCACTCAAACATGGATGGAGTTTGTCTCTGACAGCAGAAGATATACTGCTGTATACTGTAGATCTATAAGGGCGGTACCCATACCATACCAACGGAATACATAAAGCAGAAGGAATACATTACAATATGTACTGAAGCGTGCAGTCTGTGTGTGCATGCCATTAGGGAATTATTATCATTTTAAATTATCATCTCATAGCTCCAAACATTCCGCTTTTCATGAACCAGAGAAAATGTTCATCTACGAAAGCTTGAGATTTTACCACAACAGCTTCTCTTGCAGTATCCTTACCGTGGGCAGGTTGGCACAGCTGGACTTGACCTCGTACTCTATGTAGGCCGCCTCCCCTCCTCCCTCCACCCGCCCGTCCTGGGTGTAGCAGAGGTCACGGGTGGAGTCGATGCGCCTGTCCAGCTCGTCCAGGGGGTAGACGCACAGTGCCGAGGCGTCCGACGGGTTGTTGTTCGTGGAGCTGATGCGGGTGGAGAAGACTCCCAGCAGAGCCTCGCCCTCCCGGCCTCCACCCTGCCCCACCTGTCATAACAGACAAAGGAACAAGTCAAGAAAGGAAAATGAATGAACGTAACCTTGATGTAAACTCATTCCTGGAAACAAGATGTTTCGCTCAAGCACTCTCATTCCTGAAACGGTGACTAATTCAAGTATAAGCTCATCTATGAAGCCAGTCAACTTTATTGTGATGTATTTTTCCCATGAGGAAAGTATTTCTAAGCAATGATAGGATGCTTCAGGCACCAACATTTCGGAGAAACATATACATCAAGGGTCTCAAATGATGTGTCATGGATGCAGGTTTTCGACCAAAGACCAAGTCCAACCAAAGACTACACCAGGTGATTTCAGTACACATTCAACCAGAGAGGAAGAACTAATCAGTGAAATCATCTCGTGTAGTCTTTGGTTGGAACAAAAACCTGCAGACTCTTGGCCCTCCATGCCACATGGTTTGAGACCGCTGACATACATAGACATCAAAGTACCTGGGCTGCCTGGAGAAGGTTGTAACTTCTGGAAAAGGAAGAGGAGGACGGGGAACGGCAGACAAGAGGAACCTCCACATAGGAGTAGTAGGAGGTGTCGTCCAGGCACACGCGGGCGGCGTAGGTCCGGTACTCCCTCGACGCCGCCTTGATGTCACGCCGGTAAAACAGGAAGTACACGTACGTGCGCCGGGCAAACGCCGCCACGAAATGGTGGTCGTACTCTGAGAGCCGCCCGGCCACCGCTAGCTTGGCCGTCTCCTCGTAGGAAAACACGGGTTCCGACGAGAGGTGGCGGGTGGAGATAGGCGGGTGGCTGGCGGTGTAGCCCCGACCCACGTACATCACCGTCCGCTCCCCGCCGCGAGGCCCCACCACCAGCCCCACGGTGGACACCGTCGGGTCGTTGGCCGCAACGTACTGCGTGTCCACGGGCCTCTCGGTGGAGAAGAGCACCTCCCCGACGGACGCCAGGCTGCGTTTCTGGCAGGTTCCCTGGTGGACGCTGCCGCAGGTGATCAACTCGGACGCCTGCGGGTCCACCAGCAGCAGCTTGTTGTGGTTGCTGGTCCTCTGGGCCAGGGGACAGTTGGACTCAGTGACCGGGGGGAGGCAGTCTTTGCTGTCGTTCACGGGACCGGTCCTCTCCTCCTGTTCCAGCCGGAGTCCGTCTAATCCGTCCAGCTGGAAGAGGCGGTCCCTGGCCCCCACGTACACCGTCCCCACAGAGGGGTCCGGGTGGAGAACCAGGTGCTGGAAGACGGTGTCATTGCGGGAAAAACGGGAGTAAGAGCGACTTAGGGCAGTGGCAGTGAGGATCAAGACGAGGAGGCAGAGCAGGGCGGAGTTCAGGGCCTTCCCATGTGGCATGGCAAATATTCTAGGGAGAAAACCAGAGGAGGGTTAGCTGCGGGAGGCCAAGACTAGCAGATGTTCGAGGTTGTTCAGCATCAATGTTCAGCATCAATAAGACTAAAAGCCGCCTCCATTCTTGGGTATAGTGCAAGTTTATGATTTAAGGAGCTTAGGTTTAGGCTGACATTAATGTTAAGATGTGTTGAGACCATCTTAAGGTCTTAAGCTAGCAAGTAAATGCGCTTACTCTTACTCAATTAAAATGTACTCTAGAAATCATTACATACTCAAACTGATATTCACCTCAACCTTAAAAATATGTAATAAAAAAACTTTTGGGAGTGTAACATCTCACCATCTGTGTCCTATGTTAAGCTGAAGAAGACGTCCTCCTCCTTATCGCCTGGAATCATATCCCATTCCTGTTCTCTCCGTCTGTAAATATTAACACAGAAGATGATTAACATATATGCTGTATGTACACATAAGAGAATGAGAGAGTGAGAGTGAGAGAGAGAGACAGAGAGAGAGAGAGAGAGAGAGAGAGCGAGAGAGAGAGAGAGAGAGAGATAAAATGGCTCAATGATACAGAGGCAACTCAGAGCCAAAACACATCAGTGCCTCTGTCAAATCACATTATTCATCAATATGTGACTGCTTCTAGTATATGATTACTCGCATAATGCTTATAATTTTGCCACTTTGTACAATGCATTCATTGGAAACCAAACACCAGCAACCAGGTTATTCCCTAGAACCGGAACGTTCAAAACACCAACTCTCACTTCCCATTTCGACAGCCATCACTCAACACCTTAGAGGGAAGTGGCCTGTGGACACTGGGAGCTCCTCCATTAGAGCTGAAATCCCATTCATTATTGAACTGGTTCCCCTGACCCTTCACTGACCTCAGTGGGAAAGGTCACGACGGAGAAAAACATACAACTGTGTACTGTACTTCATAGTGTATGCAGCATGTGACATCAAAGACTTAAACTGGGGGTGCAGTGAAAGCAAAGCAAAAGTATCTTGATAGAGGATGAAACAATTAATTAAACAGATTTCATTCAAATAGAGGTATTATTAAGTATTAACATAGCTTACTACCCAGACTTAAGACTACCCAGCTACTAAATGGCTCCCCAGTCATACATCAGCACCTTATGTCAATTGACAATGCACTTAGACAACAGTCTCTTTAATGCACACTATCATTGTACCAGATTTCTTATTATACCTCAAAGGTGATCTACTACTTCGACTTTATTCTTGTACTTTTTGGGTTTTTAAGTCTTACAACCATGGATGTATGCACTTTATTTATGGGGTGGGGTGGGGTGGGAGGGGGTCATTAGTTTTTGTCATGTATTTTATCATGTGTCTGTTATGTTATATTATGCTTAAGGTCCATGTTGTTAATGTTCTGTTATGAGAACACTGAGACAAATTCCTAACAACTAAGTTGGTATGGCAAAAAAGTATTGAATCTTGAATCTTGAATCTTACTTAGGCTCCTCTGCATAATGACAATGACAGGAGAAATTGTGCAGAAAAAGCTATGTTCAATTCATACTGCAATTGCGACATTTAGAAAAAAAAAACAATATTGCAATATGCCTTTTTTGTCAACATTGTGCACCATTACCTTATAGAGTGAATACATTTGAAATATTAGATATGCAGTGCCAGCTCACCTAACTGTCCACCCCCTGGGGTTGCAATCAGAAAAAAGATGAGGGGGACAGAAAGGGAGGAGACCAGGACTCTGTGTGTGTGTGTGTGTGTGTGTGTGTGTGTGTGTGTGTGTGTGTGTGTGTGTGTGTGTGTGTGTGTGTGTGTGTGTGTGCATAGCCAGGGGCCATCCAGGAGCAGGTGCATGTGTCTTAGTGTGTGTCTGGTAAGTGGCTGAGTGTGTCTCAGGCCTCCTCTTTACTTATTCATGAGGAGAATAAGAAGTCTATCAGTGCTGACCAACAACCTCCACACCCACTGTCAAAGGGTCTAAGGAGTGTGTGTGTGTGTGTGTGTGAGTGTGTGTGTGAGAGAGGAGGGGTAGCCATTACACTCTGTTAAACAAGGCTGAAAAATCTGTACAATCCCAAGAGACAGGAGAGAAATACTGTTGAAGTCTATGAAAAATATATAAAACAAACCAATTCCTTGTGCCTCATGTTTTATTGAGTCAAACCTGCACTGCATCTTGTACACTAGCCACAACACAACAGTCAGCGAACAAAAACAGCAATGCAGAAGTTCGCTATCCGTGGGACCAGAGCTGAAACCAGGCTTTTATGGTTTTTGGGCTGGAGCTGAACGGTTACTATGCAAACGTCACAGTGGAGGAACAGAAACAAAGCACAGTACACATGAACTGACCAACGCTGCAGACCGCTGCTCTCACATCATCCTAATGAGCGGTTTTCTTTCTGAATACTCAATTCAACCTTCTACACTGCAAAAAATATCCATCTTAACAAGGATTAGTTTAGTATTGAGTCTTAAAATCTTGATTTCCTTTAAACAAATGAAGAAATCTGCCAGTGGGATGAGATCATTCCACTTGTTTCCAATGCAGACTGCACTGGAAACAAGCAAAATGATCTCACCCAATTGGTAGATTTTTTCACTCACTTTGTTTTAGCATAGGAAAACTTGATTTTAAGACTCAAGACCAGACTAATGACATAAAGATAGACATTTTCTGTAGTGTAATAGCCAGCATAACCCAGCTGCTGTAATAGAGAGCCTGGGAACAATGGTAGACAAATTCTCACTGCTGGTCTGTGCAGGCGTCCTCACCTGCTCTTTGACCGGCCGACATGCCGCGGTCAACATATTTATAGCCTACAGCGACCCCATCGCCATGGGAACTTCCTCTGACTAACCAGCAATGATGGGCTACCATGAGATCAGACTGGATGGCTGCGGCGTGGGACTAAATGGAGACGGAGGGGAAAAAATAGATACCACAAATACAGTTGTGCTTGATGTAGAAGGAAATAGGGGAAATCCAATTTGCGATGTTTCTCTTGACATCTATGGCCTTTTGAGTTTTGTATAAGATTTTCACTTCATCCATCAACTAAATAGCCACTCTTTAGCTTAGATCGCTCTTTCTATAGTCATCCATCTAATTCTGAATCCAATTGGGAGAGTCTTGGAGGCCATTTGGGTGAATTAAGTTGTTGTAAATTAAAGACCAAGGTTTATCCAAGCTATAAAACGTGTAGACACACACATTCTGCAAAGCTCTGTACAATCAAGTGTGCAGCTAAAAGGTTTTGAGTTGCTTGCATGAAGATATTCCAACATGCACAATTAATACAAGATTTTTACCTTAGCGCATGTTCGTTCCTTTTACCCATTCAGCAGACCGGTGCGGTCAGGTGCTGGAGGTTCAGCTAAATTGAGTACAACTGGCCTTTGCCCCGGTCCGCTAATGCTGAAACCACAGCCGCTACTTCCACTACTACTGTGGAAGTGTTTTGTAATGACATGAATACCACCACCACCCCGCTGAGGAGCTGAAGGGGGTTTCTCCCATGCCGTTAGCCAACAATCTCCAGAGTTCATCAGCCGTGTCTGGTATGCGGCGTGCTCGGCCCTGGTGCAGTCCAACAACCTATAAATAACCTCTGCTAGACCATTGGGTTGTCAGCAGAACTGGTAGGGGTCGGGGTGGTCATAGAGCAGCTATAGAGTACAGATTCACATGCAGGCACAGATATAAATAAGCATATATTAGTGTTTCTCCCAGATGTTTGTTCTCATCAGGGTGGAAAAGCCTCTGAAACAGCATTTAGACCATCATGGGACACTAAAACTCTCCATTGAAATGCAGGATAATGCAATTCTTATAGGTGGGATAGCATCTCTTAAGGCAGGGTGACACACCCATCCCAATGGTAGGGGTGCCCTTGCGCCTACAAGTATATTTATAGACTTCTACAACATAAACTTCTCAGAATGTGGTCTGATCAGTGAACTTTTGCCCCGTTTCCATCCCTCCCGCCTTCTCTCTCTGTCCATGTTTATTAATCATTGAGAGTGTCTGCTGTGCATGTTCAATTCTAAAGCTCCTTAATGAGCCGTGACAGCCCACTGAACGCTAAAGACCCCATAAAATATGTGGGGTCAGCAGCCGAGGGACAGGGCTGGCGGTTCTTACAGAGAGGGGGACGACAGGGACGACGGGCCCGGGGGCCATGGAGCCCTGCCCAGCATTGTTCTGTTCTGGTGGGCCGGCTGGCGTCTCGCCCCCGGGCCCCCAGACTCTGCAACTGGAGCATCTCTGGATCGCGTCCAGAGAGTACAGTAGAGACCAGAGCAGCAGCGGCGTGTCTGGTCGGGATCGGCGAGGAACCTCCGATGAGCATACGCAGGCTACCGTTAAGTAGATAAAGAAGAGACGAGGACGTTTGTTTCTTTGGGATTACTTGGGGACTTCAGGACATTTCTACTTTATTTGAAAGTGCACTCAAGGGCGAGAGAGTATATGTGTGTGTGTGTGTGTGTGTGTGTGTTTGGGTGAGGGGTGGGGGCACATGACACAGGTAAAGGTATAAAAGGTAATCAAGGAAGGCCAAATATTCCAAAAGAAGGACTTAAAGGATTTTGGCACACCTGTCCACAACTCTCCAAGGACATATATTATTGGCACTTTAGCTTGTGTCAGGCAATAAAAAGTTTATTCAAACTCATATCTGATTCTGTTTCCTATTTTAGTCTGTATCTAACAGCCTTAGCAATGAGATATATCATGGTAACTTGTGTGAGCAGCACACTCCTGGTTGAGCCATGTGAACTCAGAAAGGTCCGAGACTTGACTTGGGTAAAAGTGAATGGGTGATGTATTGTGGGTATTACAGTTTTGACTCCCCCCCACCATGAAAATCTCTAACTTGGCAGGATGACAGGTTAGCAAAACTCCGTCCAATAAACAAGCTACTTGTGAGTCCATGTGACTTTTGTTTACCCACCCTGGTTTGCTTGTAATTGGGCAGTGGGAACCTCAATGGACCAAAGAAAACCAACTGGAGGTGTGATCGCACCCTACTTCCCATCCATAAATCAGACATCCACATACAGTACAGTTCCTACAATGGCCACCATGAGTATATATATATATATATATGTGTGTGTGTCTACTTAGATAGAGAGATCAGTGAAAGCGCTAATATTATGAGAGGCGGATGTACACACGCTTGGCCCCTCTCCATTTCCGTCGGCCCGCTTAGGTCAATGGCGGACTCTTTCTCCTGGGTTCAGATGGAGGCACAGAGGGTCTCTCTCTTCCCCCTGAAGGGGCTCTCTGTCTGCTGCGGAGGGGAATAGTGTCCCTTTCACTGCGCTCTGACCGAGTGGCTGCGCTGAACGGACACAGGATGAAAGCCACTTCCCTTGGTAAGAGAGCCGACGCACACACACATGGACACATTCACACACGTGCACTGCAGCGGGCAGACACACACACTTAACACGTTTTCTCACGTGCACGCAAATACCCCGATACACACACACACACAGATGAAAGAGACCCTACACACACACACACACACACACTCAGCCTGTTTTATGACAGGATCCTTTCACCCTACAGACAGTAGCGCTCTCCCTGGTAGAAGCAGGTGTTTAGCTTAGCTGGCTGGTACAGGATGACACCCACTGTAAGTGTTTCAGACTGACGGGCCGATCGACTTTATCTGTTAATATTCAAATTAAAGAAGATTTTTCACACTCTGTGCTTTATGTGATCTTCATTCAGCGTTCCAACACATTTTTGCAAAGCAAATTTAATGACCTTTTTAGAATTCATGATGTGTACAAATGTGTTCATTATCTACTTTTTAACTTTAAAAACTGTCATTTGGGATGTTGAATAGGACTTACGATATTTAAATTAGCTCTTCAGCAAAACAATTAAATTCTAACATGGAGTGCCTGACAAATTAAAGAATATTAATATCTGAATATGAATTAATAATATTAATATCAATCTATCTATTTTCTTCTTCTTTTTTAGGCCTGGAAAACACAATGCTAAAATTAATCTATATATAAACTTAGTCATTTTTTATTAAGCATATTTTTCCATAACCACTATAATGTATAATGGTCAACTCCTCCTTAAGAAGCATAGTGTGCCTCCCATATAGCCAGACAGACAGACAGACAGACAGACAGACAGACAGACATGAAGAGAGACAGACAGGTAGACAGACAGGTAGACAGACAGGTAGGTAGTTAGACAAACAGAGTGATGAAAGGACAGAGCAGCACTGTCATGGAAGTAAGAAGGACTGGAACTGATGGTGCTGTAACTCTCACCGTTCAA
Organism: Centroberyx gerrardi; assembly: GCF_048128805.1. NCBI lineage: Eukaryota > Metazoa > Chordata > Actinopteri > Beryciformes > Berycidae > Centroberyx > Centroberyx gerrardi. Next base: position 25,149,183 of record NC_136010.1, on the reverse strand, counting down.
CAGGCACAAGGATCAAAGAGCAGTCGGGAGGAAATGTGGGGGTTAGACGGGCGAGAGAGAGAGAGAGAGAGAGAGAGAGAGAGAGAGAGAGAGAGAGAGAGAGAATGATTGACAAGAGCAGCTGAAGCCCCATTTAACTTTTTAACCAGGGACAGGCAAAGGGCTGTGGGATCTAAACGGCCCATGTAAAATATGCCGACTTTATAAGCACATCATCTATAAATCCAAAAATGTATATTTAAATATAGTTCAACAAAAATACATGGTCCATGCAGCGCAATTTGCCTCAAATACTACACTGTGAACCAAAACTAAAATAGGACCCCATGGTAAATTGAAATAATAGTAGTGGGTTACACTAAATGTGTGTGTGTGTGCGCGTGGATATGTACATGCATTTGTGTTTGTGTGTGTGAGTGCAAAGAAATGCATGTGTGCTTTTGCGAGAGCTTGTGTGTGCATTTTCCTGTGTGTGTGTGTGTGTGTGTGTGTAAGAAAGGGAGAGTGTTAAGTGGCCGGTGGTCAGATCCTTAGAGAGAGTCTCTGCTGACTGGTTTGGACCACAACAGTCCGGACAGCAGCCAACAAATCCTGCCACAATGACAGAGCTCAGCTCTCTGGCCTCCCGCAGGAGAGCGGGAGTGTGGGTGTGTGTGTCAGCCACACCGAAGAGGGAGAACATGAGAAAAAAATAGGGAATGGATGACAAAGCAAAGGCAAACACATGCACTTGCAAAAAAAACATAAGCTTGCACAATCTCTGAATGTAGCCTTTCCTGAAACACTGGCTATGTTTACATCCACAAAAACTCTGGTTAAGCTCTTATTGAAGTTAAGCTGTTTTTTTCTGTTTGCTGTGTTCCTACCTGTGGTGTCCCAATCACAGATAGAACAGTCCACCAGCATTGCTCTTTGACTGAACAGTAAGCTAGTTCTAATACAGGGGAAAGAAATTATGATCCTTATAATAATAGTAAATACTGATTGCTGCCATGTTTTTTGTTGACATGCCTCAACCCATGCATGTCATCTGTAACCCATGTAAACCCTACCTGAGATCATAAATGTAGCCACTGACAAAATCACTTTCAATGGTTACAGTGTAATACTTTTTTTATTAAATTATTTTTGTTCATTTACTTGTTTACTCTCAGCATGAAGCCTATATTAAATAAAGTTACCCCTATGCTGTTTCATTTCCAAAGTGCACTGACGCTTTTCCCATAGTACGCACAGAAAAATGACAACTGGAACGAGACAAAGGTGCTGGCGTTGTGTCTCCGAGAAGACAAAGCCAGCTCGAAAAGCTTCCTCTCTATGGCTAGATTGGAGTTTTTGAATTCAGCCCGGCCATATGCTGGGATGAAGCATCACGTCATCGAGGGCGCGCTGGTAAAGTATGGTCATTGTGCGGCCCTGCTAAGACAGAATGCTAAGGAGGTGGCGGTGGGACGTGCATGCGTATTCATTTGTTTGTGGATGGTCTGCATACATTACCACCCACGGCTTGTACAGCCACATCTCTACTCCAAGACCAGCACACGCACACTACACACACACACCGCACACACACACACACACACACACACAACCGCCTCTTCTTTCACAACACTCAATAGGCTGAGAAAGCCCTTTGTCGTCCTTCGTTGTCGTGACGACGTGCCTGGGTCGGGTGAATAGAGAGCGGAGGTCTAGCTCTCCCAATTCGTAGGCATTTTAATCAGCTTGTCACACTGTCTGTGGGCTACCACCACTTGTGCGCTCCCCGGTCTCTCTCCGAGGGTGGAGTCGCATGCTAAAACAGGCTTTTTTTTTAACAAGCACATCCCCAAAGAAACCATTTCGGCATCACTTTATGATTCAGAGAGCTGTGAGAAACGTCCACCCTGATTTTCCCCTGCATCCTTCAATGGCAGAGTCTAAGAGGGGATAAAGCAAAATCATGCAGTACCCAGCCACAAGTGAAATGATAGTGAACCACACTCTTATTGTAAAGACCTGGACCGCGGGTGTTTCAGGGTAGACATTCATTTCTGCCCAGGCTCCAGTTTAATAAGTCACCAAAGTTTAAAGGTTATGAGAAGTATCATTCCTCAAAAGCCCAGAATAAGCCTTAAGAAACCTCCGTCTATTGGATTCTACAGGAACGTACCGACGGGAATAGGAATCTGAGAATATATGCTTTGTTTTATTCATGAACGAGTTTGCGGCGCATGACCTTTGGCGAACCTTAAACTCATAACACGGGGAGCGGAGCCAGTCCTGCGTAGCTTCTCTCTCTCACTCTTCTCATCGACTCACTCTCTCTCTTTCTGTCCCTCCCTCCTTCCTCTCTCTCCCTCCCTCCCTCTCTCCCTCCACCCGTGCCTGGTATCTCAGGCGCCTATCTGGATGCCACACATTTTCTAAATGTTTAGTCAGGGATTCTTTGCGGCTGTTCTCCGCACGCCGCTGCCGGAGCTGTGTGTCCCGACAGAATATCGCAGCGTTGTATCAGGAATGCGTCCAAGTTAATACCAGAAAAGTGGGTGATATGACCGCTGTGGTTTCACTCAAAGCAATATAAAAGTTTTTAGCTATCAAGCGGGTTCTTGCTTTTCTTTACCAGTGATCAAGTGTGAATCATCTGAATATCTAGCATGTTATTTGCTTCAAGGACATGATCATTGAAGAGTTTGTTATCATCATCGAAACAGTAAAAGCCACATTCTCTATGTAGGACACAGTTCATCCAAAGTTCTAAATGATATGTACTCTGAGGGAAAGTCAGTTCCATTCTCTGTGGCTTAGAGATTTATTTCTTTATTTGCTCTGTTTATTTTCCCTTCAGCGTGACCGATGGAGAGTGCCGATTGGTGCTTCCAGTCAGCGGGGCGGGGAGCGGTGACCTGAACTTGCCACCCGATTGGCCGTCTGATAGAAGAGCTGTTGTGGGGTCAGCTCTGCTCACACACTGTCTGCTCTGTCTATCAGTCTGTCTGACTCACACCCAGGCAATTAAAATGACTTTTTGTTGGGTTTAGTTGTCGATTTGTTTTTTCCGATCCAACTTCAGTCGGGTTTTTGTCATCTTGATTTACCGTCTCTTTGTCTCTTTGGTGGGGAGACGCTTATAAAAGCCCCTTCAGTTTTTTATATGACTTGCACAACCTGTGTTTTTCTCCTCTTCGTTGTGTTTTCTTTTTTATACATGCAAATAAATACATTATAAACTCCGTTATGAACTAGCAATGAGGCTACTGCGGGCTTCCTGACAGTGGCCAGCCGCTAATCCACAGGAAAAACAATACAAGACTCAGCCTTATTACCTCACTGGCATGGCTGGTCACCTCAGTGTGTGTGTGTGTGTGTGTGTGTGTGTGTGTGTGTATGCAAAGACTGCCTACTTTCATCCCAGACGCGTTTCATCCGCAGCCAGAGCGCCCATGCAGACATAATCCCACTGAATGCCTAAAAAGGGGGCAGTGACAGGCGTTTCTAATTCACATTTCATTCCGGATCACACTTTACAGTCTTACAGGGTCTCGCCCATTGGGTGGCTACTGGTGGGTACTTCCTGGTCACAGTGTGGTCCTTATATAAGGCAGTAATGGTTGGTTAAACAGCTTAAAAACAATGTAGGGACGGGTTTGTGGACACCAATAAAGCTCAGTGCTGGAAACGGCAATCTAAATAGAAAGAAATCCATATAATAGATTGAGCTGTATTGATCGGGAAATGTGCCATAGGGTGTATTTGGTTATTGATATAATGTGGGAGTGGAAACACCTCATTTAGACAACATTTATATCATGTAACACTGAAACTCATCATTGATCCCTTATGAAACAGAAGAATAGTAACGCTATAATACATTTTCAAAGGATACTATACAAATATCACAGCAAAACTGCAAGTCCTAATAGGAATATTATGGGTGATAAAATGAGATAGGAGGTGACTATAAACTCACTATTGAGGACAACAAACTTGGAATATTACAGTGATTTTTCATTAGGCAAAACAAAGGAAATTAATTTCTTTTGGACAGAGTGGCAGTAGGAGTATTCATGGTACTGTGGGTAAAACACACACAGAAACACATCTTTTCTGTTATAGGACACAAGGACATAAGAATCCTAATTCTTGGGAGACAGGCTGTATCCCAGCAGTGTCCTTCCTCCCTCTCCAGTGTGCTGCCTCTAGCAGGATCATAATAATCTAGTCACACTGCTGAGGAAAATACCACACCGGGGAGCGACTGGTGAAACAGTACATGCTGACATTAATGAACTCCAGGAGCCACACAAACAGCCACAAGACTTCCTCGCCTACAAATTGCTGCGATCATAATATTTTGCTACAAATCCATGTGTCTTTTCCCTTCAGAATGTCTCCTAATCTCCCTAAAAAGGGCAAAACTACCATGCCCTGTTGTGATCCGCTCCATTGGAGAAAACTCATTCGGTGGATTTGGAGTGCAGGCAGGTGGGAGCGATACATCCTGGCCTTCTGTCAACGAGCCGTGTGACGGACAGCTTCATTAGAAAGAAAATGGACGCCCCCGGAGACACGCCTTTGCCACCCCCCACCCCGCCACCCCCACCCCTCGGCACTCTGGGATTGGGAGAGAGGACAATCCGAGCGGCTCTCTTAAGAGTGGGAGGTCTTCAATTGTCAAACGCTTAATAGAGTGTGCGCTCTCTCCATCTTGCTCGGGAACACGCACGGGACAGTCCGACCTGCGCGCAATTAACACACACACACACACGCCCACACACACACACACACACAGTATCCCCCCGCTCGCAGACATTATCCCAGTATCTAAACCTCTGGCAGAAAATCAAACATGATTGATGAGCGGAGCCTGGCTGTGGTGAAAAGCTGAGGTGTGTGATTGTGACCCGGGGACAAAGGAATCATTGCCGAAAGGTTAAGCGCACGGTAAGACCTTCAGCGCTGCGGGGGGGCACACCCGGACGTCATTAATCACATGGGCATCGCTCTTTCTATACAGACGTCACTTCTTTTCAATCGCCGATCGGCACTGACATCGGCTCTAGTAATATTTGCTGTGATAACTTCCACACCGAGAAAAATCCAATTCAGGGCTTTAACTCCCTACGCCGTGTCGATTATCTTGCGCAAACTTCACTCTTTGCTTGCTAGCCGTGCGTTAAAAGAGTAAAATGTATGAAAGGGGCCACCATCAGTGTACTGCGTTATAAAACTACGATGCTGCCACCGCCGACTGGGTCTCCAAGAGGCTGTGTGGCTACAAATCAACGGATCGAGACAAACGCCGGCCAAACTGCTCCGGGATGCATTAAGAGGTCTTTGTTTGAGAAGGGGGCGCAGGCATGGACCCAACACTAATATGGCTAATGGCTTAGGGAACCCCACTGCTTCTTTAATTGAAGCTGGCTCTCTGAAGTCTGGAGAGAGGAGAGAAAAGAGAGGTGGAGAAGAGAGAGACAGAGAGAGAGAGATGAGTGATAGAGAGAGAGAGAGAGCTGGGGGAAGAGGGCAAGAAATACGATTTAACTTAAGGGGGGTAAGGGTGGGATGGGGGCGGGGGGCGGGGGGCGGGGGGGGGTGGAAGGACTGGAGAAGGGCCAGGCAGCCAATCAGGATTTCCCCTGAGGTCTCAGGACACCTGGGATCATCAATGATTGATCAAACTGGAGGGTTTAACCAAGGGGGAGACGGGGGGAAAGAAGAGGGAGTGAGGAGGCAAAAAAAAACAACAAAGAAAGAATGAGTGTGTGTGTGTGTGTGATAGTGAGAGAGAGGGAGAGAGAGAGAGAGAGAGAGAGAGAGAGACAGAGAGAGAGAGATAAGAGAGATAAAATAAGCAAATTTTGAACAGAAAAAGCACGGGAGCGAAAGAAAAATAGTCAACGTTGAGCGAAAAAAAACACAAAAAAAAAGAAAAAACAAGAAAGCCAAAGAAAGAAAACAGATAGAGCAGTGGTCTGAAACCACCCAGAACAAAAGAGTGCAGCAGCAGCAGCAGCAGCAGCAGCAGCAGCAGCAGCAGCAGCCAGACGGAGCGGTCCTGTATCCCGGCCCTGCTGAGGCAAACATCGCCATCAAAGCCAAACCACTGCAGCCCTGCAGAGACCCCCACTGCTGGCCCACATGGTTTTGGCTGTGCTCAGACCGGCGAAAGACAAACAGAAGCTCTAACAGATCCACATGGACTGGAACGTAATGCCTAGGTACACACACACTCTCACACACACACACACACATACACACACACACACACACACACTGCCCTTCACAGTGACAAATGCGCTGCAAACTTTACCTTGGCAATGACACCAACTCTCCGTTTGAGTTTAGCGTGTTTTAGGAAAAAAATAATGAACTGGCGTGATTTCACCTCTACTCTATATTTATTTTGACTGCGGTACAACCTGTTTCTTTTTTTGTTGTCATGAAAATGGAGACATGGCCGAGCGTTTTTCTTGGACGCCGGTCTTAAGATCGTAAGGCAGATTGGCTCCGAGGGTTGCCTGGCATTGTTGCTGAATCTGTGAATAAAAAGACTTGAATCTGCTCCCTATGTCAGGACCGGTTAGGAATGCATTATTAATGAGGACAGTCTGACTGATGGTTGGGATTAATTACTGTAGCTTCAAAGCAGGCCCTTTCTTCTTTTTTACCAACCGCAACCCGCCCCAACACTGTTTTCTTCCTCTCAAGGCTATATCAGAAGTCGACTACACTGCAAAAACTGGCAGACTTGTTAAGTTATTTTATCTCGAAGCCAGACTTTTCAAGCTTATTTGAGGATTTTTTTGTGTGAAATCGTCGTAAAACAAATTTGACTCTTCTTTCAGGAGGAGAATGCAACTTGTTTCAGGACATTTACTTGGTAAAAGTGAAATTGTCTTGGAGAAAGTTTCTTGTTTCATGTCTTTTCATTGGTTTATGATGATTTCTTGAAAGAAGTCATATTGGCAAGTGAAATTTATTGAAACCAGCAAGATTAGCTGCCGGTGCAGTGAGATAATTTGACAAAAAAATATCATGAAATAAGCTTGATAGGTCTGGAAACAAGTTCAAATCATTGGACAGCTTGTCATTTTTTGCAGTGTATGAACTTCAAGAATCAAGTCCTCCCTTTATCCAACAATAGTTCGCTGGAGCCGCGATACCAAAAACACCAGCAGTCGTTACTGTCTGGTTAATATGATTCATATCCAGTGTCCAGCTGTATAAAGCGTGTCCTATGCTTTATTCCACATTTGGCAGAGCAGCAGATGTGCTGTGCTGTTGTCACCTGCTTGGTCATAGAGGGGAAAGTGAAAGCCTGTAAGCTTCATCTTTCAGGCCCATCTGAATTCCCTCCTGTCAGTGGGCCGGCTTATAAGTGCAGCTGGCTAATGCCGCGCCACGACACAACCAACATGTGTTCAAGTCTGTATGGTGAGAGACGGATCTTTTCTGATTTATTCTATTGGGCTTTACATGGGACTGGTGTTACAGCAGTGGGGCCATTGCACCAAAGCAGAGAAATCCTAACTACGTTTTGAATAGAAGCATAAGCATCATTTTACATGTATTCATGTTGAACAAAACATGATAGCATGTCATTAAGGCTATAAACTATCCAAAGCAACTAGTGCTGAAACTTAATCGATTAGTCGATCGACAGAAAATTAATGGATCATAATTTTGATAATCGATCAATCGTTTTAGTCATTTATCAAGTAAAACTACCAAACATTTTCTGGTTACAGCTTCACAAATATAAGATTTGCTTGCTTTTCTCTGTCTGATATCATTATAAAATGAATACTTTGGGCTTTTTTTGGCCTTTGGTCAGACTTAAGACATTTTAAGAATCACTTTGGGCTCTTTAGGATTATTTATTCTACATTTTATAGACTAAATGATTAATCAATTAATGGAAAATAGAATCAGTCTAAAAGCAACTATAAAATACCATAACTCAATTACAATGTGAAATTCAAGGCCTTTCCAGATTTACGCTTTCCTCTTTGTCCATTTTCAAGGACATCATTTCATACAGCTTGATCACATGATCTTTCATTAATAGCCTTAGGGAATTAAAATATCAACACTTTGCATCAGCGTATTGATCCAGTGTTGCATTATTGCAACATTTTATTATCTCTACAATTTCCTGAAACCATAATTCTCAACCCACACCCACCTTCATCATCTTTACCAACACGCCTTTCCCTGCTCTACTGCTCTACTCTGAATGAACAGAACCGATTCAATTCACATCCATCTTGTCGTCGTACACTTGAGATGAGCGTACAACCATTTTTCTCCCTCATCTTGCAAAAAACTGAGGTACCAACAATAGCTAATGACTGGATGATCACCATGTGAATGTAGCAGATCCTCCATCCTCCTCGTTCATCATCCACACACACACACACACACACACACAGACACACAAATCCTCATTCACCCTCACCATGGGTTGTTGTTCCTTTCAATTAGAGGACTCAACGTCTGACACTGGGCCACAGGAGCCCCTATTGATTGGCTAAACCTATAGAAATGCATGTGTCAAGGGCAACTGGGGTCAAACTGTGCAGCGTGGAGGAAGAAAAGATGCAAAGAGAAAGACAGGAGGGAGGGACAGACGGACAAGACCTATATGGACACGCCTCTGTAAGGCGAGGGGGGGGGACGCAGGAATCCATTTAGGATAAGACACAAAGCCAGAGGGCCTTGGTGTGTGTGTGTGTGTGTGTGTGTGTGTGTGTGTTAGTTTGAGTTTTAGACCTTCGGAGTGAGCACATTTTTGCAAAGTGAGGTCATGAGGTGAAGGTTAAGGTTAAGGATCGTTTAGGTTTAGGGAATGAATGTTGGCAATGAAGGTCCTCACAAGTATAGTCATACAAACCTGTGTGTGTGTGTGTGTGTGTGTGTGTGTGTGTGTGTGTGTGTGCCTGGTAGGGGGGTGATTCAGCAGCTGGACAAACAGACCTGATCTGACTACTGTTGGACTAATGGAGACCACTGACGGCCTGGAGCGCACACACACACACCCACCCACACACCGCTATAACAACAACAACCTCTGGTCTGCATGCTTCAGAGTCTGTTTCTCAGATTGCCATCGCCCACTGTCAAGTGAAAGCATGATATTACAATAATAAGCACGGTGCGCGGCTTGTGGGCTGGAGGCTCATGTGTGTGCACCCAGAGAAACCCAGAGCCTGGAGGCAGCAGCCTGTTGCTGCCACAAAGAAGCACAGCGAGCAGCTACTGTCCGTCTGCAGCTGAGGGCCCAAACACTATGTAGACAAGTTGAACATGTCAATACATCAAGTGTCTGTGAGGCATTGAACTTGGGAAGCTATGAGATGTAACAAAAAAATCCATCTTAACAAAATTGCCAAAAAAAAAAAAAGTTTTTTGGTCATTGTTTTGGTGTTTCAATTCAATGCCGGCACTGACCCAACATAAAGACACTCAGTGTAGACTGCAGCTTCTTCTTCTACCTCTTTTATTTATTCCAAACAAACCGCTGTTGTTGATTTCTGCTGGGAGAGAAGGACTCCCTCAAGGTGTTTAGAACAGCAAACGCTTTCATGAACCGGCTAGAGGTTGAATCACGATTGTATGGTATCGATCAGCAATAGAGGCATTATTACATTATTATCTAAAAGTTGTGGATTATTGCTTTAATCTAGTATTGAGTCTTTAAATCTAACCTTTCTCAAAGCAAGTCAAAAATCAGTATCATTTTGTTGATACTAGTACAGTGATTCGCCTTATTCTGCCTGGTTTCAAGATACTGATATTTGTTTCTGGAAAATTCCTGAAACACATGACACTGTAATGCAAATAAGTGGAGTTATTTCACTTTTTCACTTGTTTTAAGGGAAAAAAAGAAGACTGAATATGAGACTAAATGACTTTTTTTTGCATTTTTTTGCAGTGTATGTGTGGAAAACACGCTAGTGGGATACACACTTATCCCCTGCTCATACATTTCCATCCAAATCATGCCTTTTTAGATTGTCATGAACCAACTGTAAACATCTATTGTGTATTTTTTGTTAACTTATCATGGTATCCATAACCCCGTTTTACAAATGTGATTGTCTCCACTGTAAGCAGACTGTATAAATTCCTAATAGACCTAATAATTCTGTAATGCTCCCAGATATAAGGAGAGACTGGTAGCATCCAGTGCCCAGATGGACTGTGTGTGTGTATGAACGATGAGGGCCGAGTGCTGAAAATGAGTTTATGTGGCATGGGTGTGTGGTCTTGCTGAGCGTGGGCAGCTGTCACGCCAGGTCTGTCCCAGCTGAACGGACCCGCAGTAATAACATCATGCACAACATTTAAACTCATGGACATTATCACCAAATTTACCATCTGCTTTCCGTGTAATGACACAGTTTATGGGCACTATATTTCCTCGGTTTTGTCAGCATACACACATATGCACAGGCGCAAACACTAAATACATACACATGCATACACACACACACACACACACACACACACAGTATCTCTGTCTTACAGGTCTCAGAGCCCTCGTTTCCCGCCCTCAGTCTGACCATGAACAGCACTCGAAATATTTACAAGCGCTGTGTCCCAAATAAAACTGCCACCAACTGCATCACAGAACTATGTAGGCCACTATTTTTATATGTACCACCTCTATTGTTTCAGTCCCAAGACTGCAAGATTTAGTCTCTCCATCTTTGTTGCTCAGCGCTCATTGCTGTGGTGTTTCTGCACTGCACTTCCCAGAGATCACCTGTCAATCAAACCAGTGTGGGGCGGGACTGCGACGTCTTTTTCCTTGGATTTTCTGTTGAAGTTTGAGTTTCTCTTTTCTTTGTCTGTTCAGCCATGGCGGCTATCACTGCTCATGCTGACTACCCAGTTCCAGAGGATTTTTCCCAGGAAAGAGCTACCAGACACCGGCTGTTTAGAACAGCAAATGGAAAAGCTTTCATGAACTGGCTTTAGGTTGACTATTATGGTATAGCAATAAGTGATAGAGAGTAGCAACGGATGTTGTCCAAAGACTCACTGATTGCTGGGAGATGGAGAGTCTGAAAGAGAAACAGAGACAGAGATGTCAAGATGTCACGCATAGATCTGTTTACTCTGCTCGGATCGCTTCCTCCTGTTCTCAGACTGTGTGGTCAGCTGTGCTGTAACCGCTCCGAAAGTCTATAGTCCCCTTCTGCACCCAGACACACTGTACTCTCCCTCCTCAGCAACACACACAACTGTTTGGTTAGCTCCCCTGGCCTGGCCTCTCCTGCACACCAGACTCAAGGCTGCAGTGTCCCACTCTCACTGTTATACCAGCACATGTCTGTCTTAACAAGCCATGTAGTCTAGCATTCAGTCTTAAAAGCTTTTTTTCCCTAAAGGGGACAATAAATAAGATTTTTACTGCCCCATATCACAAACAGACCACAACATATGATCGATAGCAATGACTCAACTATTACTTGGTCAAGTGCTGAGATTTATGGCTTTCAAAACTCATTTTCCGATGGAGGACAGTGAGCGACCAGCATCACAACACATGTCAGCTACAACGGGTAAAAAGCTTGTTCTCAAGCCAAGAAAGCAAATAACAAAGCAATATTATTATTCCAGTGTTTTGCATGGTGATATATTATCTCATAAATAGACGTTTCTGATGAATCTCTACTCTAATTAGCTAGCTTACGTCTGTTGTGAAAATGTGACTTTATTATTTATGTCAATTACAAGGCCACCGTAAGCTGTGCTAGAGACCTGTCGATGTTGCAATTCCTTGGGCGGCGATGAAGGTCATGATGTCACAGATTACTTAATGTATGGAGATATTTTCCTATCTTTATTCAAGAGCGTGGTCTTTCAATTTGAGAGCATGATTTATTGATTTCACGTTCAGATTTTGTAATGCTTTCCTTCAAACCTTGCCCTTGCACTCAAATATCTCCTGCTTGCACTTAGATTTGCTCTGCTTCTGCTCAAACTGTATGCTGCACTCAGATATAATGTTGCTTGCACAGATTTTCTGCGCTCCAGCTTCAGCCCTTCTCCTCGCACTCAGGCTGCTTCTGTGCGCTCGTGAAACGTCTGCTCTCAGATTTCTGCTCTGCTCTCGGATTTTTTGTGCAACAACCCTGTCAAAATTCCCCAACCAATAGAATGCCAGGTGTAGTGTTGACCAATGAAATGATCCCTGCCTCGTTGCGGGCGCGTTCGCTTTACTTCTTAGAGCGTCCCGTACGGGCGGTTACTGTTTAACCGGGTTCATCCACTCCCGCCCTCCGGGGCTTTATTAAATACGACTTTTGGAATAAAAGGACAGTTAATGTATATACCAGCGCCTGTACTTTTTCTTTTACTATAATAGCTACATAAAATAGTAGCCGTGTAGCACACCGGCCTCCCGTCGGTGTGCTAGAGGAGAAAACGACGTCACCTTCATGACTCAGGAGCGGGAGTCTCGCGGATCGCTGGCCAATATGGACCGCCAAAGTCAAGGACCTCAAGTAAGTTTTTTATTTGAATGGTGCTATTACTTATAGATATGTTACAGATATGATACCTGCAAGTGGGGACGTGTTTACCGTATTTACAATATGTGAAACCTTTCTGATAGAGCAGACTTTGACACAGCAACGGTAAACATTTTTTATTTTATTTTTTTTTTAACCTTTATTTAACCAGGAGTGGAGTCTCATTGAGATTAAAAATCTCTTTTTCAAGAGTGTCCTGGCCAAGACAGGCAGCAGCACAGTTACACGGTTGCAGACATAAAACAAACATATAACAATTTAGAATGAAAACAAAGAACACATTTCATCAACATTCAAAACATCTACAGCCAGATGTGTTTGCTTCCAAGTCATTTAGAAACACTTTAAAAGCATCCAGTGAGACCAGCTCCCGAAGATTCAGGTAATTTTGCAACTGATTCCAAGCAGAGGGAGCAGCATACCTAAACGCCCTTTTTCCCAGTTCAGTACGGACTTTAGGGACAGTTAGTAGGAATAAGTCCTGGGAGCGAAGACGATAACTTCCCATACTTTTTTGAAGGATGTAGATCCGTAGGTAAGATGGAAGCAGACCAAGAATAGCCTTATAAATAAGGATGTGCCAATGGTTAAGTCTGCGGGTGGACAAGGCAGACCATCCAACCCGAGCATACAAAGAGCAATGGTGAGTAAGGGCTTTAAAATTTGTAATAAATCTCAGTGCTCCATGGTAGACAGTATCCAGCGTGTGTAGGCATTGCGAAGATGCATGCATGTATATAACATCGCCGTAGTCCAGCACAGACATAAAGGTGGCAACAACAAGTCTCCTTTTGGCCTCGAAGGAAAAGCAAGACTTGTTTCTAAAATAAAAACCCAATTTCAACTTCAGTTTTTTCACCAGTTGCTGAATGTGAGGCTTAAATGAGAGAGAATCATCAATTACAATTCCTAGATACTTGTATTGAGATACGGACTCAATCTCAGAGCCCTGAAAAGTGGTGATAGATGGGAGGTTCAGTGGCTTGGATTTTGCATTCGAAAACATCATGAGTTTTGATTTGTCGGCATTCAAAACAAGTTTTAAGTTACACAGGGTACGTTGTACAGTATTAAAAGCTGTAGCTGACAGAGAGCCTGGTTTGGTGTAGACGCAGAGCAGTATATCACAGTATCATCGGCATAAAAGTGGAAATTTGCGTTGGAAACATTTTGAACGAGACTGTTGATATATATAATGAATAGTAGTGGTCCCAGGACCGATCCCTGTGGCACGCCCTTGGATACACTAAGGGAGCTAGAAGTGATACCTTCTGCCTGCACGCACTGAGATCTGCCTGATAGATAATTTTTAAACCAACAGACAGTTTGTTCTGACAGTCCTACACTGATAAGTCTTTGCATCAGTATTGCATGATCCACAGTATCAAAAGCCTTAGATAAATCAATGAAAAGGGCTGCACAATGTTGCTTGTTGTCTAAAGATTCAATAAAATCATTTACTACTTTTAAACCCGCTGTCACTGTGCTGTGTTTTTTCCTAAAACCTGATTGAAAATCAGATAAACTGTTGTTAGTGGATAAGAACTCTTTCAGTTGTTCACTCACAAGGGATTCCAGAACCTTAACCAGGACAGACAGTTTGGAGATGGGCCTATAGTTGTTTAGGACAGTAGGGTCACCCCCTTTCAACAGGGGAAGAACAAAAGCAGATTTCCATATGTGTGGAATTTCGTTTGTGTCCAGGGAGAGATTAAAAAGATGTGTCAAAGGTAGTGCGATAAAATCAGCTGCTAGCTTTAAAAAGTAAGGCTCCAGGTTATCAGGACCTGCCGATTTTCTAGTGTCTAAAAGTTTGAGGGCTTTACGCACCTCTGAGAGTGTAACCGGACTAAAATTAAAGGCTTGACCCACCGTAACATGACTGTCAGAACAAACAGCAGGGGAATTTCCATGGGCAATGTTGAGAGAGTCGAACAAGGAACCAGAGGCAATGAAATGCTCATTAAAACAACCAAGCATTTCGGCCTTATCAGAGATTTTATGTGAGTCCTTAACAATGCATGGGGGAAGCTCTATGCCATTTTTATTTCCAGCTAAGGATTTAATAGTCTTCCAGAATTTCAAGGGATTGTTTAGATTGTTTGAAGTTTCGGTGAGGAAATGATCAGCTTTGGCTTTTCTAATTGCAACTGTGCATTGGTTGCGCAGTCGCCTGAAAAGCAGCCAGTCTGAATCAAGACTTGTTCTCCTGGCTTTTGCCCATGCCACATTGCGCTCATGAAGTAAATTGGATAAATCTGACGTGAACCATGCATTGTTACGGCCTTTTACTCTGTACTTTCTGAGGGGAGCATGCTTATCAACAATTTCAGTAAAACCATCATAAAATAATTTCCAGGCATTTTCAACGTCAGCAATGAGGTTAATTTTTTCCCAATCAAAGTAAAACAGGTCATGAAAAAACCCTTGCTCCATAAAATGTTTCATGTCACGCTTTATAATGATGCGTGGCTTGGTTTTGGGTACTTTTGTATTTCTAACTGTGGCAACGACACAGTGGTCACTAATGTCATTTGCAAAAACAGAAGCATCTGTGTATTTGTGAGGAACATTGGTTAGGATTAGATCAATTAGAGATGATTTTTCAGGACATTTCAGATTGGGTCTAGTGGGACTATCAACAATCTGAAAGAGATTTAGCGAATCACAATAAGCTTTAAAATCATCAGACACTGGTTGTAGCCAGTTCCAGTTTAGATCACCAATAACGACAATTTCATTAAAATTTAATCCCGATAGAAGCTGCATTAAAGAGGGTAGAGCACCACTGACAGCTGAAGGTGTCCTATAGCAACCAACGACAGTAATATGGAGAGTTTTAGAGACCTCAAGATCAAGAGCTAAAAATTCGAATTGCTTACCTACTGACGTAGAGAGAAGCACATTCACGTGAAACTTACTTTTAATAAAAATTGCGACACCCCCGCCCCTTTTGGGTCGGTCAGTCCTATATACATTATAACCATCAATTCTAATATCCTTGTTCAGAACAGATTTGCTTAGCCAAGTTTCAGATATAACAATTACATCAGCATCGGTTGAATGTGCCCAAATACGGATCATATCCATTTTAGCGATCAAACTGCGTACATTCAAATGGATGAAACCAAGACCAGTCCTTGATTTAAAATCGGCAGGAGTGTTAAAACTTAAAGCAGAATCGGGGCCTGGATTGGGTTGTACATTCCCTGAAATCAGCAGTAACAGAACAATTAGACACCTCTGCTTACGTGGTTTAATGGAAGTTTCTTTCTTAGTATTAACTTCTAATGCAAAGTCACGAAGACAGCTTAAAGGAATGGTAAAATTATCTTGTAGAGCCATGACACTGATCAGACGGGCCAAGTCCACAGTATCAGAGAAAAACAGAGGCAGGGGTAACGATTTTACGCCCGGCGAACAGCCAGATGCGCACGTTCCCCGGTATGTTGCATCCAGGTTTGAGAGTACTGCACGGGAGTTGTCGGTCCCGTGGAGGCTTCCACCAGTGCCGCACAAAATTAACAAAGACAGAACAACAAAGAGCAGCGACATTGTACGTTTCAATCCCGTGAATCGGGATAATCCAATGAGAGCACCGGAGATTTAGGCTGCCCAAGAGAGCCAACTCCAAAACCCAACCAGGCGCCGAGTTTCGGACCACCACCACACAATGTAGCCAAGTTTAGCCTCGTCAACACACAGTCAGATACAATACAGTCAATAAAAGCAGAAGAGGTGCTGAAGGAAACAGGCCGAAGATCGGTGTGTGGTAGGGAACAGGTGTATTGAAGAAATCCAAGTCAGTGCCGTAAAATCCGATCCGTGATTTTACGTCGATCGGCTGATGTCGTTGCGTGTCGTCACACGTAAACAGGAAATCAAACCCAGTGAGGCAACACTGTGAATAAATGAATTAGAATCAGGACCAGCCGGGGTCTAAAACAATAGGAAAACAATTTAGAACACCAGTATCAGAGCCAAGAAAGAAGCACTTTCCTTTATCATGAAAAGTTTGGGCCCATCAAAATCAAGCGGTGAGTCGACATCCCAGCTCCGCGAGGTGAACAGGCTCCATGGTCCAGACAGACGGTGCGATCTAGGTCCTCCAGAGTCGGCGAGCATGTAAGCCACACTTCACATAAGATCCAGGTTAGAATCGAAACAGGTGTAAAGTGGTGGTATTAGCCGAAACAACTTGCAGAATTGACCGGTAGTTTTCCAGAAACAGCGGATGTCACTCAGTCACACAGACATACAGACAGGTAGAGACAGGTAGAGACGTGCTGACGTGCTGCCATCTTGGATGTAGTCCGTAGTATGATTTGAAGAGAAGGATATATACACAACACACCAATTGCGTTTTTAAAATGTAGTAGCTCATTGAATTTACTTTTGTTTTCTACTGTCTTAATGTGTCAGCTGGTTACTTTTGCTGTTGGTACTTTTCCCATTCCTAAACACTAAAATACAGGAAAAAAAGAAACATGGCGGCGTCCATTTTGTTGTTAGTTGCCTAGCAACAATGTTCCTTGAACTCCACTTGAAAGCCAAGCATATTATCATGGATGCATTCTTGTGCCGCAAATATGACTTAACCAATTCAATTTGAAGGAAGTAATAGCACCATTAAAATAAAAAACTTACTTGAGGTCCTTGACTTTGGCGGTCCATATTGGCCAGCGATCCGCGAGACTCCCGCTCCTGAGTCATGAAGGTGACGTCGTTTTCTCCTCTAGCACACCGACGGGAGGCCGGTGTGCTATACGGCTACTATTTTATGTAGCTATTATAGTAAAAGAAAAAGTACAGGCGCTGGTATATACATTAACTGTCCATTCCAAAAGTCGTATTTAATAAAGCCCCGGAGGGCGGGAGTGGATGAACCCGGTTAAACAGTAACCGCCCGTACGGGACGCTCTAAGAAGTAAAGCGAACGCGCCCGCAACGAGGCAGGGATCATTTCATTGGTCAACACTACACCTGGCATTCTATTGGTTGGGGAATTTTGACAGGGTTGTTGCACAAAAAATCCGAGAGCAGAGCAGAAATCTGAGAGCAGAAGTTTCACGAGCGCACAGAAGCAGCCTGAGTGCGAGGAGAAGGGCTGAAGCTGGAGCGCAGAAAATCTGTGCAAGCAACATTATATCTGAGTGCAAGCATACAGTTTGAGCAGAAGCAGAGCAAATCTAAGCGCAAGCAGGACATATTTGAGTGCGAGGGCAGGGTTTGAGGGAAAGCATTACAAAATCTGAACGTGAAATCAATAAGTCATGCTCTCAAATTGAAAGACCACGCTCTTGAATAAAGATAGGAAAAAATCTCCATATTAATGCCCCTTTAAAAAAAAGTCAAATAAATCTGCCAATGGGGTGAGATAATTTTGATTGTTTTGAATGCAAATGAACTTGTTTCAAGAGTTTTCTTGAATCAAGAGACATTACCTTGATACTGAGGTGGGCTGCCCTATTTCAAATTGCTGTCAAGAAAAAAATCTGGTGAAACAGCAAATAAAATGATCTCATCTAGTGGACAGATTTTTTCACTTTTAAAGGAAAACACAATTTTAAGACTCAATACACTACATGGCTTGTTAAGATGGACATTTTTTGCAGCACAAAAACCTTTAGACCCATAGACCTAGACCGGCACATACGACGAATGTATAAAAGCCATTTCCACGGAGATTGCAGGCCTCATAAGCGGGCATGTTTTTATTGCGGCTCGCAGCCAACTGGATCACAGAAACGAGGCAGACTTCTCGATTGCCGCGGTCAAAACAAACCATCTAAATGATTTCCTCCTCTTTCTGCTGCAGCTGCTGGAATTGGAGCAAACGGGCAGAATTGTAGAATCACAGTTTCCTCTGCTACACTGTGCTTGGGCCAAGGTCCTTTACTTAATTATACCGTTCAGCACAGAAAGCCATTCCTCTCCTCTCCTCCTATCCTCCTCCTCCTCTCCCCTCCTTCATCCCCCCCTCATTTGATAAAACACCGAGTGAGCAGCCAGTCACGGAGGCTGGGAATAGTTTGGCAGGGAAGCATCTATCTGTCTGTTCCCGCGAGCCGGAGAATGGGGTAATTTAAAGCCACTTTTAGGTTCAATACAGACCTTCCGGATAAATCTCTCAGCGAATGAGATCAGCATTTCCTGTTGAGCTACTGTCGAGCAGTAAGCGGAAAGCCAACCTTTTTAGCACAACTCAACAGAACACGTCAATACGGTGAGGAGTATCACATTCACATCACCTTGGAGCGCTAACATACATTTCAACAAATGTGTAATACGGCCTAGGTTTTCTGACAAGAAATCAAGAGGACGGAAAATCATTATCAAACACACAGTTTTGGGGCTTTGCTCTCCATACAGAATAGCATGTATGTATTTAAATAGATTATTACAATGGTACAACTCTAAGATCGTAAAAGAGAAGTGTATTCAATGGAAGCTGAAGCATGTAAAACCAAGTGTCATTAGTTATAACATTGGAAAGAAAAGCAAAATTTGACTGTTTTCACCAGAACTATAGTTTGAGTTTTTGAGAGTGTACGTATCTAAGTCTAATCTATGTGTAAGCAATCCTACTTTAATAAGGCCATCCATTCAGCTGTCCTTAGCTGAGTATTGATTAGTTGTGACTGATTCTATAGCTCTCAATTGTCTACATCATTACTGATCATGAAATACATCCACTCCTATACAAACATGCTGTAGCTAATCATATTCTCATGTACTTGGGTATTTTTAGAATGCCTTATTATTCTACATATGAAAAGGGGAAAAGAAATAAGGCCAATTACTTCCACTGGACTCTATTTTGAGGCAAATGCCACAAAGAATAACACTGAATGGCTTCATGGTTCAAGTGTAGCCATCTTCTGTAAGTTGTAGTTTGGTTATTAATCATAGACGATGGACAAAAAGCCAAATAATCATTGAGGTCAATAATCACTGAGGTCAATCTGCTTACATTTAACCAAACAAAGAGACTCTGGATCAAAATGTTATCTAGAACTGAGGTATATTTAAAAGGTTGCATATGTGGGCACTTCTGTCAATTGTACATTTTAAAGGACAATATTAGTGTTTTGGCTTCTGGATTCCATGCTTTTTCTGTTGATTTGACTGCTGTTGGTTGAGATATTTGGTAGCCATTTAATTCTGGTAACCATTTTATGCTGGTTCAGCACCAGCATCCTATAGCTTACTAGTGGAGAAAATGCAGGAAATGGTCTGAAAGTGAATTTACTTCAAAGCAAAGTAAAAATGAGAACCCACATGTCAAAACCACTGCTATGCCTTTAGTACAGTGATGTGTGTATTGACCAGCGAGCTTTATCTGCCCCAGACAGTCGGTGGACTCCATACTGGGTGGCCAACAGACCCGCCCTGGAGGTATTACGGTCTAATCTTCAACCTTAGTACTTTCCCTCAGCTTTTCATTAATCAGAGGAAGACTTAAGAGGATTTTACTTCCACGGACATCACAACAGAAAAACCTAAAATACTGAGTGAGCCGCTTCTAGGGTATAAACACTGCAAGAATCCTCTTAAAACGCAGTAGTAGAAAGACATAAACTTTGAAGAAATGAACAAGAGGCAAAATAGATGGATTTAATCAAAATTGCGGATAAGTAGAATGTAGTGACTCAGCAAAATTAACGCCAAAAGTGGCATGTGAGGCATGCAGGAAAAAGCCTACATATTGAGAAAAAAAGATCTAGAGTTGATATTTATTTATGTGGGCTTATTCATATAGAGCAAATTGAGCAAAATGAATAATTTGCTTTGTCCGAATACTAATTGCTCCAGTACTAATGCTACTAATGTTACTGACTGTATAAAACAGACAAAACAAACGCAGACAGCATGGTTTACAAACCATCAAGGGCCTAATCAAGGCAAAGGATTCTTCTGTCTTCTCCCATCTCATCCCCTTGTCTTCAGTAGCCTAAAGGGATTAAACCCATCCGCTATCTATCATGATCTGAACTGACTCTCTGCAAATCCCCTTCCACTGCTGATAAACCTGACAATCAGATGAACCCCCATATAACAGCCAAGCCCCTGCAGACAATGTGAGAAGCAAAGCTGACTTAGCAATAGACCCTGGGCCCTCTCACTGCATGTACAAACAAGTAATCCCAAACCCATTAGCTGGATTGACAGCGGAATAAGGCGGTTCAGTCCTTTTTCTTTGATCAATCAATTCCAAGAAAGTTACCTTGACAATTGTGCAAATGATATTGATCATTCATTGACCACTGGTGTTTTTGAGCCCTTGTTAGTAGGAATAATTAATTCAAGCCTGAATCCTATCTTAACAAACACATGCGTACTCTTGAGTAAGACAATGAAACATTCAAGCAAATCAAATGCCGATGTGGAGGTTTACTTGACATGACCATGGGTATCAGGTTCAGGTGGTGCCACGATTACATTTCAGAACATTAGTGCCAGTTGCCAGTGCCACCAAGCCACAGCTCAGAGCAGAAATGCCACAGACAAATCCACTGGCATTTCCTCTAGAAAGGGAATGCTAGCACCTGTGAGTCAGGCAGATCGCTAGCATAGCTCTACTGGGTGCAAAGGCAACTGTCCAGGGGCCGGTGGCTGGGGGCAAGAGGCTACAGCTTGGGGGGGTGGCTGGGAGGTTGAGGGGGGGCTAATAGGCGACTGGGGCCACATGTAACTGTCCAGCAGCCAAAGCTTCGGGCCAAGAAGCAAGGGCTCAGGGGTAGACAGAAGTGAAATGGACAGAATGGGCATTCCCATTCAAATCACCATTTTGGAGCGGCCATTTGGTTAGTATTAGGGGTGCCCGATGAATGGTCTGATAAACATTCTAACTAGGTCATCGGTGAACGTCCGATCAAGGTAAAATGACACACTGTTAAAAATTTGCCGATCCGAATCAGCCCTAGAAAACTATTACTATACTGGTAGTTATTATGGTTCCTGTATAATGTTTGATAATTTATCAGGGAATAAATAAGCATTTGTTTGGTGCATGAGGCTGAAAAAGTTGGTGAGTTACCACAGGAGAGGCATCATTTCACTGAACTTTCCTATGGAAGTTGCATTGAACATTCACTTTCATAAACCTTAGCACAGTTCACACATGAAACTTACTAATTTCAGCAACAGCAATATCAACATTTTCTGCCAGTTATCTTCTATCAATTCTAGTTCTATAAGGGACAGGGCAGGGCTGGGGCCTGAGGCAGGCAGGAACACAGAGAGGGGCAGCTGGGGGTTTAAGGTTTTGGCTAGAAGCTGGGCAGCAGTCTGGGCCGGGGCCTGAAAAAGCCTCTCCAGGGAGCTGGGGAAGGGGACAGGGGCTGCGGCTGAGGCGAAGGCTGAGGCTGAGGCTGAGGCTGAGGCTGGTGGCGAGGCTCTTAGGCAACTGTCCTGGGGCTTAGAGCTGCTCCAGTACAATAAAAACCACACCCTCTGGCTTCAATATGACATGTTTTTTCTGCATATGTGGAAAAGGAGCCTATTCAGCTGACCTGATATAAGCAGATTAGGTTTTCAAAAAGGATTACATTAGTGAGGGTTAATCTTGACCATGTTGTTGTATTATGCAGCTACTTAAATCAAGCACCCACACAGTGACTAGTCCCACGGTTGATTTAATAAGATGGAGTCTATGTAATGTGAGTCATTGGATTTATTGGTCTAAACACTGTATGCAAGTCTATGCTTGCTTGTATTTGCTATTCACCTGTTCTCAAGTGAAGTGTGCTGGCACCATACGGTAAAAAACTTCATTGTCCCCATAGGGAAGCTTGTCTTCGACTCCATATTGCTGTTGTTCCCAGTAAACTCATCGACATCAGCACATAGCACAGAGAAGAGTACATGCAAGAATCTTTTCCATTCCCCACACTACTGTATGGTCGACCGGGTAAGGAAGGAGATGGAGAGGATTTCCATTTAAGTACAGTGGATAGAAGCTTACCGCTAATGAAAAGAAGTATTTATTAGGCTGCCAATCTGACCGTCAGCCAAACACCCTCGGGGGCTTATTGAGGCCTGGGATCCAATCCACCCTGGAGATAGCAAGCATATCTGACCCGGGGTCAACTCTCTGAAAGCCTTTCAAGAGGCACTATGCTTGTAAAATGATAAAATAAGTGGCTAGAAATGACCATTTCAAATTGGCTCCAAGGGTTATGAAAGGATCTCAAAAAGGGTTTTGGAGCCAAATAATCTGCTTCGAAGACAGAGAGGAGAGACAAAGTGTTTTCTAGAAGACAGAGAGGAGAGACAAGGTGTTTTCTAGAAGACAGAGAGGAGAGACAAAGTGTTTTCTAGAAGACAGAGAGGAGAGACAAAGTGTTTTCTAGAAGACAGAGAGGAGAGACAAGGTGTTTTCTAGAAGACAGAGAGGAGAGACAAAGTGTTTTCTAGAAGACAGAGAGGAGAGACAAAGTGTTTTCTAGAAGACAGAGAAGAGAGACAAAGTGTTTCCTAGAAGACAGAGAGCAGAGACAAAGTGTTTTCTAGAAGACAGAGGAGAGACAAAGTGTTTTCTAGAAGACAGAGGAGAGACAAGGTGTTTTCTAGAAGACAGAGGAGAGACAAAGTGTTTTCTAGAAGACAGAGAGGAGAGACAAGGTGTTTTCTAGAAGACAGAGAGGAGAGACAAGGTGTTTTCTAGAAGACAGAGGAGAGACAAAGTGTTTTCTAGAAGACAGAGGAGAGACAAAGTGTTTTCTAGAAGACAGAGAGGAGAGACAAAGTGTTTCCTAGAAGACAGAGAGCAGAGACAAAGTGTTTTCTAGAAGACAGAGGAGAGACAAAGTGTTTTCTAGAAGACAGAGAGCAGAGACAGTGTTTTCTAGAAGACAGAGGAGAGACAAAGTGTTTTCTAGAAGACAGAGGAGAGACAAAGTGTTTTCTAGAAGACAGAGGAGAGACAAAGTGTTTTCTAGAAGACAGAGAGGAGAGACAAAGTGTTTCCTAGAAGACAGAGAGCAGAGACAAAGTGTTTTCTAGAAGACAGAGGAGAGACAAGGTGTTTTCTAGAAGACAGAGAGCAGAGACAGTGTTTTCTAGAGGACAGAGGAGAGACAAGGTGTTTTCTAGAAGACAGAGAGCAGAGACAGTGTTTTCTAGAAGACAGAGAAGAGAGACAAAGTGTTTCCTAGAAGACAGAGAGCAGAGACAAAGTGTTTTCTAGAAGACAGAGGAGAGACAAAGTGTTTTCTAGAAGACAGAGAGGAGAGACAAAGTGTTTTCTAGAAGACAGAGAGGAGAGACAAAGTGTTTTCTAGAAGACAGAGAGCAGAGACAGTGTTTTCTAGAAGACAGAGAAGAGAGACAAAGTGTTTTCTAGAAGACAGAGAGGAGAGACAAGGTGTTTTCTAGAAGACAGAGAGCAGAGACAGTGTTTTCTAGAAGACAGAGAAGAGAGACAAAGTGTTTCCTAGAAGACAGAGAGCAGAGACAAAGTGTTTTCTAGAAGACAGAGCAGAGACAAAGTGTTTTCTAGAAGACAGAGGAGAGACAAAGTGTTTTCTAGAAGACAGAGAGGAGAGACAAAGTGTTTCCTAGAAGACAGAGAGCAGAGACAAAGTGTTTTCTAGAAGACAGAGAGGAGAGACAAGGTGTTTTCTAGAAGACAGAGAAGAGAAGAACATGAGTATTTTCTACAGTACCATTGACTTTCTTTATCTTCCCAGCGATGCCTGTGGCCACATTGGTGCCCCAGCAAGTGTCCTCCTCTAAATCTCCACTCCTCACTACAACACAAACTCCCACACCCTACACACACACTCTCTCTCTCACACACACACACACACACACACACACACACACACACACACACACAGAGAGAGGAATGTACCATGAGGGACCACCAGCTGTTGTTGCATTGACTGATAGGGGAACGCCCTAAATACCTCCATCATAGAAATCTGGCACTAGTGGACATGCACATATTCTTGTGCAGACAGAGACACACACCTACCTAAGATCAAGATGTCCAGCCTCTTTACACAGTCTGTCTGTTCCCCACACACCTATATCCTACCTCCAGGTTACAGAGGTTCGGGGATCAATCAGGTGAAATCATGCTGGACTCATCCAACATAGTGATTCATTCAGAGACAGGAGGAAGACAGGAGCTCATCAGGAACCCGGCAGATGAAGTGAATACATCCCATCCTGGTCAATTCTTTCCACTTCTCATGATGACACACCATGCAGCTGACTAAACTTCTGGACAAAAGCTCAAAAATATAGCTTTCATCCTTTGTAACACCTGAAATGTACAAAGGAGGCGGCCTGCTGGCGACGGTTCACTTGGCATCTGATTTCAAAAGGGCTAACTTTGCCCCCGCTTTCCCCACTCCTCTTCAGTTCTCACGCCGATGAAAGGCGCACGACATTTGACATTTATAAATCATAACGCCCTGTCCGCGCTGCGTGCATGCTTAGCGGTCTTACTTTTACGATTCAGTGAAAGGGCTTGAAAATGGACGTTTCAGATGCAGAGCAGCGCTTTTCAATGACCAGCTGCAGCTGAAATGGCCTTCGACCCTTTCTTCTGTCAGTGTCGGTTGGAAGAGGCTTGAGCGCCGACTGGTAACCTAACCGCTTCCTGTATTATGATTGTTACCCAATCAGAATAATCACGCCACAGTGTGAATGGCACCAGTCTGCGGCATAGCTGGCATGAATGTAGTTTAATGTGGTAACATTAATGGTCAAATACTGGAAACATAGCTTCCATACCTTGAGAAAGTAGGATCACACCTGTTTTTACCAAACATTACAAAGACTGAAGAGACAAAGCAAACAGATGAGAGGATTGTGAGACAGAAACAGATTCCCGTCCATCAGCCTGCGAGGCAAAAGCAACCCAGTGAGCGACAAAAGCAGCCGATCTGTAAATAACAGAATTGTTCTGCACTGCCGTCTCTGGTAACACCATATCCACGCATCCTCGTCCATTCATCCCCCACACTACGGCACGGTCGAGTGTGGGTAATGTGATATTGTGCTTGTGGAACGGACCCTTAGCAAGCAGATGGCCCAGCTATTCAAAAATGCCTGGATTTTTGGGACCAGGAGCAAAACCAGAGAAGAGGTTCAAGGCTCGGCTGCGGAACCACAAGAATCTTTCAGAAAGCGGTTGCGTATCAAATCGGCTCTGCAAACATTTGATCCTCTTCAAGCGTATTTGAAAGAAAACGTTCTTCTACGCTGCATCACAAGACCAGGAGAAAGGAGGAGAGACTTTTGAAATAGATTTCTATAGCTGTTTCAGAGGGATGGAACCAGCCGAACCAAACACTCTCTTGCAATTTCACAAAGAAAGGTATCCTTTATTGAACAAAACCATGAACACTCCCCAAATCAAAGAGCTTTCCGCCTTCCGCATTTGTTGCTGGTGCAGATTCACAGCAGCTACACTTGCAGATTTATCAGGTGCAAAACAGGGACCGAGGGGGATCTCACGAAGGCCCAAAGCCTCACCTAGTCTCCGAACAGCTGAACTCATAGCACATGACTCTCTGTAAACATGCGGACACTCCAGGACTGAGGCATTTCAGCTCCACTCTCCACAGTCTTGGCCAGCAAAGGGCAGAGGGAGCGGCTCTGTGCTCTGGGGCAACAAGGATGGGAGACAGTGGCGCTTCCACTTTTCCAGTCCAAACACAGGACATAACTGAATCCCTATGGACCAATAAACCGATTTTCCAGAAATAGCATTGCTGATAATCACCCAGGAATGACTTTTACTGACCGAATCGCAAAGTTGCACCTCTAAAATGAACTTGGAACACGAGGCGCTGGTCAAGTTCAGCGGACAGTCAAAAGCAGCTCATTTCTGTTTTTGTAAATGAGGCAATAACTAGGCGGCTGTGTTTGTCCAGCAGAGTGCTAGCAGGTGAACAAGGCATTTGACATTTGGCTCACACAACTCACAGACATTCCTATATCAGGTGACAAGTGTGTGTGGTGTGTGTGAGTGTGTGTGTGTGTGTGTGTGTGTGTGTGTGTGTGTGTGTGTGTATGTGTGTGTGTTTGGAGACTGGAGCCCAGTGCTTGTGCTTCGTGTTCACAATAGCCCCATAGCTGCTGTACATACTCATTGTAGTGTGAGTAATCAAGTCTGTGTGTGTGTGTGTGTGTGTGTGTGTGTGTGTGTGTGTGTGTGTGTGTGAGAGAGAGAGAGAGAGAGAGAGAGTGTGTGTGTGTTGGGGCAACTCTGACAATAAGGCGTTATATAGCTAGATTTCTGTGTTTTATTCAACTTCATCCATGAGAATAACTAACATAACTGATCACTTAGCCAACACAGTCAAGAGTCTCAGCTGACTGGCTCACAAGTGAAAAGAAAACAGTGTAAAAGTGTTTTTTTCCAATCATACACATAATTAGACACTGATGTAAACTCAATGACCCAACTTTTTTTTTTTGCAGAATACAGCTTATTCATCTGTTTAGGTTTATATAAATCTTTATGGTATGAAATTCAGAGTATGTAAGACTGGGTCTGAGCAGAAATTGATGCTTTAGTGAAAATGTGATGGACTTTTTCTTACATTGGTGGGACTTTGCCTTATGATGATCACCGACTGGAGGTCATACAGTAGTTTACCCATCTTTTTTATTTACTACCACTACATCCCTAGTCATCCACAGTTTCAAAATGATGCCCTTTCACTTACCTGACTGTGAGAGAATCAGCCGCGCATGGTGTCGAGTAGAGCAGAGCCTCTCATCCACGGTAACGAGCAGAAAGTATGTGATCAGGTCAGATCAGATCCAGGCACTCCTCCGCTCACCGACACTGTTAGTTTCCCCTCATAATCCAGGACGCTGTCTGACAAGTTTTAACTGTGGAACTAGAAACAAACTCCGAGTCCGAAATGAATCACCGGCAGCCTCTGTTGTGTGGCGGGGAGCGCTCAGGACAGACAAGACGAGACTGTCCGCACCGCAACTGACTGAGAGGCGTCAACAGTTACTACAGCGGACAGCTGCGTCAAGTTACACGGAGCTAGACAGAGTAACACCGGACGTTAGAAGATTACCCCTTCAAAATAAAAGCCCAAACTTGCCGCTGTTGAAGAAAAACATCTTAGGGCAGGGCAGAGGCGTCAGTTCACGAAAACATTAAGGTACGGCAAAGTTTCTGTATCTAATAGCCTTTGCCAAGAAAACTGCGAGACTTAGATCCACTAAATTGTTGGGGACAGTGTGGTAATTACTGATGACAGAAAATATATAGCCTATATTTATATTTGGCCAATATGACAAATTATTCCATGTACAGGTCACCAGGGAACTGAATGCTCCGCTGATGTGAATTTTCAGTGGCTTAAAAATAGATTTCTGGCAATTTCTTTGCTTGATATTGTAGGCTAACATTAAAAAAATCAAATCAAATTTGGACTCAGGCTTAGGTATGATAAGTGCCACACCTTGCTATGCCCAATTGACACCCATGATATTGGGGTGTAGCCTACAAAACAATAAAAATCGAATCAAAATGCTCAGTGTAATCATGAATAATCCTAGGGAGTGGATTATACCTGTAAAATACATACTAAAACAGTTTTGTATGCTATCATGATACATGGTATTTCATGATGCAAGTGTTATAGGCTACACTTAATCACAAAAAAAAAGATTAACCATGAAAAAAACATTCCAGAAAACGTGAAGGGTGTCTGATTTAAGTCTATTTTAACCCATAGCTGTGGCAAAATTGTTCCTAATGGCTATAGAATAGGAGCTCCAATTCCTTGTGTCAATTCAGCCACAATAAGCCACCACTGAAATGCCCTCTGTTTACCATATATAGGTAATATATTGACAAAATGACAAAGTCTCAAACACAAAAGTTTTCTCCAGTCAGACAAGTTGGTGTCTTATCTTAATCTTCAGTTTTGTATCTTGTACTACTCAAAAAGAAAAAAAAGAAAAGCATCGCAACGTCTTAGTCAATATAGGTTTTATTTTGAAAGATTTGACCGGATGTTTGACTCGTTACACTGGCTAGCTTGACACTACTCTGTAGCCTGAACCTAGACGTGACTTGACCAACATTTCATTCAGTTCATTGTAGACAGATGAGCACCAATGTCATAGAGATAAAAACTGACCTTCTGTGATCCTGCTCATACTGAATGTTTTTTTTTTTTAATTAAATTAAATTAAAAAAACACTTGAATGAAAGTATCTCATCTACATGTAGGCCTACAATTACATTTTTGTAAATTTAGAAATATATCTGTAAAGATATTCTGAAATACTGTATATGTGAATATTTTTTTCAGTATGGGTGATAGTCTATGTTATTAGGGACCCTGTAAGCCTCAACTCATTGAGAAATGGGTTCAAAGTCTGATTATCACGGCTCTGTTGGAATTTATTATTCCATTTATTCTGTGTATTCCTTGTAATCACCCAATAGAATTTACTCTACAGTCAAAACTATTAGTCATGGGATCTCACAATAGAGAAAATTTTAGAGTTGATGTCTCCTCATCCTTATATTCATCCTCACCTGTCAGGACATTTTTCTACCAGTATAATGTATGATCGCCCTCTGCTGGATGATATTGGTATTGAAGACCTGAGGTGCCAGGGTGGTGGTCTAGACTGAAATTGGCCTCCCATTATAAAGGGCAAAATGTGATGTTCCTGTTGACTGTATCGACCTCTTAAGCCTATATGTGCTGATGTAGAATCAGTTGTGTGGTCATTTGGTATGAGAGGGTCAAAGAACTTGGTTCCTACTCCTACAGTACAGTGCACTTTGCCATCATGGGGAAAACCAAGACAGCACGGCGGCCAAGAGGAGCTCATATACAAATATTTCCATGGAGTATTTGTTCATCATCTTGTATCCATTTATTTTAAAAAATGGGGAGATCTTGATTAACATACATTTACAGTCATGTGCTATAGCATTTCTAGTGATTTTCATACAGCCTTCATGTAAAAATAGTGGGATTTCCACAGCAGCCACTTCGTCAGCAACCAAGTATGATTGTCAGTGCAAAATGGCGGGTCTAGAAAGAAGCACTCGCTCTCTGATTCAGAGAGACTGACACCAAAATCTGATGTTTACCGTTGAAGTTTTAGATCGCTGAAACATTTTCTGCTGTCAAACTCCATTGTAGCTGCTGGAACTATCTGGTCATGGAATGGAATGTCATGAAAACTCTGCTTCCTCCACAGTTTCTCTCTTATAACTCTATGAAGAGCAACATCAGCGATTTTTCAGATATGTTTGATAGCCAAGGAAATGTTCCGTCCTATGAACGGTTTGTGTTGAAACATGATTTCCCTGTAGCTCACAAGGAGTTCAACTCAGTTTTTCAGCTATTCCCACTGGCTTGAGTCGACTTATGAGGAATCACCTGAGCTGTGGGGAAGTCAGGAGGGACTCTGGAGCCCTCTGCCTGGAGGGGTTGAGTTTATTTGACAAATCCTGTGACAAGAAATATACTGGAGGAATGCTGGATTCAAAACGTAAGCTATCCCCTAAAGGCAAATTCTTTTGGAACTCCCTTTTTAATATTGACTGGAAAAAGGCTTGGCTGACCCCATACTAATATTGCATTCTCATTAAGAGAAGGGAAAGTCATTTCAAAATGTCTTTACTAACAAAATTCACTGACATTGCTAATGCGTGTGTTTTGCAAGAGAGATGATGAAAATGTTACTCTTTGAATGCTATATTGTGAGGAACTTTTGGAAAGAAGACTGTAGTTATATATTTGCTGCTTTCAATGATTGTTATGAATTATGGGAATAAGAAAAATACACCATCAAACTGCAAAATTGACCCACAAATGCAAGGTACATCACTAATAGCTGTTTTTTTAACAATATTAAAGTGTTTTACTGTGTTTTTTTCCTTTAAGTAAGCCATATTTGGCAGGAGGGTGGCCTAATGGCTAAAGAGAAAGATCTGATGATGATAAAGAGCACTTAAGTCAAAATGTTATGTATTCTGTCTTGGTTCAAATGTGTTTTTATTCTGCTCTAGTGGTGAAAGAGACCATGTCAGCAAGCATCCGCCCTGCTGAAGTGTCCTTGAGCAAGACACTGAATCCCTACCAGCTCCAGCTCTGTAGCTGAGCCTGACCTCTGATCTCTGACCTCCCTGTGGAGGAGGGGAGAACTTCCCTACAGGAATCAATAAAAGACAGCACTTTTATAATGTTATTGTTATTTAAGGCTTCAGAGCCTATCAAAACAAGGATAGAAACTAGCTGTCCAGGCTGTGGCTTATATTTTTTGTGTCTGGAAGCATGCCAAATTGTCCTCTCTGCTGGCATTTGAATGGCGTCTAATGGAAATTAGCTATACTCAAAAGCATTATATCTCCATTTGAGAAACAAAAAACAACGCAAGTTTGTCGTTCTGAATCAAAATCATTTCGTTTTCATTTGAATCTGCATGGAGTTCCACATAGTTGGAGTTTACCACATCAGGCCAGTTCAGAAAAAGTTGGGTAAATTCTCCATGAACCAGGTTGGCTTTCAAGTACTTCCTTGTGTTTGTCTCAGCTTTCTGATACTCATCTTATTGTTCTGTGTTGCAAACCAGTGTCTGGCACCAGAATACAGACTCAAACAAACCAAAAAAAGTTGGCCTAGTTGCAAATTTGTGTTTGACCAAGGTCTGTCCTTCCCTGGTATCAAATGTCAAAAACTGGGAAGAGCAACTCAAAAGGCAAGGCTCTGTGCCAGCAGTGAAGCCTTTCATTACAGTGCTGTGTCCAGTCTGATAGACTGTCTTATGTCTGTGACATGTAACATATTGACCACAGTGAATGGCCCGCAGTCTGCTCTGAAATAATATTATCAATCCATCATTCACCTGATCAATAGGTCTAAACCTAAAGGCCAAATCAGTTTTCCCTAATGAAGAAATCACTGTAATATCACTATAATATTCAGAAAATGACTTATATTGTCTGTGGTACTCAATAGTGAAATTGGTAACACTTAAGCGATCATTAACAAATTTTAACTAATGCATTTACTAACATGAATTAAACATGAAAAAAAACATTAACAAAGATTAGGTAATGTTAAATACACATGAACAACTACATTAATTAATGTTAATATACATGTTTGTTAATAATATTAACTAATGTGTTTACTAACATGAATTAAGCATGAACAATGACATTAACAAAGATGAGTAAAAAAAAAAAAAATTGCATTAAGTAATGTTGTTACTGATGTTTGTTAATGTGCATTTAACATTAACTAATCTTTGTTAATGTTCATGTTTAATTCATGTTAGTAAATGTATTAGTTAACATTAGTTAAAGAACACAAGTGTTGCCATGAGATTATAGTGAATTTATTGTGTGTTATGGTATTTTTTTAATCTCCTATGGTATCTCTATATCATTCCTATAGGAGACTGATAGTGTGTTTGTGCTGCTCAGTATTGAGTTTCTAGTGATACTGTACTTATGGAATTTCATTGTCTCATATAGTATCACTATAGTATTCCTATGATATTACTATGATATTACTATAGGGAATATGTTTCTGTGGTATTCTACAATGAGTTTCTAGTGACCCTATCATCCTTTTTTTTAATTTTTTTAAATTTTTTTATCTCCTATGGTATCACTATAATATTCCTATGGAGACTTACCGTTTTGAGTTCTGCTATAAGGATTATTCAGCAACAGCACCGGCATTATTATTAGCCTCAAGCGGTACAATATTATTTCTAATGTGGCAACAGGCTTACGACAAGATTGTAACGACAACTGCCAGGTTATGTGTAACAATAAATGACAGCTTCCCCATGTGACGAGGGGGGCAGGCAGTAGAGAGGGGGGCGTTCCCCCGCGCTCCTATTACCTTTGCTGCTGCCTCACCTGTCAGGTCGAAACTTAGAGGCTATGAAAAAGTTTTATGAGTTAAACACCGATTTGAATTTGAAACTCAACAACGCAATGGAGTCGCCACTGAAGGATTCCCCTGTCAGAGCCGGTTATCATAGAGTGGAGATCCAGAAAACGACGTGGGACGTC
The DNA here is from genome assembly GCF_048128805.1 of Centroberyx gerrardi. NCBI lineage: Eukaryota > Metazoa > Chordata > Actinopteri > Beryciformes > Berycidae > Centroberyx > Centroberyx gerrardi. The sequence goes on along the minus strand of NC_136010.1, from coordinate 25,116,612 downwards.
CCGGAGAGATACACGGCGCTGCGGGCGGTCGGCTCCGGCGCTTACGGGACAGTGTGGTGAGTTTACCCGGGGAGGGGGAACCGGACAGCGGGTATCCTGACTGTGGGAAGGGATCTATTCTGTAACATTGTAATCAGTGTCTGTAACCCTTCACATAGTTTGTACAAAACAAAATGCAAGGTATTTTGGCCTGGCCGCGTTATTCACTAATCCTGTAATACATTTTAATGCTGATCATAAGACCTGTTGTGTTGTTGAAAAATACTTAAAACTATAGCAGAAGGATACTAGGACATACAACATCACAGCAAAACTATAAGTCCCTATAGGAATATTATAGGACTAGTACCATAGGAGATGCAAGGCATTTCTGCTTGGCTTCTTTATTCAATAGTAATCCTATAGTACATTTTAGAAGGATACTATACAAGCAAAATATCCCTTATAGGAATATTATAGGATTATTATAGTGATTTCATAGGAGAGAAAAACTACCACAAAAAATGATAAGGTCTCTATAAAAATGACTATTGACTACTTCCTACTAACCCACTGTAAGTCCCTATAGGAATATTATAGGAATATTGACAGATAGAAGATAAAAACAATAAGGTCTCTATAAAATAACTACTGAGCACCACAGACACACTGCATGTCCCTACAGGAATATTGCAATATTACAGTGATTTTCCTTTAGGGTACATGTTTTGTAATTGGTAAAAGGAATTTGGGCCTGGCTTGATTATTTACCAATCAATGTAAATGTCTTGAACGTTATCACAAATGGTTTTCTACTCACTGTCTGCATTTATGTAGGCCTAAGTCTGCATACCAGTGCCAGAGTGTTGCATGCAGTCCAAGGAGTAGGTTCCTCTGACATCTGCTAACAGAAGCACTATTGTGTGCCTGAGGCTAGACAGCAAGTCAATGCAGGTTCCCAGATAAGACAGGAATCTCCTCTAGAGCGACCCAACCTACTGGAGCAGCAGACACTCTCAGACACAGTATCTGATGATAATCCATCAGGGAGAACAGAATAGATTAGAATAGATTAGAATAGAATAGAATAGAACCACCAAAATGTCCAAACCTGCCTAAATCGATTCAGTATCTGGAGACAAAGTGGAGCAATGACCGATGACTGACAAGATATTATTATTATTATTTGGTCAGTGTGATAAATTATTAGCTGTCGGTCACCAAACTAGCAGCTTAGAGGGAACATCAGTCCTGAATGCTGCCTTGATGTGACTTTCATATTTCAGATATGACTTCCAAATAGATTTCTGGCAAGTTTTGCTTGATCTTCACTCTCTGTTGTAATGATAAAAACTACAGGATCAAATTTGGACTCACTTAGGCTAAGCTAAGGCAACTGCCACACCTTGTCTTACCCAATTGACATCCATGAAACAGAACAGAACAGAACAGAACCAAATAGAATAGAATAGAATAGAATAGAATACATGTCAGACTAGATGCTTGATAGAATAGACGCATCTTTTTCCCCTATAAACTCCATATGTGTGTATGTAAATCCAAAGATTCCTATATTCTTTCAAAATATCAACACACTGTTCTGTAAAGTCTTGGTGGGAAGCGATCAGACTGGAAACAAGTACAGTAACTTTAAAATACACCATTACAGTAACTATATTGTAATTTCCTGATGTGCTCACTGTGTGTGGCACCTCTCATGCTGTTCCTTCTCCCTCTTAGCTCTGCCATCGATCAGCAGACCAAGGACAAGGTGGCCATCAAGAAGCTGTATCGGCCTTTCCAGTCCCTCATCCACACCAAGCGGGCCTACAGGGAGCTCAGGCTGCTTCGCCACATACAGAACGACAATGTAAGCCCTTGGACACATGGTGGATGACATGGGTTCTGTGTTGGACTGAGCTTTCATAACATAATGTATGACTTTTGGTGGATGCTGTTAATCCAAAGTGCCTTGCAATGCCATGAATGCATACATTTTGAGTTTCTGACAAGAGAAATAAATAGTTTCTCATGTATGTAAGCCTTTTTCAACCAGGCAGGTCAATCACAAACATCAACTAAGAACAAAGTCTTATTTGCTGATTCCTGATGACAGTCTCCTAATGGTCCCAGATGTAAATGTGTTATAAATTCAATGCATTGACCTTGTTCTGTAATGCTAAAAGTTTCCTGGTGGCTCAGCAAGCTAAGAGAGACGTGGGTTTGAATCTTACTCACAATTTTGCAAATATTCTCTCCCCTCTCTTTCCAGTGAAGCAGAAATCCTTAAAAAATCTTAAAACTTGAGCCTAAAAAAAATAAACTATCTTTATACGTAGGTGTTCTTTCAGGCATGAGCAAAATTTGTGGTCCATGTGACAGAAGTCCATAATCCCATCAGTGACACTTAGATTTATGTTCCTGTCAAGCTGTGTGTGTTGTGTGTTGTGGGAACCCTCATAGTTCAGTGTTTTCACTGAAAACCACTGAAGGACCACAGACACCCACATAAATGTCTTTTATCAGACCAATCTATGGCAGGGTTTCTTAAAGTTTTTTTTAGCCTGGGACCCATTTTGGATCCCAACCTGTAGTTTAAAGTGATAATCTGTGACATTTTCATAAAATTAAATGTCATTTTTTCTCCTCTCTATCACTGATTGCTATACCACAATAGTGATCCAACCTACATCCAGTTGAAATCATTTCCATTTGCTGTTCTAAACACTCTGTGTCTGGTAGCTCTTTCCTGGGAAAAATCCTCTGGCGAACAGGAAGTGATGCGTTTTACTTTTCTAGTTTGTTTGGAATAAACAGTAGAAGAAGAACTGGGTAGTTAGCATGAGCAGCGATAGCCACCATGGCTGAACAGACAAAGAAAAGAGAAACTCAAACTGCAGCAATAGAAAATCCAAGGAGAAAGACGTCACAGTACTGGACACACTGTTTGATTGACAGGTGATCTCTGGGAAGAGCAGTGCAGCAACACCACAGCAATGAGGCTGAGCACCAAAGATGGAGACAAAATAATAAAACATGAGGTTCTTGCAGATTACCACTTAAAGAAACACTTATCTACAGGAACTCTAGTGATGCTCTAGAATGCAAACATGACATTTATATAAGATGTGACCCTTAACCTGTGCACTGTCCCTGACCCTGCACTCTGACCTCTCGATGAGCATGGGGACCAAAGGTGTGTGTGCATGTGTGTAGACACATTCTGGTAGACTTGCAACAGGGCAGCGTGCGTTAACCGACAACAAACTTGGCCTCACCCTCCTCTTCCTCTCCTCCATGTTGTTTTCCCTCAAGGTGATCTGCCTCCTCGACGTCTTCACACCTGATTCCTCGCTGGAAAAATTCCAAACCTTGTGAGTGGGGAGTCAGGAGCCGCATTCCTCTGCCAGTTGTCACAGCTTGTTGAGAGTCTGCGTGTGTGTGTGTGTGTGTGTGTGTGTGCGCGCGTATGAAAAGCCATGAGAGAGGCCATGTGTGAGAGCAAGCTTATTCATGTTTGTTTTGGTTGGTGTGTGTGATTTTGTTTTTTTCCCATATGAACAGTTGGTCGTCTACATGCAATCTATAGACTCTCATTCTTCTAGTCATCGATGTAGTATAAAAGTACAAAAATACCTTTATATGTACTTTTTGCCCCTCCACTATTCATTTATGTTGGCTTATCTATACTTTAGCTGTCTCTCTCTCTCTCTCCCTCTCTCTCTCTCCCTCTCTCTCTCTCTAGTTATATGGTAATGCCCTTCGTAGCCCAGGACCTGAGCCACATTATGAAGAGGCGGAGATTAACCGATCGCATCATCACATACCTGTTCTACCAGCTCCTCAGAGGACTCAAGGTGTGTTGCTGCGCTTGTTGGCTCACAGCTTGTCTGTTGTTTTAGGCCGTATTCATTTATTAGCAAAGGGAGATGCTGATACCGGGAATCAATTTGAGGCAGACATTCTTTTTTTTTTTTCTCTCTCCCTCTCTTCTCCCTTCTAATATGCATTACCTTATAACGTCTCCGCTGTTTCTTTTCTTTTTCTACATCTTCGTCCCATCTCTCTCTGTCTTTTCATCCTCTTTTTGTATTAGTTATTATGAAATGTTATATTGTTATTCTGCCTGTAACCAAAAGTGCTATTGGTGTAGTTTAAAAGACATCTTTGATCTCAACAGGACTAACCTGGATATATAAATGATGAATAAATATATTAAAAAATAACTATTCTATCCAAATGAAACCATGCAATATGCCATGCACACAGAACACATAATGTGTTTGTTCTACTGTTTTATCTGTATTTACGCCACTCCACTCTGATAGTCAATGTATAACCAAAAGTGCTCAACGGAAACAAAAGAGAAGGCACGTTTCAGAGCGGAAAACGAAAATAACTGCTTGTAATTGCCTCCTTTGCTGGTTGTGAGCTGTAAACCCATTCGACCCTGAGATGTTTTCCCCTCCTAATATGTGTCCATGTCACCTAACTCTACTTAATGCTCTGAGGGCTGGAAAACACACAAAACACAGTCTTCTCAAACAAACAGCCATGGGTTGAGACTTTGTGGTGCAAGTGTTTATGCTGTATTTTAAATCCATGTACAATGCAGTGTCACTCATAGAGCTATAAGCCTCTCAATCACAGTATGTTGCTCTGCCCACTCTGTATGTGCAATATGTCTGTATATGTTATTGTCTACTGTGCATTCCAACCTCTTTTTTGCATTTTTGCAGTATATTCATTCTGCGGGGATCGTGCATCGGGTTGGTATTTGATCGTTTTTACTTTGCCACTGTAGGCTTCTTGGCTCATTCATATATGTGTTTTTTTCTATAATTTACAACAAGTCCCAGTTGGCTGTTTTTACCTGTGTGGTGTTGAAACGTCTCTTATGGCTTGTTTTAGGATCTGAAGCCTGGCAACCTTGCTGTAAATGAGAACTGTGAATTAAAGGTAAGTTAGTCAACGAGATACATGCTGGGTTATGCTGAGGTCAAGATGATGAGTAGCGCCTTTTCAGCGCTATATATGACAACACATGATGGTTTCCTTTTTAGGCGTTTACTGTCCCTCTTATCCAGAGTGACTTACAATGAGAAAAGGAGTAGGAAAAGTCTTACTTCCTAGATTGTCAATGTTACAAGTGGACTGAAAGACAGACAACAGCAGCCAATCCTCTCCACTCCTTCTCGCTCACTGTTGTAAACTGAAGCTGTGACTGTCCTCAGATCCTGGACTTTGGCCTGGCGAGGCAGACGGAGAGTGAAATGACTGGTTATGTTGTGACACGCTGGTACAGAGCACCGGAGGTCATATTCAACTGGATGCACTACAGTCAGACAGGTGACATGCTCATATCATCCCCCCAGCTGCAGACCGGAACAGCATATTGTCATTTAATATAGCAAAATATTACAGCTGCGATATTAAAAGTTTCACCAATTGGCCTGCCTTTGGTGTTCTCCCTTGTGCCTCTCTCTCTCTCTCTCTCTCTCTCTCTCTCTCTCCCTCTCTCTCTCTCTCTCTCTCTCTCTCTCTCTCTCTCTCCCTCTCTCTCTCTCTCTCTCTCTCTCATAGTGGATGTCTGGTCGGCCGCCTGTATCCTGGCCGAGATGATAACTGGCCAGGTTGTTTTCCCTGGACATGACAGTATCCTCACACATTCAATACTTTGCCGCATATAGACCTTATAGCACATCAGCTTTACAGCAGCAGTGTAATTGCAATATCCACAGTATCTCAGGCTTTTTAACATGTTGAAAATAAAGAAAACATAGAGCATTGTAAGGTTTTATTAGATTTCTTTAATCATTGCAAATAATATTGCAATAAACCAATCAATCCTTACTGTCCCAACAAGGGAACAGCCGGGGTTTCAAATAAAAATCTGAAATACAGTGATCCACTGAAATAAAAGGTAGAACATCTAAGCTCAGAGTAGGATGTTAGAATTGTATATGAAAAATAATAAATATACAAAATGTACCAAGTGCAAAGATAACTAAATATCTGTGATGGCATTAACTGAAAACTCACACAAATCACAGTATATTCATAAAAACATGAATGAATGAATGAATGAAACGTTCTACAATAGTATAGCAGCTACAGATCTACATGGTGTATCATACATGTCCTGTGTGTGCCATCATAAGGCTTCTTTAACTAGCCTGTTCAGGTATTGATCAGCTGAAGAAGATCCTCCGCCTGACAGGAACACCACCGTCTTCCCTGGTTGAGAAGATGCAGAGCAAAGATGTAAATTGAGTTCATCTCTGGTCGGCCTTCGCTTGATTCCATAGGCGTTCCCTTTCATATGAAACACGATGAGAGTGATTAGTACAATATAAGTACTTGTGTTTCTGAATGTCATCGGAATATTTCACACTTCTCACTGTCTCACACATCCTTTATATCTGTTTCATCTGCTTTTATTTATTTAACCCTCTTGCTTTGGAATAAGACTTGACCGTAGTTAATGGAATGATGCTGTTTTCCAGGCGCAGTCATATGTGCAAGGTCTCCCTGTGCAGAAGAAGAAAAACTTCAGGGAAGTGTTTCCCTCCATGGAGGAAAACGGTGAGCTGAACTGCCTCCCGTTGATAGAATTGATTGATTTGATAGAAAAAATTAACATTCTCCTTTCTTGCCTGAATCTCCTTGCATATGAAAGGTCAATTCAGAGCTGTCAATACATACTGGGGGGGGGGGGGGGGGGTATTTAAATGGGATTTAGATGACTGTATCCCCACCAAGGTGAATCATTCTTGCCCCATTAAAACATATGAAAGTAATATATGACCTCTATTGGCCGCCAGTAGGAATTGCAACAACAAAGTGAGTTGGAAAGTGAGTTTTGAAAGCCAGAAGTCTCAGCAGCTGGTGAAGTAATTGCTGAGTCACTGGTATTGATCAACAACCCTATCAGTCCCCACATATATATTATGGTCATTTACTGCCCCTTTATCTTTTATTTTCCTGCTGCCGTGTTGTCTGTGTTCCTGCCTCCAGCTGTGGACCTGCTGGAGGGCATGTTGCTGCTGGACCCCGAGACGCGGCTGACAGCTAAACAGGGACTGTCGCACCCCTACCTGGCCGAGTATCACGACCCGGACAGCGAGCCGGACTCCGACCCGTACGACGACTCCTTCGAGAGCCTGGAGCTCGCCGTCGGGGAGTGGAAGAGTAAGTATGGCTGTGTGGGAGAGGCCGGAGGTGACTCTGTTACAGTGCGGATTTCCTTCTGAGGTGTACAACGCGCATTTGAAGTCTCAACCTCCTACCTGATTTCACCCAGAATGAATTTTGTCTTATTCAAAAATCAATTAGCTGGCTTTAAGGCTCAAACCTTGGTGTAAAAAAAAAGCCAGAATAAACCTTGTGCCACTTTCTCTTGTAATAAATCTACACTGTACATAGAGATTTTCCAGAAATTTCCAGAGGCTGTGGCTCTGGTCTTAGCAATTTATGATTTATGATTATGATTTCTTTATTTAATAGGGACAGTCCATATTAATGAACATTTAAAACCAAATGTAAATATGCCAGATTTAGCCATCAGGCAAATTTTCATGTTGTCCCTTTCGGTTGAAGTTTCGGTCACAGTTAAAATACATGTCACAGTTTAACAAATCTACATAAAATAATTATAGTATAACCTATTGAAAAGATAATGAAACGGAAAAAATAGGGAGAAAAAGAAAAAAATGTTAGTACTACTTTATTTTTTCTCCACGTAAGTTGTGTGTATACACCATTGTTTTGATGTATTTACATCACATATTTTATTGTTAAATTCCCTCCTTTATCCAATCAGGTCTCATCCACATGGAGATCATGACCTTCGACCCTGCCAACCCCAGCCAGACAGCAATGTAGGACACTGTGATGTGCTGGCGCCTCCTAGTGTTTGGTTATAGTAAATGCATTAAGGTCAACAATGTGTCAACCTCAGGAAAAACAAAGAGGTCGCCCTCTGGAAATGTTTTGAGATTATGTGGCGGTAATATTCTCCATTGAAAGCAAATGAAAACAAATAAAATACAGTGGAAATTTGTTGCAAATGAAATGAATTTAGGTGGATGGCAGCTTCAGTAGCCTGTCCTGTATCAGCCAGCAGAAGAACAATAGGAGGCCCACAGAAGGAGTTATGCTAGTAGTGTTGGTGGTTTTGCTCCACAATATTGAGGCACCGATTTGCATCAGCTTTTTAAGTACGGTAGCCCTGTGTGGACAAATGATCAAAGAAAAACACTTGAGGGTAACATGAGGTGATCATTGGATATTGTGGTTTCCTTTATGTGTGTGTGTTTTGTTGTTTTGCTGCCATTACGTGTTATAACATTATTTGTGGGCATACCTAACCAGCTGGTGCAGACTGCTGGCTCATTTTTCATAGATTTTAGCCTTATTTGTTACAACATAATGGATAGTAGTTGCTCATTGCAAATGTTAGCGGAGTAATGGAGAAGGAGCTAAAACAGTTCCAGATTTAAATGCTCAGAATAGAGGCTAATGAATTCAGATAGGTGATGTTGCCTTGCAATGACAAAAAGTTAGGTAGATTGTATCTGTTTTACACTACATGTGTAGTTATTGTGTTTTTTTGTGTGTAATAGATTCATGATGCTTCAGGGGTTTATAATGGAACGAGCATTTCATTTTACTTTCGGACGGGTTTGTAAAGATGCAGGAATTTCCTTGTATTCTTGTGATTTATCAACAAATGATACAAAGCCAGACATGTTAAGCTACATTGTGTCATTTCATTGAGGGCATTTCATATATTTTGTCCCATATAATTTCAGTTTCTGGACATGTGCTTATATGTACATCCTTCTTTTTATCTTGACTGTTGCAACCCAGACTCACTCAACTGTATTCAAATAAACCATTTTAAAATAAAGCAGATATGGATGTGTGAGGTGTGATTTATTTTAGGATTTTAGGGTTCGTCGCCCCCCTCTGTTTATAGCAAAAACTGACTGTGATCCCACAGTGTTGTCCTCCTAAACCGTACGTTACAGGAAAAAAACAACATGATTTTTGAAATCGTCATACCTTAATTAGTAAACAGCCCAAAAATTATAATGATATCTTGAAAACTGAGCGTACGGTAGATAGAAATGTGCAGCTGCAAATAGTTTGATAAATTGACAATGTGATATGTTCAAGATAGTTTGATCAATCGTCATCAAACTAAAGACAAATGATGTCTGGACTGTCAAGATGATGTCTGTAAAGCCATGTGTAAATTGATTAATGTGGCGCGCTAGTACAGTTATAATATTCTTTCTGAGGCTTTCAATATGGGTTGGACTAGCACCTGTGGCCATCACTTGTCCCTTTGTTTTGTTTCCACACTGGGGCACACACCAGAGTGGAAGTTGGCAGAGTGGTAAAGCTCAGGTCTTTAAACCACAAGGTTGTGATTTCAAGCCCCTGACGATCTGTGACCATTTTGAAATTTTATAAAAAGTAAATCAACACTAAATCACAGAGTGCAGAAAACTCAAAGCAGGTGTTTGACAACATCTGTCAATGGCAAAATAACTGAATGTCATCACTGATTGGGGCGTGGCCAGACCTTTCAACCCATAGAGAGCAGTGCAGCAGCAGTTTTCTGGCCCATGTGACTTACTATTGTTTTATTCATTAATGGAGAGCACTATAATGTTCTATAAAGTGATTAGCACTGTCAGTCTGTCAATCACAGGCTGCAATATCACACTACTTCTCCCTTTAGTTAGTTTCTCCTCATTAAACCTGTAACAAGCATCAGCCTTTTAAGTGGAAGGTTGTGGGATCAGATCCAGACTTGTCCTTTCCACAGTCGTTAATCATCAAGGACAAGTAATAGGAAGTTTGACCATTGTGAACAACTCGTGGTTGCAATGAAAAGATTAACTTGACAGAAGTCACGGGCCAACACAAAAGCCGGTGTAAAGCCATAACTAATAGACTGCATGTCCGATCTTCACAACATGTCAGTTTTTGTGTGTCTTTCTACCTTCTGTAATGTTTTGTCTATCTGTTTGTCTTTTCAAATTGTGCTTGGACCCCGCAATCGCCGCTTGTGGCTAAATTCTTATATTATTTTTGCTGTTTTTATTGTTTCTACTGCTTTTTATTGCTTATTCCTTCTGCACACTATTACTTTTGTTGCTGCAATGACGTAATTTCTCCATGGGGATCAATGAAGGTTCATTTTACCTTATTAATAATAATAATACTATTAATTATAATAATATATTTTATACCACTTTCCCCGCCTCCTGACGCTTCTCTATGATCCATAATCCTTCTGTGGATGCAGGGAATTAGCCACTGCACTCCTTACAACTGGTTTGAAGGTTATTCTACTGTTGCAGTCATTGTAAGCCTGTCTGGATAAGTGTGTGTGCCTAAATGATTAAATGCCTAATATGGAAAAGGAAATGTAGTGTGGGAGCGACTGGCTACAATCTTATAATGATGTCCCGCTTCTAGTCACTAGAGGACAGCATCAGATTATAACATGCAGGTTCTTTGTTGGAGTAATGGGATAGGATGACACTTATCTTGTATCCACTTTCCTTCAAACTGCTAGTGATTTCCTATGTTTCCTAGAATGCCTTTCGACAAAAGTCATCTATCTATCTATCTATCTATCTATCTATGTAGCTATCTGTGTAGCTATGTAGCTATCTAGCAATCTACACTGAACAAAAATATAAATGCAACATGCAACAATTTAACATTTTACTTGGTTACAGTTCATATAAGAAAATCATTTGAGTGAAATTCTGAGCAAAGGAGAAATGTTCACCAACAGGGATGTAAACAAAGTTGTGCACAAGATTTGAGATACATAAGCTTTTCATGGCAAATTAATGGGATATTTTAACTCATTAAACATTAAAACCAAACTTTACATGTTGCATTCATATTTTTGTTCAGTATATTTTAACCTGGATTCAGGTGTATTTTGCACAGATCAGCTTGAATGCATACGGTCATGGTACTTTGTAACATCACTGAACAAATAAAAGACACTTATGTAAGTTTGGCTGTACAGCAGCTTGTATGTTTTATATCTGTCTTATTTACTTTGTATGTTTTGACATGGCAGTTTATCTACCTGAGAAAATCCCTGAAAAAAAAAAAGATCCATCCATCCATCTGTCAACAATCCAGTTCTTTCACCTTAGATAACATGTTGCTGAGTATACACTGTGATCAAACTGTGTGATGACAGGGTACTGGCTGAATGATGAGGATTATTTTCTGTATCACTTGTCAGAAGGGATTTTATCAGACTAGGTGTCTCAGGCTTATTTTATGACAAATGAATTGGACAGTGTGGGAGTTTTCTGCCTTCAAACTCTGAGAACATCCCAAGGATTTCTGTCAGTTCGATAAATTACCTCAGCCTCAGTGTTACTCTTCTTCCTAGAGTCAGTGTAGAGGTTCCCCATAAGACATCTATGCTGAATTAGTGCTGCAGCAGCTATATTCATTCACATGTCATAACATGTTTAAAGGAGGACTGAATAAGCATATTACACGAGCATAAAACTTGTGTCAACCAAACACCTGGTTGGCTGACAATGCCTTACCCCATCAGATTTATGAAAATGAAATTAAAAATAAAATAAATAAAAATATGCAAACAAATAATACATAAACAGACAAATAATAATATAAATACAATTAAACCAAAGTTTAGTTGGAGCAAAGCCGTAGTAATGCACTGTTTTTTGCGTTAAAAATTGGGTTTTTCAGGCTTGAGGCCACCATTTAACGATCTGTAAAACTACTAACCTACTGAAGGAAGGTGTAGGAAAAAAAATCTAAACAATGAGCTTAAGTACAGGGGCAATAAATAAATTTTTTACTGCCACATAGCACAAGCAGATCATAATAAACTCCCCACTGCAATTTCAAGACCACTCCACCACCCACCTACTGACATTTTCAGCTTCTCAACGATGGAGGACGGTGCTACAAGCGAGCGACGAGCGACCGGCGTTGCAACATATTTCAGCTACGGAAGCCGCAAAGCCTCGTTCTCAAGCCAAAACAGCAAATGACGAAGCAGTTGCTGTTTTCCCCTCTTTTCTAACTTTTTTTGTCAAATCCCGCACCGGAACGAAGCTCCTCCTGGTCCATTCAGTAGCTTTTCGGTTTTTTTTAAACTGGCTTGTCTCCTCCCTCGCTGTTTAAAAGTGGCCCTCACCCCCTCTACTACTACAACTAAAAACTTGCTACCTACCTCTTCACTTGTCATTGTGGGACAACTTTGTTCTGTCAAAGTGAGACTGGTAACCGGTGACACTTCTCTGTAGGTACGTTTAGTTTAGCTATTAGTCTTTATGCAGGCTGCTTTGCAATGTTTGTCCTTAGTAAGCCTCCATAGTGCAGTGGCTTTGCTGTGGTTTAATTGCAAATGTGTTGTGGTTTCTGTCACCCTCTGGTCGAATAATTTAGCTTATTGCAGCTTTAAGTAATCAGACGTTTTTATTTGTCTGATCTGTCAACCTTAGGTAACAACTGTCATCTACACCTCTGTAACTCATGCACCCTCAAGCGACATCTTGCTGGGTATGTACTGCATCTACTGCAGTGCTTTCTAAGTGATCTAAGTGAACTCTCTGAAGCGCATTGCATTGCACAGATATGTACAAAATGTGCTATACAAATAAAGTTTGATTGATTGAACTTTCTTATGCTTAGGGTTTGGTTTTGTAGCTAGAATCACAGGTTTCATTTGATGGGTTTCTGGGCATTACAGGACTGTTGGCTGTTCATGAGAGGAAAATGTTTTGTGTCCTGGGTAGGGTTGATTTTTTACAAGTTTGCTTAATTTTGTGCTGTCTTGATAAATACAGTATATTGGGCAATGTGCAGTATGAGACTGTGGGACTTCTACAAATACAAACCAAGTAGCAGTTGTTCACTCATCTGACTATGCAGTGCAACTCTCTCATCTTTGTATTTGTGGTTTACAAACTACAAACAATGCAACTAACACAAAGTAATTTGTAATGCCCCAAAAATTCCAATACACCACGAAGAATTGACAAGATGGAGACGAGATGAACATGGAACTCAGATTTATTCAGGATGTTTTGGTGGTACACATTCAATCACATTCAATAAATCTGGTTGCACCAGTCAGCCTTTTCCATCTTTTTTGTTCAGAGTGAAAAGGAAAGAAAAGTAGCATTAAAACACTGTTTGCAAACCTTAGTGGAGAACCCATTTTCCCTCGGAAAGGGAGAAGAAAAGGAGGAACACAAAAAATTAAATCCCAGAGAATGGGTTGCCACTGTAGGAGTGTTATGTATGGCTGCTTTTAGTGATGTCAAAACACACAAGATGGCAGACAACAGAGAAGACATTGCAGAATAGAGGAGATGAAGTTATAGTTGTAACACTATGTGGGTGTCTGCCATATCTGCTTTTTCAACTGGAGGTGAACAACATGGCATCTGAACCTCCTTCCGTGCAAATCTATACGCTGCTGCTGCCATTTTGTGTGCAATGATTGTTGCCCTGGGAGGATTCTCCGTCTTGACACTACAAGTATCCTCTTGTCTACATGACAGGAGATCCAGCAACTAAAAGACAGCCAGGCTGACTGATCAAAGGAAGCGTGAACAGACTCACATCTCTGCTGCCGATTGTTTTTGGTCTAATAATCTCTCTGCCTCTTCTTATATTTCGGTGTATTCTCTGACTCTCTGAGGATAAGCAAATGCCAAAGAGAACTGTACTATTACATGGATGCGATCATTGCGCGTCCTCTGATTTCCACCACTGCACGTTCTGACTATCCTGTGTCTACGGGGACATGTGCTGTGCGTGTAAATGATGGGATCAAATGCAACAGGTTTTCTTGGCTTGGTGTAAATCAGGGGCTGCTCTGAGGCTGCGGGGGAGAGGTGGCGTGGTGTATGGAAGCTTGTATGAGTGGTTGCCTGGAGGAGGGGAGGAACAGGAGGAGGTGGAGGAAAAGAGGGAAGAGGAGGAAGGGAGGGAAAGACAGACAACTGCTGTGTTTAGTAGCGTCTTGTGGACACAGAGCGGGACATGCTGAGACTGCTGCCGCCGCCGCCGCCGCCGCTTGAGTAGCTGCTGTAACCGCCACCGCCGCTGGCCATGCCGCCTCCGTAGCCGAATGAGCTTCCTCCGCCGCCGCCGATGCCCATGCCGCCGCCGATGCCCATGCCACCGCCGCCGCCGCCGCCGATGCCCATGCCGCCGCCGATGCCCATGCCGCCGCCGATGCCCATGCCCATACCACCACCACCACCACCTGGAGATGAGAAAGAGATGTTTTCAGATGAGATGAGATGGCAGGAATTTTTCTGATTCTGATCACTAAAAATATCTGATCATTTTAGTGTTCATCAGGCCCTAGTGGCTTACTCATTTTCTATTTTGACTTTTTCATGAATACCTGAGAATTGGCTTGGAAATCATTTCAAGTGTGAGAATATAGAGCAACACACTTACCCCCGCCGCCGCCTGAGGTCTGGACGTGGATGGTAGCAGATGAACCACCAGAGGCAATTCTGCAGAGAGGTGCATAAATGAGCTATTTTAGCTACTGGTGTAGCTGCCCGTACAATACCCCGAGATGCAATGTACTCTCAATATCTCCTAAGGTTCATTCTTTCTTAACTAGCTCAAAAACTAGCTCAAGGTTTTACCTGGTCTCCTCTCCTTCTAGCAGTTTCCTGTAGGTGGCGATCTCAATGTCCAGGGCCAGCTTGACGTTCATGAGCTCCTGGTACTCGCGGACCTGGCGGGCCATGTCCTGTTTGGCTCTCTGCAGGGCGTCCTCCAGGTCCTTGATGCGGAGCTTGGCATCCTTCACAGCCAGCTCACCACGCTCCTCAGCCTCAGCAATCTGGGCTTCCAGGTTAACGCGCTGTGAGGTTGAAAAGACAGCAAAAGCGGTAGCAGTGATGTTATTATGGCAAGCTCAAGTGCTATGTATAGGCTTAGCTGAGGGTACTGTGACTCAAAACACAGTCACTTAGCTGGTAGGCCTGTAACTCCAGCAAACTGTAGCAAATTACTACTAAGGTATACTCAGTTACAGCTGTAACTGTAAGCCTACCTGTCCCTTGACTGCCTCAATCTCGTTCTGGAGGCGGCTAATCATACGGTTGAGCTCAGCAATCTCAGACTTGGTGGTGCGAAGGTCGTCTCCGTATTGGCCTGCGGAGGTCTGCATCTCCTGGTACTGAAGGAAGAACACCAATTGTTACTGAAGATCTCCGAATATCAATATTCAGTCTGTACATTTATCTGTTGTTGATTCTCAATACATCAGAGGGCTTTTCCGTAGCTCTTCTGTCCAAATGATTTAAAACAACTTTGACCAGTGATTTCATGGACTTTCCTCTGCAGTTTTATTTGAAGTTGTGTGCAGGGTGTGTGTGTGTGTGTGTATCATATTGGGCTTGTGGACAACCTATTATATGGGTGACGTTCTCTCTCCACATACCTTCTGCTGGTACCACGTCTCGGCCTCGGCGCGGCTGCGATTGGCGATGTCCTCATACTGAGCGCGCACTTCAGCCACGATGGCGTCCATGTCCAGGTTGCGGCTGTTGTCCATCTCCACAATGACTGAGGTGTCCTTGATCTGGCCCTGGAGCTCACGCAGTTCCTGGAGAAGAGGTATATGTAGTGGGTGAGGATGGATGACAATGGATGAGATGAGATAGGGATAGAGCCAGACGTAAATGAAATAGTGATAGTGCAAAGAAGCAAGCAAACAACTAAAGTATGGTTTATTTTCCTTACCGCCTCATAGACGGCCCTGAGGAAGTTAATCTCATCCTGGAGGGCGTCAACCCTGGCCTCCAGCTCAACCTTGTTCATGTAGGCACCATCCACATCCTGGAAGGGGAGGGGAGAGAATTTGTATTGGCAATGGCTCTGATGTACGGCATAATTTCTTCCACTATCATTAAAGGCATGGTGCAGTAACAGGGACTGGAATTCACAATTCTACTGTGGGTCCACTGAAACTCACTGACCTTCTTGAGGAGCACGAACTCGTTCTCCACAGAAGCACGCTTGTTGATTTCATCTTCATATCTGACAGAAAAGCACAGAGTTGAAAAATGAGTTGTTGGAAGTTGTTGTTCTGTGACTCCTGTTTCTTTTATGACTCGTGCTTTTGAACTCACTTGTTCTTGAAGTCCTCCACCAGGCCCTGCATGTTCCTCAGCTCTCCCTCCAGCTTGGTCTTCTCGTTGCCGAGCCCGTCCAGCTGTCTGCGCAGGTTGGCGATGTAGGCCTCGAACATGCCGTCGATGTTGGAGCGGGTGGTGGTCTGGTCCTGCAGGAGGCTCCACTTGGTCTCCAGCATTTTGTTCTGTTGCTCCAGGAAGCGGACCTGTATACAGGAAGTGGCATCATTGGTCAGGTTTAGATCCAGTATGAATAGGGGAAGTATGTGTTTTTGTGGTGAAATTCAAAACAATTCATTGACGTTCATATTCAGAGATTCATGTGCTTAGTGTATTATGGGAAATGTTGCCCATGTTTGTTTTCATTGCAACATTTCCATGACAGTGTAATTCTAAAATATATAAGTGGATTAAATTTACGGCCCGGCTTGTGCATGATTAGACACGCTCACTCTGGGGTAACAACGATGTTTGCTTTCTTTGATTTAAGTTCCTCAGGTGATCCTTCCATAGTGCCACGCCTGTGTGTGTGACGTTCCCACATAAAAGCCCTTCTGTGCACACATATTGGCAGCTGCTGTATTAAAATATCCCCGCAGGGCTGGGATGTTCTCTGGAGAGTGCAGATCTCTCTACACACTGTAGCAGTGCTTGTCCTAGTGAGGTCATTTTGTTGAGAACAACTGACGTGATCCTAAGAAACAAGTTTCAACTCCTTCTCCAAGGAGACAAAAAATACCTTACATGCAAGATACAGTCAGAGTACAGTACAATCAAGTATCAGGCAGACAGGAGTTTAGACCCCTCCCTCCATTTGGGGTGTGTATGTGTGCGTGCAAGTTTGCTTGGGGAGTGTTAATGCGAGGTCTACAGTGCCACGCCTCAGCCTATCCCCTCCTATTAAACCTGAGGTTACTCCTCCCTAGCCTCCAGGATGCATAGTTTTAGTGAATGAACTTGCCTGCCTCAACCCCCCATAATTAATACTATAGAGGCCTGGTTTTACATGCCTAAGGGTATTAACTGTCATATATTGTGTTATAAATTACAGATCTTTATTCATTTATTGATTTGTGCAATATTACTATTTCATACAATGATACAAATGATCACTAAAACCGCTGGGTTTTTATTCTGCAGGTTTTTTGTATTATATTGTACTACGTAAGTAAGCATGCTTAATTGCTAAATCTTTTATTTTGCATCTTCTATTTTTCAAAAAGAAAGGCTTCTATGAATTAACTGCATGTGATCAGTTCACCTGTATGAGCAAAGAGTAGGTGTGGTTTGTACACCATGTATGAAAAGCTGACTGAGCGTTTTCACACGCAGGGTGTGGCTAACTTCTTTTTCATCTCTCCCTGAGAGAAAAAGTCCCTCATCGTCACAGTGTTCATAAGCCCAGTGGAACTGAGGTCTCTAATTACACATTAAAGTGCAAGGAAGGTGCATCTTAAATAAAAACTCCACTGTTATTTTATTCTTGATTACGTCAAGTATTACATATTCTTGAAAACGTCTTGCCACTTTCTATCTAGAATAAATAATTAAAAGTTAATGCAAAAACTTTTGATAAGGTTGCGTGTCATGCATTGCAGGTAGAGTTTACATGGCGTCCACTTTCAGCTCCATTGAAGGCCTGTGAGTCCTTGCTGCCATGGGAATGGATGATAACCTGATCCCCCTCTTCCCCTCACACAGAGAGAGCGCGCGGTCACCGGATACTGCCGGGCTAGAGTTTCCTACCTCAACCCCCTTCCCTCTCACTCTACAGAGAAACAGCTTGCAAGGGGCCAATTATGCTCAAAGGGAAACTGTTCACCAGCAGCAATCTGCTTTCAGTTTCAGTGTAGTGGCTAGTTGCTGCACAATGGGGCTTTGAGAAGCATGTATGAGTTCATGTGAGGTGATTAGAAAAGCTGCTGTTTCGGCACGTTCCATTTTAATAGACAGCGAATGAATGCTAATGTGTTTATTAGTGTTAGTTTTCAATGCCTGCTCTAGCTAGGCCCTTAGTGTGCAAAGTATCCAGGTTTGGATCAGTTGCTGTGTAATATTTAATGAGCCCAGGGGGCTCTAGAGAGAGAGAGAGAGACTGTCTATTGCAGCTATTCAGGTGTGATGATTGCACTAAGCAATGAACACTGTTGTATACAGTGCAATCACCATCTATTCTTAATGCTTTATTTGCATTCATCTCAACACCTAAATGCACACTCACATGAAATTTAAAATCTCAAAATATTCCATACTGGAATATATGACATGCTTTAAACAGACACATTTAAAATTAAAAAAAGAAACTCGGTTAACATTCTTGACGTGATTTGGGGATAAGCTTGACAGAGATGGAACAGACAGACAGGGGTCATTTACCTTGTCAATGAAGGAAGCGAAGCGGTTGTTGAGGGTCTTGATCTGTTCCTTCTCCTGGGTACGGACAGTCTGGATCGTGGGGTCGATCTCAAGGTTCAGGGGGGCCAGCAGGCTCGAGTTTACAGTGACGGCTGTGATGGGGGCTATCATAGGGCCACCACCGCCACCTCCCATGCCAAGAAGAGACCCTCCAAAGCCACCGCCACCGCCACCGCCACCGCCACCGCCCATGCCACCGCCAAAACCACCGCCAAAACCACCGCCATAGCCACCAGCCATGCCTACGCCACTGCTGCCGCCAAAGCCTCCGCCCATGCCTCCGCCCATGCCTCCGCCGACAGCCATGGAGCGCCTCACGCTCACGCCACCACCGCCTAGTGACATGGTGCCTAATGATTTATATGCTCCACCGCCGAAACTCATGCTACTGCCACCAATTCCTCCAAATCCACGACTCGAGCTGCGGGTGGAGCCTCCGCCTCCGCCTCCGCTACTGCTGTAGACTGTAGACGTTCTTTTCATGCTGACACTCATGGCTGGTTCTGTTTCCTCGGTGAGGGGATGAGCAGGAGAGAAGGAAGGGAGCAGAGAGAGAGACAGAGAGGTTCGGCAGAGCAGTGGAGCTCACTAAGAGGAGAGTCGAGTCCCTCTGAGTGTCCTCTCTCTGTTCACCGCAGGTTTTTATGGGCCTCCGAGCGAGGAGGAGTTTCCACTGAGCTCCATCTGCTCTCCGCCTCCCTCTTGACCCTCCTCCATCTACCTGGCCCCTGGAAGGCAGGTAGAGAGGCTCGGAGCAGCCCAGCCCGTCAGACAGGTAGCAGTGCCATCCCCTGTAAGGTGATCGGGGCCCGGCACGCCCAGGTGCTCGCAGAGGAATGGCATCAGGGCCTGGGGGGAAAGGGAGGAAAGACATGTTGGCAAAGACTTTTACTTAAATAGCTGGGGGCTTTCAGTGGGGTGGGGTGGGTAAAACTGCACTCACTGTTCCACTGTTTTCTCCTGTTCTTATTCTTGCAAGAAAGACGCATGCTAAATAGCATATGATACCTTAGAGCTTTAACGAAAGCTGAAATAGGTATTAATCAATTTGCTTTTCAATCAGTTACCATGGTCTTTCTCACTGCATTTGCAACACACACATTCTGCCAGGCTGTTTTCAAAGCTATGCATGCATGTGCTATATAAGTAGGCATTTGTGCATGGCATAAATAATGGGTCAAGGAATGCAAGTTAACATTATACTTTAAGGAGATGCAATATACTGGACAACACAATTCACTTAACACACTTCGATAACACTGCAGTAGCCTGTACTGATGGTTTGTAGCACAAAAAGCAAAACCCTCAAACCCTCCTCTACTGAAATTCTGGTAAACATCTGTCATCCAATGACTTTTGATATAAAGAGCACTTGAGTTCTCATTTGTGGAGAAAAACGCCAAACAATGTTTTTTTCCATCTCCGTTTAACAAGGATTCAGAAAACCTTGAGTGTGTTCTCCTCTTGCTAGTCTCTCATAAAAGTACAAAATTGCAATGAAGTTTCCTCCTAGACTTATTTTGTGTCTATAGGGGGCACTGATGGACAGAGTAATGCTACTGCAGGTGTCTAGTGCTGTAAATGTAAAGTTTATTATTATTGTATGTTTTGGTGTGTGTGCTATACACTATCATGTATTATTGCAAAGTTGACACTGGACCAGAATGCACCACAGTTTCCATGTTTCAAACCAATCTCTGCATGATGATGCCTTTCTCAAAGCCATCAGCCATGTTACTATATTAAGCAAAACATTCCTGAGATAATGCCTACATGTATATATAATACAATTTGTACTTTAAGTGCCCTCACATGCTTAGAGAGATTGCATGGGAAAATTCTTCAAGCGTTCTTCAGAGAAAGTAAAGAGAAAAGGAAGAAAGCAAAGCAAAACGCATATTGCAAGAGAAATGCAAAATCTTCCAGTCATGGTCAAGATGAAAAGATCTTCTCTATTTCTTATAAAAGGATGAACCCAGCGATGCACAAGGGATGAATGTGACTAATCCATGGTGTACTGGCCTTGTAAGAGTGGCACCATGGGCTAGGTATCGTAGAGGGGCAAGGAGAGCGAGGGGGGAAGACAAGAGATTAAGAATGAAGGGATGTAGGGATACACGGGATATGGATATGAATTCCAAGGTGATTTGTGTAATTCAGCTACTCTTTCGTTCATGTGTTTAGACCTGCAGCTTGCGGGTGCTTGAGGGGAAATACATACCGCCTCCAATACTCATACCAGTTTATGTCTTAGAAACTGTTTACTGTGTTGGCCAAGGCTAAGTTGGTGTTAATACCTGTTTTATTCAGTGGTGCATTGTGATTATTTCACGTCATTATTTCAACTTTTCAGCTCTTGTACAAAACGTTAAAGCTTGATTCTCTGTTGCATAAGTGACAGTTTAGAGAAGAAAGGGCATCAGGAGTCAAATGTAGAGCAGATTTCTTGTTCTGACTGATTTGGAACTGTTGATACCTGTTGAGGCCCATTAAAGTGGTATAGGTGTTGGCTTCTCTCTCGTCTCTCTGTGAATTGGTAGGCTCGAAATCAGCTGCAGGGCACAACTGAGCCACACCCCAGTAAAGGAAAATACCAGTGCTTCTTAGATCATTTTCTTCATCACACTTCTATGCAATAAAAATACACCTGGAAACAGAGTGTGCACATTTTTCGAATGGACATTTGGACTAATGGACAAATGTTTCCCAAAGCTAGAAACAAGAGAGTCAGCACTGTCATCATGTGGTCATGGTACTTTCTGTGGCTGCTCAGCTGAAAATTACTAGGATACCATCATTGTAGACACTCAAATTAACTTCAACATTTGGACTTAAAGTAGCATCCAAGATCACTGGAATTGCATTCTTTCCTCTTTTTCCATGTTGCTGTAGATGTGATTTGATGCCATTATTAGCCAGTGCCAACTACAATGCAACGTCTTAGCAAAAAGTAGATGGTGTTGCCGGTGTAAATATGTGTGAACTTCACTGCAAACTACTTGTGTGACTTAATTCAATTGTAGCTGAGCTGGTTATTCTATTATATTCTTATTATAGAACAACAGAAAAGAACAAGGAAGCTATTTCCTTGCAGAAAGCCAACACTGCCAGATTTGCAATGGTTAACAATGGCTTCAGGTTTAAATTGCGTGTTTCATTTCACCTTGTATGAACTGAACTATTTGAGTGAATCTGAAGCGGTGGAGAAAGTAAGGGAGAAAGTGTGGGAGGCGTGGTTTACCTGACCCTCCTTCCCAGCCACCCACCTAAGGGCAGTGGCTGAATCTTTTTGCCAAATATGGTAATACCTGATTTGAAGGCTACCTTATCTCATTTGGAGACATTTAACAACTGTCATGTCAATACTGTTTCATAAGCTTACTTGTTCATGTCATGCTGCAGGTTTATGTGTGTGCACAGCCTGCAGTACATACTGTGTGTGAATAATGTGTTTGGCTGTATGGAGAAGCTTAACACCTACAGGTGAACTGCGGCATGTTTGTTTTCTGTGCATATACAGTTCCTATATGAGACACATGACTGCGCTGCAAAAAGGATAATTGATTTGTCAAACAATTTCTCCCTTTCCCTAAAACCTTTAACCTATCCAGAGAAAATGACAGTCAGCAGGGTTTTATAACTGCTACACTCCCCACCCTTCATATATCCTTTCACCTGTCACCAAATTACCTTGGATTATGAAGCAAAAGCTGTACACCTTTCCTTAAAGGCAGTGGCACCTATAAAGCTGCCACAGCATCTCATTTGATCTCCCCTGATATGACAGGTGACATTTCAGGCTTTCCTGTCAGCGCATGTCGTGGAATGTTGGCTTGTTCGGTTGCGCTGTGAGAGCCAACCTTCAAATGGGAATTTACTCTATTGAAACTTGGCAAGGGGAACTGCTGAGAAAAGCGAGAGCAATTATGTGAGAGCGAATTAATCCTGACAGTCCTCTGGCACATTTAGTACCAGCTATATTATCATGATAATTAGGACAGTGTTTGTATTACATTATGCGGCAATTTGATACTTCACCTTATCTCTCTTCACACTTTAGGGCAACCTGTTTCTGCCATTGCTCAGGGCATGAACATCTAATCAACCATGCGTTGTTTGTCACATCTTAATGGCTGTGACAGGTGTGTGAAGCCCATCTAGATGCACCAGAGAGAACTAAGTTATGCATGAATCAAAGTCCCTGACTAACATCTAACACAACACACATTCCATGTAAAACATAAAACTGGACATATATTTTTTTCAAGTCACATTCAACCAATGAAGGGATTGCATTATTAATGACAGTAATGATAATAATAAACCAAATTATCATATCGGATCACAGTGACTCCTTTTTGTCTGTGGTTCATTAGGTTCACACCGCCTGGTTCAAAGCCAACCAGGGGCCAGATGTATAAAAGATGCGTATGCATAAAAAGAATGCATATGTCACTTTCCACACAGAAATTGGTATAAAAAATAGAGAAGGTGCTGTGAGAATGTGTGTACCGCCACCCATGCTTTACACCATGCGTATACACACTTTTATGAATGAGCTGAGCTGAGTGTGACACTGCAACATGGCAAAGACAAGGGTAATATAAAAAACGGAATTTGGGCGACATTTCATTTGGAGCCTTAATCTTTTCAGAACACCAGCCTATTAGGTCTCAGTAGAGTTTCATATAATGATAACATTTATAGATGTGTGTTAACATCCTTTTTTCAACAAGCATGAAAGTAAATGGGTTTCCACATTGTCACCAAATTGCACAGTAATGTGGGCATAAGAATAACGCACATCAGATCAGAAATCAGACCTGCGCATGTGTGATCAATCAGGCTATTATGGATTACAATATAGTGGCTGTTCAATACAATGCAATACAATGGCTGCTATGGCGCTGTTAGAGGCCAAACCAGGTTCAACAGAGGCGTGTCGACACTCACTTATGGCTAATTGTGGGAAGTGGGCATTAGTTTCACGATGATTGAGATTTATAAAACACAACAATGCTTGAGTACTACATCAGCAGGGTTTTATAAATCTGAAGAAAAGACTGCGTATGCATGTTTTTAGTTTTGTGCATACACAGATTTTTAGTTATGAATCTACACAGAGTTTGATGTGTCTGTCCCCAGGGCGAGAGTGAAACTTGTCTTCTTATCCCTGTAGGGGTTGGTATAAAGGCCAACATGTTTATCAGTAAGATTCTCCTCTAAGCGATGCGCTAAAGGTTAAACCAATTACCATGGTTTAGAGCAGCAGTTGAATTATAATGGATAATAACATGTGAGATCTGTTGTGACCTTGTAGGAATCTACGTGAAAAGGTGACTTATCATTAACCTTGATGCCACATTATGTGTTTTAGTCCCATAAAAGGGTACAGACAACAAGTAACAACAACGCCCGGAAATATTTTCATTTGAATTGAAGGTGAAAATAATGACTAACAGAAGTCATTTATTACCTCTGCCAACCGAGTTGGGGGGTTATGCTTTGGCCCGGCCCGTTTGTCTGTCTGTCTGTCTGTCTGTCTGTCTGTCTGTCTGTCTGTCTGTCAGCAGGATAACTCCAAAAGTTATGAATGGATTTGCATGAAACTTTATAGAAAGTTTGGTCATGGGGAAAGGAAGAACTAATAAACTTTTCACACCGATTGGCCAAAGGGGGGCATGGCAGTGGCCGTGGCTTCTCATAAAAACACATATAACTTTCGAACGGATTTACGTAACATCAACCTTTGCGTGCCTGTCAGCAGACAGAAGAAGAGGTAAACCCTCCATTATTGGCCCAATCAAACAACATGGAGGCACTGGAGAGATCAAAACTTGGTCCAGTGGTAGAAGAGCGGCCCTAATGGCCACTGAAGTGATATAGAGCTGATCGGCCATGTGTTTGGCCAGGTGTTGTGGGCTGAAATGCTTAAAAGTGGCTAGAATTTGAGCAGGCAGATCTCATGTGAAATTTCAGGTCCAGTCATGAAAATATGTGCATCTCCTGATGTGAAACAAGTTGGTAAAAAAAGAAATTAACTTTTAGTGACAATGTGACATGTGGAACTGGCGTATATTGACAATTGTATAGCGTTGGCGGAGGTATGCGCTCTACTGAGTGCCATCTAGTTAAATTTGCAATGATTGATTTATTGTGAAAATGATTGGGTGTGTTGGGTGGAAAACAAATAAGAGTAAAAAATGTAAAAGAAAACAGGGAAATGGGAGATAAAATAAAGAAGGAATATTATTTGCTACGTTTTTTAGACTGATAACTTGACGAGGAGGTAAATCACAAATCAATGATTCTCTACAAATTTCACAGCATTTTTGTTATTGTCTATTGAGATGAGTGCATTTTTTTTTTTTTATTCCAAAACGTTTTGTATCCATGGTGCAGATTTATTGCACAATATTTTAATAACAGCAATGATTTCATCATGCAAGCAGTAAATCTCAGGTTTAATAACAAATACTTATCCATAATAATTTACTTTCATGCCTTCAGTGTGTCACTCTTTTCAACTGATGGATGCCTCATTTTGGATTTAACCTTATACAAAAGCCAAAGCTGAGTTCCTCCACTTTAGTTCACTGTTGCTTAATCCTGACCTGAGCTCTCTGCGAACAGCGGAAACCCACTTGAAATTCCTATGGTCAAGGTGTGGTGCAGACAAACACCACATCTACGCACAGTCCTACTGCACTTCTGAAGGACTACTCCCTCCCTCACAGTCACACAGGCAAAATGAGAGTTCCACAAAAGCCACTATAAGGGAGTGTTAGTGGACCTCGTCCATCCAGCCTGAGGGGAACTCCGCTGCATGTCAAAGGAAAATAATGATGACACTCGCCACACCTTCAGTCACTAAAATTTAAAGAGCTGAATGAGGAAGATTCTACAAAATGTAAACTACCGACAGCACATACTCAAGTTTCTAGACTGATACAGAATGGCCAATGGAACAGTCTACACACGGCATGTTGCGTCTGTGTCGGATTACACGTATGCATATTCATGCTTTCTGTCAGTCAACGCATATTGTGTAAAATAATGGCTGCGTCTTCAGCAAACTATGAATGCAGGACAAGTAACATCTTTCAGCATGGTGAGAATGTACCAGTTCACTGGGCAAGGCTGCTCTGTGAAGCTATTCTAATCCTTTGCAACCACACCCTGCACTACAATACCCAGGGGGCTAACTGGCACAGCGGAGGCAAAGCTGAACTGGAAGGGTGGCACCGCAGTGTGTGTTGTGTGTGTGTGTGTGTGTGTGTGTGTATGTATGTGTGTGTCCATTTGCTACCCTCTGACCAGTCATATCATGTATGTATCTTGTGTGACTATTTGATGAGACCAACATCAAAGAAGCAATTGTTAATCGGAGCTGGCAAAGACCAACCACACCCTGACAGTGTGTGGTTGTCTGCATGCTGCATGTAAGTGCAACATGTAGTTTGTCGTGTATAACCATGTGTTTGGCGTGGAATTTTCTTCTTCTCACAGGATAATACCAGTGCAATGTTAGTTTTTTCCAATAACCATTAATGTCCATGAAAAGTCTCAACCCACCAATGTATTTGCCACAGTCAGAAGGTGTTGCTGTCTGTTCTACTGCAGGTTTGCCCGGCCTCCTGTAAGTCATAGGCTCCCATGGTTTTCAAAAATCCATTAACAACAGCTCAGAGACAAACTGCTGTGTTGACTAGCATAATCCATCATGTTGAACAGCATGTGGATGGTAGTTTTTCCTAACATGGCTTTATCATGCAGCTAATTATCGAGTTTAATGGGGACTATTTTCACTTGCACAACTGTTACATTCTTCTGGTGGCAGCAAAGAGGCAAAACAAAACTCATGGCAGAGTAGGAGGCAAATTTGCACAATGATCTCTTCACGTTCAATTCTGGCAGAATGGAACGACTTTTGATATGATTGCAACTGCAATGATTGTGGCCTTTATAAAGTCATGTTTGGAAAAAATACAATGTGCATGCTGTACAACATGATGTGTTCCATTGGTCAACGTTGATTGATGAATGGTGTCCCTATGGGCAGAAATTTTTCTGTCTGAGTTTGAATGGCAGAAGACGTGAGGCTATCCAAGCTCTGATGACAGCAATGAGGTCAAATTCCTTACCACTAAGACAGAGGTAGCCCATTGGAAAAGCACTGAGCAAATTTCAAAGATTCAAGACATTGTTATTAATGGGAAAATCAGCCTGCATAAAGGTACACAGCACACTGCAATAAAGAGATATAGTACAGAAACATGCAGTAAATGACACATTATATAAAACCATGAAAAGAAGTAGTTTGAATGACTGAGTAGACAAGAGGACTATGGGAGCCGTCAATACTGTAAAATTCAGTGCAAAACTAACATTATTTGAAGGATGCCCAAAGTACCTAGTTTAGCACATTACATTTGTACACTTTGACCTACACTGTTGTTACACCTTTAGTGCATTTAATATTATTGAGACTTTCATCAAGTACTTACAGAGTATGAGCATGTACTAGAGGTGTAATAAATTTCCAAAGCTTAGTACATGGATAATACACTTGAATAATACCGTTGTAAAGTGTTTCCAAGATGAAGTTTAAAGTAATAATCCATGACATTTTCATATAAATAAATGTCCATTTTGCTACTATCACCAATTGCTATAACACAACAGTGATTCAACCTATACCCAGTTCATGAAAGATTTTACATTTGCTGACACCCAGTGTCTGGTAGCTCTTTCCCAGTGTTGTGTCCAAATTTGTTTCCCCTAAAAAAAAGTATTTCCCCCGGTGGTGTGTCATCACCTCGATTTCACACCAGGGGAGTAGATAAAATTCTTTCAATTTTTATGAAATTTTTATCAAAAGAAAGTAACCTACCTAGTTGCCTCATAATGAGATCAGACCTCAAACCACGAGTGTCCATTCATTCTACAAAGAAGTTGTCAGGGTCTACATTAGTCTACTTGTCATTTATTAAGTGTGTTCCACCATGATAATTTCCCTAGGGGACACAAATTTTGGCACAACACCGGAAAAAATCCTCTGGTGCACAGGAAGTGATGAACTTTACATTTCCGGTTTGTTTGGAATAAACAGAAGAACTGGGTAGTTAGCATGAGCAGTGATAGCCACCATGGCTGAACAGACAAAGAAGAGAGAAACTCAAACTGCATCAACAGAAAATCCAAGGAAAAAGACGTCACAGTACTGGACACACTGTTTGATTGACAGGTGATCTCTGGGAAGTGCAGTGCAGAAACACCACAGCAATGAGCGCTGAGCAACAAAGATGGAGGCCAAATGAGAAAACACAAAATCAAAATCTCACGGATTATCAATGTAACTCCTCTTTCTGCATGAAGTGAAGTTTCACCTGAAATGTCAGCAACAGAAACACAAACAAGACCAAAACTGAATTTACAGGCTTGTACAGTACTGCCGCTGCAGGCGTTTTGTTGAGTATATTCCATATCATGAATTATACCATGTAGCCCCCAGCAGTGCATGAGACTTTTAATGAATTCACACACTACACATGCAAAATATGTATTGAAATATTCACTTTTATGGTGCCGTGTGGAATGAATGAGATATAGTCCGGAGATAAGTCATGGGAGGGACTAGTCTCCGATGTGCTTGTTCACTCTCAGAGCGTGAGACAACTTGCTCGCAGTTCAGCTGTTACATCATCCTTTTTCTCACAGGCAGCTGCAGAATCAGAACAGATCAAACTGAAGTTTAGAAAAGGCCCTACAGTGCAGGCTGTGTTTTTTTTTCATCAGTGGATCAGTACTTTCACTGTGAAGGTCCGCATGCTGTCATTTACGGGCATATTTCTGCACAGATTGTACTGCTCCAGCAACTCTCATCAGAAGAGAGTACAATTCACTTAGGCATGCTTATCAGTACGCTGTAATGATTTATGGGTTTAATGCAAGGCTGTCATTATGTCACTCCCTGAAATAGCTGAAGGTAATTGATGTCGCATCTTCAAGGCGTGTACATTCAGAGAATAGCACTTTGTCTCGTAGAAGTTAGAACTTGTGCTAACTCAGCTTTGGTTCAAGTTTGGGAGCATGTGGTCGGGTGGTACAGCTAAAGGAAATGTTTGAGGAAATCTGGTTTTGAAACCTTGGACCACACACACTTGCTTTATTACTTGACATTTTGTAAACATAGTTATTTGCATCGGAGGAAATCAAATGTGGTTTAATGTGAGTTGGACGCATCTTGAAATTGTCACTGTAGCTTCGGTGTAACATTGTCAGCTGTGTCACTTGCAGCAAGTGAAGGTAATTGATGGTGCACCCAGAGGCATGACTGCACCTGCATGTATAGTTAACAAACATTGTTTCAGAAGCTAGCATGTGATGCTTGTTGGGTGGAACAGCCAAACAAGAATAACCAGGGAAGTTCCTGAGGGAAGACTGAAGCCCCTGCAAAGTAACTCATCACTCATCCCTTATTTTACTACACTGTTAGTATGCTTATTTAAAACAAAAACCATAAGAGCATACTTTTTACCTTTGATGTACTTGGAAAAGGTACACTTGAGAATACTCTACTTAGGCTTGTACTTGTACTTTTAATGCTACTGCGACTTGTTGAATGCTTCTTTTTTGCAGAAGGTACAGCTGATGAAGGCTGTGATATTTGTCTACTGTTGACGAAATGTACTTATTGTAAGTTGCTTTGGACAAAAGCATCTGCTAAATGACATAATGTAATGTAATGTACTTTAATATACTCAAACTTAAAAGTGGTCCAATGAAGTCACAAGAAGTTCAAATATACCTTAGTACACAACTCAACTAATAGTTTACCAAAGTTAGTACACTTCTTATACTTAAGTATACTTTAAAAAATACATTTCAAGTTGACTTTTTTGTAAGGGATATACAGTCTTTATGGCCCAGTCTCCCTTGCCTGGGTCCAGACCTTTGAATCCGCCCACTCCACCGAGTTGACTGCTTCTGGTCTGGCATCGTGACACGAAACAGCGGTTTCTCTCGGTTGAAAAATGATCGGTCCAATGAGCGCCGGGGGGGACTAACGATTAGCCAATCAGCGCCACGGGCGGGACTAACGCCGTTGTCAAGCTGTTGTCAAGCGTTGTCAAGCTGTGCGCCGGAACCAAGGAGGAGTAATAACAACAATGGTGACCGCTGTAGACAAGGTAGACACTGCTATCGAGGCTGTTCTAAATCGATTAAAAGTACCAATTACTTTGAAATCCGAACAGCACTCTGCTTTGAAGGCATTTATTCAAAGGGGAGATGGTTTTTTCGCATCAGTGTCGACTTAAAATGACGTTAGATTCAGGCGGATACGTTGGTCTCTAGTGATTGGTTAGGGAAAATCGAATCCCCCTCCCCCACGGAAATTGGTTAGAGTGGAGGCAATGTCAGACTGAAGATGGAAATGGAGTGTACCAAGTTGACAATTCTGTCTGATATCAGGCAACAGTCTCCCTGCTCTGTTACAAACATTGCCATTAGTGGGGAAACTGCAAAACCAACAGGCTCACCAGCCTCTTGGAGATGCTTTACATTGGGGTTTTAGAACTTTTTTTGCCATAGGACCTAGGCACTTGCCCTAACCTAAACTTGTCCTAACACCCAGGCTCATAAAACAACAACAACAATTTGCTAGTCCGGTTATTTTGCGATCCACCAGGATTAGGACCACAACCAATTTTCATTTTCAAGTTAAAGAAAACAGAAAGAAACCAGGACACTAAACTGGCACGCTTCCCATTGCCAACCAAGTGCCCTGTCTTTGGTTTTGTGTTACCCTATTGATTCCCGAGAGGGAAATTTTGTTTTTTTCACCTGCCCCCCACCACAGGGAGCTCAAAGTACAGGGTCACCCAGAGGTGGGATTCAGTGTCTTGCTCAAGGACACTTCAGCAGGGTGCGCACTTTGGATCGTAGGGGATCAAACCCGGGACCTTCTGGTTTCGGGACGTTCTCTCTAACAAGTGAGGGAGTAGTTTCAATCTTAATGTTTTCTTTGCACGTCTGTTTCTGTTGCTTCAGTTTGTTGTTGTTGTTGGCAAAGGCTAAACAGCAGAATTTATTGGATTGATGTCAAAAGGATGAGATAAATGGCATCGACGCTCTGACTGCATGCACATTCCTGAGAGGTCATCCTAGGTAGGGAGGCATGTACGCATGTTCCCACATACACCTCACCCTTCACTATGCCACCCAGTCACTCACCCTGTGTTCTGCACCCAAGAGAAACAATTATACATGAAACCGGTGATTAAAACCTGACTATTTCTTCTTTTCCCATGGTTAGTCACCTCATTGTGAGTTAAGCTTCCCAACTGTCTCCAACTTGACAACCTGGACTGGTGTTTTCTGAAAAGCTTTGACTAACATCGGCCCTGAAAGTCCATTTGAATGCACAGTGAAAGTGCAAAAATTACATTTCTTTCTTTATTCATCCTTTGCACTCTGCAACCTGCCACAGCCTCAACCTGTCACAAAAATAATGGAGATAATAACAGCAGTGTATCAAAACCTGTCAGTTGAACATCCTGAGATGGCATCAAAAGAAGTTGGCACAACCTCAAATAGTTTTGGATTATTGCAAGTATGTTGTACAGGACAGTATTTAAATATTAAGTTTGTTCCCACACTTCTGTATGTGTACTTGCACTTCACAATCATTTTGTTGCATAAATAAATATTAATAAGTGCCGTAACTGTGCATGTTCACGCTTGATGCTGCACTGAGAATGACAGGTTTTCATAATAAATCTGACACAACTGTAAGATTGTGCAGATTCAGTGTCCTTTATGCAAGAAGTGCTTATTAAAGGGTAACTTCGGTATTTTTCAACCTGGACCCTATTTTCCCATCTTTTTGTGTCCAAGTGACTAATGGGGACAACAATTTTTGAAATTGGTCCAGTATTGAGCGAGATCGCTTCAGTTGGCAGCCGCGAAACGAGCTGCAATGTAATCCGACGGGGCAAATGTGAACCGTCAATGTACGTCCACTAAAAGTGCTTGTTTTTGCCACTGACAGGCTCAGATTGTTATTATAAGTGTCTGACAACATTATGGAAAGGACCCTACAGAGAAATTAAATGTTTTTCTTTACCTTTCGCTTGATCCGGTCTATGTAACTTCCTGCAACAACTCAACTCTCGCGAGACTTGGTTACACACAGACCGGATCAAGCGAAAGGTAAAGAAAAAGGTTTAATTTCTCTGTAAGGTCCTTTCCATAATGTTGTCAGACACTTATAATAACAATCTGAGCCTGTCAGTGGCAAAAACAAGCACTTTTAGTGGACGTACATTGACGGTTCACATTTGCCCCGTCGGATTACATTGCGGCCTGTTTCGCGGCTGCCGGCTGAAGCGATCTCGCTCAATACTGGACCAATTTCAAAAATTGTTGTCCGCTTTAGTCACTTAGACACAAAAAGATGGGGAAATAGGGTCCAGGTTGAAAAATACCGAAGTTACCCTTTAAGACTCTGTATGCCTGCCTAGAAAAGAGAAAAACAAAGGTTTGCCGAGGGGGAAAGCACATGCTGTAGAGACTGTGTTAAGCGATACCACAACTTGTTCAACATAAACCAGCTCAAACTAGTCACACCCGACTGTATATCCAGCTCATAACGCTTTTATGAGGTGTCAGCACTTTCCATCATATTTCCCTCACTTTTACATTCACCTTTTCTTGTTTTTTGACTGATTTATGGTGAGTCTGCTTCTCCACCCCACCACTAGGCAATGGCTTGGTTACCTGGAGCAACTAATGGGCCAACTATGCGCTGAGCAAAGAATGCTAACCACCCCAAGGTACAGCCACACCTCCAATCATGTCTTAGGCGTAAGACAAGTGCATTGGATTTCTCTCTCTCTCTCTCTCTCTCTCTCTCTCTCTCTCTCTCTCTTTCTCTCTCTCTCTCTCTCTTGCTTTCTCTCCTTCTTCACTCGCGCACACTATTACACACTAACTGTGTGGAAATCTCCTAAAATGCTAGCTGTGTCGTTAGCAATGCACACCCATGCTACACTCATTCCACATCTACCGCAATTCCTTTTCAGAAAGGCTCCGAAAGGTCAATAACTTTAACTACCGGTTTGAATGTAATTAACCACATGCCACTGGAGTCACTTTCCCTGAATGAGCAGCCCAGTTGTCTCAGCTATCAGGTGACGAATATGTCTGGTACCTCCTGGCTGACATTCCTCCACAGGTTGCCAGATCCTGCAGGCCTTTAGGTGCTTGAGAGCTTAAAAGGGTCAGGGCCAAGATGTGTGAATTTTTGTTGTACCTGCTTTTCCTGCAGATTTCGACTCCGATATGCTAGCGGTGCAGAGTTGCCTTCACCTCTTTGAGTGAAGTCAGTTTATTAGCACCTGTTTGAGTCGCTGTAGTTGCGTTGCACATTCCTGTGGTGGTTTGCAAAACAATGCGCCGTTATGAGAGCATGACAAAACTTTACCCACTGGATGTAGCATCTGTTATTTTTGCTTGATTTATGTCTCCCCCCCTCCGCCCTTGCACACACACACACACACACACACACACACACACACACAAATAAACCGACAAATGCACACACCCACGCACACACACATACACACACTGTCTTCATGCTATTTTGCATATTTTTTCTCCACTTTTTGAAAAAAAAAAATTACAGCATAGTGGTTGGAGATGGATTTGGGTGCTCTGCTTTTCACTCCTAGTAATTGATCAGATTCGATTTTTATTAATAAGGTTTCCTCATATATCATTCCTTGATCACCTTTACTCTTCGTACCACTCCTTAAAACAGCCAAGAAAAAAAAAAAGACAGAAGACAGGCTCCAACAAGAACTATAAGGCCACCTCAAACCCCTCTGGAGCCAAATCCATCTTCCTTTTTTTCCCCTAAAATCTGACTTGTTTCAGGCTTGGCGAGTTACGCCAATGCCTTGCCTGAGCCTGCATTCCGCTGGCGGTGTTAATGACAAGCCTTGCCCACAGGCACCTAGAGCCCAGTAAAGGCTGTATTAAGTGTGTAGGGTGAGTCTGATGAAAAATGACATTTAGAACAATGAATGTGCTGACATTGCACTAACACTGAGCCCCTGCACACCTGCACTTGAGAAGCCCCTCCATTTTAAGGCCCTTCCTTTGATTATGTAATATCAACCTGCTCAGACTGACACTTAGGTTAGGTTCAACTTTATCATAAAAACATGTTTTACAGACAACTGTAGTCATTCTGTAAGCCCATGCGGCATAGAGTTAGAATCATTGGAGATACTTATAGTTTGGAATTGTTGTAGTACTGAGTTTGTTTTGATGGTAAGAAAGCTGTTTTAAAACCATTAAAGGATAATTACGGTTATTTTCAACCTGGGCTGTCAAGCATAAAAAGTGATTAAAACATGTCC
Source organism: Centroberyx gerrardi (assembly GCF_048128805.1). Classification (NCBI taxonomy): domain Eukaryota; kingdom Metazoa; phylum Chordata; class Actinopteri; order Beryciformes; family Berycidae; genus Centroberyx; species Centroberyx gerrardi. The sequence continues at coordinate 25,082,591 of NC_136010.1, read as the reverse complement.
TTTCAACACAATAACACTCAGAGTGCAATGGGACCTGCCTACATCTGATTTTCTGATAATCCATAACCTGAAACGTGCATATATTGCAGTATTAGATATGTTATTAACTAGTGTGAGCTAGTTGGCAAGTTGAAAGTTCAAGTAGTCTGATGCTGCATTCAAGTCATATCTGTGAAAAGCCGTTCACATCAGCCTCCTAGTGGTAATTACAAGTAGGATGCTGTGAGAATATTTTTTCAGGCTCTGATATCTCCCACCTAGGGGGTTTACTACGAAGCCATAGTATGGGATTAGTGAGCTGACTTAGGGCTTAACCCTGGCTTTTTGGTCTCACAATGATGGCTCACTTTATAGCAGGGTTGATTGCAAATGGTCATTTATGCTGCACAACTAACCTGCTCTGGCGCAGGTTAGGTTATGTTCAGGCTATCAGATCCAAACATAAAAAAGCCTGCTTCCTCACCAATCAACTCTCTGGAAAAATGGCATCACCACTCACATCCTATGGACTTTTTAAAATAACCATTATTGCAACAATTCCATTTACCAAACATGATATAAACAAAAACATTGCATCCAAATGAATGAGACAAATAATAAAAAGAACTGTGCAGGGGGATACTAGGCTGTTAAATTAATAGATAGTAAGAAGGGCTCATCGCAGGGCAACAGTGTTTGGAGACCAGCAAAACTACTTTGCTCTCCATGATGATTTATTATATCCGAGCAGGGATGGACTGGGACAAGAAAATGGCCCTGGACTTTTTGACCAGACCGGCCCACATCCAGCCTGCGAATATTTCACCATCCCCACCCCAGTGACGCATACATGAATACAGCAAGAGTATATGATGATCAATATTGTTAATTTAGTGTTAACCAAAGGTATAATATTGTATTTTAATTGAGATTAACTATTAATATTGAAATTTCAATAATAATTATTCAATTGTTAGTTAATATTTCCAATTGATAGTTAACTTTATGAGACTGATATGAGACAGATTTTTAGACATTGTAGGAATATTTATCTTACAATTTGTGCCACTTTATGAAAATTGATAACTCTAATGAGTGCCACTGTGTGAAAAGACCCATATTCCTTACATTAATATTACCCACATGGGTAGGAGGACATTCCCTACAAAAAGTAACACAAGTTGTATTCTATTCTACTCCATTTTATTCAGCATGAAGAAGGATGTCATTTTCACACATCTGTGTGTCTTGTTTTGGGACAATGCACACTTTGGCTAACCCAACCCCTCATTTTTTATGCCTCAGCTTCACGGGCCTTCATTATTCCTCAATTTCTCTGCCCCACCTTTTCGTTTTTCGGAAGGTTCCTTTCCGTTTTGTTAAGTTTTTCTCCAAAATACTACTGTCTGATCGCGCTGATCGGCTCATCTGACGCTCCGTTCGCGAGGTGTGGGGGCATCGCTCACTCACCTCTCCCTCTCTCCCTCTCCCTCTCTCTCTCTCTCTCGTTTATGAAATAGGCGGCTCAAAGTGCCGTGGCCACCGGCCCATAAAGCGAGCGGCCCACCGGGAATTGTCCCGGTCCTCCCGATGGCCCTGTATCCGAGATATAATCAATGCTTGCTGTGCCATTTGCCCATGGCCATTAAAGAGGGCCTCTATCAAGCAGCAGATAGCTTAGAAACTGTGGCCACACGCTTGACCTAGTATTTACTCTTGGTCTGGGTTTAAATAATCTTGCCATTAAAGACCTCTTTGTCTCTGACCATCTGTGCATTACATTTGATACTGTTTTCTGGTGACATAACCTTAAAAGAGCATGTAGATAATGACTGATAATTGTTGAAAAGATCTGGCCTTGATCCCTGTCTTAAACAATTTCAGACCCATCTCCAAATTACCTTTTATTTCTAAAATTCTTGAGAAAGTGGTTTTGGAACAACTTTTAAAGCTACACTAAGCGATTTTTTCTGACCACTAGAGGGTGTGTGGCTATTTGTTTATATCATTACGTCTCACGGAAATCTCCACGTAGCACACATTAGTTTCAGGATTAGTTACAGGGTCTGAAATCGCTTATTGCAGGTTTAAAGTTGTTGAATAATAACAATGTTTTTGATAAATTTCAGTCTGGTTTTCGTCAGTTGCATAGCACTGAAACCACCCTTCTCAGGGTAACTAACTATTGATGGCTGCTGTTACTGGAGACTGTTCTGTGTTGGTATTACTTGACCTTAGCACAGCCTTTGATACCACTGAACATGTCATTCTAATCAATATATTGTCTCAGTGGGTTGGTATTTCTGGGACTGCCCTGGACTGGTTCTCTTCCTACTTGTCTAATCGTAAATTGTCTGTTTGAATTGGTGATTTTATCTCGTCAGCTTCTGTGATTACATGTGGTGTACCTCAAGGATCAATTCTTGGACCAGTACTGTTATCTCTGTATATGCTGCCCCTAGGCCATATTATTAGTCATCATAACATATCTTTTCATTGCAGATGATACACAGTTGTACCTTACAGTCAAACCCAGTGACCTCAGTAAGTTGGCTACACTACATGACTGCTTAGCTGATGTCAAAGATTGAATGTCCCAGAACTTCTTACAGCTAAACTCCGACAAGACAGAAGTCCTTATCATTGGTCCTGAACACATCCCCAAACAAATTCAGCCGTTTCTCGGTCCTCTAACTTCTAACATCAAGTCTGCTTCTAAGCATTTAGGAGTAATTTTTGAATCTAGTTTAAATTTTGAGCAACATACAGAAAACCTGTCCAGTCATGCTTTTACCAATTTAGGAATATGTCAAAAATCTGTTTTGTCTTTTAGCAATACAGAGAGAATCATACGTGCTTTTATATCCTCACGCCTTAATTACTGTAACACCTTGAGCTGTAACTCAGCTTCAGATTGTGTAGAATTCTGCCACCAGGCTATTGACCAAGACAAAACATTTTTCACATATCACCCCAATTTTGGCCTCTCTGCACTGGTTGCCTGTGACTTTTAGAATCAATTGCATTTTATATTTCTGTTTTTCTCATTATGTTTTTGCACTTTATCCTTGCTCTTGCACTGTAAGTTTCTGTTTTTATACAAATAAAATGTATTATTATTTATTAGTTGACTGTAGTTGTCAATAATGAATGAAAGTTACTGTTGCATATTATGTGCGCTGAAATTATTTCATAGCATTCTCAAGAGTTAGTGAGTTGATTAGTGTAATAGATTGCACAGATGAGGCAACATTGTGAATAGAAAATCTACCGTGTCTTAATGACAAGGCAGTGATAAGCCTGTTTATTTATTTATCTCCTCCAGCAATCCTCTCCAGCCTTGGTAGCAGCAACAGTGTTAGTTTTCACTGTTACAATGTTTTTGTATTGCTCATATTTATTCATTTGTTCTTCTTGAGAGAAAGACACAAATGTTATGCATTTCTTTCCCATACCCACTTCTACAGTCTACATAACATGTTGAAATTGTCTGCAGCATATGTTTACATAATCCCATAATTATTCATAGTCTAAATAGTTTATTTTCTACTGTTTTATTGCTTCTTGTTATATTCTTGTGTGCTTTCATTCAATTTCCTTTTCCTCACTGAATCATATTACTTTTGCCGCTGCAACAACCTTATTTCCTACAGGGATCAATAGTTTCATTTTATCTCATATTAAATATACTGCTTTGGATTTGTCCATGTTGCATGTGATTGGCTATTTGTTACAAACCTGCACCTTTTATGTGAACACGCTCATAGCTGGATAGGTAAATCCTGGGTTGACAGAGCCAGTTAACCAGATAACCATCTCTGTGAGACCGGTTATCCAGGATTGCCAGGTTAGGTTTTGTCTAGCCAGCTAACGCAAAGATAGCCTGGCTATGTTGAGCTTCCTTGAGCACCTCCCTGGAGTCACAAATTGCATAAGTGTGTCAACACTAGTGGTAAACATAGCAGGGAATCCACTGATCAGCAGTCCAAGGTACTAAAAATCCAAACTATTAGTTATATTCACACTAATACCACGCTTACGAAAAGTGAGAAATATTTGTGGTTGATTGTGAATTTATAAATACAAATGAATGTCAGTAGGAGGTCTAAAACATACGCAGGCGGAACCTTACATGCGTAGTCTTTACTACAAATACCTGCAGGCCGTGACAAATTCACCAATTAAAACGAGGCACAGAAAATGTCACACAAGTTTCTGCTGAAATTTGCATCTTCTGAAAATGATCATAACGCCTCGATCATGGCCTGAGAGATTAAAAGTGAGAGCACTTAACTCATTTGACCTTTTATTCATCACCTGAACTGAGGCAGTGGGGGTAAGAGTTGTCAGATTTGCACAGCGATGCACCAGCTAGCTATTGCTCCAAGAAAAAGATGAACTTTGCCACTAGGGCTCTGTCAGTCATCACCTGTTGCTTAGTTAACACCTGTCACCTGCTGTAACCACAAACCAAAGCCTGCTTTTCTCTCCTGCTATTTGCTCTTACATGCATACTTTAGCTTTAGGATGCCGCGTCTTGGCCGCAGCCCCTGAGACTGGATATGCAAAACTCCAGTTACTGTAAGGAGTATGGGAAACGCTTCAAATTAGGAGAGAGAGAGAGAGAGAGAGAGAGAGAGAGAGAGAGAGAGAGAGAGAGATCGTGATACAACATGCAGTATGTGTTATATTGTGGCAGAATGAGGTAAACCAAACAACACACAAGATAAAAGAGTGAGTGTTAATCTCCAGGATAAGGGTATGATGCATTAGGTATTGTGCTTCTGACCATATTCTGGGTAAATTAGTATTTACATATACTTTTTCAAGTTGAAGTATTCTTTATGCCCTATGTTGGACTGGCAACCAGTCCAGGGTGTTTCCCTGCCTTCCGCCCCAATGCATGCTGGGACAGGCTCCGGCCACCCATGACCCTGAATAGGAATAAGCCGGTAAAGAAAATGAATGAATGAATGAATGAAGTGTTCTTTGCTGTAATTAGCACTTTATCTGTCATGATCTGAGTAGTTTTGTCGTGGTAAATCCCACACATCGCATACTGAAAAAATGGTAAAACAATCCTTCAGACGTATTTGCAAGTACTATTTGATCCAGGTCTGCATCTGACGAACACCTCTCAAGGTAAAGGACAGACGCTTCGCTGAATGGCGAAACTAGTGACACTAGTGAAACTTCATTAGTGAAATTGCATTCATGCTTAAAGAAGCATGAATGCAATGTTCTTTAACTTCAGACAAGGTTTAGGAAGATAGTTCCATTCCTAACTCCTAATCCAAGGATTTAAATGAACTGCTATCCATTAAAAGTACCATTATTCCTTAATTTCATAATTTTGTTCCATCAATTATGCAAGAGTTGGGCTCCCTTTTTTCAAATTTCATTTTGGAATTCTTCATTTTTGAGCTGTCCTTGTGTAATGTGTATGTGAGTACATCAAGTACATCATTTAAAATGGGGGTGTTTGTGAGACTTAACGACACAATACTGCCTCCCTATGGGAAAGCATAAAATAAATGTTAGCTCAGGTTGCGCCCTCCACTTCCTGAAAGGCTGTTAGGCTGCCCCACCTTCAAGGGTATTCCTCATTAAAGGGTAATCATTTGTGCTGGGACCATAAACAATTATACCATATGCTTTTTAAATCACCTGTAACCTGGTCAGTGACTCTACTGTAGATTAGTACTCATTTCCTGAGAAGCTAAGTGGACACATTTGAGCCAGTAAACTAACACGCGTGCGCGCACACACACACGCACACACACACACACACACAAATAGATTGTAATCATGATGTCTCACTGTGATTCCAAAAACACTGTGCCATTGTGTTTTCATTGCAGGAAATAAAATCTGGTACAGGCTCAGTAATCTCAGTGTTACACTTGCCCTGTTGAACCTACCAGCAATATGCTCTGTACATCTTAGGGATTCCAGACACACACAGGGTTTACATTAACAGTGGAGTAATAACTCATGAGTATGAACCCTCACTGCTACAGTACAAGCGCTCCCTCTGCAGGATAACATATGGACTCTGTTCTCATGGTGAGATAGTGCCACCTGGTGGTAAATAGCTGAAAATAATGAAACCCTTTTTTTAATTTCAATATTTTCTCCATACAAGTCTACCTGAAGTGGTCCAGAGCAGATTTGTGTGTGTGTGTGTGTGTGTGTGTGTGTGTGTGTGTGTGTGTGCGTGTGTGTGTGCGTGTGTTTACTGAGGCTGCATGCTATTTTTCACACAGTTATACCTGGGCCGCCCAGCACAACCACTACAGCCACACTGTAGGAGGCTAAGTGTTAACTGTTAAAGGTGCATTTATCAATATTTCTTCCTGCCTCATAGCACAAACAGACCATAATATATCTGTGGGGGTTGATAGAGTTGTTGATCCATACCATGTTGTAAATTATTACTTGCTGAGATTTCTGGCTTTTAAAATCCACTTTCTGGTCTGTACTCTGTTTAGGAGTTATTAAAAAAAAGTTAATTCATTCATCCCTCCCTCGCAAACTCCATCCCTTTGTTCATCCCTTTGTTCCTTCTTTCTTTCTTTTCTTTTTGTGAGTGATGCATTCAGAGCTAAAAACAAATACAGCGGAGAAAAAAATGTTTCAGTAAACACATTTTATTTGGTTTGGTAGCAAAAACAGCACCTCAGGACAACAGTATGATGTGGGCAGCCTCCTAAGGGGTCGAACAGTTACAGTTACAGGACACACACTGGGAAGACATGCACTACCTACTGTAGCAGGCATTTTTAAGACATTAGTTGACCAAAAACACTGAAGCACTGTTTCAGTACATTCACATTCCTTTGACAATACCACTTTGTCCATTTCATGCAACGGATTTTTCAAGGGAATAGCCCTTCGAGTATGGAATAGACGTTGCATAGATTTGGAGGGAATGTTGTATTTTTCTTTTTTTCATAGTTGCAATTTGCCCGTTGAATATTTGTCACTTTATGAGACAGGAACTTCAAACAACTGTTTCAGTACAGACGAACAAACAGTCAGACCTCAGACATACAAAATATGACTGACAAAATAGATTCTTTGGTCCCTTTCAGGTCTTTGGTAGAGTTAGAATTGTTTATTGCTTCACTAGAAAACACCTTTAAGGTCTATTGGAGAGTGGCTGGCAAGCATTTTACTTCAGATTTGCTTATTACATGAGAGTTGGGGTGTGAACTGTGAGTATAAAACTACCAGACAGGCAGAGGAGATCATAGCAGACAGGTAGCTAAACCTTGAAACTGAACTGCTCAATCCTCAACCACCTCGGAGGACTCAGACACCACTTTGCCATCCTTGGTCTCGATCATCTTGATAACCACACTCTTCTTGTTCTGGGTGGTGATGCTGCCGCCGCCGTAGCCGCCAGCGCTGCCGGAGCTGAAGCCGTAGCTGCTGCTGCCGCCGCCGTAGCTGCTGCCGCTGCCGTAGCCGCTGCCATATCCGCCGCCGCTGCCGTATCCGCCGCTGAAACCGCTGGAGTAGCCACTGGAGTAGCTGCTCTTCACGCTTTCCATAGGGAAGCCACTGTAGCTTGCTGTTGGGAGAGGGGAGGTTGGAGAGGACATGGTTTAATGTATGGAATCTATTAAAATTGAATTGAATTTGTAAGGAACGTAGGTCTTGAGAGAGGCCAGGTGACTGAAATGTCACAAATAAACCAAGGCAGAGGTAATTTTGTCTGTGCAGGAATCTGTTCTTTTTTCTATGGGCTTGATTTCTAAAGAACTTGACAGGAATATTTGATGTACCTCTAAAGCAAATGACAGAAGTTTGGTATAACTACTGTGATGTTTTTCTGATGTACACTATGAGTATCTGCACACATCCACCTTCATCATGGTATGCTCTCAAGTACGAAGAATGCAACAGAATCCAGTCGATGGAGAGTGTTTCCTTTCCAGTTCTAGCACAAGGACAGGGCACAGAAGAGTTTACTTACTGCTCTGTTGGGAGATGTTGATAGCCTTGATGCCGTTTGCCAGCCTGTCCTCCTCTCCCTCCAGCAGTTTCCTGTAGGTGGCGATCTCAATATCCAGGGCCAGCTTGACGTTCATCAGGTCCTGGTACTCTCTGATCTGGCGTGCCATGTCCTGTTTGGCTCTCTGCAGGGCGTCCTCCAGGTCCTTGATGCGGAGCTTAGCGTCCCTCACGGCCAGCTCACCACGCTCCTCAGCCTCGGCGATCTGGGCCTCCAGGTTGGCACGCTGAGGGAAGATAGAGAAAAAGCTAAGTCCACACCCTTGATCATGAAATGAATGAGTGTTGGGCCTACTGACGGAATGTCTTGTATAAACTGTTAAATATCGCTATATATTTGTTCAACTTGGAATGTTGTCTAAGATTAAGAGTCAAGCACTAATATCATGTGTTTGACAGATAACCACAGTTATCTGTTCAATTTTAGCTGCCTGGATCATAATGTTGTACCATGGTACCAAAGGTTTGATAAGATACCTAATGTGTTTCTTCCACATACCTGTCCCTTGACGGAATCAATCTCTGATGTCAGTCTCTGGATCATGCGGTTCAGGTCTGCGATCTCTGTCTTGGTGGACCTCAGGTCATCTCCGTATCTGGTGGCAGATGTCTGCATCTCCTCGTACTAAATGAGCATCAGGAAAACATCAGGATTACTAATTTGAAAGCCTCTTGAACTGGTGTACTGACTCATGAACTGATGAATGTTATTGTGTGCTATTGTGTCCAAATGTAAGAAGAATTAAAACTACAAAACTATGGTTCAAAAACCTCAACTGAAACTTGAGCACAACAAGACAAGTGCAAGAGAATCCTTCATCACCTTGGTCTTGTACCACGTCTCGGCCTCGGCGCGGGTGCGGTTGGCGATGTCCTCATACTGAGCACGCACTTCAGCCACAATGGAATCCATGTCCAGGTTGCGGCTGTTGTCCATCTCCACAATGACTGATGTGTCCTTGATCTGGCTCTGGAGCTCACGCAGTTCCTGGAGAAGTAAGAACGAAAGAGAGAGAGAGATTAAACACTTGGCAGAAACAATTTCTGAAGAGGCCTTTGCAATGCTGTCCATTCAAACCCCACCACGGCGAGATAAACCATCCAGCTAATTCACTAGAAATGGCGCAAGAGGCAAGTCAAGATGCTAAACAGATGTCAGGAAAAGCCATAAACGCAGCGAGGGAACAATCCATTCCAAAATAAAACCATAAAAATCATAACCATGCCATGACTGAAAAAAGACAGCTACCTAAAAAAATAACAAAAAAATGTTGATGAAAGCAACGAGAGCACATCTGTTTATGGTTAATACGATAAACTTCTAACTTGCAGTTGCTATCATTCACAATCTAACTCATAAGGATTACTCTCTCCAAAGAGTGGAGCAGCATGATCAAGACGATTGGGGCTTTCTGACCAAGAAGGGAAGTAGGAAGCAAATAACGCAGTGGATTCCATACCTCCTCGTAGATCTGCCTGAGGAAGTTGATCTCATCTGTCAGGCTCTCCAGCTTGGCCTCCAGCTCAACCTTATTCATGTAGGCCTCGTCAACGTCCTGAAGCACACAAAATCAAACAGTTGGAACAGGACAGCACAAAGAACCGACTTATATTAACTTCTTCTTGATGAAATAAATGTCAAAATGCTAAAGGAAAATGCAGTGAGGGTATCAAATTTGTAGAACAACTCAAAGAAAAGTTCAATAAATCTTGATGCTGACCTTCTTGATGAGCACAAAGTCATTTTCACACTCTGTACGCTTGTTGATTTCATCCTCGTACCTGAAAGGAGAAAAAAATAGTTGAATTTTTGCGTATTCAGAACTTATGCACTGCCAGAACTAAAAGTACATCATGTTCCTGTGCAGTTTGGAGAGTTTATATGTCCATGTAACACTAGGAGGCGTAAGTAATCCATCCCTCGCTCTCTATCTCCTTTGGGACATTTGCCTTATACAATGATTGTTGACTCCGTGCCAAGCATGAGCGGTGTTCCTGATATTTTTCCCCCAGGGCTCCTCTGACTTCAGCTGATGTACAGATACGTGCAGCACTGTTATTTGTGCATGTGTGTGGCTGTGTGTGCATGGGAGTATATGTGTGTGGCTGCATGCGATCGTGCTTGTGTCTTGTTCTGCACGGGTGTCAACGGCTTTGCTGACAGATATCCAACTCGGTCATGTAAATGATTTTCACCCCCAGTCATATGTAGCGTAATGGGTTTTCAGGACATGCCTGTTCAGTGCTGTAATTCCCTGGAGATCGAATGAGGTAAGACAATGGACAGATGTAGGGAGTAGCCCACAAAGAGATTATCTCAGTGTATGGCTCGTCCAGTGACCCGGACAGACTGGAATTCAGTCATTTCAGAAGTTGTTCTTGTCTTTCCCTGGAACTTTAGTTATTACCGAAAATGAATCCAGGAAATAACCATTGTGTTTGATTTGACAACAGCATAATAGTGGAGTTCCTCAAAGTCACTGTACCTTTGATCTCCCTTCCATAGCTGATCCTTCTCCGATCCATTACTCCCATCTTCTATTCCACTTTCCACACTCACTAGATCTTGAACCAATTCCTGTGTATATATATCTTAAAAACCTTATCTATCCTTTCCATCTCTTCCTACTCCAGCCTTATCTATCCTTTCCATCTTTTCCTACTCCAACCATTCTCTCGCTTCCTCCCTTTCAACACTCATTTGTTCTTGAAGTCCTTTCTGGCCCTAAATAGGTTCTTTGTATCCTAAATAGACCATATGCGTCCTAAATAGGCCCTTTGGATACCTAAACCGCTATTTATCCTTAATAGGCCCCCTGTATCTTATTAGGTTTGAACAGGCCTGATGCTACCTAAACAGCTAATTATCAGTCCTCCTTGCCCCTCCCACACTCACTTGTTCTTGAAGTCCTCCACCAGGCCCTGCATGTTGTGCAGGTCTGCCTCCAGCTTCATCTTGTCGTTGCCCAGGCCGTCCAGCTGTCTGCGCAGGTTGGCGATGTAGGCCTCGAACATGCCGTCGATGTTGGAGCGGGTGGTGGTCTGTCCCTGCAGCAGGTTCCACTTGGTCTCCAGCATTTTGTTCTGTTGCTCCAGGAAGCGGACCTGGTGTGTAGAGAAGCAGGAGGAGAAAAGAAAAGAATGAGGGTGACGTTATATTATTGAATGAATGAATGAATGAATGAATGGTTTGAACTTCAATCAATCAATCGCCGAGCAAACAAACAAACAGAAAATCTTTATCGTGACAAGGGACAATCATTTCTACATATTTTATCTTGTCATCCATCAGTTATGAAGTATTGAATTATCTTTCTGTCAGCCATTATTAAAGATGAGACTCCATTTAAGAGTGTAATGTAACCACAGCCTGCTCTGCTCTGACATAATAGCATTGCCTCTGGGACAACATCCTCATAATCAATCAAATGCAAAGCCTGGCCATGCCCACTATTCACAATCTCCAGTGTTTATTGTTCTAATCTATCTTTGGGGCTATGTAAGCAGCTGCTGCCTGTGTTTTCCAGGCTGGCTGTGGTTTTTCCAAAGGAAGGCCTGACGTACGTGCATCCTGACAGGACAGGAGGTAGAGGCGGGGGGGGGGGGGGGGGGGATGAGGTTGGAAAAAGCTGGTGGTAGGTAGTTAACCCTTCTCCTGCTTGTCTTTCTGTTTTTGGACGAAACTGGGCAACATTTGCATGCAGATGCAAGAAAGGTAAATATTTAACTGTGTTCTAGGTGTGATGAGGGAAGAGGAGGGAGGCAGAGAAGAGTTGGAGTGCAGGGGAAGTAAGCTGAGGGGGAGGATAATGATGTGGGCAGAGAGGGAGGGAGGGAGGGGAGGGGAGGAGGAAAGCAGGGAAGGGGAGAGAAGAGGTGGAGGTGGGACGAGAAGGAGGGGCAAGGCGATCGCATATTTGTGGACAGTAATAATAGGGTGTGAAAACAGATATGTGACTCTCTGTCGGTGTACCTTGCTCCCCAAACACATTCCAGTTCACAGGTGAGATGTGAAGAAGAGCCTCTTAACATGCCTCAGCTGAACCCGAGTAAACAACCAACAGATAATAAGTACCTACGAACAGACTGTTATCACAAGATAACAGATGAATGCAACAGATGAGTTTGCAAAGTGATGAAAAAAATGCCCAGATAATCCTTTTTTTTGTAATCCTGGCGAAGGGAGAAGGAGAGTTGTTACGTGGCCAGTCGACTGGCATCGACCAGAACATGAAACCAGCTGGCCTTTTTAAATATTAACCCACTGCCGAGGCCATGGGAGACAGATGCACCTTTGTGTGCGAAATCAGCCTGCCACAGTAAGGAAATGCCGTAATTGAATGCAGATGAAAAAACAAAAAGGTCTAAGTACAATAGTCAGCCTGCTACTCCAATATTCACTTCCCCTGGGAACTTGTAACTGTGTCAGTGTAACAAAAAGTACACGTATTGTCAGTTAGCGAATAATGTGAAATGTGTGTGTGTGTGTGGGTGAGTGGCGGGGTGGGGTGATTGTGTGTCCATCGGGGCAGTATAAAGAGCCACACCCCAGCTAAGGGAGGGACCATTCCCAAGGTAACTCATATCACAACCTCTATGCTCCACCATGACACACCCTTCTCTCTCTCTCTCTCTCTCTCTCCCCCTCTCTCTGTCCTGCATGCCTGTTTTTCATCACTATAAAAGGAGTGCCAAAACCATAAGATAGAAAGCCTAACCCCAACTTGGAGCTACAAACACATTTATCTTCTCTGCCTTGGCTGCGTTAGTGGGAGATGACGAAAAAGCAGAGAATAAATCAACTCGCAGCCAAAGCACATGTGGCAAACATATGGAACTTTTCAATCAGCTCTATCAACTATTAAATAACAGTATCACTGTACTGAATACACGCCCACCGATTTTCCACCCTCCTATCACTTTTTCTGTAGGTTTACAAGCACAAGGCAAAGTGCGGTGCCTTGGCAACCTCGAATGGTGCAGATACACACACACACACACACACACACACACACACACACACATTCACACACACAGACATCTAACCTATGTGACTTTCCAAGTGTTTACCTTGTCAATAAAGGAGGCGAAGCGGTTGTTGAGGCTCTTGATCTGTTCCTTCTCCTGGGTGCGGACGGCCTGGATGTTGGGGTCGATCTCCAGGTTCAGGGGGGCCAGCAGGCTCTTGTTCACAGACACAGCGGTGATAGGGGCCACACCCGCTCCCATGCCCATGCCTCCACCCATGCCCATGCCTCCACTCATTCCCATGCCCAGGCCGTAGCCACCTCCATAGGCAGAGGAGCTGGAGATGTAGCTCCCACCTCCGACGCCTCCCATGCCCCTGTTGGCTCCTCCGAAGGAGCTGCGGACGGCGTAGCTCTGGCGGGAGCTGACAGTGGGTCCGGAGTAAGACAAGCTGCTGAAGCTCCTGGGGGTCACTCCAGAAGAGGAGGACTTGATGGAGTAGCTGGTGGTCCTCTTTGACATTCTGAAATCTGGAGTAGTTTCTTTTGGGGTTGTATTGAAGTCTGGGGAGATCAGACCAACAGGTTCGGCAGGCAAGGCAGAGGCAAAGGCAGGCCGGCTGAGGGGAGAGACCGGAGTGGATAGGCAGAGCAGAAGCTACTGAAGAGTTTTAAAGCGCCTGTTGCTGTGGGAGGGGACTGTGGCGAGCTGCGATTGGCTGCAGCTCTGGGTGAAGGGGAGAGGGAGGCAGGGCTGTAACACAACACTTCTGGTCTGTATGACACATTGTCCAGCCACTCCAAACCAGTACCTGGCCTTTTTAGAGGACTTTCTTTACTGTCAGAGAGAAAACTTGCTCTTTGTCTGGATTGTTGGGGAGAGCTTGTATTCCAGTCCTCCATTCCATTTCTTTCTTTCTTTCTTTCTTTCTTTCTTTCTTTCTTTCTTTCTTTCTTTCTTTCTTTCTTTTTCTTTCTTTCTTTCTTATTCATTTGTATCTTTCTTTTTCCTCCCTAAACTCCTCACTCTCTCCATGTGAAAGTACTTAAGCAGGCCATAGCCATGAGTCGGCATGTTGAATGTTCATGTTGTCTGGAGTTCATTGTAAGCTGCTGGGTCAAAGACAGAAAAATATGTGCAGGGGTAGCAATGGTAAAACGTGTACATGCAAGTGAAATAATAACCCAGGTAAAATGTATACGTTTGTATGTGTGTGCATGTGTGTGTGTGTGTGTGTGTGTGTGTGTGTGTGTTTGGGGTGGGGGGGTCTGGTCTGGAGTGGGTGGGTGGGTGTTTGTGTGTGTGGGTGATGCATTTGCATAAGATTGTGTATCAGGAATATCAGGAAAATCAATTCCTCCATGTTTTACAACTCTAAGTCAGGGTGTGTTTAATAGCTCAGTGATAGAGGTGTGTGCGTGTGTGTGTGTGTGTGTGTGTGTGTGTGTGTGTGTGTGTGTGTGTGTGTGTGTGTGTGTGTTCGGGGTGGGGGAGGGGGCATACAGAGTGTGATCCCAGTTGGTTTTGAATTGACTGTAGTAAATGTAGCTTAGCTTCACATCAGGCCCTGTTCTGTTCTGCTGCTCTGTTAATAATAATCCTTTCTAGATGCTTGACACAGTCAATTAAACTTTAATTCACTCTAAGCTCTTTGACGATGTGAAACGATCAGAGGCTGTAAGTTATTTGTTTCCCCCCCGCATTTGCACAGAGACATCACAAAACTTGATTAGCTCCGTGCAAACTAATTTCTAACTTCAATCCGTCATCCAGTCCAGCAGGCCAACCTCCCTCAGCTGGTTTACATATTCAAATACACAGCAGGACAGGTTTGACTGCAAGACGAACTCCATCCAACAAGTATGATATTAGCTGTAGCTTCCAGCGATGGAGTTTGACTTCGGTCTGTCTCCTTAACCCAGATCATATGAAGGGTGATACATATGGAGATGCAGCTGGATATGTACACAAGTAATGGGTCATTGTGCTGTTTGTGTCAGTATACACTGTGAAACCTGCAAAGTCGCCAAGACAAACACTGCACAGTAAACTGATTCTGATTCAGAGAAGCACCTTAAACATTCAATAGTGATATCATGTCTATATTGCCTGTTTTCTCACTATATTCTCCATTTTCAACTAGCTTTACTACAGGAATACAACTATTATTACAGCAGGAGATGCTTCAGGATCTTTGGCTGTTTTGGATGCAGGTTATTGCAGGTAACCTGGAGGTAACACCCCAGGCTTGATTTAAATGTAACACTCTGTCACACATTTGGAAATGCCACATGTACTGTATGTCTGTATCTACAAACCAGGTGAACCGCACTAACCTGCTGGCTGTCATTACTGCCCAACAGGGGGTGCGTTAGGTTAATGCTAAGCGTGCCTGAGGGTTTTAAAAACAATGAACGCAGGTGACAAAGTGTATTGTGCTCATATGTGACCTGACACGCTTTACTGCTCTATATAACAAAACCACAATGCAATTCACCAGTCACTGTGTTATTGTAATACTGGGTTGAACACACACCAATCCAGTATTCAAAAGTCATGCAGTGATGCCCATTCCAAACTCACTGCGTATTTACACCTGCATAGAAATTATCATCCAATTCAAATGATAAAATGATAATCAATTATTACACCACACTGATAAGCGAGCTACTATCCCTCCTATCACTCCTGCCCATGGTCTACTTTTACCTTTATCATGTTTCTCACCATGATATGACAGTGGCACGGTGGTGCAACCTTCCCCTCTCCTTCCAGTTACCCGCCCTCCGTTCCTGCCCTCCCTCATTCATTCCCTCCTCCGATCGCTAACCCAGGATGACTCATGAGCCTTGGCACTACCAGTCCCCCCACCCTCCTCCATTCCCTCTTCCCTCCATCTTCTCTACCCTCCTTTTTTCCCGCCAGCGGCTCCCTTGGCCTCATGATCGTCATGGAAACGTACAGAAATAAGAGTCAACTCCAAAAGCTGGACGCAAACCCGAGTGTGTGACTTGTGCCACTGCAATGCACAGAGGACATTTTCTCGGGCTCAGTCATCCTGCAGAAAGCATGTGAGGCAATATTGACACACTGTTGTGAATCTGAATTTGAGCGTTTGCCGCAAGATGAAAATTTGGTAACACACTGCAAGAAAACTAAATACAGCGCCGTGCCAAAGGGGAATTCCTGTTTTATGTGAAATTCAGATGAGAGTAGAGAAATGGGAATTTTTTGGAAACCATATATCATCATCAGAAACATGCTTCAAATTTGGTAGAATAGCTTCTAAGTTTAGTATTAAAAAAAATTGTTGTTGATCCATTGGGAAAAGCCACATGAGCCAAAATTCACATTGTGTCTAGAGTCCAGATTTGTGAAGAAGAATAAATCTCTCTCAAAGTTTCTGGGAGTAAATTAATTTCAGGTGATTCCACCATGAATTAGGAAACCGCGTCCCGGTTGAGCCTGTGACTCTCATTAATTTAGCCAAGCTAAACGATGCATCACCATCTAACGAAGTTCTGGTGATGTTTATGCAGGAATCGCCAGCGAAAGAAGAAACCGGGCATCCAGTTTTCAGCTGGTTCCTATGCTGCTCTAAAGCCAAGAAGCCATCTGAACATCACATGACGCCTGAAAAAGCATGAAATAAAGGAACTACCCTCGACTGCAAGTTGTGCAATTGTTGACTTGTGTGTTATCTCACTGTACACCCCTGACACCTCAATATCAGGAGTTGTAAAGATAAAACAATCGCTAAAAACAATACGAAAAATGATCAATGTTGTCACCAAAATAACTGCAGCGGCACTGGCATTTTTCATTCCTCCCTACATAAGGGTTTGTTGTTGTTACAGTGGTGAAACAGGCTTCCGATCATATTTGGACATGAACAACATTGTAATTATGTGCTATAACAACATCATCTCTGTCTCGGTCTCTCTGTCACTGTTCCTGTCTCTCTGTCACTGTGTTTTTTTTACATGCAGGTACATGCAGATGTGCCCTATAATAACTCCCTGCTGTCTTTTGTTGTATGGTAAGCAACAGTTTTAGAGTATTTACTCTGCTCTCCACTCTATTCTCCTCTGCCTATCAGCAGTACAAACAGGCTTTCATCAGAACTGGTCACATGCTGCACATTATTGTCGTATCATCTGTCACTACTACAGCAGTATCCATACGTTGATACTGTATCTGCTAGCCTAGCACTCCTCAAAGTGTGTGTTTGCACCAATTTGTCAATACAGTATGCATGCGTGTGCATGCATGTACATGCATATGTGCCTTATAAAAACTACTTGCTGTCTTTTGTTATATGGCTAGCATGAGTTTCTTAATGGTATTTGCTGGGTTAGATCAATATATCGGGCCAACATTGGCTTTTTATTAAGATGCATAACAGCCAGTATGCAACATTTTGATCAGTTTCCACACAAGTATGCATCAATTCTTATTTTTAGTAGTAGTAGTAGTAGTACTAGTAGTAGTAGTAGTAGTAGTAGTAGTAGCAGTATCATTATTATTCAGGGAGAAACACTGAATACTTACATTTCTTGGGGGGGAATTTTCTGTTAGGATAATGGTAAAATTTAAAAATATTGATTATCAGCACAAAATATCACCCAGCAGTAGATTCAATCCAACAATATCAATACTGGTAAAAATATATAATATATATATATTCTCTAGTATTTACTACTGCCATTCATTCTATTAATAATGGTAATAATAATAATAATAATAATGATGCATTTTATTTGTACTGCACTTTTCATTCATAGTGAATCTCAAAGTGCTACAGAGTTAAAAACATAAAAATAAAAACGAAGAAAAAAGAGATCGCTATCAAAAGTTAACACGAAAAAGCCTTCCTGAATAAAAAGGTTTTTAGGCCTGTCTTAAAAGAGTCCAGGGTCTGCGCTGCCCTTCGATGGTTAGGAAGGCTGTTCCACAAGTGCGGTGCAGCCGAGCAGAAGGCCCGATCCCCCATGGTGCGGAGCTTGGTACTGGGGGCCCGGAGGAGCAAGCTGTTGGTAGATCTGAGAGTGCGGGTGGAGGTTTGTGGGGTAATCAGTTCTTGTAGGTAGGGAGGCGCATGTCTGTTAATGCATTTGTAGGTGAGTAGCAGGACTTTGTAGTCGACCCTGAAGGAGACAGGGAGCCAGTGCAATGAAAACAGAGTTGGTGAGTGTGTTTTCGCACTCTCATCAGGATCCTGGCAGCGCAGTTCTGAATATACTGGAGCTTCTGGATGCTCCTGCCAGGGATCCCAGTGAAGAGTGCATTGCAGTGGTCCAGTCTTGAGGAGATAAAAGCATGGACAAGCTTCTCTGCATCTGACAGGGTTAGAGTGGGGCGGAGTTTGGAAATGTTTTTGAGATGGTAGAAAGAGGTCTTGCACAGATGTTTTATATGGTCATGAAAAGTCAGGTGAGGGTCAAACCTAGCACCCAGATTAGTGACTGAGGAGGAGAGGGGGATGTCCTGGCCGTCAAAGGTGAGATGAGGTATGGGGGTAGAGCTCCACTAATTCATCCACTGATGCAGAGGCTGGGCAGGTGATGTGCTGGAGGTCCATAGTCATGATGGCTGGGTCAATGCTTTTCCAGTTCCGGAAACACATTTGACGCTTAGGTTTAGTAGGGGGCGACAGGAATGTCAAGGCCATTGAGACCACCTTGTGGTCAGACACACCCAGATCATAGACCTGTAGGTTATTGATGGGGGCGGAGTCAGTGATGACTAGGTCAAGTGTGTGTCCCCTGGTGTGAGTAGGAACATCAACATGCTGCTTCAGGCCAAGACACTCAATCAGACTCAGGAACTCCGCTGCAAAATGACAGGAGGGGTTGTCGACATGAATATTCAAATCACCAACAATGACAATGTTGGTTGACATGGAGCAGAGTGAGGTGAGTAGGTCGTGTATCTCAGGGAGGAAGGATGAGTTTGGTTTGGGGGGGCAGTAGATGAGAAGCACTGTCATGCAGTATGGAGGTTTACATTTTAGAGCAAGGCATTCAATGGAAGAAAGATCAGGCATCGGCAGGGGAGACAGTTTCAGTTCAGCCCGGTGTATTCTCCTCCAGCTATCAGATATACAAACAGGCTTTCATCAGGACCGGTCACATGCTGCAGATGATTGTCATATCATCTGTCACTACTACATCAATAACCTGAGGTTGATACTGTATCTGCTGGCTAAGCACTCCTCAAAGTGGGCGTTCTCACCATTTTACTATGTGTGTGTGTGTGTGTGTTATTTCTTGTTTGACTGGCTGGTGTGCAGCTGTGAGCAGGATTTTACAGAGGGATAAGTTAGTGTACACAGAGATAAATGACACTGATGGACCTTTACTCTGTGTGGGCCGCAACACTCTATAAACATCTTGAAAGAGTTATCGCCGTCAGCCCTCGACCCTGCGCAAGGTTGACCGAAGGTGTGTCTGGCTGAGTCTCTCTCTCTCTGTGTGTGTGTGTGTGTGTGTGTGTGTGTGTGTGTGTGTGTAGGCAAGCTTGCAGGACTGTAAGGGTGTGTGTCAATGGGTGTAACTCTCTCCCCTGTGCTCCAATTGACCATAAAAGAGGGTGGAGATTCATTTGTCATGTTAATCATGATCAAAATCTTCCAAATGTCTCAAAAATCATTTGCAGTGTATATCATTCCTGTAAACTGTGAAGTGTTTCAACCTGAATAGCCTAAAGTAAATGTCATTATCATGGATTTTCTTGCATTTCTCCAAATTGACGCCATCATACCAGCAACTATCCTGAAATTTCTCAACTCTAGCTTTGATCATTTTCACTGTTACATACTAGTGTGAAAACCACGATTGATTGATTTCACCGTGTTTGAGGTTACCATAACAATAAGCTGTCCAACGGACGGTTCTATCAGGACACAGTACGAGCACAATGCACTTTGGACGACTCTTAGTGTTTTAAAGCCCATCGTGTTACAACTGAACCTTCACTATATACCTTTAACTAGTGAAAGCAACCCCTCCCTGTCAGATTGCGTAGACCTGTTTTACGGCACTTTCCTCAGGTACGGCAGGTTCTTAGGGCTATACTGGAGAAATTATAGGGTAGAAACGCCCCAGTACCCCAGCCTGGGGCCGGTGGACAGACAGTGTCTTACAGTAATAGTACTGCTGTACTTACAGACTGAGCCACTGCACTTTTACACCAGTAAACTACGACCTCTAGTATAGTAGATGATCCAAAATCCAAGGCAAATATCCACAAAAAACAATTATATTTTCAGGAAAGCCTTAATTTGTGCTTTTTTTCATAAACATTCTATCCTTATATAACGTACTATGATATATGCTATGAACTTCTTATCATGCAGATTTATGTCAGCCTTGAAACTTTATTCCACAAATAGAAAGTTGGATAAACACACTCAAAGTACTGCAGTACTACTGTAGGATAACAGTGTGTTCGCCAGCGGCTATCACTGTAAATCATAGTGCACTGTCATTTATGTGACCTATACAGGGATTGTGCATCTGTACATCTGTTTTTAAATGTTTTACGACTACAGGTCCTGGTATTTACAGGACAGTAAAATATGTATAGAGGTAATTTACCTGCTTGCAATCTTCCCTTTGAAATACTCAACCCCGGACACTACCTTGATCTCAACAGATACACACAGAGAGGCTAGGAAAAATGAAAAAAAGGGAAAAACATATAGTGGGGTACACCTTTGTCCCTAGCTCGATTCCCATCCAAACCAAATGTTTTGAGATAGTCAGCATATTTTTCTATCTCTGCTGTCAGGAACACTAGCAAGCTGGCTGTGCTCTGTAAGTACCAGGACAGCCAGGATGACACCCTAAACCTCTACCCCAGGCCTAGTACCTGATCCCAGGCCTGAACCCTCCTGCAGGTGCAGTACCAGCCACTGCACCAGGCTCCAGCTCATTATTTCAGGCATACCTGTGTTGAGGAAGCACCTATACTAAGCAACATTCCTTTATGCCCACTTAATATGCAACCTTGACCCATATTTAACATAACATTGACAGATAACATTAACACAACATTGACCAAGTCAACTTGACAAAATAATAACTTGTTGTCTTCTAGAACTATAATTATCATTGGTTGTTCAGTCTTGTTCCTATGACCTTATACTTTTCGACCAATAGCTTTATTATATTCTATCTGTATAAACATAATCATGAATATTCAACACTATAAAACTCTGTGTAATCAACCAGATTTGAGTTCATTGGCTCCCAACCGGCAGAGTGAGTAAACCTGTCAAACTGACTAGCTTTTGCAGAGTAACACCCTAAGTCACTTTTGGTGGATTTCCCCTTTAAGACAATTTTGCAATTCAGTGCAACATAATGACAGGACCAACTACGTGTTCTCCTGCTATCAACTGCTACCAGACCGTCACTTACAACTTCTTCGCAGCAGTTTGAACCAATAAAATGGTACGCATAAAGGTCGCAAGAGGAGAAACATGGGTAGAAAAGGGAGCAAGAAGAAGAGGAGGAGGAGGAGGAGAGAAAACGAACATGTTCCATGGAAAAACCTGGTCCTACTCAGCACAGTGGCCCAGCGCCCATTTTACCAGTGCCCACAAAAAGTTGGGTTCTCTATTTGAATTTAGTCTCTCTCCTCTCTCTCTCTCTTTCCCTCCTCTCTCTCTTTCAAGAGCAGCATTTCCTGCTTTGTATAACAGAGACTCTTTATTTGTAGAATGTGTGTGTGTGTGTGTGTGTGTGTGTGTGTGTCTGTGTGGAACCCTTGCACTTCTCATTATGTCTATTCTTCCAAGTCTGATTCATCACATGCCATTTATCTGTCTTCTCTACTTCTATCTACACACACACACACCACGTGTTCCTCTGTGTGTGTGTGTGTGTGTGTGTGTGTCCTCCCGTGATCCCTTTTCCTCCTCCCGCCCTCTCGTCGCTCTACCGCTCGCCACACCCACGGTCGCCACGGCAACAGGCTTAACCACAGAGCGGCGATAGCGTTGCCAGATACATATACGACCGCCGTGGAAATAGTTTGGGGCATGGTTGCCATGGATACGGGGATACGTTTGACCCATACAGTGTGCAAGTCGCAAGTGTGGAAACACGGCAGCCTGGATGTGTCATCGGAGATTTGTAATCGTCTCTCCTCCAGGCAAACTCATTCACAGATGTAGTCCTCCGCTGAAATATTCATCTTAATGCGCCGAGGCTCACGCTCTCAACATGAATATTCTCTTGGCTCTTATCTGGAGCAGGAACGCCGGCCTCATAGCCCAAACAGTCCCTCCGGCCCGCAGAACAATGCAAAGACAAATAAACGTTGGCAGAGACTTTTAAAGGAAAAGGAAGTCTGTGAATTAGTGGGGGTTTTTTTCTGTGCATAGCCAACTTACAGTCTCTCTTTTTTACCTGAGAATAAGTAGAGAAAATGGTATGAGTCAAAAGTAAGCTGCTCTGTTTCCAATTTAAATGCCAGGCGCTGGTTACAATAACCTCCGTTGTTTTAGTTTGTGTGTGTGGTTTCAATTACTTGGATGTCATAAATAGATACGGGGCTCCAACACAGACCATCTAGCGAGATTTGCATTTATTAAAGAGCACATCAACGGCTGATCTACCGAGTCAAACAACACTTCAAAAAGCTATTCTGAGAGGATCCTCAGGCTAAAACCTTTCAACAAGGCAGAAGGAAATTGTGTGTGTCTTCCGACACGTGGAGGTTTTCGTCCGGGCATGTGTCTGCTCCGACGATTAGTCGAGGAAGATAGTTTCTTCAAAGTCTGAGTTAAAATATATACCCTGAAGACATGTAAAGGAAGAGCTGGTTGAATGTTATGCAACTTGGCGAAAGGCTGACTCATATGAACTCATTCTCCACAAGAGCTATAGAACTGCCAAAGTGGAGGCGGTCTTTGGAGTTGCAGTCAAATCTTGAATGAATTATCATATTGTTTCATTTGTATATGCTTTAGTTTAAGTGTTACATGATTTGTGTATTTGTGCTATTCATATGCATAGGATAAAAGTTGTCATCAAATTTCAACTTTAAAATGTCATTGTGACATGTAAATAGATGTGAATACATGTTAGTCCAGTTCTATTGTTTTTACTCTCTCTCTCTCTCTCTCTCGCTCTCTCTCTCTCTCTCTCTCTCTCTCTCCCTCTCTCTCTCTCCCTCTATCTCTTACATTGTGGTGTAAAACCTATATCATATAGTTCCTCAGCAATAACAGTACAACTCTCCTAAGCATAGTAAATGGAAGTGCGACCCCCCCCCCCTCCTTGGAGCTGCAGAACAATACCAACAGTGTGTTTCAAATGTCAGCGCTTTACATCCAAAAAGGCTCCGAGGCGCTGAGAAAGAGCACGGAAAAGAAAAGTAACAGGGAAAACATTGGATTGGAGCCTGGAAATGAGAGTATTTTCTTTTTTTTTTCAGCTGCAGTGGGAATGTACAGAGGATTTTAGACCCTGGCAGAGATAATTGACACTTACCTCAACAACACTGATAAAAGTCCAAATTTAGCTCATCCTAAAGTCGCGGGTACCTGACAAAATATGTTGGAGGTTTGGCGAAACCTATGGATGACAACAGGCATATGAATGCGTGTCCATATATGTGTGAATGTGTGTTTGTGTTTTCACTCTCTTCGTCAGAGTGTGTTTCTGTCTCTATAGTCCAATGTGTGTGTCCATTGCATGTGTCAGCCCAAATCTTTCAAAGGTCCAAGACTACAATGTGTCCTGTCATGGCAGATGCACGCGTTCACACACAGCATGCCAATCTCTCTCTCTCTCTCTCTCTCTCTCTCTCTCTCTCTCTCTCTCTCAGTGACACACACACCAACAACGCTGTTTACAGAAGTGTGTGAGAGATCCATTCATGAAAACCGGCCTTCACCCTGTCTTTATAGCGATCATATGTCTAGCGGCAGTGACATATCTGCAGATAAAGGTGACTCAAGATCAAGGTATACCGTATCGTGATAAGGAAGAGTGGAGCAGTCTAGCTGGCACGTAGACACAGGTGAAAAATAATCTGGGTGTGCTGAGGTGTGGCTTTTGGGGGTGGGATGACAGATTCTTTTAATTAACTTGACAATAGTGAATCAATTCAGGACCAGTTCATTTGATTTACCATTTGCAAAAATCGTTTCGTACCCGCCACTTTTTCATGTTATATTCAATTTCGATCAGTCCGATTCAGCAGCCATTGCTAACTCGCTATGATGTCCATTCAATTGCCTTGAGTTTGGAAATTTGTTGCAACTTTGCTTGATTACACCCGGTCTTTGGAGAGTAGCCACCCAGCACTGAAGTCATTGCCAAGGTAGACAGGTAACAACTGTCTTCGTTCCCTAATGCTCGTTTTGTCTTTAGTTTGTCAGTTTACTTAGAACTGTATGGAGAGCAGTCCAACCACAGACACTGAACTGATACGATTCAGTTCCTTTGGTGAAACGATTCCACACTTTCACTCTACAGTATCCTTCAAATAAGCAGTTGATTTGTGAGTTGACCCATCACCAATGCCTCCATCCTCACCCACCCGCCCCCACTCACTGTCGTTGTCCACTTGGTTGCATGCCATAATGCAACATGGACCACGGTAGTGTGTGGCATACATGCATGCCACACAGAAACACATAAAAATGCATGCACAGATACATACAGAGATAAACACAATGCCACACACTTGCAGACAGAAACACACACACACACACATAGTCAGACACTTTTGCCACTTTTGCCAGTCTTTGAGTGTTTTAGTTGAAGCTCACCCAACAGCTTACAGTTCGCATTCAGAGAACACTTCAGACATTCACCAGGAAGATTCACTAACGGCCTGTCACAGTATTTTCCACTGAAAACCATATTTTTCAGTTTCTAGTTGAGTGTGTTGCAGTCGAGACAGAGAGGTGAAGTGAGACGGGACGTTTGCTATGGAACTTCTTATTGAATTAAAACTGTAATTGGTGACTTCATGGTCATACTGTAACATGATGTGACTGTGAGTCACACTGGTCTGAGTCCCTGTGATCAGCTAGCTCTGACCCCCTCCTGCACACACACTGCCCAAAAACAGTTTGTGCATAAAACGTTTAACAGCATTATAACCTTACATAATAAAAGAAGGAAGAAAAAGTATTACTTAATTAAGTTCTACATCAATTGAAGCTATTCCCTTGTTCCCTTTGTGGACTGGCATTCAACTTGTACCCTTTTCGACTGCTGGTAATGTGCCATTCAGCAAGCAAACAGCTTGCTCAACATGCTGAAATGAGCATATGATACAAAGTCAGGGATCACTGTCAACACAAAATGTACAAGGCGAGGATATGACCTTACAAGCCAGGTATTTCGGTGTAACATTAGCCTGCAGACAGATTAGTACTGTGCAGAGTGTCATGGCAATAATATGTTTTCACACAGTCTTTATCAGCGCCTGATCTGGGCTGAGCTGGGTGGGACTCTTCAAGTATGGGAGTTTACTAGGAAGCGTGGGCAGGGCCTGTCACAGGTGAAGATAGAGGGATACACAAGCATGTGGAAAAGTGTTTTCTCTCTTCTCCTCTCTTCTCTTCTCCATTCATACATAAATTCATCATTACACATTTGCACAAGCAAATTCATGTGTACTGTATGTCCAAGCTTAGCATTTTTTCTATAGCGACCCACTGTGTATAAGTATTCCTGCCCCAGCTTGCTTGGGTGTGCAGCATGTGTGCAGCTGGGTGTGTCCGTGTGTTCAAACGCACGATGATACACAAAGCCTGATTGCAGTGTTTACGCTGGGCCTACTCTAATGTGTGGCTGCTGGAGGAGGGCCTCATCACGTTGGTGTAATGTGGTATAATTTAAAAACAAAAACATAAAAAGGAGGCCACTTAGTGTGGGTGGCATGGGCGAGAGCTGACTTGCAAAGCAAGTTTCACTCCAATAGCAAATATAGCAATGTATGCATTTCCCTTATCTAATCTTTCATACTTTGTGAAAGTCTTTGTGTTATGGTAGTGTGTATGGTGATTACCTATTATTTGAAGAACAATGAACCACCATTACTACCAGGTTAAAGCAGGCAGATTTCAAAAGCTAATTGCTGAAAAGATGAAGTTTGAATTTTGGGGGGGGGGGATAGTTGCCATAGTACCAAAACAAATAAAAACTGATGGTGATATATGGATGAAAAATCTCCATTTAAATAAAAAATAATAACAAATAAATCATAACTTCAAGTTCATATTCATATCTCTAAAATATTGAGGCTCTAAATCTGTTAATGTGTTATCATTCCAAGGGAGTAAGTCACCTGCTGTTCTTTAAAAAGTTAAATCATTTGTACCATCAATTTGTAATGATCTTTACATCATTCTGGAACAAAACCCATCACATGCTCAGACATCTAATGCTACATTCCCATTTAATTAAACCTCTTAAATATAGGGAGAGATACTCTCTAATAAAGGAATTAGCCATGTTAACTCTGCATTGACTGTGTGTCGGGACAGACATCTCTGAAGACCGTTATGATTTATAAGCGGAGTTGCTCTGACATTCCTTGGGGCGAGGCCCAACACCATCCATCAACAAGTCATGTAATGGTTTTATGTTGGCCCACGCAACACAAAGGGCTAAGACAGCTACGAACTGGTAAAACGTCCCACTGAGACGGAGGGGAAATTGTATGGGTGTATCAGTTAAGAAAATACATGCCCCCTAGCATTATAGAGGTGGGGGGAGTTCTTCACAAATCCCCCTCACTGAGATGAAGGGGATGTTATGAGGGAGTTATGGGAGAGATAAGTCAACAGTGATCCCGGTCTCTACTACCATTATAGAAGAACAAAGGTCCAATTTGGAAACACTAGAGAATAGAGAATTCATTTTTGGATTTCAAAGTCTGCATCAATACACCATTTTATTGAAACCTAAAGCATGAACGGACCTGTCATTTGTCTTTGAGGGTGATTCCTGCAGTGTGAGGAATTCATCATGGTTGCGGTGACAATCTAATGAGCTGTGGTGAAAGTCGGGTGAATCTGGTCAGAACGCCCCACCTGGCTGAGTCACTGAATTTACTGGGAATTGGCTTTTTTTTTGGAAGCTGCTGTTTGAATTTCACACTCGGTGAAGGATAATAATTGTCATCTGTTCATGACAAAGGAGCGCAGACAATTAGCATACTGGTGGCATTGTCAGGAAACCAAGGTGTGTCACTTTGGCACTGCTACAATAGGATACTCAACATTGATAATGGTGCACAAAGGTGGTATCAAATATCACATTTGACCTTTGAAGTGTCTACTATGAAGTTTGTGTGCACTTTTAGCAGCTTTCTGATCCCAGGCTCGGTTCACAAGTCATCCTGTATTCATCCTGTATTCACCCGCTTTAACGCTTTCCCAAGTATTAAAACTTGGATGTTGGCATCGAAAACGCCGCCTTCATCCTCAAAAAACATAACCCGAAATGTGCTCAAGCAATTAGGCTCTTAACACCTTCCAAAGTAAGCAAGAGTTGCACGTTGGCACGGTGAGAGGAGAACAATAAAAGAGAAAAACACAATGGCGCGGCCAAACAGCAGGCACTCACGAAAGGGAAATAAAGCTGACGTGACTCACTCCCCTCACGGCTGAAAGAAAAAAAAGAATTTGAAAATCTCCAAATCTAAGCCTCAAATCTGGATCTGGGCTTCCCATCCTGACCGCGGATGACTCATAAAGGGCCATTATATGTGGGGTTCTGTGCCGGCTCTCTGCACCAGAATTGCAGACGTTGGCGCTGGCCGCCGCTGCCTTATAAAACCGACTGAAATGACTCTGCGAGCTGAGTGGAGTTGGAAACAAACACACACACACACACACACAAAAACGCTCCTCCATGTTACTGGCATCGCCCCCGTTTTTTTGTGTTTTTTTGACACTCTTTTCTCTGTGTTTCTCCCTGGGTGGTAGCGGGGAACAGTGGGCCAAGAGTCCAGAGTAACACCAAAGATCCTTTGTCCGGAGCTTGGTTTACTGCAGAGAGGAAAACTGCAGGGCTTTAGGCCTGTGTGAGAAGCAGGTATGATGGCAGAGGATTGGAATGCAAACTGGGCAGATGGAGGGAGAGCGAAGGTCAGCAGGGGCGGAAGGGAGTGGCTGCGGGAGGGTGGGAGATAGAGAGGAGTGGAGAGGAGGAGGGATAGGTGAGGGATAGGTGAGCGATGGGAGCGGTGGGACGGGCAGGAGGAGGTGTTGAGTGGGGAATTGTTGGGGGGGAAAACGGCTACAGAAATTAGGAAACGCTGATGCTTTTCCCATTGTTTTACATGCATTTTTGAAAGTATATACAATGGGGTTTCCTTGGCTTTTGGGGGTCAGTCTCGGCACATTAAAGACCGTGCAAACTTCAAATTCAAGAAATCCGTGTTAGCACGACAGCAGCGATGGATGATCCGGCCGGCAGTGGGGGCGCTGTGAAGCTGCGAGCTGAAGCGTACAAGCGGAAAGAAAACCCGCAAGGAGAGAGAGAAAGAAAGAGGGGACGAACGCCCTCATAAACACACAAACTCTCTCTCTCTCTCTCTCTCTCTCGTGCAAACAGCGAGGCATGGATTATGGGATAAGCAGTGGGAGTGGAATGAAGTGAAAGTGCAGTAAAAAAAGAAGAGAGAGAGAGAGAGAAACAAGAGCTTCAGTGTGGAGGAGGAGGAGGATTTATGGGTTCCAGCGAAGAATGTGAGGTGTCCAATTCCTCACTTGTCTTCTGTCCACAACCCATGATCCTCCTCTCGCAGGCCGGCTGAATGGGAGGTATTCTACCTGAGCAGACATGCCACATGACCTGTGGTCTTTAAGGTCAAATCTTTGACCTCAAAGTCAAACCTGGCCATAGATGAAGCAATGGAAAAATAAGTCACCTGACATCTATCAGAAATTCTCCTCTGTGGTTAATCATTTTTGGACGGCTGTGTTTGCTGGTAAAGGTCTCTGCTGCTGGACTGCACGCACACCCCTGCTGGCCCAGGATGGAAACTTTGTATTATTAGGTGAATAATAGGGATGGGACGATATATCGAAATTCAATATATCGCAATGCAAAAATGTGACAATACGTATCGTGGGGCAGAAAAATGAATCGCGATATTATAGCGCCGTTTTATTCTGCTGTAGTAATCACAAACGAGACGCTTCAACATCACAATTTCACAAGCTCTCCATCCGAATTATATTATTTGCACTTTGTAATGACATTTTTAAACATTCTAGCAGCCAATGCCATCGCTAGAAAGATTTGTGGCTCAGAAATGAACATAATTCTGCACAGTCAGACTTTGTTGTCATTGAGCTTTTATTTATTACATTGTATTGTGGTTGTATTGAATCATGAACCACATATCGCATATTGAATCATATTGTAAGATAAGCATATCGTTTCATCCCTAGAATATACATATAGTCAGTCAGGTAGGCATTGGGATAATGTGCTGAAGTTGGTACTGCTGCTCAATTGGTTAACAACAAAAAAAGACACTATCAAAAGTTGTCTGACTTTCTGTTTCTTCATGATTATCATTTTCTATGGAACTTCTTATTGAATTAAAACAGTAATTGGTGACTTCATGGTCAAACTGCAACAAGATGCGACTGTGACTCACACTGGTCTGAGTCTTATTATTTAATATTTGATATTAAATTCACATGTAAATTCATTGAAAGTAAAAATGCTGACCAGTCCAACCTTACTGTATGTGCACATGCATTGTGTTCATACTATTATTCTATTCTATTTTTTTCTATTCTATTCTACTTGGCTCATTTCTTTTTCTTATCATGTGTTACATAACTGAGTGGTTCACTCTCAGCGAACCACCACACCCGGGTCAATAATTCGGTCAGACATTTGGAGTAAATTATGACTGATCTGGCCCACAATGAGAGGCCTCTTCAGGGGGCGCTCTGTGAGAGTGTGTGTGTGTGCGTGTGTGTGTGTGTGTGTGTGGAGGGGCGGACAGGAGGGAAACCTGCTGCGCAAGACTATGGTGTTACCTAACCTATTTGTTATCACAGGCGAATCATCTTTGAAGTCTGTCTCACTCTCTTAGCTGTTGTGGTAGTGTAAACTGCACACATGCATTCACACATGCACACACACTAACACACACACACACACACACAAAAACATACCACTTGCTCAAAACCGACCCAACCCAGATAAGCATTTGACTTGTTACTCTGACCTCTTCATCCATTCATGACCTGAAATCAAGTCTTGTTTTTTTGTTTGCATGGGTGTGTGTGTGTGTGTGTGGGGGGGGGGGGTGCCTCTAACCTGTTATGTATTGTATCTGGTTATACTTTACTTCAGGAGCAATTAAGAGGTCAAATGAGGTTAAAATGAAGCACACCCACAGGCAAGAAGTGACAAAGGTGGCAAAGGTATAGATTTAGTGATGGAGGGTGTCAGTGGATTTAAGTTTATCTGGATTGGGTCAACACTGCGTCTCCGTGTGTGTGTGTGTGTGTGTGTGTGTGTGTGTTCGGGGATCAAAGTTTAGCATTCGGGATCCTCTCCTCGTTGAAACTCAGAGCAATTATCATTGTCCTGTTGTTGATTTGAAGATTTGTTGACACTGCATGATACTCGACTGGCAGACAGACACATACACACCCATAAACACACACACACACATACACATACACACACAGAGGCACACACACACACAGAAAATATTTCTCATATTTTAGCCGGTTATTATGGTTATTAAACACATCTTACACATTTTACACACACAGACACAGACACAGAGATATACACAAAGACAAGCACTCACACACACATATTTGCTCTCCCTCTCTCTCTCTCTCTCTCTCTCTCTCTCTCTGTCTCCACAGGGTTCAAATCTGTTGATATTTAGTTCATTTGTTCAGTGACGTGATGGCAGGGGAATGGAATTTTGTTTTGGGATTGTAAGTGTCAGCATGGCCACATGCAGTTATTGTTTGAGGGGCCACATGTGGCTAAAATGATTCATTTGACAGCTTGAGAGGCTGGATTTCCTTGTGTAACACAATTACGTAACTCTACACAGTATGAACTGCAGTTTTGTCTGTATGCTGGTGGAAGAATTTACTTGAAAAACATATATTGCTCATCAGGTAAATGATTCTGTACATCAAAAGGAGCTCGATAAGCAGTAGATGCAAGATAGAACGCATTTGCATTAAGTCACATTTGCATTGATTTCTTTTGCCTACATAATTAACCGTCCATTCCATAACAATAGCCATACTATAGCTATCCTGGCAAGGCGTCCGCAGTGAAGATTTATGGAATGGAGCATGTGTGTGTGTGTGGGTGGGTGCATTATATGAGTGTTTGCATGTATGTGTGTATGCATCCATCCGTGTGTGAGTGTATGTTTGTGAGGCTCTGTGTAATCGAGCGCATGACTGCTGCTCCTGCTGCAACACCTTCTGTGATCCCTCCGCTGACAGCGTCAATTATTGATGTCTCCACCTGGTCCGTGTGTTTACGCTTTCACACCCAGCCATGAACACAGAAAAGTCGTCAATTTCACACTCATCTAATACACAAGGACTAGGGCTTGTTAGGAACAAAAGATACACACCCAGAAAGAACCTGGATAGTGCAACAGTATTCAGCATTCACTTGAATTACTGCTGCGTAATATAGTGTTAATATAGTCCAAATTTCAGGACAATAATTTTTCGGTAAAATCTTATTTTATCAGCGTTCAAAAGAACCTTTCAGCTTCAATTTGCTTTTCGTTATTGAGAAAGACTGATTTTGCAATAGACGTCCATGTGTTTTAAAGCTGCACTAAGCAACTTCGCACTCTGGCAGCCCCGTGTGGCAGAGGGAGATAACTGTTTGAATTTCTGAAAGTTTGAAGGACTTCATTACCCAGAAATCATGTAACGGGATGTCAGTAAACTGCACACACTAAATGTCTTAACTAAATTTCTTCTTCCTAGTGGCTAGTGGGGGTGGAGATGGCAGGAAAAAAATATTTTCGCAACAAGCTCAAACCGTCGTTGGTGAGTCCAGCACTCGCCCGCTGCTGTTCAGAAGAAAGTTTGTATTTCACTTAGTTTTGATTTGTCATTCGGCCAAAATGGGTGAATCTACTACATCTCAATTAGTGGGGAAGGGACAAAATCCTTTGTTGCAGCCCCACTTTGCGATTTAGACTGATAAGATGGTTGCATTTTTACATAAAAAATATCTAGTGCAGCTTTAAATATTTTTAAAGCTCAGTATCAGTGGTCTGCCTTCATCTCAAGGGCCATGAGGCGTTTTCCTCATGTCGGAAACAACGTCAGAACCTCAGTTACAGTAAATAAAATGGTGTCTGTCAACTGGATGGATAAGCGGCTGAACTTTTAGTGAGGCGATGGAGACATATCTTGGTTGCAACCACACTGTGGCATTTATTCACCAGTGCACACACAACATGACAGCATCCTGCCACCTAACACAACAGAGACTGAATGGGAACAGGCAGCCTTTATAGTTCTCTGCTGCAGGTAATTAGTGGGAAGCTACCAACAATGGTGGGTTTCTCCCACACAGACATAAACACCTCAAACTTTACATCCTAATGAATAATAAATATAATACAAAAATGTTATTTACATAATGACATATTCCTTATTAATACATCAATAAATAAATGACATATTAATACTCAATTACACCAATAATAGATATTACTTCCCCCTTTCCCTGCAACCTTGCTAAATGGAACCCTCCCGGAACTTTATATTGGTGTGCGGGCCCCGGGGGACGTCTTTTGCCAGAACACCCTAGGAGTAGGAGACAACAGGAAGAGGTAAGTCTGCAGAGATATGGTTCTATTTCAATTTACTCTCTTACATACTAGACTGGCCTTGTTAAATACATGGCAACACCTAAATACAACATAATAGCAGTTCACCACCCAAACACAAGATTATTTAGTCTCCTGTTTGCGAGAGCGCTAACCGTATTTCTTTTACAGGTGGATTGGCCAACTCCACCTGCCGCGGTGTCTGCAACACGTCATCATAACAAGCAACCAGAATGTATTAACATGCAAATATACTCAATAAATATCACTACAAAATAAATCGGCATGTGTAATCACTGTATCCTGTAATCACTGTGCTATATGTGCAAATATTCTGTTCAATAATTACGGTGTCCTATGGTAACGGACAGTCTCCGTTACAGTGTCACAGGAGGCGCAATGTTTCTGCAGGACACCAGCATCTACCGCCCATACAAATGCATGGAACCTGGGAGGAAAATGTAAACCAGGCAGACTGGTCTAACAGGAGAGGTTCTGGCCCACAGCCTGAGGGAGAATACCTGGAGACCAGACAGGGGATTATAGGGAGAAAGGTGACGCTGATAGATCTGCACCAAGAGGGAGCTGGAAAAACTGTTAGTTCTTTGGGACAAAGGGAAGACAATGGCAAAAGGGAAGAGGGGGGAGGAGAGAAAGGGACGACAAAGAGATACGGAAAGGTGGAAAAAAAGCTCAGAGGCAAAGAGAGCGGAAGGTAATAGAGAGCAGGGTTTGCCGGGAGGGGCGCAGTGTGCAGACCTGTTATTTCCTATCCACTGGGTATGCTGTGTTGAGATAACAGCTGGACGCTTTTTACCAGCATGGTGGGGGAATGCACCATTTATTTTCTCTCCGCGCCGTTGTTTTGGAAACCAGTCACGGCCCCTTTTATGTTGTTGGCTCCGCCGCTGCTGATAAGGGCACTGATTCCGAGAACACAGACCTGCCCAGACACACACACACACACACACATACATAGGCACACATACATATCCGCTTGCCAATTCCCACCGAGGCAATAAAGGACAGGAACAAAAAAAAAAAGGGAAAAAAAAAACTGCCAAGGGACATGAGTGCAAAGGTCTGACAAGTTGAAAGAGAGGGTGGAGAGTCTTGCCACTCACCTGACTCTACCTGCGGCTTTTACCTGTGCTTCAAACACCTGCGCTACACTGCCCCCTCCTGCTGTAAAAGGAAATTTAAAAAAGAATATATAGGAGAAGCTGAAAAGTGGGAACTCTGAAGTAAAAAAGTGGATTAAACCTGCATAATTGCATGCATAGAACATGCATTTTTCTTTATTTGGAATGATACTAGGGTGTGTTTAGGGAAACTGAGGCGTCTCCTTTATTTCCTCATAGCGGCAGCACCCAGCTCTCTGTGCAGCATAGTGGCAAAGGAGAGAGCAGCCATTGTGTGGCCCGGCTGCATGTGTTCGCATGTAACCCGACACCCTCATGCAATTACGTCTCGGATGTTAGGTCTAACTACAAGACACTGGGCTGGAAGTTTTGAGCAGTGAGCAACGTTTCCTATTTTTGAGGAAGTCAAAGGTTTGTCCAGCTCCATTCAGGGCAATGAGTCAACTGGTGTGTCCCGTTCCCATGGCGATTGGCGTACCCGCCCCCGTCGTCTCGACGGAGATCGGTGCAGGCATCCATGACTAAGTAGTTACATGCGTTCGTTCACACAGCTGCTCCTCCGCCGCTCTAACTCGAGGGCTCGCTCCTGCTGACCTTTGTTATACAGTAAACCGTCAGTCAACAGTGTGTAATGTTGTCTCTGGAGAGTGCCGACAAAGCAAATACACGTCCATCATATGGCTGACATCATCACTCGAAACCCACATTCAGTTTGTTGAATATTGAACTGATTGCTGAGAGGCTTAGTCACTTAGTTTGCTTCTGAAAATATTATCAGCATGAAAATATGTGAATGTTTTGTGCCAATTTGAATTAAATATGTAAAAAATATTTTTAAAACAGCTTTGGAAACTGTTTTGAACTGATATCACAAAGATATTTAGATTTCACAAAATGATTATAGTGTATTATAGTAACTATACATGTTCTGGACGCCCTGGCTTGCTTGGGGCCTGCGCACTGAGTAGATCATTGAACCAACGATCAGGAATTCCCCAACTCCTCTGTAGAGTTTAATGACAAATCTTGTCTTCCTTCCTCCAGAGTTCCCCTGATAGTATTGTGTTACTGGTCAGAAGGCTGTCCTTGTGCAGACTCCCTCTTATCAGTCCTCTTGATATGTTTATGTACAAACAGTACATTCCTGTGGGGGAGCCGGGCCCACAGAGCAGGATCCCAGTGCAGCTTCACAGCTAGAAGGTCAGGAGGAGAAGGAAGGAGAGAAAGGGAGTGAAGGGAGAGACAGAGGGAGAAAGAAAAAAGAAAGAAAATAGACAAGCCAGAATAAGGTTAGACTCCCCACAGTACAGCAGAGAAGTTCTGGATGAGATGAAGGGCGGAGGAAGAGAGGGAGGAAAGGAAACGGCGGTTGGAAGGAGAGGAGAAGAAAATAGGGAGAAGAGACAGAAAGCCAGAGCGAGATCATAATTACAGCCGAGAGGTCCAGAAGAGAAAAGAGGAGGAAAAGAGAAGAGATAGAGGGAGGAGAAGCAGAGAAACAGAGGGACTGATAGCTGGAGAGGAGATAGAAGGTCAGCTGATGGAGCAGCAGAGGGATCAGAGGGCAGGATTATAATTGAGAGAGGAGAGAGAGAAGAAGAAGAGATAAATAAAAGCCTCAGAATGACAGTGAGCCACACATGAAGAAAACAGCAAGAGAATCTCAAGTATGGGGGAAGTGAGGCAGTGGAGGGAGGGGAAGGAAGGGAGGCCTGAGTCTGGTAACTTCTGCATTCTTCCACACAGTCTCTGGTCATTGGCTGCCACTCCCAGGTCAAAGGTCAAGGGAGAAAACAGATTGACGCAGACTCCACACCCTCAAGTAAAACATGCCGTCAGTATGGGATACACACATACACACACACGCATGCACACACAACCACACACATGCAAACATAGAAGGAGGCATGTATGCATATGCGTGACGACACACATGCACACACACAACAGAAACACATATACACACACACTAGCATACTTGCACACGCATACCGTATGTACTCAAACACATATAGACACACAAGCATGGAAGCAAGCATACATGCATATATACGCAACATAGACTGTGAAAACAGATGTGAGTGTGATGTCACCCATTGGCTTCTGAAGGGCTGTGTTAAAGCCTGGAGATTGGGTTTACGGTCGCCGCCATGTTGACATTTTTTGGAGCCAGCTCAGCCAAAGGGTGGAGCCAAGGTGGAGGGAGTGAAGTCTGGCTTGTCGTAGTAGGCAGCCGCAGCGCTGC
The DNA here is from genome assembly GCF_048128805.1 of Centroberyx gerrardi. NCBI lineage: Eukaryota > Metazoa > Chordata > Actinopteri > Beryciformes > Berycidae > Centroberyx > Centroberyx gerrardi. Next base: position 25,046,396 of record NC_136010.1, on the reverse strand, counting down.
CTACTACGGCATACTTGGCGATGCATGGGCGACCTGTTGGTCAGTGGACAGGCGACCTGTCAATCACTAGGCAACACAACCCAAAACAACCCCATGTTATATCCGTTATATCCTGTTAATGACACAATTATTTTGAAAATCGGCATACGGACACATATTAGAAGATGTGGAGACCATAACCTCTTGTCGAAAAAATCTATTGACTCTATAATTTTAGGGGTTGTGGTCCCATTTACTTGCCTGGAGTTGGGACGCTTTTTGGAACCAGCCCCTAGTGGACATTAGAGGAATTGTCGCTGCCGCCACTTCCGCATTGACTTCAAAATTCACCCGTGACTTTGGCCGCTTGGTGCACACATACATACAGACACAACCAGAAACTGCAGCCTAATAGTAATTTCCTCTAATTTCCCCAAAACAATGAGAGAAAACAATGAAGAATACATGGAAGTTTATCATTTTACATGGAACATCAAGAAGCCAATGATGTAACCGAATGTCACTGATTCACGAACGTCATTTCCATAGCTCTTGTGCAGCCTACAAGAGACTGGAGTGGGGGGGGAGGGGCAGACTGGAAAGGTCAACTGTACAGTTGGATTGCAAACTGTCTGCGAAGGGAAGGTGGCAGCTTTGCCCTCATTTTCATACTCATGTGCTGCTCTTAGTGAACATATGCGATATTTATCAACTCCCCCCATTCTCTCTCTCTCTCTCTCTCCCTCTCTCTGTCTCTTCTTTCTTTCTGCTACTCTCTCTTCTCACTCTGTCTCTATGTGTGTGTGAGTACGTGTGTTTCCGTGCGTTTGCATGGACATAGAGAATAAGAGAGCAACGCTTTTTCCCGCCAATGGGAATGAATTAAAACCATACCCCGCCACAGTGGCGTGGCAGTGGAAAAAAAAGTATGGGGGGAGAAAAAAAAGCAAAGAAAGCTGTGGAGGAGTGGAAAGAAGTGGAAGATGTGGAAAAGCAGTTGGAAGATGTAATGATTTCCAGAAGCACCCGTGGCCGTATGAGGGTGGCGAGAGGAGGAGGAGGATGGAGGAGGGAGGGGGTGTGGAGGGTTTCCTTAGTATGGGGGATACGTTTGAGGGTGTAGGGGAAGAGGAGGAGGGGATATAGAGGGTTTCCTTGGTATGGGGATACCCCCTTCTAGAGGGATTTCCCAGAAGCAGCCTCCCTCTCTCTGCACGTTCCATTTACTGCACAATCTGGTAGCCGGCTGCTGGTCAGCGGGGACGTAATTACATGGGAGGTATGAGTCACTCGGTACCTGAAATAGACATGGAGTCGGCAAAATGAGCAAACAGATGGGACAGATATAGCCATGAGCCTTGAGAACCAATGGAAACCAGGGAAATAGGGGAATACCAGTTAATCACATTGAGTTTCTGAGTATTTGATGGGTGTGATTACTGAAAACGCATGATAGGTTAAAATAATCCTATCACCCATGAATGAGCTGTTTTGACAGTTTCTATTAGTTTCCATGGTAATATAACTGCACATCGCTCAGTAGCCAACAATAATTTCAGAAAGCTGCTGACACTTATTAACCTCGATGAGCAGCGTTTCAATTCAGTTTGAGCCTTTTAAGCTCTTTTTGCTATGATCCCCATGTGCAGCATGACAACTGACTCCTCAGGATGGATAAAACACAAGTAATGGACTGACATCAAAAGCTTATGGAGTGAACAGGAATACTTTGTCCCACTTCACCGCTCAAACACATCTCACTCAATGGCTGATTCTTCTCCGAGTCGAACGGACTCGGCCAGTTTTGGCATTCTTCGACCCTAGACAGTGTTCATTCTTTCTCACCCCCTTCTTTTTCCCTCTTTTTTTATCCTTGACTGAGACTGAGAGCGCTTTGGAGGACTTTTTTCACACTGTGCCTGTCCACTCAAATGAACCCATTGTGTCTGAAACCTCCAGCCCCAGCAGCTCCGGCACAGAGGGAAAGCGGGGCAACTCTGCAAAATCGGACTCCGGCTACCGCAGTGTGTTCTCGCACGCGCTTGTGAAATGCGGTGTGTCAACTCCACAGAGCCGTCATGCGCGGCAAAGCGGGATCGTAAAAAAAAGTAACGGTCCCAAGCAGAGCGCGCTTTTTTCCCGAAACAAGCGCTCTAAAATTTGTTTTAGCGTTGCCATGGGAATCGAAGGGGCCCGATTTGGAACTTTCCTTCCTCGGCGGCGCTCTGCGTCAGAGGGAGGGATCCTGGGAGCAATTACTGAGCGGGAATGTGGGTGGCGATGGGGAAGAGGAGGAGACGCAGAGACGAGGAATGTCTGAGCGTGTGAATGAAAGAAAGACAGAAAGAGAGAGAGGGGGAGTGAGAAAGAAAGAGGGGATTTATAAGAGATAATAAGAGTGAAATAACCAAGGGAAATGTGTGTCTGAGAAAGAGAGAATCTATTTGAGTACATGGACACACTGTTCACATCTGCATGTATTTCTGTGTGGAGGCTTACTGTTGGCCTCCGTGAGTTAGAATTCCAAAGAATCTGTGGTCTCCTTTGCTTGACTACTTACCTGGGGAATTGACTCTGTTAGTGCTGAGGGGCCAGTGCTCCTTGCAATGGCCACACCCATCCAGAATAGACTCATAAGTGTCTTTCTTTTCTATTTCGTTGCTTAAATACTGCTATATTTTAGTGTTTTAACTCAACTTAATTCTACTTCTTGTATCACTGTGTACTATTGGGAAATGTTAAAGTTGATGTGACTATTATATATGGCTACACTAATCAATAATGTGTCTGTATGCAGGACAATATGGGGGAAAGCTTCTGTGTGTAACGTCAAGGTGAGGGAGGGGGGCAGTCAGCTGGGAGATTTCTCTGCTGAGAATGGATGGATAGCACTATTTTATTTTTATTCTTATTTGATTTTTTTTAGTTTTTCTTTCGTTTCTATCTGTGTGTTATTGATATGATGGCAAAATGTATAACTCTTGTTTCTGTTGAAAACCAATAAAATTCTGTTTAAAAAAAAAAAAAAGAATTCCAAAGAATCTGTTATTTCCCTTCAATGCGTCCTGCTGTGAATCAAGTCCTGGCCCAGCCCTGTTTTGTAAGACCTTGCCTCCTCCCTGAGTGCTCATCTAACGCTCATCTATACTAAACTCACCTCCACCCCATAGTGCCGGTTTCCCCAGAATGCACACACACCCTCCACGTCCCTTTCCTGCAGCCTCCACCCCTCCAAGTCCTTAGCCCTTCACCTTATAGGGCTCGGTGATCACACACACACACCCTTCCCAGCACAACACATAATGTTCCCATTCAGAACGCTTCCTCCTTTACAATTATGCTGATTAACCTCTCACCCCTCTATCCACGGTCTTCCACTATACAATATCGCCCCAGCTCCAACTCATCCATCTCTACTGTTACTCCACTCAATATCTGCTCTGAACTCCTGACCTTTTAACTCCCAGCTTCCTCTAACCTTTCAAATACACTGTACAGACCACATCAGGCCTGCCTCCTCCCAACCTTGTGAGTCATGAATAATACTGTATATGTCCACCCTGCAGACTTTAACCTATTCACCTTTTCAGATTTGAAAGTTTTCACCTCCACCAGCCTGCAACTTATGTGGAATACTCCTTAACCGATACCCTTTTATTCCAGAAACTCTAAACTGAGACCAGTGTAACCCTTCCCCACTTCAATTTCTTTTTTCTGTAATGGGCTTTTTTCCCCACATGAACTGATTTAACCCGACTCTCATCAGGGTTTATGGTACAAAACATTTTTTACATTAAAGTGAAAATTCTGACATTGACACAAATTCTGTATTTTTACTTCTCCATTTTTTGTCCTATTTTTTCCAGGGGCATTTTTGCTCTATCTTAGTTTGAAGCGCATTTAATACATTTTCAGAGGCATTTTCTGCCTTTAATTAATTCCTTACTCTAGTGTGAACTGTATTTTCCCTTCAGCACCCCCGCCATTGCATCATCTCTTCCATCGCTCCACCCTGTAGAGCGCGTACCCCACTTTCCGACCTCACCCCACCTAGGTCAGTGACTTCTGACCTCACTTTTCATCTATGCACCTTTCCACACCTCCCCTCCTATAAAGGTTTAGCCGCTCAACAGTGACAACACCCCAATTCCACCTGTAGCACCCATCTGCTAATATGGGGACTGCTTAGTTACTGCGTCAATCTTACAAACCCTAATTTTTGGCATGCATTTTTATGCTTATTCAAATCTTTATTACATACATTCAGTAACTAGTATCTGACTGATGTGCGTAATGTAAAAACTAGGTCTTATGTAGGGATCTTTAACATAAATCTTTAACATTCTGAAACTACAGTTGTTTTCTGGTTGTTTGCCATGCGGTGATAACTGACTAGGGTTCATAGTTTATTCAAATCTTTACTCATCACAAACATCACACCTACTGTTTCATCCCCACACCTTTACAGCCTTCCTTGCCCCTGGTTGAATCCCTCTTCACTTCATAAACCTCTCCTATCTTGTCTTATCACCTGCCCATCATCCGTGCCTTACTCACTCCCACACACACAACAGTTATATCTGCCTTCTGGGAATCAAGGAGCAGCCAGTCGTTTACTCATCAGCACACTCAGTGTACGGTGACGACGCTGGCATTCAACACACAGAAGAGAAACACCCTCTGACATTGTCATCTGCACACAAACATGCAAACGCTCCCACATGCGTACACATTTCCCGATATCAGATGGTGTCAGACCAGATGATTGATGTGACTATATCTGATGGGACGCTACAGCTGACAGGAATGTTGCACACACCTGTAAATTGTCTGCACATACGCGTCTCCAGCTGTACACCCCCAGTGAATCATTACAGGCTTCATTACAATGGCGTCAACCAGCTGTGTGTACAATATCTCACAGTATGTCACTGCCTGCTGTCCAGAATGAGGCGTTAGATGCGCTCAAGGCAGCCGGCTGATGCGTCTACAGTATGTGAGTGAGCGGGTGAGTGAGTGAAGGCCCTTGTGTGTGTAGGAGTTTTGATGGGAGTTCCACAGAAGATCATCTGTGGAACTCCCATCAAAACTCCTACACACACAAGGGCCTTCACTCACTCACCCACTCACATACCACAACCACTGAATGAGGTGTTGAGCAGAAAACACCCAAGGGCTCGGTCCTACTCTGACCCCAGGTCAGATGGACCATCCCATCAATGGCTGCTCTCTGGTTCTGTCTGGCCATTCTGATTTAGCGCTTCTTCGTGGGTGTTTCGTGACCCCCGAGGTCAGAACAGAGCAAGGATGGGTCTGTCTGAAACAAGAACTCTACAGTCTCATTGAACAGTTCAGGCCAGTCCAGTTACTGATAGCTCATTTTTATTCCAATATGAAAGGGTTCCAGCTGATTATAAGGCGCCCGAGGATCAAAATTCAACTGGGCTAATGATGTCCCATCATAGGACAGAGTATAAACATTACAAAACACACACAAATCTTTGCACTGTCCAAACAGAAAAGCGCCGGCATTCCAGGTGGCTTTCACTCTCAGGTCCTAGATACCATATAAAGGCATAATCAGCCCCCCTTTCCCCACCCACACATGCAGCGAAGGTGAAAATGTAACCTGGCAGCACCGTTCCCGTAACACAGGACAGGCGTGACTCAGAGACCGGCTTCCATCCTGGTCAATGGCCCACTATCACGCTGCACTGATAAGGCAGGCTGAGTGGAGTCAACAGAGCATACCTTCCATGCCACTTGCATGCCAAGCGCTGCGGGTCGCCAGACTGGCACTCACTCCCTGATTCACAACTCTATTAAAGGCACAGTTCGCTGTTTCCAGATGAAAATCCCATATGTACAAAATGTTTAGTTTTTTCAGGTATTGAGTTAAACATTCTTGTTTTTAGACTGATGGTTGTACATTTTGAAATGATACAGTTGGTTGCAAATGGGTTTCATAGATCCTTGTAAACATTCAATACAAAATAATTTGGGTTATGAAGTTCTTCCCACAAAAATAGCAATATGTAAATCACGTTTCCATCCCATACAGTAACTAATATAAATATAACTTAAAAATATGCCACCTTGATAACATTTAAACCAAATTTGAAGCCATATATAACTTGTTAATGTCATGTAGGAGAACAAATATACTAATATACTAATATATTAATAATAAATATACTAATATACTAATATTCTATACTGCCCCTTGGAGGAGCAGAGGGGCTTAGTATCTGGCTGGGAGGGGAGTTGTTCATGGTGGGTGATGACTATCAGGGTGGTGAGAGAGAAAAAGTCTTGATCTGGGGCCAAAACCTTTGAGGTATTAGCGAGGTATCGTAGACGTCTGCCAAGGCTTGTGACAAAAGAATGAATCATTTATCACATGAAACGTTGCAGTGGGAAGTCATCAAAAGCTGGAAGCTATTCCTTAATATTTGTTTAAATTGTTATTTAAAATTTTTACAGGAATATGTTGGGGGTTTGAAGTATTAGGAAGGTCAAACAGAGGAAATAGGAGTTAAAAGCCTTTGTGTAACACCTTTCACTTCAGAGATTTCCATTAGCGCTCATCTCAACTGGGTGTGTGATATTGTGCAACAGGAGTTCATAAGAATTTATCAGACAAAAGTCAAAAAGTCATTAAATCTACATCTGTGTCAAAACATTGGGTGTGTTTCCCATCACACCATTTATTTTCACTAGAAACAGAGACTTCACTGGAAACTATATACGTCTGGACAAGTTGCAAATGAAGAAAGTGAAAACAGATCTCTATCACAATTTGATTGACCTGGATTAACACCATTCAAGTTGGCCTCTATTGATACTGAAACCAAGATAAAACACATCTTGTTCACTGGGATGGAAATTCTACTCAATATTCTATTATTTAAAGTTCATCCCATGTCATTGAAATGAATGCCCTTCCCTAAACATATTTAAGTAAAACATAGTTATAATATTACCTAGACTAACCTTGCCTGAGCAAAAAAAAATGCACAACTGCATCACATTGATTTGCATGGGAAACCAAGGAGGATAAGCCTATGTTGCACCACACAGACAATGAATTTGAAACCTGTCATCCTTATCTGCTGGCAAGCTCCATGCCCGCATCATCTCCTGTCGGTACCTTCATCCCTGTTTTTTCTGTTGGGTGTGGCACCCATCAGGACCAGACAAGACACTGTAGCCGCCCCCCAAACCGCTAGACCAGCAAGGAACACAAACATTAACCAACCATGAAGAAGATTCTGCAGGATCGGGGGGTAGCCCTGCCTTTATTTGGGAAAAAGGATTTGCCTGATGCCTATCTGTTTATCAAAAGTACATATCTCTCCCTCTTTCTCTCTCCCTCTTTTTCTCTGTCTCTCTCTTTCTTTCTTTCTTTCTTTCTTTCTTTCTTTCTGTCTCTCTCTCTTTCTCCCTCTCTCCCTCTTTCTCTCTCCCTCTTTCTCCCTGTCTCTCTCTCTCTCTAGAGATCTAGAGAAACAAAGATGCATTTACTGCCCTTGTAAAGGGCTTATGAATATAACGAGAACTCACAAATAGGCTTGGGTGGGCTTACAGAGCATTTGCAAACCATTATGACTTATAAAGCATATAAAAATAGCATTGCTATTGACATATAGGCAAGCAATGGCAAAGCTATATACATTGAATCTGTTATTATTGCTTATAAATGCTTAAAAGTTCATGATTTTTCTCAAATCATTTAAATAATGCATCTTCTGAGGCAAAATGTTATGGAGCCGCTTTTATTGCTATGCTTTACAGGAATCCCCTTTGTTTGCTTGCTCGCTGACAGTAGGAGGGGTACGCAAAGTTGTTTTTATTTCATCAGGTGTTCTTTCATACTTTAATATCCTGCTCCATGTTCCTTCCTGGAAAATAAACAAAGACGTTCAGCGAGGATGAGACTGAACATGACTCCAGACAATAGTAAAACTGTTAAGCAGGTATTTTATCTGTTGACAAGTTAACACTGATAGCGCGCAGGGCGGGCAGGCAAGTTATGACTATCCAAACAACACTAAATTGTTGTTGCTTCATTATTTACAATAGGTGTCTGTGTGTACATAGCTTAAGAGTTTTGAGCCTTAAAAACACTGCAGCGTCCACACGCGCAGCAGCATTGACGCGCACACACATTTACACACCCATACATGCCACCTGTTCTGCTTTTCTTCAACATGGACGAGAAAAATGAAACATTGCAAAGAAATGACACGAGCAGCAAAAAGAAAAGAAAAGAGTAGGAGTTCTCCCCTTGTTGGAAGCCAATAACCAGCGGCTTTAGAAGTAATGCGTGGGGAATGTTCCTGTGTTAAAAAACTGCAGGGGGGCTTCTTGAATATGTTTACTAGTTTAGAGAATCCTTTGTTCGTACATTTCTGCTAAGGAGACAGGGTAATTGTTCCTTTGTTTGACCAGTCTGGGAGCCATATCCTCTAATGGGAGGGGGACAATCACACACATGTCCGGCTACTTCAGATACATAACATCTGGTTAAAAGTTATATATCTTATTTAAAAGGTTCTGTTTGGGAACAAGCGGATGAAGGTGAAGCTCTGTGCGTTTGGTCTGCTGCTGTTTAAATCCATTTTATGTGAGTGCAGATGTTGCCTTTTTCAGGAAACCAGTTGCTGATGAGTGCTTTGTCCATTCTAAATCTGGTGCAGCACATATGTGTTGACATTAGGAACTTGGCGTTAGACACCGAGTCTTGACGTAAAAAGCAGACCACCGATCCTTCTCTTTCTCACAGACTAGAAAATGGTGGGTTGGAGAGCTGTGGCTTGTGTGATGCAACGGACATGATTTGTTCTAACCTGACATGAGTAGTAGTGTGGAGTCAGGGCGCTTGCTTCTCCAGGTGCGACATGTCCGGACCTCACCCACAAACTGTGATGAAAGACAATGATGAAACCATATGAGAAATAATTTTAACAGATCCAGAGCTATTTCTCAACTGACTGTTCCAAAAGTGATGATGGCACCCGGCATTTCATTGTCCTAAGGGTGGGGAGTATAATGATTAACGTATTTTAACCATTAAAATGTGGGTGGCAAACTGGCAAAGATGTCCTCACTTCAAAAATTGTTAATGCAAATTCGTTCCTGATCCAAAAGCAAGTTGCGCACATCTTATCTTGTATATATCATACGCATAGCTTGTCACACACTACATTACAGTGAATTTGTGAATTGTTTTGAGTAATATAGTACTATAATATTGATCTATTACAAATACTAAAAATACTATATTTCCCTTCTTTTGTCATCTATTTTTATCTTTTTATATATGTCTCTATTAAAATTGTTTTATCCTGTGTTTGTAAAGCGTCTTTGAGCACTGAGAAAAGCGCTATAGAAATGTAATGTATTATTATTATTATTAAAGCTGTGAGAAAAAAAGCAGACATCACAATACAGCCATAGCCAGGACACACAACTTTTAAAAAGGTTCCATCAGTAAACTGAATCAAAATGACATTCAGTCTCATTCACACCAATTAAAGTTTCAACCAACTGAATTCCAGTGAGTCTCAAAGTCAGAATTTGCAAACTCAGAAACGGGAAGGACAAAGGCATGCTGTGAACAGTCCTGCGGTTTAGGCCTGTGGAAAAAGAGGGAGGTGACTCAGGATGAGGGGGAGTGGTGTGGGGCGGGCCCGAGGGCCCACTAGGTTTATATAGTTGTAACAGCTTCCCCTCTCCTCCTGCCTTGTGTCTGTGAGCTCCCATTTCTGCCTGCCCAGCCAGTGCCTCTCTGCCTCACATTCTCTCTCACCGAGTCTCACACTCTCCAGCGACCATGAGTTTCCAAAAATCTACTACGTACTCTATGCGCTCCTCCTCTGGAGGCAGGGTTCCCTCTATGTCCATCACCCGTACCTCTGCTGCCCCTCCCAGGGCCGCCAGCACCTACGGCGGGGCCGGGGGCAAGGGGACCCGCATCTCCAGCGTCTCCTACTCTGGAGTCCGCAGCGGGATGGGAGCCGGGATGGGAGCCGCGATGGGACTGGGCTCCGGAGTGGGAGGCTTCTCCAGCAGCATGCAGGTGAGTGGCAGCGGGGAGACGGCCAACATCATGGGCAACGAGAAGTTCGCCATGCAGAACCTGAACGACCGCCTGGCCAACTACCTGGAGACGGTGAGGAACCTGGAGCAGGCCAACCACAAGCTGGAGCTTAAGATCAAGGAGGCCCTGGAGAAGAGCGGACCCGACTTCAGAGACTACAGCAAGTACCAGGCGATCCTGGATGACCTGAGGAGGAAGGTGAGGAGGAGGGGGAAGGGTGGGGTGAAGGAGGGGGGAGGAAGGGGAGAGGGCAGGAGAATGTGCACGGGTTGATTTGTTAGGTGTTGGACAAAAGCATGGGAAGGGGGTCGAGAGGAAAGAGGGGAGATGCAGGGAGGAAGGAGGGAGGAAGGTAATGTGGATGGGTGAGATGAAAGATGAACAGCAGGGAGAGGGTTCAAGGAATGTGCATAGATGATTTAGAAGATGTGAGGCAAGTGTGATGGGAAAGTGAGGGACCACACATCTTGCATGAAGAGTATTTTATACTGCAAATGTTATGTAGATGTTACCATCATCATCTCATAATATGCTCAGAGATCAGAGAGTTGCACCCTGATCTAAACGTTACGCCATCAGTACTGATCAGCTCTAGATTCCTAATAGAGGGAGTTGAAGCCGAGTCCTCAATGATCCTCCTCCCAGATGCTACTGTATGGGCAGGGGGCCGAGGACTGGACCGGAAACAGTATGGAAGAAGAATTTTTAAGGGGTTTTGCCGGTCAGAGAGACAGGAAAAGGGAGAGAGACAAAAGGAAGGATTTCACAACGGGACCTTAGAGCGTAACAGAGGTCAACTTGCAATTCCACAGGTCATGGGTTTGTTAACTCAGTACCTTTTCCCCATTATTCATTGTGACACAAAAGTTGTGTTGTTTGTTGGACAACAGGATGGATCATAGTGTAAGGTCTCTACTGTGTATACAAAATACTAAAACTGGTAAGGTAGGGGAAGGGGAAAGGAAAGAGTGAAACCTGACACTTATGGATAGGGTTTCAAATGGCTGAACCAAAACTAACTAAAGTATGTCCAACTGACTGACTTTGTCAGTATTTTTTGTCACAGTTCCTCTGACAGTTCAAGAGGTTGTTGTTAACTTTAAACCTTAGTAAAGGTGTAAAGCGTGATGTAAGTAAGCACTTTTAAGAAAATACCTTAGACTTGATAAGGTTGGCATCAAAGCATGTGACATTTATGATGTAGTCCTCAATTACCTTTCAAGGTGGAGCTTGTTAGCTCAGTGACTTCATACTACCTAATTTAGAAGTGATTAATAACACCATTAACTTTACATTCATCAGATATGCCCCATTCAAATACATCCTCCACATTTAATAAGTGCAAAAAGATTTGAGACTGAAAAGCAAGTGAGGCAATTTTGCAACCTGGCAAATTCGTCAATCATTTATTCAGGATTTTGCCCCATTTGAGTGCAGGAAAAGAAAATACTGTGGCAGAAGCACTGAAAGAGAACTGGACTGTGTAACCCTCCACACATGCTGCCAAGCTCGGTTTAAAATTACATTTTCTCATTGAGAAAAATAAATCAAGCAGTTTCCAAGTGGAACATTCCAGTCACACTACTTTGGTTTGGTTATTTGGGTCTAAAAGGAGAAACACCCAAATGTGAATTACTATATGACTGCTGTAACTATGGAAAAGGGCAGTATCACTATATGTTCTCCCTGTGGGAAGGTGCTCATGCCCAACAAGAGAATATGTCTTTTTCAAATCTTTTCCCTGTGGGAGTGAAAGATAACAGCATCAAGGCCAGCAAACCTCCTCTTGAATAGAAGACAAAACAAAAAGAGCATAAAGGGAGGCAAAGAAAGAAAAAGAACCTGACAGGAGTTTAACATTATTTGCCAAGATCTTCTCAGGTTTAATAATCATTCTCACGACATTACATAAGAGCTTTTTTAAAGTCTGCTTTTGTTTATTCTACTAACAGCCAATGGCCTCCACTCACACAGCCCAGGGTCATAACAGCTTCATTTTCCTTTTTGCCGTGACACAAAACTGATGATTACTGGCTCACATGGTGCCCTCCACCTCGGCCCCCTCTGAGAAAACAAAGATTGTCATGCCAGCAACAACAGGAAGCCCAACCCAGTAAAGCATGCACTCTTCTATCCATGCAAACAGACAGACACACACCAGCACCGCCATCATCACCATCCACCTCATGCAAATCACCTGCCTCCATCCTGCTGACAGGAGAGATCCTGTTCTTTAGCAGCGAGGGGACAGTTGCTGCCTGGCAGTTAATGATTGGCTGACGGACTTTGTCACCATATGCCTCCCATGTATGCCATCCCATCCATCCCAGCCCTTATCTACTGTACTGTGACTGCTAAGCAAATACTGGCACCATCTGGTTTTTAAAACTGACCCTGTCACTGTCCTCATTTACACATACAATGGTACTTTTGTTTTAACAAAAAAGCCATTATAAGGACTTATCTCTTCAGAATAAACACTCATTACATGGATGTGTGTCAGTACACTAAGCTTTTAACTGTGTTTGCACCGCAAAAAATATCCATCTTAATCAATTTGTTGAGTATTGAGTCTCAAAATCATATTTTTCTTCAAGTAAGTGAAAAAATGTGCCAGTCGGCAGTGATATTTTCATTTGTTTCCAATAAAAAATCCCTTGTATCAAGAATTTTCTTGAATCAAGTGAGAATATCTTGATGCTAGCAGAGTAATCTGCTGTATTCTGACTTATTTCAAGATAAATTTGTCACTTCTTTCAAGGAAATTTTTGAAAAAGGTGAAACTGCGTTGATGAATGAAATTATCTCACCCCATTGGGAGATCTTTTTCATTTGTTTTAAGGAAAACAGGATTTTCAGACAAAATTACGTAAAATGTACCTTTTTTGTAGTGTGTATCCAATGATACTGTACATCTGAGGTAGTATTACTAGCCCTAGTGACACAAGTAAAAATGATCCCAAGTAAGCCCTTGTACATGAAAAAAAGCTTAATTTTGTATTATTTCTATGATTTCCTTCACCAGCAATAGACAAAACAAATTTGTTTTGTTTTGAAAAGGAAGGGTTTTACAACGAAACATGGCAGAATTCATGATGTGCATTCTGACATGTAAATATTTTCTGTTTTTGTCAGTTCTTAGTATAAATGTTTATCTGCAATTGGTTCTGATTGTCTACATTTTCTATTGTCTTGGTTCATAAACAAAATATTTCCATTGTGGTCTAATCCTGTTGCAGGTGTTCGATGCCACCGTTGACAACGCCCGTCTGGTGCTGAACATCGACAATGCCCGCCTTGCAGCCGATGACTTCAGAGTGAAGTAAGCCCAGCCCTCTGTACCGCTGAGACTGTTAAACTAAGCCAGACAGCTGCTGGCACACCCTGTTTTATTGCTAAATGGTTGTAGGATGAATGTCATATGTCATGATGCAATGAGGGAGTTGTTTGCCTTGTAATCATGAATCATCACAACCTATAGAGGCTTTGCATCACACATCTCCTAGCAACCACAGCTGGCGCCATTATGGAGGTCCAGCCAATTGTCTATGCTGTGCAAATAATGGCTATATAACAACCGGAAGAGAAAAGGCGTGGCTGTAGATCTATTCAGAAATGTTCTAGGTAAAAGTCAATAGTCTGATAAGGTAGATTTGTTTCCAAATGTAGGTTACTGTGACAGAGTAAACTGTCATGTCTTTAGCTCAGTTGTAGCTTGAGAAGAGTCAGATCAGTTAACCTGAACAAACAATGCTAGCTAGCAAGGCAGAAGGCTAATTTAGCAAAGCAACAGATGTCAATGATAACATGCAACTACTAGCCACTATTAATGCTAGCTTGGATATGCTAGTGTGCTAATCAGATGTGTTAACAAGACAGTTTGGTTAGCTGACCAAATACTATGGTTAGCTACCTAACACACTGACATCTAAATGCAAAATCGATTACGTATCATTGGCAAAATTATGAGTTTCCAGTCAAAAACACCACAGAAATTAAACATGTCTTCCATACTGTTGAGATGGATGTTAGACATTTCGAAATCAATCAGCTATTCACAGCCATTGTTGCCCAAGAGCTGCACCTCCAATATGGCCGCCAGAGGGCGTTACATCTCCTGAAAGCCCTCTGCAGGCTACTGTATGTCAAAGCATTTGTTGAGTAAATCTTTTGATAATATAGCTGTATAAAAAAAAAAAGGAATAAAGCAATTATTGAGAATGTGAGCGGCTATCATAATTATTTAAAATGATCCTCATTGCTCTGTTCTGCTCTGTGTTTAGGTTTGAGTCTGAGCTGGCCATCCGCCAGTCTGTGGAGGCTGACATTGTTGGTCTGAGGAAGGTCATCGATGACACCAACATGGGTCGCATGAACCTGGAGAGCGAGATCGAATCCCTGAAGGAGGAGCTCATCCACCTTAAGAAGAACCATGATAATGTGAGTGTGACCACGTCCACATCTCAACACAAACACTTCAGTTGATGTGCTCAACTCTTTATAGACTCTGGTTTAAAGTCTTTATCTATGATAGTCAAACATTTGTCAAAGGTTAGGCTATATTGAGGCCTTTCGGCTGGTGCCTGCTCCAGTGTTAGCTTCTTGAATGTTGTTCTACCACTAACACATCAGTTAAAAAAACATCCACACTTTCAGCCTGAAGACCTGAACAAATATTTGCTGGCTGGTTCATTTCAATCATCCCTTAAGCACCAACATGTGTGCTCTAGGGAGTATGTGTCTAATAGACTATGAAACGACTGCAGCTGACCCAACCTGACAAGCTGAAAGGCACTCTTGAATAAGAGCATAAGCAAACTGTGCTTCAGTGGGACCAGGGAGGTTGGGTAGGAAATCTAAAATATGTGAGTTCTGCGGCAAGCCTCATCATAAATGCTCTGTCCATATTTGGCAACAGAGAAACACCACAGAATTCAAATTACTATCATCCAAATACTTAAGCCAACACCCAGCCATTTGTTTACTGACTGAAATATTTAGTACCTCATTTTAAGATATAGAGTTCAGCTATGGGTCAGTGATGCACCTCCCATAGTATTTACCTGACCATAACAGGAGATTATGGTAGGAAGGGGGCCAGGAGTCAGAGCTGGTTCACAGTACAATTAAAGCAATTCCTAAGTGGTAGAATCCACAAGATCTCAGCAGTGCTCTAGCTACTTGAAATGACATCAGCAAATTTTATCTTATTTTAATTGTTTATTTCTTCAATATCTCAATATATTTTCTTCAGTTTCTCATTATGTCTAACAATTCTTATATCTGTAGGAGGTGATGGAGCTTCGTAACCAGATCGCCCAGTCAGGAGTCCAGGTGGATGTTGATGCTCCTAAAGGACAGGACCTGTCCCAGATCATGTCAGAGATGAGGGCCAAGTATGAGAAAATGGCACAGAAGAACCAGGAGGAGCTCAAAGCGTGGCACGAATCTCAGGTAAATGTTTAGCCAGTAGCTACAGTATCATCTCTAAACAGAAGACTCTCTCAAGCACTTTCGGTAACATTTCTAAGATTGTCTTTGTTAATTTTTCTTAAGACGATGCAAGTGCGAGAAGCTTTTGAGGAACAAGTGGGGCAATAGCAAATATATTAATCAGCACGTACAATTTCAATGGTTCCTTCAGATTACAGAAGTGCAGACTCAGGTCACCCAGAACACAGAGGCCCTGAAGGGTGCCCATACAGAGGTCAATGACCTGCGCAGACAGCTACAGACCTTGGAGATCGAACTGGAGTCACAGAGGAGCCTGGTGAGAACCACTCAGTCAGCACACACTTCATTTACCTCAATACACGCTTATCTTTGCTCACTGCAATGCGTTACTCAGCACTCTCACTTCAACACACTCCCATTTACTTTGTTGACATAGCCTTCACACTCAGGCGACCTGTTGCTATGGTGCTTGCATAAGTGAATCGGAACTGTTGAAACTTTTAACCCATTCTTTCCTCTCTGTTCCTCCCTCTTTTATGGTTTTTCTTTCTTTCTTTCTTTCTTTCTTTCTTCCTTCCCCCGACCCCAACAGAAAGCATCTCTGGAGGGCACACTGAGGGACACAGAGATGCGCTACAACATGGAGATAGAGTCTCTGAACAACGTCATCCTGGGCCTGGAGGCAGAGCTCACACAGCTGCGCACCAACATCCAGCAGCAGACACAGGAGTACGAGTTCCTGCTCAACCTGAAGATGAAGCTGGAGGCTGAGATTGCAACATACAGGCGGCTGCTGGATGGTGAAGACTTCCAGTGAGTGCAGATTGTCGCTTGCATGATGACGGTGATGAGGAACAGAATATTCATAATGTTGTCCAAGCCAAGAAAAACTACACTGTATTTCACATTTTCGCATTGAAATCTGTGTGACAACTGATTTGTTATTGCACGTTCCCTTCAGGCTCCAGGACGCTATGGAGGACCAGAAAACAGTGAAGACCAAAGTGATGACCGTCACACAGACCCTGGTGGACGGCAAGGTGGTTTCCTCCAGCACAGAGACCAAGAACCTGTGAAGACCTGGACACCAGCTGACACTCCCATCAGTCGCCATCACTTCATCACAACACTAACCAAAATAACCAAAATATATTTTGATCAAAACTTGTTTCAATTGGTTTTTCTCACTTCTTGCAACACTAACCGTTAGAATCCCAATTGTCACTGCCATTGGTTAGAACCGTTTCCTGGTTTTACAGCGCTAACATTCAATTGGCTGATAGAAACTGGATCAGAGGAAAACTAAATCATCTTTTATTTATTTCATCATCCTTGTCTTACATATGCGTTTGTGTGTTGACCTCATCCGTTAAGGAGTAGATGTTTACAAAAATTCTGAATTGGAGAACTTTGAGCTTCTTTCAAACCAAAATAATAGATGATATATCGATATTTCAGACTAACCTAAGAGTCAAATTAAACTTCTTGTTTTGTAACGTAAACCATTATTTTTATATTTCATCATCTTTGGTTTTCTTTCTGTCCAGTTAAGTCTGCCTGATGTGCTGTAATGTTCACACATTTCAATAAAGTCCATTCCAATAATTCTTCTTGGTGTGACCATAGCTTCTTGTTTATTTTGTAACAGAAAATTAATTGTAGCCAGATATATGGGGTCGTATTATCATGACATGGCAGGAAATATTAAAATCAAGAAAATGACAGTGAGAGGAAATGGAAGATAGAGGAATGATTGACGGGCTTTCAATCCCCATGAAAGTATGTCACAGAATTAGGGTCACCATGCACTGGTTAGTAAGACTGGAGCCACTGGTAGATAATTAAGAATTGTTTGCGATAATTTATGAATTAATTGATAATATTTACAGCAATAAGTTCTTGAGAAAGGTCAAAATCATTGTGCAATTATTAGAACTTGCTCCAACTTTCTCTTGGCCGTTGTCCAAACTATGAACAAACAGGAACATTTAGGCCTGTGCCTCGATTATACCTCAAAGTTCATAGTCATATAATGTATGATGAGCCATAAAGTGTAAATCATTAAGCTTCCCTTGATTTCACTGTTTTGGATACTATAGCTACAGCTCATTTTCTACACACTATCGACCTGATAAAGTCGGCATAGTTTTTCCGCCTTTGACTGGTGATAAAATCGGCTCAAAGTGGGTGTGGGGGGACAGAGTCTAAGCAAGAAGGCTAAAGGTAAAAAAGCCATATAGATAGGATAGGAGTGGCAGGAAGGAATCCACCCTTTTCAGAGAAGTATATAAGATACCTTCACTCTCCTTCGTCCTCCACTCTCTGCTGTCAAACCCCTCTGTGCCAGGACGCGCTGCTTGTGTCATTGATCACCACACTTCTTAACAATGGAGCCCCTGATTAGACGCCAAAGTTCTCAACTTCTTGGCCCATCTTACCTGAACCCCATGCCCACACCTCTGCGAGTGGACAGGGCCTATGCCCACAGCGTCAGCGGAGGAGCAGGGGGCCACGGGGTGAAAATCTCCACCGCTTCCTACGACACGCGGGTCGGCAGCGGCTTCGACTACCAGTACTCGGGGGCCACCTCTGGGTCCGTCACCATCGGGAATGAGAAGTCCACCATGCAGCACCTGAACGACCGCCTGGCCAACTACCTGGAAACGGTGAGGAACCTGGAGTTGGCCAACAGCAAGCTGGAGATTAAGATCAGAGAGTTCATCGAGACGAGGGGCCCCAGTGAGGAGAGAGACTACAGCAAGTACAACGCCATCATCATGGAACTAAGGGCCAAAGTGAGTGCTTGTCCAAGGGAAACATCAATGAATCAATCAGTCAATCTGCATGATTTTTGTTTGTGTATTGTTTGGTCTGGTCACTTGAAAATGAAAAAAAGTGACAACGTAAGATTAAAATCACCTATCTTTATGGCTTATATTTCAGTACATCATGCCAAAAATACAACTCAAAGTGCGTAAGAGTCAAACAAAAGTGCAGAGTGATGAATCTCTGGGTCTTCTTATGTCTAAATGGTCAAGACATCAGTGTTTTTTAGACATCACAGTGCTTGTAAGGAAAGAAATTGGTCATATAGCCTCTTGGAAAGTGTATGGCATGAACACCACTAAATGTATTATTCTGTTTCACACCGGGGCCCAGAACACACTAATGTAATGCCTGGTGAGAACTAATGCATAAAAATTAGTCTGTCATTTGGTAGTCAGAGTCATACAGGGTTTTTTTTTACTGACCAAGATCTCTTCTCTTTCTCTACTTTCATCACCATGACAATTTTATATAACTTCAGTGTTATCAGTAGGTTCTTAAATGATTTACAGGCAAAAGACTGATTAGACTGATAGACTGATTGATTTTAAGTATTGTAAAACCATGTCCAACGTAACCCTCCCACTGATTGATTTCACAACTTTTATTACCTGCACTCATATCAAATCATATCTTTATCTCCGTGTTCGGCTATGTTGGACAGTATCTGCTTTTTTCTGGCTGTCATGATATACAGCATGTTATCAAAGCCCATATTTCCACCCCGCAATTCATCAAACTGAATATTACAATTTATTGGCCATCGAAATGAGGCTTGAGGGTTGAGAATACAAAACGTGAAGTGTCATTCAATATATACAGTCTGTTTATATTTCTCACACTTAAGGACAAAAAATACAAAATTAATTTTGCATTTCCCTCAGATATTCCACATGATCAAGGGCAATGCACAGCTTGCTATTTCAGTTGACAATGCACGCCTCGCCTCAGACGACTTCAAAGTCAAGTGAGTGTTCAGCTCTGTATACAAATGAAACAGGCTCAATATCTAATGTATGCTTAGGTCGAGCTCCATTAATGATGAACAGATTTTAAGTTGTCAAATTATCAGAATCAACCAATTTCTGAGATCTGTTTTCTCTGTCTTCTAACAGGCTGGAGTACGAGATGTCTATGCATCAGGCAGTGGAGGCCGATGTGATGAGGCTGAGGAAGGTTCTGGATGACACCAACGTAATTCGTCTGCACCTGGAGAGCGACATCGAGTCTCTGAAAGAAGAGCTGATCAACCTGAGGAAGAACCACAAGGAGGTGAGGAAGACTGCTCAGAGATTAGTTAGAATTTGGCCTAATTCAACTACACATCTGTGATGGGAAAAGCCTGTTTGATAATCCCGATAAGATGCATATACTTAACCCCTTTATCTGAGTCAATATTTTCCCAAGATAATAGCATGAGAGATTTTTCTTTATCAGATCATTGGCACTGTTATTTGTGGCAAAATAATACTTTTGGATACTGTAAGGATTACTATTCATGAACACAAACTAGGAGGCCTAGATTAGAGTTTGGTAGGCAATGGGAGGAGAGGAGAGGAGAGGAGAGGAGAGGAGAGGAGAGGAGAGGAGAGGAGAGGAGAGGAGTTAGTACTGTAAAATTCCGCTGCTTGAGCAATCTCTCTGAGCCTTGACCTCTTTGCACAGGATAACCCAAGCTACCCTTGTCCAGGAAATCACTCCCTGACCATTTCCCCCTCAACAGGATGTTGCTGAGTTGCGCGCCCAGATCACTCAGGTTGTCCACGTGGATATTGATGCTCCTAAAGGACAGGACCTGGCTAAGATAATGGCGGAAATGAGGGCCAAGTATGAGAAGATAGCACTGAAGAACCAGGAGGAGCTCAAGGCGTGGCACGAGTCTCAGGTGCAGTAAATGGAATTCATCTGTTAACAGTAGTTCAGTGCATGGCGCAATTTGGGTTAATTGCCTGTGTGTGTGTGTGTGTGTGTGTGTGTGTGTGTGTGTGTGTGTGTGTTCTTGTATCCAGATCACAGATGTGCAGGTCCAGGTGACTGAGAGCACAACAGCTCTGAAGGAGGCCACAACTGTGATTACTGTAACTAGGAGGAGGTATCAGACACTGGAAATTGAACTGCAGTCCCAACTTAGTCTGGTAAGAACCTAGTCTAGTCTAGTCCTGTTTATTTATGTATATAGCCCTTTAGTCAAGTATCAAAGGGCTTTACATATACATCCTATACTAGGTCATATACATAATTCATATACATTGTTTACTACATCATATACATCCTACACATCATATACTAGATCATATACCATACTACACATAAATACACTCATGCCAATGGGCAATTTAGAGTCAATTCACCTGACCTGCATGTTTTTGGACTCTTTCTTTAGTTTTCATGACACATTATTGTGGGATTGTGATTTAAGTCTTCTCACTAATAGTATCACTAATGGGTAAGGATTTTTGTACTAGCCCAGCACATGTTTCAACCTCTGTCATTATACCTTTTCCATTGGCTCTAATTTATGTCTATTTTGAACCTTTATCTACGAGGGAACATTTGCTGAGTATGTAGGCCTATGCTTGTTTTCAGCAGCGTCCTGCTTTACACTCAGCTAGTTGCATACATTCACAAGTGGGAGCTGCTAAGTACATTGTCACTGAGGAATTGCAGGTCAGGTCCCTAAGTAATTGGGTTGGCAAGCTAGTAAGCCTCCCATGTCATTCCTTCACGGCATCAGTCAATCAAACGGTCAATCCCCTGTCCTCCACCCACCGACAGAAAGCGTCCCTGGAGGCCACCCTGCGTGACATCGAGATGCGGTACAGCATGGAGGTGGAGAGCTACAACAAGGTCATCCTGAGGCTGCAGGCGGAGCTGACTCAGCTCCGCAGCGACATCCAGCAGCAAACACGAGAGTACGAGCTCCTGTTCAACATCAAGATGAAGCTGGAGGCCGAGATCGCCGAGTACAGGAGGTTGCTGGACGGAGGGGGCGACTTCAGGTGAGTGCATGAGTCGAACACGAGAAT
Organism: Centroberyx gerrardi; assembly: GCF_048128805.1. Taxonomy (NCBI): domain Eukaryota; kingdom Metazoa; phylum Chordata; class Actinopteri; order Beryciformes; family Berycidae; genus Centroberyx; species Centroberyx gerrardi. Next base: position 25,025,009 of record NC_136010.1, on the reverse strand, counting down.
ACAACCACATTTTGGAATAGAGTGAAAACCGCTCTTAAAAATGCCGTTGATAGCTTTGGTGAAAGCCAGCCATTCATGTATATTAAAATGACCAACGTTAAACCTTTGTTCATCGCAAGGAAACTCATTGTATTTACAAATGAGATGCAAATGAGTTGCATGCAAATATGAAATGAAGCTACATTGATATGGAAAGTAAAAGGCAAACTCTTCAGCTCTTCAGTGCAATGCTTTGTGCCATTGCTGACATTCATTTAAACTGTTCAATTCAGTGTGTTAATATTAAATAACTTAAAAACCGAAAGAGAGAAACAAAATACAAGTAAGAAAAATAACAAAGCTTCTCCTTCTCAGCATAGTAACATGAAATATCTTACTCCATAGTGAACAAACTAGGACTAAATTTGGTTTTACTTGAATAAACAACCTATTAATTTCACTTTTTTCCTTTATTCCAGACTTGAGGATGCAGTCGACCAGAAGAAGACGGTGGAGACACAAGTGGTGACGGTCACTAAGACTCTGGTGGATGGCAAAGTGGTGTCAGAAAGCAAGGATGTCCAAGCCAGTCAGAAAGTGGTTGATGCTTGAAAGTTTCTTAAAAATAAAAAAAAAGACAAAAAGTCCTTTGTAACAAAATAAAAAACACAGCAAAAAACATGAAACATGCCTGTGAATGTTTTTGATTTGATAATGTGGAGACACTTTAAGGAATTTGACATATGGTTTATGCACTGATGACACATGGTTATTTCATATTTATGTAATTTCCTTAAAAAACACACACCAATTGTTGAGTCAACATTTCCAAATGAGCCAGCATTCATTTTTACATTCTACTGATGAGCCAATGCAGTCTGGTAGAAATTCCCAAAATAAAGCTGACATTGGTTTGAAAGCAATTCATTATTATTACACAACTTCAGCTTGCAACACAGATCCATATGTAAAACAGCTCCTCCGTCACGCACATGATGCCTGGCTTTCTTTCTGCCACTCATCATCCTCCCACACAGCCCACTCATGTTTCAGCTTCAGAGGAATTCACATTCTGACCTGCAGTTCTTAAGCTTCGCCCCCCCATATTCGCGAGAAGGCCCCTATTCCCATGCTATTTCCAAACATGTGTCACAGTTCAGCCCAGTTCAGTCCTGTCTCTGTGCTCTGGGTTTGTTTTCACTCACATTAGTCAGTCTAATTTTTGTTCCCTGTTTGTTTGACACAGGTTGACCTCTTCTGGTCTCGGGTGATTCACTGCATAAGTTTATGTTAATAAGCCGTTTGTGCATTAATGGGATCGCATTGATGTCAGGAGCAAGATAGTTTGCTAATTGGCTGGGAAATTCCGCTGCAGTTGAGGATGAGTGTGCTATCTGTACTCAACCTTCATAAATCATAATTACAATGGCACTTTTTATGCAATATAGCATTGCAAAGTTCAGAAGACAGTACCATGAATCATTTTGGCCAATTTGTGCCAGACTGCAATCACAAATGGTTGCCCAACTGCAGCTGACAACCAGCAACAGTTACCTAATTCTTGCCAGTTTCCAATGCCTTGTTCCCTGCCCCGGAGCTGTTATTGTGTAAAATGTGTGTGACAGTGCGTCTGGCGTGTGTGGCTCCCCATCCCAACGTCAGTATCTGCTGGTCTGGGGAAAGTCGTAAAGCCGTCTTCCCCCCTGACAGCCACAGCCTTTGTTCCAGCGCTCTGCCACCCCAGCAGCCAGACGCCTCCGGTCAGACAGCTGAAAGAAGCTGGGCAGACAAACCAGGGAGAGGGGGCATTCCAGAGAATAATGGTTTAGATAGATAGATAGATAGATGGATAGATAGATAGATAGATAGAGAGGGATGGGGGAGACTAAACAACAGAGATCGAGAGAATCTAGTAAGGAGAGATGCAGTGTGCAAGCACTTGATCTCCCCTCTGCATGCCTGCCATTCCTCAGTGGCAGGGCCGCTGCTTGAACAATACCTTGCTCTCTGCATGGAGGGAAGAGGCCCTCAGAGGGTCCGCAGGTGCTTAGTCACACTATTCATACTGATTAAAAAAGGCCAAGCAAAGAAAAAAATACTTCTATTTCTTCTTCGAAAGCCTCAGTTTTCCTCCCTTTTTTGCAGATGTACAGCAACTGACTGGGTTTACAATGTAGAATCAAATGGTTTATATGCAAAATAATTACATTTAGAGAAAATTTCCAGTAACTGAGCTTTATCTTTGTAAGGCATTACAGGTCTCTTAAACTGTTGAAAAAATCCTTACAATATTCTCATAGTGTGTGTGTGGTACTAAATAGTGAATTTATAGTGGCCTTATTGCACTTACATTTTAAATCACCTATGGTATTATATATATAGATCCCAGTAATAATCTTATCTTAGGGAATTATTACCTTATCTTCTTAGGGACTTTTGCTTTGTATCCTTCTAAAACTAATTGGATAGGATTACTAGAATCATTTCTCCTAAGAAATATAAATAATAATCACTCTACGAAGAAGAATCACCCTTATAACTTTCAGGACAATGCGAGATGAAAGCACCTAGCAACACAGTAGCATGTGTTTACATTTAACTAGTCAATCACCCGAACCCAGTTGCTTCATATCCATAACTCTAGCTGATAGTTAACCCAAAGGTTCAAATGTCAATAAAGCAGATGCCTAACTGGTTTCTTGTTTTTGTTATTTCATTCTACACCTATAAACAGTAAAAACAGAGACAAGAATGAAGAAATACAGTTGCAGGTGAGACCAGGAAACCCCCACAGGGATTATAAAAAGGTCTCACCCAAAGAGAAATAGTTCTCTAACTGAAAAGGAGTGTAATCTTCTAATCCACAAGGGTGGCAACATGTGATTCTCACTGTTGTCAATGTGTTGCAATGTCTCTGGCTTCGGCTCCGGGTGACTGCAGCCAAGTCATAGATAAATGTTGAAATCACACTAAAACGAGAATTAGAAACATTTTATATGGTAAAGATGAACTCCCAGTGTCAGCTGTTGCAAACGCATTGCATCAGCTGAGGTTTAGTTTCTTTTCATTTGACAGGACTACAGACACTGCAGTGTGTTTACTTTAAACAAGAAGGGGCCTATGAAAGGTTATCAGTAGAAGCAGAAGTGAAGACAAACTGTTTCAGAGGATAATTAGGAGTCCATTCAGAACTTTCTCTAAATCGCGCATGAGTCATTCATGGTAGGTCAGAGTCCTACAGTGTAACGACCACTGTCTCATCTGTCTTACTTCCCTTTTTCTTATTAAAACTTCTCTCTCTCTCTCTCTCTCTCTCTCTCTCTCTCTCTCTCTCTCTCTCTCACACACACACACACACACACACATACTCCCTCTTCCCCCTCTACCACACACATCTGTTGGGTGTGTCGGGTGTGAGGCGGTTAGTCATCCAATGCTCCCAACTTGCTTGGGCCTCCTCCCAGTGGGAGAAAGGAGAGACAGGGGGAAGTGAAGGAGCGGTGGTGGGAGGAAAGTGGTGGGGTGGGGGGGTGGATGAGCGTGAGGACAGAAGTGAGGGAGAGGTGCGAGGGGAAGGAGAGTGACAGAGTGGTAAGGAGAGGAGGAGGACAGAGGAGTGAAATAAGACAGCAGTGAATGTTGAAATGCAATGGGAAAAGAAAGGATAGGAAGATGGATTAGATTAAAGCTGCACTAGGTGAGATTTTTGTGTAAAAATCCACCCGTTTTTAGCCTAAATCACAAAGTGGGGCTGCGCTAGAGAAGAGCATCCCATCCTCTCTGCCGTAGATTCCCCACAAGAGTAGACAAATCAAAACTCAAACGTGAAGTCCAAACTGTCTTTGGTATAAAGCATCACAGACCGGTCAGGGGCTGTGTGCAGTTTACTGACGTCACGTTGCGTGATTTCTGGGAACTGAAGATCCAATTTTTCAAACAGTTACCTCTCGCTGCCATTTGGAGCCGCCATTGTGCGAAGTTCCCTCCCGCAGCTTTATAAATTGAGTGTGAAGGAAGAGAGTGGCGTAGATGTGAGAGAAAAGGGGGGAAAGGGAGGGTGGGAACGAGAGTGATAGGAGGAGAGAGAAGGCACCAGTGTGGGAGAGAGGAGATGTGAAGGAGGGAGGGCAGATTAAGTAAGACCAGAAATGGGCACCGGGCCACCGCCCAGCCACCGTTTTCTCTCTCCCCCATTTTCATTTTCCATTCCTGTTTGTGTGGGCAGAGGGCTGGAAACCAGAGGCCCGACTCCCGCACTGAAGAGCTGAATTGGCTGAACTCGGTGTGTGTGTGATTCATTCGTCTGGTCTCCGTGGAAACTCCGACCAAAAGAACTTGGTGACCAGAAAGTCACAAGCTGTACATCCAACGGACTAAGATGATTACCCCCTTTCCTCTGCTAAAAATACGGCGCAGCTCTCTGGTGTGCATGAGTCTAACCTAAAACGACTTGCAGGAAGAGTATCGTGTGTTCATATGCTGAGTTCAGCGAGTTCTATGCATCTAACTTTACCTACTTTGGAGCAAAAGATAATGAATTTGTAAATAGATAACGCTAATGCTTCACGAAAGAGCGCAGAAGCAATTTTTTTCTTTCTTTCAGACAAGGGAGCTTTTTTGATTCACACCCACTTGAAACTCGTTATCCAAAAACAGTTTCAGTAACCTTGACGTTCTCTGAATGAGTAACCGGCTCAAATTCCAGAGCAGAGGGTAAATGATTAAAACCGTAAGTGGCACAGTGCCACCTTCTGAGGTTCTGAGGTAAACGGCAGGGAGGTTTAAAGATATGATAGCATATTTATTTCTATTCAAGTGTCATGCACTCCAGGGCCCAGCCCACAGGACACATCCATACACTACATCACGTAGGTGTGATACACACAGGGTTTAAAGATAACGTGCACCAGATAGAATTCCCCATCCTGAAACACAATGGAGGTCATTTTGGTATAAAGCTTAATTCATTATATGACGGAAAAAAGAACTTAAAGTGGATTTTATAAAATACTGCTGCTGATAAAAAAATGTGTATCTCCAAAATGTTAGAAATGCTGAGCAATTGAAAGATTTTAGCATAGACAATACAAAAAACATAACAATAGTCTGTATTTAGACAGTTGTGGGGTAAAAGCAGCACTTAGAAAGTGCTTTACAAAAGGCATAAAAGGAAGGAACAGTAATTGAAATGAGTTAAAGCTCTATGTGACGACTTTTTTGTGGTAAAACATTCACTTCTAATTCGTATTAGTGTTGGCCTTTCCAAGCTCCAACGAAACCATGAACGCAACATGAGACTCTGGTGATTTTGTGAGTAGTAGGCTATTCTACAACGGTAGATACAGTGTTTTATCCCAAGCATGAGTGTTTACGTGATCAATAAGCACACGCTTGTTTGTTGTCTGACATCATTAAAAGTGCGACAGCAGTACAATCGAGAGTAGCTGCTGATGTGCCAAGTTATCACAGAGTGCTGTAACTGAAAAGCGCATTAAAAAGAAAACTAGTTAAAAAACAAAAACATTAAATAACACTGCAAAATTAAAAAAGTGATCCACATCAAAAACATGACATAAAAGCAAGTCTATGAAAGCACATTGGAAGAAGTGATTTGAAAGATGACACTGAATCAGCTATCCTATGTTCCTCAGGCAAGCAGCCTTGGGGTCCTGATGGTAAAAGCACAAGCACACTGAGTCTTCAGCCCAGACTGCAGGACAGTCAGAAGGGCCCGAGGATCTCAGACTGCACGCCGCCTCACAGGGAACCAAGAGGTCTGCAGTGTGGCTAGTGGCCAGACCTAACTGAGCTTTGAATGATCAGTAACGTCTTAAAAAATCAACTCTAAATCTAACCAATAATTTGTTTGGCACCAGTCGCTGCATTCTGAACAAGCTGGAGACATGAACTGACTTTTGACTTAGAATAGAGGGAGTCACAGCAGCCTAGATGAGATGAAATAAACTCATGGACGACCTTCTGGAAGTCTTTAGAGAAGAAAACAACTTGATTTTTGATGTTTCTCAATTACAGGAAGCGAGATTGCTTTATTCTCTTTAACTCTTTACCCTCTTTTCCTGCTCCTCAAAAGTCAAGTCACTGTCAAGAATCATTTCTATGATTCTGGCTATTGGCTTTGTGCTGGAAGAACGAGACTAAGAATAAGAGTTTCTGGAGATGTGAGAACCAAATCAAATGATTTTGGGGCATCCTGGTGACTCATTTGGCTCAGGTAGACACCATGTCACTGGGACATCCTGGGTTTGAATCTGGCCCAGGACCTTTGGCACATGCCCCCCCCCCCCCCCCCCCCCCCCCCCCCCCCGTCTTTCTCACATCTTTCCTGTTGTTCTCCACTGTCAAACAAAGCAAAAATGCAGAAAAAAAAACGATCAGATTTGAGGGTATACAGTAGTTTTTGAATGGGTTTTAATGGCCCTAGTAGATAAAAGACTATGTAAACCTTCATTTCAAGAAAGAAAAAAAACACCACAAGCTGAGGGTTTTTTTCTCATGACAGCCATGATATTGTGTACAAAGACAAGATGTTTCCTTTATTAATTCTCTTTATTTAAGCCCAGATAATCCACTCAGCGCAGGATGCTGTTGGAGAGGGAGCGCTGATTACAGTGTGACTGACTGTGTGGGGAAATCTTTTGACGAGAGGAATTCCATCACAGGAAAGGAGAGTCCACATTTAGAGAGTCCAAGGGTTGGAATGACCCTCAATCATAACATAGCATGCCCAGGAAGGGACACACACTCACATACACACACCTGCATAGTTCTTTTTCCTGCCCTTCGCTCAAACATAAAAGGTGCAACATAATCTTGACAAAGCTTGGTTCCTGTTTGTGCATGTGGAACTGGAACCTGAACCAGAGTAAATGAGGCGGAGAGTGAGAATGCTCTCTAATGGTTAGCGGTAAAACCCTGTTCATCAGGGAGGATTTAACAAGGAAATGTTTTGACTTAGACCGGTGTAAATGTAAGTATTGGTTGGGACCCAAAATGAATCATGGGGCAACAGCATGCTACTATTTTTGTTTTTTCATCAGACTAGGTCCCATGGATGAGAGCGCATTCCTTCAATTTCTGTGCAAGGCTTTGTGTGTGCATGTTTGCTCAACCATTCTGTTGCTGCCTGTCAAAAATAAAAGTTCTCATGTGAATATGCTGAGCCGTTAGTAGTAGGCCTGTGTTAAAGAATAGCTCGCAAATTACGAGGCTTTGGTTTGCTGTTGGTGGTACAGCGGGATTAGAGAGTGGGTTTGGCCTCGCTGCCCCACCCTAAAACATAAGAGTGGCTCCTCTTGTTTGTTGTTCCTTGTGAAGGACCTTGGTCTTCAGGACACCGTGAAAAACCGTCCTTAAGGATTCCTTTCATGGAGACACATTTAAGATATTTGCTTTGGGACCTTTTATGTGCTTATATAGTCTCTGAGAAGAAAAAGCTGTAGGACGTTCATCTGTCATCAGTGTTTACCAGAGATTTTCGGGGGTTTCGGGTGTGTGTGCCGAGTGAGAACTTACTCAAAGACCCAGACGAGAAATGAGCATCAATTCATCTTAGTGGCTGGTAGTTGTACGCTTGCGGGTCAAAGGTCAGGTCGTTCAGGGATCCTGTTACACTGTGTTTACTCTGTTGCCATGGTGCCATAAACAGGAAGAAACTGTCAAACGGTACGGTAAACATGCCGGCAAATAATGACTGTTGGGATTGTTTACTTTTGAGATGAGAGAAATCATATGTCTTACAGCTGGACAGCAAGTGGGGAAGTGGATTGATGGTGACGCTTTTTGAATTGTGCAAGGGTATTTTCGGTAACTTTGTCTGTGTGCGTTTCCATGTGCATATGTATATGAATCCATCCCCATTCAAGTGTGCGTGTGTGTGCCAATATCTGTATGCTGGTGTCTGCTTGTGCATGGCGGCCCAGCCACAGTGTTAACAGAGGTCATCCAGTGTCTGTCACCACACCAACACCTCTCCATTCCCCCCCCCTCAAACTGCGGGACGTGGCAACACTGTCACAGTCCTCTGCACACCAGTCATGCAGAACAGCTGCTTAACTCCTGATGGGAACACACACACACACACACACACACACACACTAAAGGATTTCTGTCATTGGGTAGTAAAGTTTCCAACCCTCCCAAATTCTACAATGTTGATTAAAATCTTCCAAAAGTATTATGTGGGATTGTATTTGTGTGCGACTGACTAGGTGGGGTTGAATCTTATCAAAATCTTGTAGTGCACGTCCACCCTTACCCCTATTCTCCAGGACATCCTCTCCAGGGGAGGTGTTGTCCCCCAGGGAGCCATTTTTACCAATGACTAACAGATGGGAAGTGCCATAGTCGGTTCCTTTCTTTTACAAGTGCTACACGGATGTGCTCCTGGTTTTCTCCAAGTGCTACAAGGCAGCACACTGTTCTCTGGCATGCATTTGTTCTTTGGGACAGTTACTTTGTGTTCAGTAGTTTAACATGGGTCAGGATGCTCTTCAAATAACTGACAGAAAACCCCATTTCCGCAGTCGTTTATCACTGGCAAATATTAGCTCTTCGCTCCCCCTTGTGTCTGTGAAGTTCGAGAAACCCACAAAAGTCCGGTCATATCTATTTCACTGTATTTGCTTTACACAAGACAGAAGAAAACAAATGAAATTCTTAAAATGTCTTGCCCCCGGGTGGAAAAAATTCAACTTGTTTATAAATCTTAATTTAATCATCGGGAGCTAAGCTATTTCCTTGATCAGGATCATCAAAACAGCCATTCTCAGACAGCCGGTTCGTGCCAATGAATGCTGCCAGTCGCAGGTCAAGCAGCAGTAACACAGCTTACTGCTGAGTCTACAGTGTTCTTCCCAGCAGCTGGCTTATTTGGCCTCCCATTCCTCTGATATGACCAAAAAAGGCCTTTCACTGCTCGCTGCTACTGGGAATCCGGCCTCTATCTCTCACCCACATGGCGTAGGACTGTTGCAAAATGCTGCTGAAGGTCGACACAGAAGCCTTGTAAAGAGTTATGACAAATGAGGGAGATAGGGTGAGCTGGAGAGGAGGTAAAGGTGTGCGTGGGATCGTGTGATCTTTGAAAGCAGAAATGATGAGACCTTTAGGGATCATGTAATTATTAACAATTCCACATGACGCAGTGCAGGTACGTGAGAAAAAAGACTGTAAAAAAACACTGGGGAACATTTACGGCTTTGATGCGACGGCTAGATATTGCAGTAACAGGCAAAAAGTTAGCTGAGGTAACGTCCAACATCAGGCACTGGTCTTTCCTCTGATCAATATCTCCTTCTAATCACACTGTATAAACAATTCCTTGATAGGATGACGAACAACATCAAAAGAGGGTGAAAGAGAGAGAGAGAGAGAGAGAGAATTCAGATGATATTAGACAGTTTGTACACAGCTGGTTATAAAGAGCGTCAACTTAGGAACTTTGCTTTTGCCTCAGATGACTTGTTCTTACATAAGCGGGCTAAAGCGCGTTCTGATCTTTTCTGCTCATGGTCTTTGACTCGGGGCCAACTGTGTGGGTCTGAGTAGGACACAGAACGAGCTAAGGCTATGTAAGGGAGACTCCCAGAGTGATCTCATTTCAAAGGCATTTGTTTTGTTTTTTTGTTCAGAGGACTCCTCACGTTGACCCCGTGAACGTTTTGGTCTGACTTCACCTAATCTGGTGCGTCGCCGGGGAGCTGGCTCACCTCCGCATACCCACGGCTCCTCATCATCCTCCCGGTTCAATTTAGACCGTCTAACTTAAACCTGCCTTATAAGAGCGGGGAGAAGAGGCTCGCTTGATGGTATTTCTGCTGAGAGAGTGCGGAAGGATGAACAAAATATGCCCTTTCTTGCAGCAGAACAGACTCACATGACAACGCTGACGCTTCAACTTCCCTGTCCAATTCGCAATGACTGACTCATTTCAGCCTCGTCACCTGGCTGTCATGGCATTCCAGCCTTAATACAGCAACAAAGTCACATCCAACATCATAAACCAGGTGTGTGATCAGACCAGTTGAGGTTGAAACATGGCTGAATAAACCAATAAGCGGGCATTAATCCAGTGCGAGGGTAGGCTTTTTGCAAAGATCTGATAACTATGACGTTTGGGAACCACAAGCAGAGTTCTCATCCATCGGCGTTACTGCACAGGATTATCTGAAAAATATTTCTCTCAAACCGACCACTCCTAAATGGAAATCGCTTAAATCCCCAAATTGGTACAGACAGCTTTGTTTAATCCCATGAATTGTGGAGACAAGTGGACATTTGTCTTAAACCTAAGCCACGCACAATCTTACGTGACCTCACCCAGGCTCAAATAGACAATCTACCTCATCTCAGAGTAATCTGGAGACTGAGAACAGGATAATGTGGGCCCAGCTTTGAGGTGATGGCTGTCTCCTGTCTGCAGACACAACAGCAGAGAGAGGAGCCTCAACCAAAGCCCAGACATGTCAGGTAATACTGACGCGATATGTCAAACAAATGAGGGAGATTTCAAACAAAGTCGGTTGAGTCTCCCCATCTCATGGAGCACTCAGATAAAGAACCCCTTTTTTGAGCAGCCAGTGTATCCTCAGTTATATAATACATTCATATCACGTGGATTTGGGAATGTCATATCTCACCTGAAAGAAGACATCCTCTGTTTCTTTAACTGCAAAAGCACAGAACACACAGATTTTATCCATGAACATGAATTTTTGAGATTGTGTGAACTCATGAAACGATGATGTCAGTATAAGTAAAGCAAAAGCTCCCCCCAATTATGTCATTACATGATACCATGATCCCACGCCTCCTTGACTCAGGGTTCACACAGTATGTGTGTGGCCACGGGTGACGTAACCATAATCCATAAAGTTGGCAATCATCTCATCTACTGCAAAGGTATCTTGCATGAAAGACTCCTGGCTGCGGATGACAAGGAGAATGTTTTGTCTGGTTTATGCCTGTGTTATGGCCGGAGTTTTCTTAGGCTTGTCAGGAACGGTCGGTATTAGACTTGAGTCGGAGATAAACAAAAGCAAGGCTATAAATGGGGGTGTTGGATTCCTCCTCTCTCAGATTCATGTTTTTCTTCACTGCCCCGACCGGAGGATGAGGCGATCTGACATTTCCGTGAGCCAGACCTCTGGAAAACCTCATGAGACCCGTTTGCTTGCCAAGTGTATGAAAAAGAAAAATGAACAGAAAGAGATGGGGAGTGAAAGATAGAGAGTAGAGAGAGAGAGAAAAAAAGGGGGGGGAAGGAAGGGATAGAGTTTGAAAGAGAGTTCAGATAAGCAAGGATGCAATTATGGTAGTTGATAATTAGCGTGATTTACTGCCACCCTAGGCCTTTCACTTGAACTGGTTCAGATGGTGCGTAATGAAAAGCAAGCAGGTCCCATCTCTGCTGGGAGTCAAAGCTACAATCAGCAGTATGGTGAGAGCATGTGGAGGATGATCATATACTTTCGCCATATGTATGGATTATTAGGGCAGACATTACATCAAGCAACTATCCATGGCATTGTATTCGTATTTTACCCAATGTGAGGTCATCTCACACATTGAGATTTGAGGCAAATTTCCAAGTCATTAGCTTAATCATTTTGTTAGTGATCCTGTCAGGACTCGCTGCATTTAGAGACTTACTTTTTTTACGACCGCCAAACTACTGAGTGCCTCTTTATCAGTCCGTTTTATGCGGTGATAACTCAGCTGGGTTTGTTTGCCAGTTCAGTGTGAGAGGACAGATCTTCACTCTATCTTGCTCCGCGTCTGCCGTCTGCCTGCCTTATGTAACGCTGACAGGACTACCTTTTGTGGGAATTCACACGACGATGCTATAGCACATAACTCTGCCTGTGAAGAATGTGGGGCAGCTGCAGGTTTGGCCTTACTGAGCACAGATGCGTGCAAAATGACACGCAGATGTGTATGTGCGTAGATGACACAAACACGCATGCACACTTAAATTCTACCATCATCCATCCAAGTTTTTCTCAACAGATTATATGCATGGCATTAGCAGCCTTCCGGGGGCGAAATTAATTGTGTTTACTTCAGCTCGACTCCTCTAAAATCAGACGATACAATGATCGCGTTGTTTGCTTCCAAAACTCTAATAGCGCTTCATTCAATAAAACGTTCGAGAACAAGTCGGTTGATTCATTTGTTCTGAATGTAAAACCATGCGGACAATACAGCGCTTTCACGGCCTGCGCTGCCTAAAGGGGGGAGTGTGGTCTGGTGAATCTGAAAGCCCTTCAGTTCAAGTTGGGCCAGGAGCGTTTCTGAACCTCTCCACGCTGAGGAATCTAATAAATGATCCTGCCAGTAACCACACAGCGAATCTGACTCAAATGGAGCCACGTCTCTCCCCAGAGGGGTGTAATTGCGCTGGCATCTGCAGCCGAAGCTAGATGTGATGCCCTGTTAAGCTCTCAGTGCGCTCCATTCGTTTTGGCTCTTACACAGAGTCATTACTGATTCAGAGTGGATTTCTAAATGTAATTGTACTGGTAAACGCACAATACCTGAACAAATGATGATTAGGCATACTTCCGACAAAACAAGAAATGATATTTAAACATCTGTACTGCCGCCAATACAGCATTGCACAGGTAGTGACTGTACTAGCAGTCGAGATTTAAAGTCTATTTATAGTGCAATATCAGCAGATGTTGAAATGAGACGTTCAGCATGTTTATTGGCAGTACCATGGCTTTTTCATACTCTTATTATGCACAGTGGCTGAACTAATATAACCCACCAGCTACAATATACAGTTCATCAAAAGGCAAAAGGTCTGTGGTTTGAGCATGGCTACATATTTTGTCTGCAAACACACAGGATTTGAGACACTAAAATGTCTGTGTGAGGAGCTAATGAGACATAAGAAAAATACATTTTTCTATATTAAAATGCTTTTATTAAATTTTGCAATACCTATAAATCAGCACTCAACATGTACACCGATGTCACAGTGCTGCACAGGAATATTTACAACAAAAAATGCATGTTGGATCTAATTCTGGATACAGTCTGGCAAGCCGGATTTTGGAGAAATTAAGTCTATGGACTAATTTAAATAAACCATGTCTAATACATATAGAAGCTCAAGTAAGTATTCATTCAACTGCACACTGCTAGATAGTATCTGAGAGCTCTGAAAATACATTTTTACAGAGATTTAACCTTTATTCTCTATTTTATTCCTTCTTTTTGTTCATATAAAGCATTTTTATGACTGGCTTTAGAGACTTTTGCTTATTTCTATTTCTATATTATATATAAATGAATTCTATATTCTGTATAAATAGTCTTAATCATTCTTATTCTTACTCTTATTGTTACTGTTGTGAGTATTATTATCATTATACAGGCATGTTTACTGAGAGTACCTAGATTAAAATACATTGACAGGAGCTGACAGTAAAAGACCATCATCACCTGCACAGTCAGCCATGCAACATTTACACAACCCCTAACAGACCTCAACATTTTATTACTGTTTTGTTGGCATTATCAGTAGCTCAGGTGCGGTACACTGTCGTTTATTGTGTAGGTTTTATATGTGAATCAAAACACAGACAAGCTGTTGATGTGCACTTAATAGATCTGATATAAGCCTAATTGTGAGCTGTTGTTGAAAAATGTCAGGGTGAAGTCAAGTCAATTGGCGGGTGGTGACTGAAGCTTTTCACTGATACACAATAGCAGTATTTTAATCAATAGTCTAGGGACCGGCTTCATCTCAATAATGTTTCTAGAATCGCACTATTATATTTATTTTATGACAGACCTATGGCGAATTTCAAAAATGAAAAACAAGCCGATCATTGGGAAAAAATGAGTCAAAGCCACTCTGGGAAGTTTTCCACAGAGGAGACACACACACACAAAACATAGACTCTATTCATACACAATAATTTATGTCTATGTCATCTTCTCTCCACGAACAGGCTCTGTGTGTCTTTGGGTTAGCCAGCCGACTAGCAGATGAGCGATAACCACACAAGAAAAAGCATCTCTGTAATCAGTTATCCCCTTTTAACAGAACACAAACACTACCACACACGTCTGCACAGTTATGGATGTGTATGCAAACACAAAGTTGAAACGGCAGCATTTTTACCTATCACTTGAAGTGTTTCTCCTCTTTTTTGGTATTGCACCAAGGGGGCCGATCCTTTATTTGACTTCTTAATAATCATTGCGTGGGACAAGGCATCATTTTAACATCAGAAACTCCAAACAAGGCAACACACACAGTGGTCCAGAACCGGTCATGGAAATAGAACCAGACCAAATGTTTAGAGAGCAGTCAAGCTCAACAAAGCCGCCTTGTGCCTGATATAAATCAGAGCGCCGTCGGGCTAATTGATGGGTTTGCCTTGATCTATTGAAACACATTCTCATCTGAAACATATGTATTGGGAATTAACAACCCTCCCCCCCTTCTGTCAGTGTCACAGCTCTCTCTCCCTCTCTTTCTCTCTCTATCTCTCTCCCTCTCTCTCTCTCACACACACACACACACACACACACACACACACAGAGAGAGTCAGAAGCCCGTGAATAAGGAGCTCATTTCCTGTCTGGCATTGACTAGGAAGTCTGACAATGTCTGTGCTCTGACGTCCATTTGTTCTTTCAACCGTTGCCATGACGATAACCAAAAAACGAATAGGAACTACTGTACTGTACATGGAACTGTCCCGACTACAGTTGGGCCCACACAGAACTAACACAACAGCATGGGCAAATACTGCATTTCATTCACAATCACAACGGTAACATTTTGCAGCTGTTAAATGAACTTCCCATTTTTTATTTTGACTTCTGATGAAAGAAAAGATCCACACTGCAGGATCTGCCAGACAGAAATTGAAATGTGCAGAAGATATTGACTATGATAAAGCTCCATGTCAGCGCTAAACAATATCAGGCCATGTCAAACAAAAATGAAATTGCCTGGGTGGTAACTATATGAAAGCTATATCAAACTGACATTTTGCTCCAAAGTCAGTAGTGAAAGTCTAGTGGCTACCGCTGGAATGTGAGGGGGAGTCACTGTTGTCAAAACAATGATTGAGCTGTTTGGGAGTTACTAAGAGTTTTTAGGCTCCGGTTGTGGTGAGCAGCAGGGAAAATCTGTAAAAGAGTAAGAGAATCGTCCTTGGCTGGTGTTATTTTATTCACCCTCTTGGCCTCCTCTTCCAGATTTACCCACACACACACTCACATTTCTACACTTCCCCACATACATACAGACATAGGCAGGCATGTGCATGTACACACACACCCACACCCACCCACACACACACACAAACCTTGTCGTTCAGACGCGATAAGATGTACAGAGGCTGTTGCCACAGCGACAGCAGTGAAGTTTTGGGCAAAACAGACAGTATGAAAGAGGAAGCCAAGAGCAGTCACTGGACCAGTTGGATGTGGATGACAATGGCACATGTCATAGCAGTGTGATGAGATGTTTCTATTCATACACTTGCACACACACACACACACACACACACACACACACACACACACAAAAGAAACAGAACCAATGCCAGAAAATGAAATGAATCTGAAAAAAAAAAAATCAAAACCAGTATGAATTAAATGTATGATAAATCCACTAAAACGTAACTATTTAATGACTTAAATAGTATCTTTATTTACTTATTTAATGACAAAAGGACCTCACAAACAATTGAATGTAAAGAATCAGTTCAAGACCAACAATGGACAGTTGACTTTATATGTGCAGTGATAAGTGCACATATACATTTACAAGTACAACATTCAATAATATTTAGTGTAATAAACAACAGTAAATAACATGGTAATAAATAGTGACAGTACTACATTTTACAGGCAGTTCCACTGGATGGTGAGGACTCCTCCAGAGATTGTAGAAAACAAATGAAATGGCTTGCATGATAGGAGTTAAAGGTTGTTCCAGGTATTAGAAAAGCTCTTCGGTCCCATCCCACTCATTTCCTTTCCAATGTCTCCACTGCCCCCCAGTGGTGTTAGAGTGGAAATGTTTCATTTCAAAGTATTGTGACGTGTAGGCCATGTGTTGTTGAGTTCAACCACTAGATTTCACTCTTCAGTATATTAGAGAGGACTTCTTGACATGGTCTCACATGGTCCCAGCTGTACAGAGCGACTATTTTGATTCATCCCGCTACAATCAGTGCCTCTACATTAAGGCAACTCTGGATGTATTGATATTACCACAGGTGCACAAATCCCATTATAGCTGTGGCTTGTCCCAAAAAAAATTTCATTGTAGAACTGTCTTCTGGAAAAGTCAGAACTACCACTTTTATCAGGGGCTGTGGAACACCTCTATGAGACCCGGACTCTGTGTGGTTGTTGGTTCATGTGTAACTCTTTTTGCCATGCACAGTGCTTAGGGGAATTACGGTATGTGCTGTTTACACTGCAGAGCCCCCAGAGCCCTGCATAAGGGAAATACAGTGTGCGCTCATACACCAGGTAGTACGATAGAAGTCAAACAAGCATCAAAAAACTGGAGGTTGGCACGCTGTACATCCATATGCCAGCAAGTAATCCAGGTTGAGCATACACTTGTCTCAAAGAATGTCTGGTGCACTGACTCACACAATTGGTGACCACAGAAGACATCAGATCTTTCACTCGTCAACCAACCTAAATGCTGCAGGGTATGAGTGCAGTTACGTCATTGTGGGTTATCAAGTGGGCACCTCCCATCACAGATGTTTGTTGAATTAGAACACCTCTGCAACTCTGACCCATGCACACTGAATGGGTAAAAAGGCACCATGGTTGTGGGGTAATACCCAGGGACAGAATGTGGAGTGATGTTGTATCCTTGCATCAGCACAGGTAGATACTCTGGCCACTGTCTTTTTTTCCTGATGGAGTGGTACATCATGAAGTGTCCTACTGTACCACTCACATTGTGCATTTGCCCGCGGCTGATAGGGAACTGTACATGTCTTTTTTTACACCACAGACCTTGCATAATTCTGCAACTTCACTTACAGTTTCTCACTTGATTATAAAACCCTCCTCCCTGGTGACATTGGGGTGTAAACATCTCTGCTGTTTACAGATGATGTTGTACTTTTGGCCTCATCGGACAGCTCCCAATATGGTGTGTAGCGTAGCGCACATATTCGCCAAAGCTCTAGATAACTCAGAGAGAAGTAGGAGGCATCAGTTACAATCTCTGCCTGATATAAAACGTCCCAAATGTTTCATTCCAGAACAATCTAACACTTAAAACCTGCAGTGATGCGATCTGATAGACGACTGTACACATCTGGTTAAAATGCAATGTTTCGCCAGTTTACCTATATAGGCACAGTCTGGCTACATTGGCCACCCAGAAAAAATGCTGTTTCAGCGATTTTTTTTCACCATAGACTAGAGAGAGTGGTGATAGAGTGAGGGTAGGAAAGACCAGAGACAGAGAGAGTGTAGTGGTGGAGTGGGGATTGACTTGATGCGGCTTTGTCGCCACCTCTTGGTATAATGAAGACACAACAACGCTGGATTTGTGAGAGAAGATATGAGTGAAATTCGTTTGTGTTTTTATTAGTATGTATATTATAAAGTTTTGTAACAAATGCAGATTCATTTACATACATCATTTTATTGGTAGTATAAATGATACATGAATGAATGAATGAATGAATGAATGAATGAATTTTTTATTTTCGTGTCATACCATCTAAATGGCCCATCCCACATGGGATTACATGACACACAATTACAACATATAAAACACAGACTTCCAGGTTACTCAACATAATAGCACAAACTAAGACAGCTAATATAATAAATACAAAGTGTGTCCATGCTTTATCTAAATAGTCCACAAAAGCAAATGTTTCCACCTCACACAATTTTTTCATGATTTCCAAGTCTTCCATCGATAAATAATCAAGATCTTCTTAAACAAGCCAATAATGTTGTCATGGTACAAGGGACAATATAAAAGAAAATGCATTTCATTTTCAATTTCATTTAACCAACATAAATGACAACCCCTATCCTGTTCATCAGTGCCAACATAACATCCTGTTTCCAAATGTAAAGGCAATATTCCAAACCTGATCTGGAAATATAGAGATCTCTTCCTCTGGGGCAAATTATATTTCACATAGTTTTCAGTACTGAACTCATTTTTAATCAGACCAGATCAGAAGTTCTGAGTTTTGGTTTACTCGATATCCATAGCCCATTTATCTATAAACTGCTGAAAAACATCTTTAATCATAATAGTGTTAACTCTTTAAAATAAGGGCCACCCATTTGTATGTCCCACAGAAGCAGTCTTTTACACAGTCTATCATCACTCATGTTCAATAGTCTATTCCACAGTCTGCTACTGCCCAGCGTATTTCACAAGGTTCCCACCCCATGTCTCCTAGGGTCGGGGAAAACTTGTTAACCCCCAAAAAGTATCTGATGGCTCTATTATGAACCTGTTCACATTCTTATAAGCTTTATAATACCCAAACCCCAGCTGCATAGTCCAGCACAGGGCATAAGTGGAGCAACCC
This sequence comes from Centroberyx gerrardi, assembly GCF_048128805.1. NCBI lineage: Eukaryota > Metazoa > Chordata > Actinopteri > Beryciformes > Berycidae > Centroberyx > Centroberyx gerrardi. Next base: position 25,006,443 of record NC_136010.1, on the reverse strand, counting down.
ATATCTTTTATAGTTTTTGTCTTGCCTATAACTCCCCCTAAAGCCCTACTAGCTGATTCACAGAGCACATCACATTAGTATGGTACTATGTCTATAAGTCAGTGTGTCCACGACAGTCGTAGAGGAAATTATCTGTGGTGAGTGCTCATGATAGAAATTCGAGTTACTCACCCAGCTCTGCTCATAACAGAGTATAATTAGTATATTATATACTAATATAATTAGTATATTAGCAGAGCAGATCTCAAAGGTGGAAAAAAGATGGAAAAAAGGCCCAAGGATGCAGAACAGGACTCAATGCAGTTGGAATAGGCCCCAGGATGCAGAACAGGCCTCAATGCAGTTGGATAGGCCCCAGGATGCAGAACAGGCCTCAATGCAATTGGATAGGCCCCAGGATGCAGCACAGGCCTCAAAGTAGTTGGAATAGGCCCCAGGATGCAGCACAGGCCTCAAAGTAGTTGGAATAGGTCCCGGGATGCAGCACAGGCCTCAGTGCAGTTGGAATAGGCCCCAGGATGCAGCACAGGCGTCAAAGTAGTTGGAATAGGCCCCAGGATGCAGCACAAGCCTGCATCCTGGGGCCCCAGGTTGCAGAGCAGAATAGGTAGGCTACTTCAAATATTTTATAGGTCAGCAACATAAAAACCTTAGTAGAAAATGGGAAATGGTGCTAAAATTCAATAAAAATTACTAGTTACAAATAAATACTGAACAGAGACAATAGACATGCTGCCATCTTGAAAGGGGCGGGACTGAATAACTGAATGTTTTTAGTGTAAATAATGATAAAAACACCATCAGAAAAAGGAGACATTTTTTCCTGTGACATTATTATCATCATCAATTTTCATCACATCACAAATTCTTTGCGAAAAATGCATTAAAATTTTGAAAACAAACAAACAAAAAAAAAGAAAATACAGAATAAATAACAAATGGCCAAACTCTGTCACTGAGATCAGAATTCAACTCATCTCATTCACTGGAACCCTTTCCTCACTCTTTAGCTCGATGTGCCTCTAAAATTGCACCAAGAAACCACAGCTAGTATCTTAGACAGGTTGCAGATGATAGAGATGTAATTATTTTCCATCTACACCAATGATTGCTGTTCTAAAGAAAAACACTACGCTATATTTAAATAGTGCAAATATTTGTATTGCTATGTCTGTGCTCTGGTAGAGAGATGATTTTGGAGTAATCCATTAATGCTCTGTTGGGAAGATAATCAAACATTGTCTGGTTTAAATCATAATATACAGCATTGGTAAGCAGTCAATAGCAGTTGTATTGACCGGAGTTCCACCATGCAGCGCTGGTGTTTATGACATCATAATGGGTCACCTGGCGTAAATATCCACACACAGTTTGAACCACAGGCAGAACCATTCTGGATTTTGGAAAGGTAAGTTCTACTCCAATACTTGATATGTTGCTTGGACTTTAGTTAGGTATTTTCACTGTTTTATTCTGTCAAATACACAATAGGAAAATACTTTTCCTGTCATTTGGTGTTCAACTTATGAGTCTGAGATGGAGCACTGTTAAATGCAACCAAGAGATGTAGGTTCAACTGAGTGGTACAATTGTGCATTTTGTAGATTATGCTATTCTGGTTTCTTAAACTATGGGTTTGGACCCAAAATGTAGTACAAACTTAGTTTTTCTGGGTCCTCATGGTAAGAGTAGCCTACAAATATCTTTTAATTTCTTGTTAGGGACCAGGTTGAAAACACAAAAAACCCTGTACCTATAGGGATCTTTTAAATCAGCATTATCTGCATTGTATTTGATTAATGTCATATTACAATGTACATATTTTAAACAAACTTTTTATAGCATGTGAGAAAGCGCCAGGCTCTGGGCTCCTTTGAAACAGGTCAAACAACAGGTCAGATTTTCTGTTAGTCCGTTGTATTCATATTAGTAGCAGCAACCAATTAGTAGTATTATTATTAGTAGTAGTAGTATTAATAGTATTCAAATGAGACCAGTTATACAGGTTTTAGTAGTCGTAGTAGTAGTAGTACCAGTACCAGTCCTATTATTATTATTATTCGTACTATGATGGGAATTATTGTTAGTTTTCTGAGTGTCTTGTAATGTGTGAGGTATAACCACACCATACTGTGTTTGGCCAATCAATATTAAAATTATATAAACACTAACAGAGTGTTATTTGTAGCTAACTGCACCCATACTACAAATGGCCCAGGAACTTCTTGTTCAGTTCTACCAAGAGTATTGATTATGGAAACACAGTTCAGTTCAGTTTGGTTAACCCAAGTGAAAGAGTTTGCTCTCTTATGCTTATTTCAAAGGATAGGGATATACTATGAATGGTAATAATTAGTCAAATTATCAAATGATGTTGAAAGGCTAATGTTTTACTTGTGTGTTTGTAACTGCAGAGAGAGGATATTGGATCGTATCAACGCCCACCATACAGCATACGTGCACACATACAACATACATACAGGGAACAGTAACAGTGTTACTTGCAGGTAACTGCACCCATAGCCACATGGCTATTCTACAGACTCTGGACAAGCTGTCAGACTGGCAAGAGACTTTTGCCAGGCTGACAGAGAGAGACGAGGTGCGAGAGCACACGTATCAGATCTTGTCGGAGAAGGTGGAATACGAGAGACAGCGCAGCGTGCAAGAGACCGCTGACCTCAAGCTCACCATCAAGGAGCAACATGACACCATCATGGAGCTCCGGACTGAGAACGCCGCTTTGAAAAAATTTCAAGAGGCGGCTGCGGCCTTCAAGAAGAAGGCCAAAGAGATGATGGCTGAGCGCAAGAGGACCATTGAGGAGCAGTCTGCTACCATCAAGATGCTCCACAGTGTGATCGCCACTCTCCAGGCAGAAACACCAAGACCTGGACCGACAGAGCTGAAACAGAGGAAGAGGGAGGAGAGAAAGAGGGAGGAGAGGGAACGAGAGGAGAGGGAGAGGGAGGAGAGAGCACGAGAGGCGAAGCAGAGGGAGGAAAAAGAGCGAGAAGTGAGGGAAAGGGAGGAGAGGAAGAGAAAGGCGAGAGAGAGAAAGGGGAGGAAGGAAGAACAGGAGAAGCTGGAGCTCGCTAAGAAACTGGAGGAAGAGCAGAGAGAGCTGGAGGAGAAGAGGAAGATTGAGGAGCAGCAAGCGAGAGAGGCCATGCTGGCGGAGAAGAAGAGAGAAGGGAAGGAAGAGGAGGAGAGAGAAAGGGAGGAGAAGAAGAGGGAGAGAAAGAGAAAGGCGAGAGAGAGGAAGGAGCTCGCTAAGAAACTGGAGGAAGAGCAGAGAGAGCTGGAGGAGAAGAGGAAGATTGAGGAGCAGCAAGCGAGAGAGGCCATGCTGGTGGAGAAGAAGAGAGAAGGGAAGGAAAAGGAGGAGAGAGAAAGGGAGGAGAGAGAGAGGGAGGAGAGGAAGAGAAAGGTGAGAGAGAGAAAGGAGAGGAAGGAAGAACAGGAGAAGCTGGAGCTCGCTAAGAAACTGGAGGAAGAGCAGAGAGAGCTGGAGGAGAAGAGGAAGATTGAGGAGCAGCAAGCGAGAGAGGCCATGCTGGCGGAGAAGAAGAGAGAAGGGAAGGAAGAGGAGGAGAGAGAAAGGGAGGAGAAGAAGAGGGAGAGAAAGAGAAAGGCGAGAGAGAGGAAGGAGCTCGCTAAGAAACTGGAGGAAGAGCAGAGAGAGCTGGAGGAGAAGAGGAAGATTGAGGAGCAGCAAGCGAGAGAGGCCATGCTGGTGAAGAAGAGAGAAGGGAAGGAAAGGGAGGAGAGAGAAAGGGAGGAGAGAGAGAGGGAGGAGAGAGAAAGGGAGGAGAGAGAGAGGGAGGAGAGAGAAAGGGAGAGACAGAGGGAGGAGAGAGAAAGAGAGGAGAGAGAGAGGGAGGAGAGGGCGAAGCCGGAGACAGAAGGCGAGAAGAGACTGAGGGAAGAGCAGAGGGAGAGGGAACAAAGAGCTCTTGAGGATGAAGAGATTACAAGGCAAGGCTACCTCGCAAGAATCAAGAGGTGGAACTTCAAGAGGAAGAAGAAGGCCAACACGGAAGATCTTCAATGGACCTACGTCATGGAGAATTTCAAATGCGATTGTGGCGGTAAGTCAGTTTACTTATTTTACAATATAAGAAGTAGAAGTACACTATGTCAGCACTGTCTGCTGTAGATACATGGCTGTTTATCTTTTTAACTTGTATGTAAAGATTCTAAGATGTGACTTAACCTCTTGTTCTTTTTGTTTTTTGTAGACGCAATTTGCGATCGCCAAGTCGATACGGTGCGCATAGCGCTGGAGGATAGGGAGAAACTGCTGAAAAGAGAAGAGAAGAGGCAGAGGAAAGAGAACGAGTGGAGAGCAAAAATGATGGAGAAGGCACAGAAGAGGGTGAACTAACCCCATCCCTTTACTCAGAAACTAGCCCTGTGTTCGTATCTGGGACCAGATACGAATATACGACACACTACATCAGTGTGTACTGCATACTGCATACTCAATGATGATTCAGTGTACTGAATCTGGGAGCGTGGACACAGACTGGACTATACACTCATTTAACATCACACTTCGTATTTAAAGTATGAATACTATAAACATAAGGCAGGTTCCTGCCACAGCGCCATTTTGTGCCACAGAACCATTTCGCTCTGCCACAGTACACCTCCACCCATTGGTGCGATTTCTGCCATCTGAAACCTGTGGATGACAAACCAACTTCCCTGCTGTGGATTTAATAAAATTGAATTAATAAATCCTATGTGGCTTTATCGAGACTTTATCTAGACTCTGTACGGTTCACTACCAAAATCTAAACTGATTGGGCCAAGGCTATCTGTCCACCAAACATCCACTGCACAGATAGACAGTGAGGTCACCAGACTGAGACACACCACATAAAGGTCACTTAGCTATAGCAAACAAAGACACAGAGAAAGGTAAAAGAAAAAATGCCCCTACTTACAACAACTTAACATCTAACAATATTAAAACTGTTTATTTTTTTGTTTTTGTTTCACTTAACATAATTATATATTTATATCTCCATCAGATGGGTGTTCTATTTTGAAAACAAACATTGATGTTACTCGTGCATTTGATGCATACACTATTCAAATCTAGAGAAACAAACTTTGTTTTCCCCAGTTGCTTAATTCCATAATTGCATCTGACAAGTACGCTTCAAGTCACGACTGTATTTGTGGGACTCCTGCAAATTTATAAGCCTAAAATCCCAGTGAAAAGCAGGTGGTTGTAGTGGCATCGCTAAGGGCATTTTTTAGAGACTTAAAGCTCCAATAAGCGATTTTCTGTCTGCACTAGAGAGCTAGGCAACAGAAACCACAACACATAAATAACCAGCAAAGCCACTACACTACAGAGGCCCACGAAGGCCAAATGGAAGGATAAATGCTAACAGCTAAGCTAAACGTACCTGCTGAGAAGTCTCACCGGTTACCACTCACTTTTTCACTTTGCCAGAACTTTCTCCCGGTGACATGTCCCACAATGACAAGTCAAGAGGTAGGTAGGTAGTTTACTAGCTTAAAGGTCCTACAGTTTACACTTTCCAGTGTTTTATTTATTCTGTGTAACTCCATATGTGGGATCCAATATGGCATTATCAGTGTATGGGACTCAATGTGGCCTTTAGCCCATATAGGCAAGAGGCCATCTCTTAGTCAAAGACGCCCTCTAGAAGTCATCCCACGAAGCAACATCTCACAAAGCAACATCTCACGAAGCGTTACCTGACTGACCGCCTGACCTGAACTTGCCTCGTGATGTCCTCGGGTGCACCATGGGAAAAATGAAAAGCTACTGAATGGACTGAGAGGAGCTTCCGGAGCGGCATTTGACAACAAGATTTAGATATTGCTATAAGTTGCTATAATATATATATATATATTATATATATATATATATATAATATATATATATATATTTATAAGCTTTGGATATTGGTTTATATCATTATGTCTCAATGAAATCTCCACATAGCACACATTAGTTTCAGGGTTGGTTATAAGGTCTGACATTTGTGACCTGCTCTATCATTTCCAGTCACATTGACCCCTCAAAGCATTTTGAGTTTAATACACTGTTGGAAAGAGGAGAATTTAAGCTTTCTGGTGATATCAAAATTATCTTTGTACTCCAAAGATTGAGTGAGATGCACCCCTTGATGTCTTGACTGTTTCCAAACTATGTTTTTGAGAAAAAGGGCCTCAAAGTTTGAAGTCAATTCTGAGACATTTATTCAAATAAAGAAATCATTCACACACACACACACACAGGTTGAGATGCCTGACAACTACGTTTTCCCGCGGATGAAACAATAATTTTGATTAGACAATAAAGTGAACGATGGTCAACCTGTTACTATGCAGATGTTCATTCATAATTTTAAGGGACACATAGTAAGGGAGAGAGGGACGGGGAGAAGTGTTGCCAGGCTCTTAGCGACAAAACCCTCCCAGTGCCAATTAAACCCAACCCATAAACTGCCCAATGATCAATGAAACTAGTCCAAAATAACAAACCATAAACAAAACTCTACAATACAACCCTGACAAACTTAATAAACAGCGTTTTAAGTCCTACAGCATTTATAACATTTCCAAGTACATTAAAAACCGCGAACCTGGCAACATGAGGAATGCGAGCTTTGTTGACAAACTAAGCTAGTAGTTCTGCTTGTCACCCTACCTTTATGAGCTTCAAAACTATATTTAGCGTTTGAATTTCATAATAATATTTACACAGAATGAAAGCCAAGGCTTTATTTTATTAAAATCTGATGAAACCCCAAAACAGCCAAAAATCGATCTTTTCTCATAAAATCACGTTTTATCCACAAATGTGCCGTTGCGACTTCCGACTGAAAATTATAGAACGCGTCACATTTGTTAGATTTATTTAAATAAGTGATTGATTATCCAAATATATAAGTTCATGTCAGGTCCATCCTCCTATTCAACTCTGTTTGGGCTGCTGCTGTTAGGGGTGTGTTCAAGGAGAGCCAGGACCCAGATGCAGAATCGAACAAAAACAGTTTATTTCCGAAAGTTAACAAAACTCACTAGAAAACTGGGACTAGAGTATCTACAAGTAATACGCTGAGGAAACACTACGACAGGAGATCTTAACGAGAGCGAGGAGGCATGAGACACGAGCATGTGCGGGAATCATCTGGCACTGGGGAGAATTTGGAGCAGGCTTAAGAAGCCGGGCTGATTGCGGGATGAGAGACAGGTGTGCCTTGTGAGCCTCACTCCCGTGGAGATCGGCCCCGCCCCTCTGCATGAACCTGCTGAGGGAGAGGGAGAAAGGAAAAGGATTAGGTGGGCGGGCAAAACACAAAGAGCCAGATCATGACAGCTGCATAAAAACGACTTCCCTCCCTTTATATTATTTTCAGCTTGAGACTGAGTTTTTCCCTTGAAAATGGCATGATGATCTTTGTTATTACAGCTGTGATATACCATGGAAAAAATATCAGCTCTCTAAGAAGATCAGAAGTGAAATCATTTGCTTCTAAAAAGATGTTATGCTTGAATGTAACAAACAAAAATAGCCTGCCTTAGGTTACATGTTAGTGAAATACATAGAGCCACAACCTTTGAGGTTGATGGACTGATGGCCACATAGCCTACTGTATATAATATATATGTTTTTATACAACAGTTAGTTCCGGTCAAGTAATTTGATTGGGCAAGAGCCATTCTATGAGTGCTGATACAGTATAACAGCACTGGGATGTTTTACTGTGTGTATCACTCCGCTTCACAGGTGTTCTAATGTAACCTTGATTAGGCTGCGTTCACACATAGCGCTTTTTTGTGTGTCCAGTCCGGTTCTGGTACACACTACTCGGACTAACCAAATCCGCCCTCAAATTCGGTTGTCAATACCTGAATTTTCAGGGAGTGAGTTCGGTTGTAGAATGCTGTTGTCACTCTCCGTAATAACCGAACTGTGTGTGAACGTAACAGGATTAAGCACTCCAACAAGGAGTGACAACCGTATTTAGTTGCAGTGTGTACGTAGCCTTTGGGATGTTTTGGCTTCCGGAGACTAGCATTATGCTGGACGAGCTGCATGGAGCTATTTTATGGTTATTTTCCGTTATTTTTTGAACCGTGAGGTCAAGTCAAGTCAGGTCCCCAGCAGCTTCAGTTGTTTTGGAGAAGGCTTCTACGCCGCTCCGCCGTGGAGCTCAGGGCGCTGTATGGACTAACATACTTCACCTGAGTTTCAGCTGGTATGGGGGTGAGTAGATAATGACTGAATTTTCATTTTTGGGTGAACTATTCCTTTAAGACTGAGAATCATGCAGCATCACACATTAAAAGACTCTTTAGTTACTCATTTCTTTTGAGAACAAGCACAGATCCTACAGACTAGGGCTGCAACTAACGATTATTTAGGTAATCGACTAATCTGTTGACTATTTTTTCGATTGACTAATCTAACGATTATTTTTTTATTAGTCACAACATGAAAATAATGACCTTGGAACTAAAAATCAAGAACTAAATGCTTTTAGATCACTTTCTATCTAAAAATCAGCAGAAAGCAGTTCAAAGGCCATATATATTTCATGGCATGGTGTAATAAACAGCTGAAGCTAGAAACTAGTAGAAGGAAGAGGGCCCCTCCCCAAATCTCCCCCACACTGAGTTTGTAAGCTTAATATATAATATAATGTTGTAATCTATATATTATTTTATTATTGATGTCATTAAAATAATATTTTTATATTTGGTCTGTTCTGACTGACATACCTGTGCATACCTGTCAATGTTGGGCTTTGAAAATAAGGGAGATTTTCCGGGACCCCCCACCCAACCATAATTTTTACATTATGAAAGGGGTTTCATCTCTCGGTTCCAGAGATCTAATCACCAGGTGCCTTTACTGCCTGCCCTGCTGTAATCTCAGAGCAAAAAGGATTGGGTTAACTAGTTCAACAAATGGATGTTTCCCAACATACTTCTGGTCAGGAAAGGGAAAATAGTCTCCCAAGTTAAATAGTCTATGGATCTAACCGAAACAACTTGATTGGGCCAATTAGGATTCTGTATAACTGTAAAAATAAAAAAGGGAAATACGGGAGATTTACGGGAAAAATTACCAAACGGGAGCACAGTGGGAGAGGGGATGAAAATACGGGAGAAACCCGTGAAAAACGGGAGAGTTGACAGGTCTGACTGTGTGAAATTTGGCAATCTAAAAATATTCTGATTAGATTACTTATTTTTGATAATCCAGTGGATTATGTAACTAATTACTAATATTGCCATGTCACTTGTATTCAGTAACTGACTACATTTCAAAGTAATCTAACCCAACCCGGTGGCAAATAAGGCCAATTTTCACCTATTTTCACTAGTGTTGAAAAAAAAACTTTATCTCCAAAAATATAAATGGTACAAGTATAGTTCAAAGCTTTTTATAAAGTAGAGAAATGCAACATATTGACCAAGCACTCAGAATTCACAGAAATGCAGTATGTGATATTTATTGCCGGGCCTCTGGGACCGGCCTAGAAGAGTGAAAGTAGCTGACTGACTGACTACCCATTGTTGAAAGTCGAGGTGTGGCGTCACACAGTTACAGTGGTATACGTGATATTGCGTTGTTTCCACAAGGTGTCATTTCTCACGCGGGATGGGCGTGCCTCTCTATCTACACTTCTTTGCTGCACCTGATTGAACGAACGCTGTCACACAACATGGCGGCTAGTTCACCGCAATGTGTTTCTGAAAACATTTGAGGCGAGAAATAAGCCATGCAGTTGCTGAATCTGTCTTCATTTTACATAAACGACAACGGCTAGTTGAAAAGTTTGTACGCGAGTTTCGGGAGTTTCCAGAGGCGGCGAGTCACGCTGGGTGCCCCTGATTTGCATAAAGTAGCCCAGACCTCAACAATATGCAAATGCTGAGCGGCCAACGTGACACGCCGTCTCTCAAAACACACCGTGGCTCTACCAGAACGCACTGCTAGGTGTAAAGGACATCCACAGACACACACTGAAGACAATCCTATGATTTCAGATTGCTGTAAAGAAGTGACCAAGTATGTTAAACAAATGAGGTAAACAAATCATATTGGATTTATTTTCAGTGCTGTTGTGTATTTTCCTTACACTCTCCTGTAGACTAACTTGGTGGAACGCCACTGGAGAAAATTGAATGTTTTGGAATGTATAAAGCCATTTTTCTCACTTTTTACCTTTAGAGACATAACAGATTAAAAAACTCAAAATCAACATATCACAAATTAAACATGTCAAATTTTCACCATGTGAAGGGTTTGTGCAGGCCACCACACTTATAGTATATCACTACAATGCAGAGGGCAGTACAGCACACGTATTGTACTAGGGTACGAAAGCCAAGAGGAGGCCCGGCTTGCACTAGGTCTACCTAGTCTTGTTTTCAACAACTTAAGTACATAAAATGTAAAAAATAAATAAATAAATAATAATAAAAACAGACAACTAAAATCAAGTTGTAGATTGTTTTCCTGATGAGCCACAACAGCTAGGGAGGAAAACAACGCTTGTTTCTGGTTCCTGAATGTACTTACTACCTTTGGTAAAGATTTGGTATTAATATCTCAAACCATGCCATTTCTAGAGTGTTTTTTTTTCTTTTGGTTACCAAACTGTGCCACAACTTTCCTTACATAAAATAAAAACACCCCTGCTGAATCAAATAGGAAAGATCCTTGCCCTTTATAAAAGCTCAAGTGCATATAACAGCTACTGTGCAATACCTAAACGGAAGTCTAAGGCCAGACTGATCTCACAGAAAAACGGAAATGAACACGACATGTTAACAGCAAATTACGTGGCGGTGGAACATAAAGTGTTAAATTTATGTTTTCCCAGCCTAAAACAGTTAAAGGATAAGGCTGGTGTTTTTTAATGCATTTCTTACCGTCAACAAATCCCATGATAATAAAATCAGCAATGATTTTGTTTTGTCAACAAGTCTCGTCCATGTAGCTGGTGCCCAATGAAGCCATGTCCCAGCAGCCATAGAACTCCATTGTATTAAAAAAACGTCAAAGAGCCATGCCGTTGCTCTGGCAGCATATTTCATCATTGTGATGCAGCGGGCCGGCCGACTTTTTCCTCAAACAACTTAATAAGCCGCCCGTAAACACGTTTGCAATCGCAGGAAAGTAGTTCCGTAGCACCGAAAATAGTCCCCGGCGTAATGAAGAATTTGTTCCCATTTGAATTTGACTTGGTAATAACTACAACAGTCTGACTTTTCGTGGTAACAGTTAGCGATTTTTAAAATTGAAACTATGTCTTTGTGAGCTGTATTTCAAGGTTTTTAGCTTACAACTGGAGCCAATGACTTCCGGTTTGAAGGCTACAAAGGGAACGTGGGAAGTCAGAAAGTAACGGGAGTAGAGCAAATGCATTGTTGATTTTGTTATTTTCATAGGATTTGTTGACAGTAAGAAATGCATTAAAAAACACCGGCGTTAGCCTTTAAGTGAAGGAGACACAACTATAAACAGGTAGTAATGTGACAACCAGCACGGTGGCCAGTAAGGGGGTAGAGGTCGAGGTGGTGGTCGGGCGTATATGTTTGCACGTATATGTAAATTCACCTGTGTACTACGAAGCTGGCTGAGTTAGCTGCCAAACTTGTGCTGAGAAAAACCCCTAACAGTGTTTTTTCCTTCAGTCCATGTTCCAGATTTGGAGGGTTCCAGGTTTTAGTCAGCACAAGATAGCCAGCTAACTCAGTTAGCCAGCCTCGTACTACACCCCTCTGTTCTTAGAAAGTTGATTACCTGTGATGGGCAGCAGCCAACCTTTAACTCATTCAGTGCAAAGAGTGTCAAGGTGGCCATTCACACAGAGATGCGCTGCTAAAGAAAGACGCTTTGAGCTCCATTCACTTCAATGGAAGGATGCGCCTCCAGGTGTATCCTTCCATCTCTCTCTAGCAGCGCATCTCTGTGTCAATGGCCACTTTGTCACCCTCTGCACTTAATGAGTTAATGTAGTACTACACATAAAATATTGAGGGTAGACAGTTTACAGTTGTCAAAGGAAATAAGACAGGAAGATCAACATAGTATAACCCAAGAGCTTTTATTGGTGCTGCTTGCAACTTGAAGTTAACCATCAACACATAACCTTGTAAAAGTCTGGCAAAATAAACCTTTAGGTTACCTTCTCAGTAACCCCGGTTCTCTGATAACATGAGTGAGGTGTCTCACTATGGGGAACGCCCTCTGCGTGATCCTCAGAAGCTTTTTATATCAAACTCCAGCCAGGATTGGCTGGCAGTCGTGACACTCACGTCAGGGGTGGGACATCCCTTTCCCTTTATAACGGGCTGACGGAGTGTCACTTGTCATTCAAAATAAGCGCACCTCTTCCTCGCTTACGCAAGGAGGGTGGTCTGGTGAGACACCTCACTCATGTTATCAGAGAACCGGGGTTACTGAGAAGGTAACCTAAAGTTCTCTTTCAAACATTCGTTTCGGTGTTTCACTATGGGGATATACTGACTCTCGTATTGCCAGACATGCTTATCTCGAGACCAACTGCCAGGAACCCTTAGGAACGTGAAGTCTGACCCTCAGATGACCCTACAGTCAAAACTGTATGTGCCAGGGATGGCGCTGTGACGTCAAGGCCATAAAACCTTGCAAAGGTATGAGGTGAAGCCCAGCTTGCCGCATTACATATGTCCTGAATAGACACTCCTCTAAAAAGAGCCCAGGATGTCGCCATTCCCCTAGTGGAATGTGCACGTAGTCCGGCGGGAGGTTGAAGCCCCTTGCTGGTATAAGCCAAAGCAATTGCTCCCACAATCCAGTGGGAGAGGCACTGCTTTGTGACCGGTTTGCCCATATGTGGTTTAGCCCACGACAACTGATCAGACCTCCTAAAAACCCTTGTTCTGTCCATGTAGAAATGCAATGCACGTACTGGACAAAGCATATGCAGCCTTTGATGCTCCGAAGAGGAGAAAGGGGGAGAATAGAAGTCACCCAACTCCAAGGGAAGACATGCTATGGATGGGTTTTTGGGGATAAAAGCTGGATTAGGCCTTAATACCACTTTTGAGTTACCAGTGGAAAAATGTGTACTCTGAGTGCACTGAGAATGTATGAATATCACTAACCCGCTTAGCTGAGGCCAGAGCCAACAATAAGGCGGTTTTCAGCAATAGCATCTTAAAGTCCACTTGCTCCATGGGTTCGAATGGAGGCTGAGATAGCGCATCCAGTACTAGTGACAGGTCCCATGACGGGGAAAGCTGTCTGGTTACTGGGCGAAGGCGACGAGCCCCCTTCATAAAGCGACAAACAAGGGGGTGCTGACCCACAGTTGTGTCACCAAAAACCCACATGACATGCTGATATAGCAGCCAGATAAACCTTAACAGTAGAGAAGGCTTTGCCCTTGTCCAGCAATTCCTGTAAGAAGGACAGGACTACAGTCACAGAACACTGGAAAGCCACGACCTGTGACCTTTCACACCATTCCTCAAAAACACGCCACTTACCCTCATACAGGGTCCTAGTGGATGGGGCCCTTGCACTCTGAATAGTGGCAATAACATTCTGAGGTAGGCCCACTGCATTCAAGTTGATCCTCTCACGGGCCAGGCCCAAAGTGCCAGGCTCTCCGGATGAGGATGGATTCCCTCAGGGAAAAATACATTGGACACTGACTGTTTTCCCTTGAGGCAAAAAGGTCGATCTGTGGCTGACCGAACCGTGCCCAGATTTGACTCTTTTGACTGGGTGGAGCTTCCACTCCCCATACAGAGGATTGCCTCTGGATAACAAGTCCGCCCCCCAATTCTGAACTCCTGGGACATGTGTGGCTCTCAATGATTCTGCTGTCACTCTTATATGACGATGGCCATGGCGTGTCTGGTCCAGTCTGAGTGATGCCACCCACCTCTGGAAACCCCTCATGTACAGTCTCCCCAGCGGGATAACTGCAAGTGACGATGCCATAAGGCCTAGTAGGCTGAGGCACAATCTGAATGGGACTATTTTCCCTATACGAAAGAGGGATAGGCAGTTCTGGAATTTTCCTATCCTCTCTGTTCAAAGTTGAGCTCTGAATGACACTGAATTCAGATACATTCCTATGTAGGGAATCCTCTGAGTTGGTGTTAACACGCTCTTTTTCAGATTTATTACAAAGCCTAGAGCCGCCAGGTGATCTGTGATCATCCTGATGTGCTCTATTGCCGCTTGTTTCGTGCTCGCGAGTAATAGCCAATCGTCTATATAGGTCACAAGTCGAATGCCCTGCCTCCTCAGAGGTGCAATGGCCGCCTCTGTGCATTTTACAGACACACGGGGGCTTAGAGAGAGACCGAACGGCAGCACTGTGTATTCGTAAACTCTGTCCTGATAAGCAAACCTCAGAAATTTCCTGTGAGGGGGGTATATTGGAATGTGGAAATATGCATCCTTCAGGTCTATTGATGTGAACCAATTGCCTAGGCGCACAAGATGTAATAGAGTCGTATTTGTCAATATTTTGAACTCAGGTGTTCGTTTAAGGCACGCAGATCCAGAATAGGACGCAGCCCTCCCCCTTTCTTTTGAATATCAGTGAGGTTATTTCCTCCTGTAGTACTTGGGCTGATTCCCCTTTTGTTTGTGAAAATATTACCCCGGTGAATTTGGGTGGAACGATAGTAAATTGTAGCCTGTAACCTTTGGTTATCGTTCTCAACACCCACTCTGGTGTACCGCATTTCAGCCACTCGTCTCTCTTCAGAGAGAGAGAGCCGACTGCAGCCGTGTCCCCCATAGACAGTGTTTTGCCTCCCTCCAGCGGGGGAACAGAGTTTTGCAACCCATGTCGTGCTGCGCATGCGCGGCCATATCGCATTTCGACAGTATTTATCTGTTTTGTCACCCCAGAGAGAGAGCTCTCTGTAAGTGTTATGGGGGGTAAATGCACAATATTTTTTTTCGTCAGTGCCCTCGGCAACAAGCCTGGATGCACTGGGGATATGTTTATTACACTTAAACAATGTGTGCTTGTGAGACAATTTGTGGGCTCTTTTCCTTTCCACCGGGCTGTGAACTCTGGGCATCAACTTGAGCCCTGCACGCCGTGTGTGGCGGGGGGGGGGGAGGACTCAGAACTGGTTCCTCCGAACGGGCTCAACGGAGCGAGGAGAGGGGCCGTAGGCTGGGGCGGCCTGGTGCTCCCCTCTCGTGGGCAGCTAGGTAGCCCGCTGCTTTTTCTTGGTCCCCTGAGCGGAGGATGGGGCCGGTGGGCTGCTTGTAGTCACAGCTGGAGGCGGGGTCTTCCTGGGCCATGGACCCTTCGGATTCGGAGCTCCGGATTGGGCTGGGTTACCCGTGTGGGGAGCTGGGCACCTCGGAATCTTGTATCCAGTAAAGTTGGATGGCTGTGCTGCGACCTGAGCGAGTGAGTGGCGGGGCGGTCGGGGGGCGGTGGGGCGGCCGCTGGCTGCGTCTTTCTCGGAAGACACAGTTTCAGCGCTTCCCCCTCCTTCTTCTTTTCCTCACAATGCCGTTGCATAGTGGCGACGGCTGTGCCGAAAAGGCCAGCAGGGTCAATGCCTTCATCCAAGATGTCATGTTTGTCCCTGTCTGACAACCCGGATAAGGCCAGCCATCTTGCCCTTTCCTGGATGATGATGGGGGCCAGGGCTCTCCCCGTCGCCTGAAGCGCTGATCTTGTGGAGGCACTGGTCTGTTATGACGCATAGCTCTTCCCACGTCTCATCGTCAGGGATAGTTGCCACTTGTTCTTGTAGCTCAGCTTGGTAAGCCAAGAGAAGCGAAGAGGCGTTCAGGGCCCACACTGTGGTGGCTACCGACTTGTATGCCTTCTCAGATAGGGAGGACTGCAGGCGGTCGCCCTTGAAGGGCAGCATGGGTCCAGATGTCATCATCAACAATTTTTGGTTGGGATGCAGGTGAGAAGCTACCAGCGGCTCAACAGGAGGCATATGGTAAACTCCCCTCTTTCTCATGTCCACGCAGTCGAACACCGACCCACCCTGGATGGGGTTGGTGGAGGAGAATGGCTTCTCCCAACAGCGTTTGATCTCGTCGAGGCACTCGGGGAAGAAGCTAAAGAAGCAAAAGCTGCTTGGCTGCGCGCTTTGCTCGGGGTAGTCTCTTCCCCTCGTAGCGTGAGGTGGATGTCTCGGCTTGCACAGTGGGCCACACAATTCCCAGCTTTTCAGCTGCCCGTTTGCTCACGTCGTGCAAGTCCATGCTACGCAGGGTGCCCCGCCTCCAAGAGCGCCTCCAAGAGCGCCGTGTGTCAGGAGTTGAGAGACCTGACCAGAGGGAGCAAAGAGGGGGCTATCATCGTCGTCGTCCTCCGAGAGAAGGTTATTCGACGCCCCACCAGAGGTGTCAGAGTCGTCAGCGTCGCCACCGAGGATATGAGAGTGGATGGCCTCGCGGCCATCGTCGATTTCCCCCGGTAGAGGATCAGCCGAGTCCAGCTGGTCGGCCCAGCTAGCGCCTGGTGTGGTCGACTTAGCTTGGCATGCTAATCTGCGGCGGAGGCTTTTCATGGTGAAACGGGCACAGTGCTCGCATGAGCCCGGAGAAACTACGGCTGCTTGGGCATGTTGAGGCCCGAGGCACGCAGGGCACACTGCATGGGTGTCCATTCCGGAGATTTTGCAACCACAGGAACATAACCTTGCAGGTGGTTTAGCACCTGCCATGGTGAAAACAGAGCTAGGGATATTGCTGGTGTGCAGATATCGTATTAGCCGACAAGTAGCTAAGTGTTCGGTTAGGGTAGCTTGGTGTAACTAGGCAACTAAAGACTAAGAGCCGAAAGGTTTTTTACAAAACTTTTCTTGTCGGGGGTTGAATGCCCAGCTAGTGTGGTGACTAGCTAGCAAACGTGTGAGCTAGCATGGTGGCCAGCTAGCAAATGTGTTCGATAGTATGTTGACTAGAGAACACTCTCTCGGAGCCCAGGTTCTATGGTGAAGAACGCGGGGCCTGTTTCGACTGACCAAGGGCAGTGCTAGCGCCCGGTGACCGAGTGTGAACTCGCTCAGTTAGGCTGTTAAGCTAATCACCTAGTTGGTAGTCACGAGAGAAGCTTGCTGAGTAAAGCGAGAAGAGGTATTTGAATGACAAGTGACACTCCGTCAGCCCGTTATAAAGGGAAAGGGATGTCCCACCCCTGACGTGAGTGTCACGACTGCCAGCCAATCCTGGCTGGAGTTTGATATAAAAAGCTTCTGAGGATCACGCAGAGGGCGTTCCCCATAGTAAGACACCGAAATGAATGTTTGAAAGAGAACAAGGCATATAACTCTATATGCTATAAAACTAGCAACAAATAAACAGACACAATATATTGCCTAATCTGGAATAACACTGTCAAAAACAAGAGAATATTATCATATAAAAGACTTTATGGAACATAACTCTTACAGTAGTACTGCAATGTCTGGAACATGTAAGCATGAAGTAAGCAAACAAGACTTGTGTTGAACACAAATCTTACAATGAGGTGAACTGATAATGATGTGGTGATGATGATAAAGCGAACTGATGGGGTGGTGATGAGGTGAACTGATGGGGTGACACAGGTGGATGGGGTGATACGGATGTGCTGCAGTGTGGGAGGTCAGCAGTATGCTGCAATTCTGTGGCACAGGATTGTGGAACGCAGGGCCAGGTGGCGGTGGGTGCAATGGTGGGTACCAGGGGTAAGGGGCTAAGTGGCCAGGAGGATGTTGGGCAGACGCCAGGGAAGCAATGGACTGCATCATCATACCAAACAGCTTCTCCTCGTGACTGTGCTGGGCCTGTTGCATCTTCAGCATCAACTCGTCATCCTTGTTGCTGTCACTCAAAGCTTTAGTGAACCCCTCCAATGTGGCTTCGAACCTAGATTTTTTTCTTCTGGTTGTGCCTCTCTCTGCCCCTCTCTTTCTCTGGTCAGATGCACATGAAGCTGGAGCTGCAACCTCTGACCCAGTAGTGTCTAATATTACAAACACAAAGTTAGACTCCTTGCCAACCAATAGGTTTTAATCTCACACCAACAATGCAAAAATCTCTGCTTACAACAGCCAAATTCTCAGAATTACAATACATACTATAATACTGTGCGACCGTAGTTTTGCTAAAAACGTTAAACCTGCCACATACCTTCATTATTTTCTCCAGATGTATCGTCCACACTCTAGCCAGTCACGTTAGCGGTTGTGTCGGTACAGCTGGAGATATCGCTGTCAGCAGAATCCAACACATCTCCTTCCATAGGGCAAAACGATGGACGGTCACGCAACACTTCGTCCAACTCGTCGTAAAATGGGCAAGTTATCCTGTCCCTTCCAGACTCGCTATTGTTGTCTTTGGCTTTACGGTATGCTAGCTTCAAATGTTTGATTTTATGCTGCCATTGCTGCCAGCTACGGTTGTAGCCATTTTCTTCCATCTTCCTAGCAATACCCTCGTAAACGGCCCGGTTAGGAGTTGTCTAGTTTTCTTTGGACTGAATCTTCTGCCCAAATGGAGATTAGGCATCTGGTTTCACTTAAACTCCAACCACGTACATTAGTGCTCCTCTCCATTTTTTCGAGTGTTAGTGCGCTGTCACCAAAACAACCACCACGTCCTGCATTGATGACGTATTTTCCTGTTACGTCCTTGTCGGGGATGCGTCAGGACGCATTAGCGTTTACACTACAAAACATATGTGGTCAAATGCGTCCCAGTCCACCTCGGCAAGTGGTTTGAGTGATCGGATCACAATGCATCTTGGTGGTCGTTTACACTTGTATTTAGCGCTGTCCACTTGTGATCCGATCGCCCAAGACGCATTTAAAACCAAGTGTAAACAGGGTCTCAGAAACTACGCCTGAAAGAGGCTGCAGCTGGACAGAAGTGAAAATTTAAATTCGTAATAGGACAAAATTAAAGACGTTTTTGGAAAGGCCTTGACCTGGAGAGTAACATATGTCAATATGAAGAACAAGGGTGGTTCCTGTACTGCAATATTGCCTTTTGAACTCTAACCCCGGGCTACTTTTGAAGGCTTATTATGCAGCAACACAAGGGGCTAGAGACATGGGGTCAACTTCTCTAGAAAGCTGTTGAGCTGTACTTTCATGGGAGTGGGGTTACTGATGGCAGGCGGCACTGAGTTGGGTTGAAATGCAATATTTTCTGAAATTCTCCTGCTTCCCATTAAGATGGCTCAAATCTGACAAAAGATTTGTTTTTTTCCACCCTCAAATACCCCAGTAACAATGTCAATTCCATGTTTACAGCGTCAACTATGGGAGAAACAACAACAAAACAACAAAACCCACGGAGCAGGGCTTTTATTGTTAAGTGCTCATAGGAAGTGCCAAACAGTGCAAACTGTAGTTTTTCCGGATGGAAGGTTGCGGTTGTGAAAAGGCTCAAAAACTGCTCAATATTACAAAGATGCAATACAATCTGAAGCAAAAGGTTAATGTTATAAGCAGATATAATCAAAAAAATTACAAAAATCTACTTTTGTTGGTGCTATTTTGCCGCGATTTCATCAGCTGTGTTTCACGGGCAGAAACCCTACAAACAAAATGTGGTTGGGGCAACATACTATTAACGTCCTCTATTGGTCTCATAACGTCTGCTTTACATATCAAATTACGTAGTATTAACGTAAAAACGTAAGACCAGGGCCCCGTCGCTGCGACGTCACAAAACAACGTTGTGGATACGTTACAATTACGTTCTAAAAACGTTACATTTGACAATGTAATATAATAAGTCATCACACGTGAATCTGTCCGTCGTAACGTTATAGATTTACGTTTCTGACACGTTGTTTACACTTCTTTATTACGTTATTTACCTTTCCACAACATTGCTGATTGGTCACTTACTTACTAAACCCTGACCATACATTTAGATTTTGTGTATTAAAAAAAAGGTATATCATGGTGTTGTAATTTTGATCTCCATTCTATCCTACCAATGAAATGCCATTGCTTCTGTAATTCATGACTTCAAAATTTATTTTCAAAGATACTCAGTGCAGCAGTAAAAAATGTACACATATCAAGCCCAAATGCCATTGAGATCAGGTTCAGGTTACATTTCTAGGTAGGCAATATGTGCTGCAGCAAGCATAATTATGGTACAGAAGATGAGACATAAACATACAAAACTAGATACAGAATCAACATAAAAAGGGTGACTTGCACTAGTGCAATGTCCATAGCAGGTCCCCCAAAGCATAAGTGCTAGTATAATATACAGTACCTCCTCATCACCATAGTCATCACCTCCACCACCATCATAAGCGTCAACTGCAGCATATTGACAGAATATCATGACTACCTCCTCCCTAGTATTTTTCTGATAAAATGATGGCATTACCATCATTACAATTTCTTGATATGTCAACAGATTAAAGTGCACAAGAACTAAGTTAAAATATACATTGTCTTGCATTGTTGTAGTTTCAAGACAGTAATAACCGTAGACCAATGATGTCAACATATCAGTGTTGAGTATTTTTGTCTTTTTCAATCGGTGAACTACATTTCAGTTAGGACCCCCCACATATTAAAGTAGGCTGTCTGCAGGCATTAGCAAGTTCAATTTAAGGCTTTTTAGACATTTTAAATGCTTCTTAGAATAACATTTAAGACAGTTTGCCACACAAGTAAGCACATGCAAGTTGTACTCTTAGCTACTTGACATTTTTACAATTATCTAAAACGACAACATTTTGGTCCAAGAAAAGGACATATTGCGGACTTTTACCATTCAAATACAAACGCATTGTAACCACAGATAAATACACCATGATATATTCAACTGTCATGCTGTATTAGACAATTTTATGAACAAAAATAAATTTAAGACAATTTAAGACTTTTTAAGGGCTTGCAAACACCCTTAAAGACATGTCACTTATTCATTTTTACATGTTACTTAATTTTCAAAAATGCTTTCCATGTTAGCTATTTAATAAGGTTAGAACAGCTCAATAGAGTCTTATATTATGTACTATACAGTTCCAAATCATACTGCCCAAATTCACAGGCCTCCAGTGCATTGTTACATACAGTCACTCTTGTCTCAGGCATGTCTTGAGTGGTGAAGGCTGGACCTCGGGTTCTTCACTGGGACAACAGTCATAAGGCCATGTGTGGGAGCTGAAAGGATATAAAATTGGACCAAGTAAGAAAAATAAATTGAGTAACACACGCAGCAGACTAAAATTGTAATTGTGTTTTGACAATGACAAACAATACAAAACTAACTGATGCAGGGCAATCCATTCCGACAGGACACTTGGTCCACACCCAACACATAGCTCAGAATCCAATGCCACTCAATGTTAACTATGTAGTTGTATGTTGTACACAAGGGGTTGGAGAGCAATGAATGACCTCAAGTGCAGGAATCCAGTGTGCCTTGGTCTTGGTATTAAATACAAATGGTGGTAATACTGATCACACATTATTTCTACGGCAGTGCATTATAAGGTGCGGAAGACAGTAGCACAGTCAATGTAAAGCTTGGAAATGGGCAAAAACAATGGAAATATGAGCAAAAATGGCTAACAGCAACAGATTTGTTGAGTCTGATAGCTGGTAATAAGCATAAGGTCAATAGCGATGTAGAGACTGACAGGCAATGAGCATAATTCAGCATAATGTTGGTGAATGTTGGTGTTACTGTAACAGTGCCCCAATCAGGAGTTGTTCTTTCATTGTCCGAATACCAGACTGTACACCAACCTTGAGTACTATACATTTAGTAAACGGAGAGGCAACATATATATTTATAACTTTATTTTTCATGAATGTTATTAGGAAGCCACCACCTTTGCAATTCTACAACCACTCACTCAACCACGCAGTACATTTCTGCCCAATAAAAACAGAAAAATTAGGGTCAATTATACCTCATAACTTAGATTTTTAAGATTAAATAGCATTTTCTAGTAGAAAAGCAGACAAAATTATTTGTTTTTTAATAATAGTGTATATAATATGGAGCAAAACTCATAATCACAGACACATGCATATATTAAATGAATGTCAAACTAAAAATATACCCTCTCTTTAATTACTGGAAAAAATACAAGAACACTGGGGGTGTTTGCAGCCATATTTGGGAACACAACTGAATTAGCCTATTAGACTGAAAACACTTAATTTGACAGTAGAATGCGCTCCTCAATTTGATGTGTTGTCAGTATAAAGTTTACCCACTTTGTTAAGCAAAGTTAGGAAGGAAAATATATGAAAATATTAAGTTTCCCCAAAATGAATACCAACTCGAAAGTGAGAACAAGTTGTGAGGCTAAAATAAAGAAATACTGCATGTTGCAGATTTGTGGCTGGTAAAAAATATTTTTGGCTGGTAAATTCTCTCAGTTTACCTGCCATTGGCAGATGGGCCAAAAAGTTAAAGCTACACTAAGTGATTTTCCAACCACTAGAGGGTGACAGAAACCGCAACTTTGAAAATAAATCTACAGCAAAGTTGCTGGACTACGGAAGCCCCAAAAGGCAAACCTAGCACAGGACAGTGCATAAAGGCTAATAGCTAAGATAAACATACCTACAGAGAATTGTCACCGGTTACCAGTCTCACTTTTCCTCCCACTGAAGGTTACATGTGCCACAATGACAAGTGAAGAGGTAGGTAGCAAGTTTAGCCTACTAGTTGAACAATTTAACTCGCTCGCTTCATCGATTCCGCCATTACCAGATTTTTTTCAGGAATGGGAGGGGGAGAGCACCGCTTTCAAACAGCGAGAGGAGATGAGCTAGTTTTTTTTTTAAAAGGAAAAGCTACTGAATGGGTCGGGAGGAGCTTCAACTCGGTGTGACTTCTGACAACAAGTTTTAGAAAAGAGGTGAAAACAACACAGCTGGCCAGCGTGTGTGGCTATTTGTTTTATTATTACGTCTCAAAAAAAATTCCACATAGCACACGTTAGTTTCAGGATTGGTTTCAGGATTGGTTAGCCTACAGGTTACTGGTCTGAAATCGCTTATTGCAGGTTTAATTTTGGACCCTGATTGTGGGCAACTGTTATCTACTGTTTGGTTTTGGGCAACTGTTAGGATTTGCATTATCTTGTCAAAAACTGTGTAGAAGTCCCAAAAACACTGTTCTGCCTTGCTGCCGATCAATCTTGATCGCTCTTCTTGTCAGCTGTGATTTTGGCATCATTTCCATCTCTGCTTCTCTCTTCTGAAACTGGAAGGCACGAATCAGGAAGGAATTGCATGGGTGAGCGAAGAGAGGGGCAGGGTTTACACGGCAAAGAGCCATTTTGTCTTCTGCAGAGATTTCAACAACTTCCACACACTTTCCATCCTCTGTGATGTATGCACAGTCCTCCTTCTTGCTTGAGACTTTCACTTTGTGTGGTTTGACACGTCCTGTGAAATTCCTTTCCTGGAGTCTTTTAGCCACTTTTTTGATGGGGCTCTTCCCAGACCGCACCAGCCGCTTGAGGCCATGAAGGTAGTTTTCAAACTGGAATGCACTGCAGTTGTCCAGACCCTCATATTTCCTTGCCTCATCCGTCATGTGAACCAGAGTGTGCAGATTGTACACCATGAACTCATCTCCATAGAGGACCCTAGCTTTCTGAACGAAGTATTTCAGAAGTTCGTGGGTGTAGGCACTGTGATCTTTCAGGAGTTTTGGACATACCAGAATGCCCATAGCTACACTGAACACCATAAAGTGCTTATATAGTTCATCATCCAGAATACCTTTCATCACAGGTTTTCCAGTGTAGAGTATGAACTGGCGGAATTCTGTTGCTTTCCATCTCTCCACTTGCTCAATCGATCGAGGTGACCTTGCAAAGTCTGATGGGATGCTGTCCTGGAGATCAACCATTCTGCCGCTAACTAATGCAGATTGCTGGGCAGACATTTTGACTCCTCGCTTTCCTTTTTTGGTCCAGACGAGGAGCAGTTTCCTCATAATCCCAAGGCAACACTGGTGCATGTAATCAATAGGGAAAGCTGCAACCATGTCAATCGGCAAATCGGAGAGTGGGGTGTCACCATGACGGTGTTTTTCTTGCATTTTATTTGTAAAGGAGTGATCGTCCCTCAGAATCAGGCCATCTACTTTTGGATATGTGACTCGCCCAACCCAAACACCCCTTAGCTCACACTTGTCACATCCATAATAGCCACTGCACAGTTTTGTGTTCTTCACAAGAGCACAGGCAGGAGCATCACAGACAATGCATCGGATTTTAACCTGGATCATCTTGCCCCTGAACAGAAGGCCATTACACATCACAGCATTCAGGTCAGCAACCACCTCCTCCAAAAAATCAGTGTCAGTTCTGTGACAAAATGGAGAAGGGTCCAAAAAATTTTAAATGACCTACAAACTCCAGAAATTCCAAGTCAAATCAACATGGAGATTGATAGTGACCCCAACTTGGACACTCCTACTGAGATTCCTGGGACCAACGATGTCCAGACAGCTTCTGGTCTCTCAGCTCCTCTGACGGACGATGACAATGACGATGGCAATGAGGATGACAATGACAACATATTTAGTGACTGTCTAAGTACTTTTAGTGATGAGAATGATAATTTTTTCAGTGACCTTGACAGTGAAAGTGACACAGACAGCCAAACAGACAACTTCAATGATCTGCCAGAAGAACTGGCTCAATGGGCAGTACAATGTAGAATGACACAAAATGCAGTTGACAGCCTTCTTACCATTTTAAGGAAACACATCCCCACCCTTCCAAAATGTGCAAGAACCTTGCTGAAAATATCACATTCATTCAGTGTCAAAAAAATTGGTGGTGGGGAATATGTACATTTTGGAATTTTGGATCATCTGTCAGGCAACGAACAGGGACTACTGTCACAAAATGACAGTGTCATGCTCCAGGTCAATGTAGATGGGCTGCCACTATTTAAAAGCTCTGCAACACAGTTATGGCCGATTCTGGGCAAATTCCCCTTTGAAAAGGAGCCTTTTTTAATTGGGGTTTTTTGTGGAGACAGCAAACCACATGATGCCAATCAATACCTCCAAGATTTTGTGGAAGAGGTTGCCCAGCTGGAACAAGGGTTCACTGTTGGTGGGAGGTTGTTCCACCTGTTGGTAGAATGCTTCATCTGTGATGCACCAGCGAGATCCTTCATCAAGCAAACTAAAGGGCATGGAGGGTACAATGGGTGTGATCGCTGTGTTCAGGAGGGATCTTACCTGAAACATAAAATGACATTCCCCGAGACATGCTGTAGGCGCCGAACAGACGAGTCCTTTGCAGAACAGCTTGATGAGGATCATCATAAAGACCGCTCTCAACTTTGACCTTGGGAATGGTGACACAATTTATTCTCGACTATATGCATTTAGTTTGTCTTGGTGTCATGTGGAAGATGCTAAATTTCTGGGTCAAAGGGGACCTCAAGTACAGAATTGGTTATCGAAGTGTCAGAGCCATCTCCGAAAAACTGCTTGCTTGATACTACTTGCTGCTCTGATACATAAGTTAGTATTAATCAATTGTTTTATTTTGTTTGCTCTTTTCTTTTGAGACTATTAAATAATTCTGTTATTACTATTCAGTGTAAAATATACAATTACAAATGTTACAAATAACATTTTTAATTTAAAGTTTATATGTTTTATTAACTGTATTTTACCTTTCCTCAAACATAAGATGGAATCCCCTTACTTCCATGTGGTGGACTTCTTGGGACGAGGAGAAGTCGAGGTCATCAGCAGTGTGTGGATGAGAGGAGAGGATACCTGCTTATGGCCACCTTATACTTACTATACTATACAAAACCGCATAAGCAGGGCACAACTCAACCACGAGGAACCAGGACCTGAATGGGTGACATATAAAGTGCGCTCACTGTACAAAACAAGTAAGTCAGTGGGGAAATGTAAATATTGTCAATTGTATTTTATGTGAATTTCAGTCTAGATGACAATTCCAGATTTCTCTGATCATGGAGCTGCGTTAGCTAACTCACTGTTTGTTATGTGGATATACAAACTTCACCATGTTAACACTTACATGAGGGTGAGTAGATGATGACCAGATGTTTATATTTGGGTGAATTGTTCCCTTATGACAATCCTCGATTTTTCCCAGAGTAGGGCTATTCTAAATTACTTCATTTTGTTATTTTGGTTGGTTTGGCATCATCAGTTACTTTTTACTCCTTATTGACCTTTAGAATGGACTATCAAAATTGTACTTTCTCGTATTTAGAGTGAATATCACTTTCAATCACAGGCCGATCAATCCTGCATCCCTAATAGCTAAGCATAACATTTAACTACAAGAAAGACATGTAGGATCACAATCCAAACATGACAAAGGCTAAAATGTTAAAGGCAAAGAAATCAAATTTGCATCCAAAATGATTGTCTTTTTAAACTAAATAGAAAATTAATGTGTAACAATGCAATTAAACTTTACATTTTCATTGCTTCAATCTTTCTCAGGTTGCAGTTTACTGACTGATGTGACCGTATGTCTTCATTTTTGGTTTGAACAGCTGGATCAAAAGTTACCAGCAGCTTCTCCTTTCCTCTAAGTCTGCTGGTTGCAGGTTTTATCTGTTATTCAAATCCAGTGCAGAGTATAATTTAAGAAACTTATTTTGCCAAGCAATCAATGATGACTGTTCTAAAATACCAAGTAAGATAATAACCCCAACACATCAATTAAGTGCAGAGTGAAATTCTCAAACAGTTTATAGCCTATCATCCTAAAACAGGCTCGTAAGGCCTGTTGTAACTCATTATTCCAATTTAAATTGAATAGAAATATCTTCCACAAAACAACAAAAAAAAAACAAAACATTAACCTGAAATGTCTTCACACACATTCAGGCCTGCAGACACAGTAATCTCTAGTTGATTTACAGGGGTATTCAACTGTGTGCCATGGAGGACCAACTGCATGCAGGTTTTCATTCCAACCAAAGACTACACCAAGTGATTTCACAGATTAGTTCCTTGGCTCTGGTTCAAGAGGAATCTGGAAGATTCAGCTAATCAGTGAATCACATGGTGTAGTCTTTGATTGGAATGAAAACCTGCATACACTTATGGAGATTTTTTCCTATCTTTATGCAAGAGCGTGGTCTTTCAATTTGAGAGCATGACTTATTGATTTCACGTTCAGATTTTGTAATGCTTTCCTTCAAACCTTGCCCTCGCACTCAAATATGTCCTGCTTGCACTTAGATTTGCTCTGCTTCTGCTCAAACTGTATGCTTGCACTCAGATATAATGTTGCTTGCACAGATTTTCTGCGCTCCAGCTTCAGCCCTTCTCCTCGCACTCAGGCTGCTTCTGTGCGCTCGTGAAACTTCTGCTCTCGGATTTCTGCTCTGCTCTCGGATTTTTTTGTGCAACAACCCTGTCAAAATTCCCCAACCAATAGAATGCCAGGTGTAGTGTTGACCAATGAAATGATCCCTGCCTCGTTGCGGGCGCGTTCGCTTTACTTCTTAGAGCGTCCCGTACGGGCGGTTACTGTTTAACCGGGTTCATCTACTCCCGCCCTCCGGGGCTTTATTAAATACGACTTTTGGAATAAAAGGACAGTTAATGTATATACCAGCACCCGTACTTTTTCTTTTACTATAATAGCTACATAAAATAGTAGCCGTGTAGCACACCGGCCTCCCGTCGGTGTGCTAGAGGAGAAAACAACGTCACCTTCATGACTCAGGAGCGGGAGTCTCGCGGATCGCTGGCCAATATGGACCGCCAAAGTCAAGGACCTCAAGTAAGTTTTTTATTTTAATGGTGCTATTACTTCCTTCAAATTGAATTGGTTAAGTCATATTTGCGGCACAAGAATGCATCCATGATAATATGCGTAAACACGTCCCCACAATTTAATTTAAGGATTTCCTCAGCTTTAACAGTAACAGACCCCTCCTTGTTCAACTGGAAAGCTAGTGCTTAATGTCTGCAATGTAACTGATTTAATTGTAGATATGTTACAGATATGAATATGATACCTGCAAGTGGGGACGTGTTTACCGTATTTCCAATATGTGAAACCTTTCTGATAGAGCAGAGTTTGACACAGCAACGGTAAACATCATTTGAAGAGAAGGATATATACACAACACACCAATTGCGTTTTTAAAATGTAGTTGCTCAGTGAATTTACTTTTGTTTTCTACTGTCTTAATGTGTCAGCTGGTTACTTTTGCTGTTGGTACTTTCCCCATTCCTAAACACTAAAATACAGGAAAAAAAGAAACACGGCGGTGTCCATTTTGTTGTTAGTTGCCTAGCAACAATGTTCCCATAACGTACAACACTTGAAAGCCAAGCATTTACCCGTTTAGAATAGAACATTTTACATCAACTTAATTTCTGGGAACAAGTGGAGCAATGACATATAATATTGACTTATTATTATAGATAGTATTTTATCAGTTAATTATAAGTTTAGATGGCATATTGATCCTGATGTTCCCTGATGGGAATTCCCCTGATTCCCTTTTTTTTTTGCCTTCCAAATAGATTTCTAGTGATTTGTTTGATGTTTGGTCGCTGTTCTAGTGATAAAAACTACAAGATCAAATTTGGACTCTCTTGGGCTGAGGTGTGGCATTTGCAACACCTTGCCATGTCTAACTGACTGACCCCCATGGCTGTGCATAGGGTTGCGCAATATGCTTGAAATCAATATTGTGATACTCATAAGATTTTTTTCAATATCATTATGTATCATGTTATGGCTCATGTATGCAAAATCGCATAATAATAATAATCTAATGTTGATCCCATTGAACCACAGTTTTTAGAGACAAAAATTTGCTCGTTATCAATTTAACCCAGATACTCGTCAGAAACAGACTGTTTTCAGACAAACCATGCCAAGGAGCCGTTTCAGAGAAAACCTGTGAGAATGTATTTTCTGTGGGTTGGATGAGCAGAGAGAGATGCTTAAACGCACATTCCAAGAATTCCATGCAGTACATTCACAATGATAGAACAATCCAATACCTTATATAGTTTGTTGCTGTTTATCATTTACTTTTTGCCGTCTTGTTTCTCAAGCGCATTTGGCAATGTGCCTGTAATATTTTATATAATCAAGTAATTGCACTAAATCCAGTTACTGGAATTCTTGGAATGCGCTTTTACGCAGCACTCATCTCACATTTCCTGTAGCCTACCTTACAGTGTTTAATGTCAAATATTCATACTATGAAAAACTACTTGTACTGGTTAACTGGGAACTGGCGCGCTGCAGGGTGTCTGGTAAGAACTTGAACCTAATTGTAAAATGAGATGAGTAACACTGAGCTAGGGTTGATTCAGTTAGGTTTATTTGCATTTGCCCTTGGATGTCTGTTACAACATGAATGATGGAGATTTCGGATGGTTACTGGGATTTATTGTTGGCAGACGATTGATATGGTTCTGAAAGTCAGACATAGAAATAGTCCATATATTACAATGCCTGTTAAATTAACATAAACATTATACCAAATAATAATGATAATTACAATCAAATAATAACGATTCTTATAATGGGCATTGACAGCTGTGCACTACTGACTCAGAAACCGAACACCAAATTTCTCACAAGAAATAAAGAAGCATCACTGACTTATTCCCTAAGGAAGTGTGACTCCCACAGTTTAATGTCTTGAGTCGCCATCTAGTGGCCAAAAAAATGTACCGTCTGTAAGGTCTCCTAGGGAATATATGCACGTGGATTAATTGGTAAACTAGCGTCAATATTAATTAACTTGTATCAGTGGATAGAACGGGTCAAATGTAGACATGGGATATAACAAAAAAAAGACCTAACTTTACACATTACAACATGCACATACTTAGCAAGGCATGTAAATGCACTAACATGAATTTGGATACTTAAATGACCTGCAACTAGAAATACAGTGCTAGCCAACATTACATTATATTACAGAGGTTTAAACAATATACAATGGCGATTTTCATCAAATTAGCACAGCTAAAAATGTATATGCATAATAAATGAAATATTTATGATGCAGAACTTCCGTTTTGTCATTTACACACAAGTCCCAACAATATGGCAACTATAGCAACTACCGACTTTGGTCAGGCCGGATTAGACTAAGGCAAACAGTGTGCCCTCAATGAAAAAAAACTCCGCTTGACTGTTCTCTCACGTGTCGGTGCATGCGCACGTTGGCCAATCAGACGCAAGATAACTTAAGTACCTAATAATTATTCTGTCCTACTATATTTATAACAATTACCAGTATAACTATTATCACACATCACACCATAACTAATTAAATGATTGGACATTGGGGCCTTTTCTACACTTATGTTACTTTGAATCCAAGGATATTTATTAAGAAACCAGTTGATGGTGAGGTTAAATGTGTATGTGTGCGGTTCTGAAATATATGCAAATTGACAAGAAATGTACATTACACATCATTATAATTACACAATTACAGGTAATGGTATTTCTATCCATAATATTTACATTACTCTATATGATGAAGACAGGCATCATTAACGTAATGCCTCAACATCTGGACTGGCGCCAGGCCTTCTACAGGTTGCATACTGTATGCATAGGTTCTATCACCAGTGTTGGGGAAAGTTACTTTTGAAACTAACTAGTTCATTTACTTTGTTACTTGCCCTAAATAGTAATTAGTTACGTTACTAAGTTAGGCTTTATTAAAAGTAACGTGTTAGAGTACTTTCACATTACCCATGTAAAATCATGCCTTTAAAATAGGCTACGTCTTCTGCTGATGTCATCACTCTTAATGTACAGAAATCATCACTAATCATCACGTCTGGGACAGCCTTCAGTAACAATCTACCGTTGTAAAGAAAACATCAAGGTAGTTACCTGGTTCCACAGTAAATACTCAGTGGGGGCTTGGACCGCCTTTCTGCCGTCACTGCATCACAACCGCAGGTGATTTTGACTTTATCAACACTGTGAAACATGGCTCAGTGTTCCTATCTATAAAAAAGCCTAATCTGAGAAAAAATATGCTATCGACACAGAGCTGTTGATGTTAAGAGGCGCATCAACCGGTGAATATCAAACTTCAAACTAACTTCACCTGGTGATCAACAGAGCCTTAACTGATCCGGTCTGGTCTCACAAAAAACGGCAGACTGCGCTCACAAGCGCTTTCAATTCAGATCTTCAGGTTAGATAGTGAAAGCTGAACTTACAGTTAACAGTAATGTTCTGATCCTTCTCTTCGATCAGTTCAAAGTAATGTGAATATTTCCAAGTTCTGCAGTTTATTGTTGTGTCCATTCTGAAAGCAAGTCCCTACAAGCCTCCACCGCACCGCCAGCCTGCTGCAGTCTGCTTTTTAATAACATCATGTAGCATACATTTTTTTAAATTTGCACTAACTAAACATTTAACCATTTGAAAGAAAACTAAAAGTAGCGAAATGTAACTTTGAGAAAGTAACTAATAACTGATTACATAAATTTAAAAACTAACCCTTAAATTCCTCGTTACCACAAAAAAGTAATCTAACGCATTAGATTACTTAAGTAAAGTAATGTGTTACCCCCAACACTGTCTATCACCCAAATATACTGTAAAGTTATTAAATAACTATGACTTACATTCCAAAGTAGAATAGCACTAAATATCAGACCTAGAAAGGGGATAAAGTCCGTTCAAAGCCGCTTGTCTCCCGTCTGCAACAACTGCAGTACAAGCAGAGATGGGCAAAGATCAAAATGTATCTTGTTACAAAATACAAGATACCCCTCAAATAAATGTATCAAAATAAAATACAAAATACTTGAGCCAGGAAATGCATGAAGATAAAATACATGTATTTTGTATTTTCAAAATACAGGAAAATACATTTGTAACATTGGGCATTCAGAATTTGTACAAAATGGCAGAACATTCATATTTTTATAATGTACACAAGGCTCACCACACCTCTAAGGGGCCTATAAGGGACTTCACAGAAGATGAACTTGATTACGGAAATACTGTGAGTAGTGTGGGCTTACAAAATCACTGTGAGAGTGTGTCTAAGTGTATTGTTCTTCATTTTAAGATGTATTTACATGAATTTTTTTTATGTTTTATGAATCATGGAGAAAGTATTTTGAGTATTTTGAAAATACAAAATTACTCCACTCTAAAGTATCTTGTTACAAATTACATTTGAATTTTTTCAGCCCTGTCAAATTACAAAATACTCAAAAGTAATTGAAATACATATTTCAAATAGTAACAGAAATACTGCCCATCTCTGAGTGCAAGTAATGAGTGCGAGTGCTCAATACAGCAATACTGAGCGCTGATTGGTCATACCTTAATTGTCTGCAATTAAGCCTGGGAGGGACACTCAATTAGAAGCCGGTTGCCATTGACGCTGCAAAGCAGTTTATTTATTTTTTACTTGCATTCAAACGTCAGTCACATTTGCTGATCGCCATGGCGGTATGTGTTAATAATATTACAACAAAACACATAGACAGCTTCATAGGCCTACCCTCTACCCTGCACAGCAATCATTAGGGAAGATTTCGGCCTTTTATCAATAACACAAATGAAAAGTAGGTCTACAACCTCTTGCTGCCATAAACTTTTTTCGGCTTTCATCCTTTCTAAGGTAGGCTACTGGTATTTTGATACGGGGCTCTCTCTCTCTCTCTCTCAGTGCATGAGGTTGGCCTAGATGCGCTGTCTCTTGGAGCGAGACCAAATTAATGATTCGTAATTGATATGTTATTCGATAGCCTAATTTTTATACAAGTAATATTCATACTGGTTTAAATAAACAATTTGATAGTATTTCCCATCTTTGCTGAGCAAGAGTTTTGTGCGAAAGGAATTAAAGGCCTGTCCCATATAGACGCCTGTCCCAAATACAGGCCGGTTGAGTTCAGTGTTTGAAGCAAATAAAAGCCTGGGCTATTAATTGAAGTTTCACGGTATATAATGTACCCGAAGGTCCCGGTACTGCCACCAAAATGGCATAGCGATTAAAAGTCGCTAAGAAAAGTATAATTATTTACATTTTTGACATGAGCGTTATGCTGTTTTGAAAACAGGGGGACTGGGTTTTCATAATCTGTAAACCAAATGTGTTTTAGTCCAAATTATGTCTGATTAGAAAGAGTTTGAATAATGTTGTGAAAGTATAAGCTTTGTAAATACAAGGGCCAATTGCGTTCAAAGGCACTGGGATAATTTTCTCGTCACTCTACAACGTGTGTGGTATCAAACGAAACTAGAGACTCCCATCTTTCCAACTACACCAAATGCATCACAATCCGAACAACACCCGCTAGCCTCAGGGAGTCACACTGACACAAATCTATATTTTGCCCTATTACTTCACCAAAGACTCCTGTTATTTTGGCCAAAAACGCCAGACTTTAGTTACTCACCCTCCTGTCGTCAATTCCCAGCCACTGACATAGTCCGCCATTGCAACTTGTGTCAGGGCAAGCAAAAGTGCAGCCTCATGCAGAAAGCCTATATGGTGAACTCATGGTCTTCATCGCCATCTGCTGGCTGTATCGAAGCACCCAAACTTTATAAATAGCCCTGCGTCACTCTCTGTTCCTGATCCAACATCATTACAATTTTTCTCGTTTTTTTTTTTTTTTTTTTTACATTTTTGTTATTTGTAACATGGCTAAAAGTTCTTTTTAGCTTTTCTATGATAGTTAGACTAAAAGTTTTTACTTCTGCAATTAAAATACTGGAGGCAAAAATGTGCTATTTGATTCGATTATTGTTTATTGATTCTATACAGTGCTTAATCATGGAACATAATGACGCATGAGAAAAATATGTTGTACTGTGTTCAGACAGCCTTCAGTAATGGAAATAAATTGTATTTTGAAGTAAAATTCCAAGTAAACAGGCAGAAAACCCATTTGGCACACTTTGGATATGCAAATGAATGACCGCCTGAGTATATCTTTAGAAATTGTATAAATTGTTGTATTATTTTGTCATCACATTTACAGTTACAGTTTTAGTCAAGGAGTAGGACAACACATTCAGTTGCATAATTATCCATGGGAGCTTGGTTATAATGGTGATATTGCCTTTGAAAATCAGATTATATACTAGGATGAGGATGAAAATATTTTTTCCTTTATTCCATCTCCATTTACTCTGGAATGGTAATAGATATAGGTTTACATAGGTTTACTTAGAATGGATTCATATTCCCTAGCTTTTTACCTATCAAAGGAGGCCAGAACCATGTACCGTCTGTTGTGTTGCAGGAAGCAAACTGCAAAAATGTATTTACAGTCCTCATTTGTCTTTTTTCAGATGTTTCACGGGAGAACGTAATACTTTAGCGAGGGAACGCAAAACCTTTATGAGGGAATGCAAATGTGTTTATTTTTTTTCTCCATCTATTTTTTTTCTCCTCCTACTTATGTTTAGCCCCGCGACAGCAGCGGCTCTATGGATGGCATTGCCGGTCGGTCGGTCGGTCGCTTTGTTCACCACTTTATGGGTCACGTGGCCCGCAGGGAGTTAGACTGCAGACTGCAGGTACAGTTTAAATAAATAGCTGTGAGTGGCGTCCACTGCATTCACAGATGGCTCATGGTCCAGGCTATTCTACTAACTAATTTGAACATAGCACCTGTACAATTATAGGTAATTCCATCAATTGTATCAGGCCAATCTAATATACAGTATACTATTTATTCAATGGTTAGATTGAATACTTGATTCTTATTGTCTGAGAAATGTGCATTATTTTTCCATATTGCTCTATATGCCTGACTAATCATCATTCTAAATCAAAGGAACATTTGTGATACTAAAATAAACAAAATGTTAGCCCCACCACTGAAAATCCAAAATGACTGAGCAAAGACAAATAGTAGATGACAGCGAAAAATGATTTTTTTTATGTACTGTGAAGTTGTTGAACTCTTTGGCATGGCAAACCAAGCTTTATCAACTGAACTAAACTGAAAGTGTTGCAGCAATTGGCCCATCAAGTCTATATGCTAACGCTAGATGTGTTTGGAGTTGCTAGTATTTGCTGGAAATATATATATATATATATATTTATTTTTTTTTTAACCCAAACACTAACCCTAACCCTAACCCTAATCTAACCCTAACATAAACCCTAACCCTAACCCTAACCTGTATTGGTTTTAACCAAAAAATTCCAACTGACTCCCCCCCAATTCACTTAATAGGACTAAATTTCATTCCTACTAAAGGAAGCAACAAATACATTATTGAACAAAGTAGATGGGATATTCAACAATATCATAGGAGATTAAAATTGGCAACATATTTTCAAAATGAACGAGATTCATCACCACCGCCGTTCACTCCCAAATCAGACTACTCCACAGCCATGGCCGCCCCCCCGCCCTTACAGCAGAGACTCCCTCACAGCCACCTGCTGCCATACCACCACAACCAATTACCACAACCACTACGGCAACCATGACGGAGGCAAGGGGTGATTGGTCACTCATGATGGAGGATGAGGAGGTGGATGTTGTCCCCCCCCGCCCTCGGGCTCAACTCTAAGGGCCTCTCCTAAAGAACAGAGGGCCCAAAGAAACCCGGTCAGGAGGCCTCAGCATCAGGCCTCTTCCACCCCTGATCCTGGGAGTGATACAAGCGAGGATGAGGCCTTTGCTCTCGCTGATTTGTCACCACAAGAGCTGGATGATTTGTTTCGGGACCCAGCACCGCCGAAGCCACAGGTCTCCCAACTTGCTGGTACTCTGACCCCGAGAAGCTCTAACAGACTCAAAACAACTGTTCGAAGCCGATTAAACCGCAGCTGCACACAAACAACACTACACACACTCTCCACACCATCCTCAGCACCACAAAGACCCACTAGACACATTAACACAAACAACAAGATGAAGAGCTGGGGGTTGACTGTGAGCAGGAAAGCACTGATCCTGGGTGACTCTAATTTAAGCAAACTCCCTCCTTTCACGTCACCGGACCTACAAATTGATAGCGACCCGGGAGCTACTTTCAGACACGCTGAGGCCATAATTACCAAAGCCATTTCTCTCACTGCAGTCGAGCTGGTCATCTTGTCGTTTGGCCTCAATAACAGACAACAGGATGTTAAACAGACAGCCATTAAACAACTACAGACTGGGGTCAGAGCAGCGAAGACTAAATTTCCACTGGCCGAAATCTGGGTGCCCATGATTAATTACTCCAAGTATCTCCCCTCGGGCGAACAGGGCAATTTGGCAGAATTGAACTCACATATCGCCAAATTTTACAAACACATACCAGCATTGCCAGTTGATCGTTTTGAAACAGAACGAGACAACATACACTGGACCCCACAGACTGGTCGACACATACTACAACACTGGGATGACCATGTAAACTAAGTTTCCCCATAAGCCTGCCTCAACAGGAGGGGTGTAAAAATGTATTGGTTTTAACCAAAAAATTCCAACTGACTCCCCCCCAATTCACTCTTCTTAATAGAGGACTAAATTTCATTCCTACTAAAGGAAGCAATAAACACATTATTGAACAAAGTAGATGGGATATTCAACAATATCATGGGAGATTGAAATTGGCAACATATTTTCAAAATAAACGAGATTCATCACCACCGCCGTTCACTCCCAAATCAGACTGGACCCCTCCTAATAGCAAACTGCCCACCGAAATCAATACTCTTATCCAGCAGGACATCAATCATTTTGATTCCAACTTTCGGATTAGTCGCATGCAGCCGAACCTCAGTCCACAGGAGGCCAGAGCCTTAAAAGAGCTCAGCGACAACAAACAACTTATCATTAAACCAGCAGATAAGGGTAGTGCAGTTGTTATTTTGGATAGAGAACAATATCTCTGGGAAGGATACAGGCAGTTAAATGATAAAAACTATTACTCCAAATTGAATAAGCCCATCTACTTTGATACAATACCACTGCTAGAGAAAATAGTTCAGAAATTGTATGAGAAAAAATTCATTAATGCCAAGCAAAAGACCTATTTACTGGGCAGCTCTGAACCCAGGGCCAGATTATTTTACATGTTACCAAAAATTCACAAGGATCCTACCAAGTGGAGTAAACCTCATGTAATCCCCCCTGGCAGACCGATAGTATCTGACTGTGATAGTGAAACTTACTACACAGCCGAGTTCCTCGATTACTACCTCAATCCTCTCTCAATGGGACACCCCAGTTACATTAAGGATACGTATGATTTTGTGGATAAAATCAAAAAACTCCACATCCCTCAAAATGCTATTTTATTCACCATGGACATTGATAGTCTATATACAAATATTGACATCAAGGAAGGCATACAAGCCATAAAAAATATGTTCCAAAAATATCCTAATAAAAAGAGGCCAGATAAAGAATTAGTTCAATTATTAGAGATTAATTTGACTAGGAATGATTTTGAATTTAATGGTGAATTTTTCTTACAAATTAAAGGCACTGCTATGGGCAAGAAGTTTGCGCCAGCATATGCCAATATTTTTATGGCCGAATGGGAAACTTCTGCCTTGGCCTCCTGCAGTAAAAAACCTTCCCACTATTGTAGATATCTTGATGACATTTGGGGAGTGTGGCCCCATTCGAGAGAGGATTTTGAGATATTTTTAAACGCTCTGAACAACCATAACAACTCCATTAAACTCAAGTCAACCACTAGCTTGACCTCTGTGGATTTTCTGGATACCACCACATACAAGGGACCTAATTTTTTAACCACATCCACACTGGATATTAAGGTATTTTTTAAGGAGACAGACACTCATGCTCTGCTTCATAGAACTAGTTATCATCCCAAACACACATATGCTGGTCTGGTTAAATCCCAATTGTTGAGGTTTTATAGAATATGTACTCAGAAAGAGGATTTTAAACAAGCCACTAGGACACTGTTTGCAGCTTTGGCCACCAGAGGGTATCCTCGCTTTTTTTTGAGGAGATCTCTCAAAACCTTCCTGCAAACTAAGCCTCATATAGTGACTGATATATTGCCTTTTGTGACTACATACTCTCCATCTGCAGTTAAATTGGTCAGAGTGATTAAAAATAATTTCCAGAATGCCATTAGAGGAACAGATATTCTACAAGATCACAGGGTGATTGCAGCCTTCAGGAAAAATAGAAACCTGCAGGATCACCTTGTCAAAGCTAGAATCAAGACACTATCGACCCTAAAGGTCAGAGGCCATGGGGAATTTTTCAAGCACCAAACTTGGTTGCGCAGCAAACACAACAACAATGTTTTTGAGACGATAGATCGGGGGAGTCCTCATTCCAAAAATTGTGTATATTTAATTACTTGTGCCAAATGTGGACTACAATATGTTGGGGAAACTGGTAACACTATGCTGGTGAGATTCACCCAGCATAGATATAATATTACGAGAAATAAGGAGACACATACTCCATTAGTTAAACATTTCATATTACATGGCTGGCAGTCGGTCCAAGCCAAAGTCATACAGAGCAATCCCAGATGGAGCACAGCCCAGAGACAACGGGCTGAGAGACTCTGGATTGCTAAATTAGGTACTATTGACCCCAGGGGCCTAAATGAGAAATAGAATGGGCACGGTCTGGGCAGGGACATGGAGCCTGGGGCCCTCTTCCTTACCTTCTCCCTTGCCTAAACCCCACCTTTTCCCTTACCTAAACCCAACCTAACCCCAACCCCTAACCTTTGACAGTGTGGGCTTTGACCCACACTGTTGACCCCACACCCAGATGGGCAGTGGGTAACTTTTCTGCATCAAAATTGATTGCGCTATACTTTAAACTACAACTAACAAGGGGATGATTCCCTATTCCCAACACTTTAGCTTGAGTTAAGGTATAAGAGAGACTACTCCTGCTCTTGACCTCTAGGGGCCTGCACCTCACCCCTATTTTTGACCCTAGGCCCACATGGGCTGCGGGGAATTTTTCAGCATCAGATTGATTGCACAAATATCTCACACCACAACACACGAAATCCCAATTTCCCACTACAACACTGTTGTCAGTCAATTGGATATGAGAGAGGCCTAGGTGGGGGACTTGACTTGTCTCGGGGACTTGCAGTGATGGCCTGTGCATCTACCAAACTTCTTTTTCACCTAACCCTAACCCTGACCCTAACCCAGCTCCACCAGCTCCACCAGCTCAACCAGCTCCACCAGCTCAACCACCAGCTCCACCAGCTCAACCACCAGCTCAACCAGCAGCTCAACCAGCTCAACCAGCAGCTCAACCAGCTCCACCAGCTCAACCAGCTCCACCAGCTCAACCACCAGCTCCACCAGCTCAACCAGCAGCTCAACCAGCAGCTCAACCAGCTCCACCAGCTCCACCAGCTCCACCAGCACAGCACCGGTGCACCACCAATACACCACACCATATCTCTATTCCTTCTTGTAAGTGTTGGTGTTATGTTTTCCAAGATTTTGTGTTTGCTAAGCTGTGTAAGCTGTGTGTAAGCTGTTTAATTAGAAAATAACTTGATGTCTCAACAATAACTGCATGTGCAAAAACTAAATACAGTTTGTTATACACCTACTCAGAACTTAAATGAACTTTCAGTAAAATATCTTTCTCAAGACAGTTGTTTTCTTGAGCTAAATCATTGTAAAGATACTGCCGTAACCTTTACATATTTATAATGGTAAATGTGTTACCATTATGATATCTCTACAGTAAAGTTGCCGCCTATACAAAAACTGTGTGTTATACTATGTTTTACAGCAGCAGACCGACACATTGTGGCAACGCTGGAACATCTCAAAGGAGAGATGGCAGTAATCAAGCAGATGCTACTTCAGCTAACCAACCATTCTTCTGCAGTGTCCACTCTGCCAACAGGCATTTGTTTGCCTTTGAGCAGCATGGAAGATATTGAGGCTACAGAAAATGCTCTTCGGGACAAGACCTGCCTCAGTGGAATGGTACTATGTAGTTTTTTCAAACATAAAATTATTCTTAAATCACAAAAATAAGAATAACCAAATAATCATTTTTATATATTTTCTCTTTCTGTTTTTAGAAAAAATACTTGTCCAATGTAGGTGGCGTGGACACGGCATCAAATACCAGGCGTGTTTTGGCTCGTGTCTTCAAAACAGCTCTTGCACAACAGTTGTGCTGGCAGGGCTCTGGCCAGAAAAGGCCATTCAAAGAAATGAGAATATGCAAAGCTGTCACAGGTGTGTAATTTAGAGAATTCTATGGTGAAAGTTGTACTGGGTGTAACCATTCTTGTTAATTGTTGCAGTAAGGACAGAACAAGAGTTATCATATAGGTCATCAGATTCATTATACATCCATTGTAGAGTATAGAATCTTTGACATATTGATAATTATACCATGGTCTGGGTGAATACTTGATTCTGATTGGCTACAGGGTGTCCATTAATTCCTGATAATGGACACCTACTAAGTAGTTCCAGTGAAACTGTGTCTGTTCACCGTTCTAAATTAATGTGCTGGCTACATAGTATCAGCCTGTATCTAAAATGAGTAACCATAGCAACAGGGACGCAGTCAAAGCCTCCGTTTACAATTTAATTTGTTTGTGAAAATCTTGATATTGATTTGGAGACAATGACATAGCTGGATAGCTAGCTAGTCTTGTTGTTAAACATACTGTCAAATAATATTTACTGTTTGTCAACCGTACGCAATGTTGTTGACTTTGAATCTTTACTTTGGCAACCGTCCGACACGCTCCCGTCGTCCATTAATTCCTGATAATGGACACCTCATCGGGGATTATCCCTTACATAAATCAATCAATAAATGAATAGATGCACAAAGAAATTGCAAAATAATTGTCATTCAGTCGTGAATTAGGTACAGCCCACATGAGAAATGAAAAATGTGTGGCAATAACTAATAAAATGAATTAATGTATGAAAAATAAAAATAACAATATTTAATTAAGAAGTAATATTACCTACAGGTCATTTTATTTTCTGTGCCAAGTCAAGATTTTTGTTAGTTCATTTATTCATTGTCTTTGCATTTAATTATTGATTGATTTATTCATTTGTTTATTTCCCGATTTCATTCTGCATTTTCTCATTTATTAATTGATTGATTTATTGTCAGGATTTGTGATTCCATATTAGAGCCTTTTCAAGGCGTCTCACACACACAGACACACACACACACACACACCACATACGCACAAACTATGAGGAGATTCAAATTCCACAAACATCTGCAAATTATTGTGCCATTTAATTCTACAATTCCAAATTGAGTGCATGCATTATTTCTACAGTAAATGACTGGTAAAACACATGAGATATGTTTGTGCACTGAGATCTACCACACATTAGACTAATTGTTAATAACATTTTTCTGTCAACACAGATGCTGTAATCAAAAGCAGCCGATGAGAAGGTGATAAAAACATGGCTGAGAAATGCCAGGGACAGAGATGGTGGGAGGAGGAACAGAGATAAAAACAACACACAATAAATGAGTAGAAATGAGTAGTTTTAAAGGGTAACAATTTTGTTTTCCTGTCAGCATTGCCCATGAAAAGCCTAAAACCATCAATGTATTTGCCACAGTCTGAAGCTAATACTGTCTGTGCTACTGCAAGTTTGCCGCCTAGAAGTTATAAGTTACTATTGTTTTCAAAAATACATTAAAAACAGCTTTCAGACACATACTGCTGCCATGACTAACGTAACATATATCAACAACATAATGAAAACAGTGGGAGCCTATGACTTATGGGAGTTAGGACAAACCTGCAGTAGAACAGATAGTAGTAGCTTCTGACTGGCAAATACCTTGGTGGGTTAAGACTTTTCATAGACAATAATGGAGATATGAAA
This sequence comes from Centroberyx gerrardi, assembly GCF_048128805.1. NCBI lineage: Eukaryota > Metazoa > Chordata > Actinopteri > Beryciformes > Berycidae > Centroberyx > Centroberyx gerrardi. The sequence goes on along the minus strand of NC_136010.1, from coordinate 24,964,581 downwards.
AAACTAATATTACACAAATGTTATCCTTTAAGCCCCTTTATCTCCCTCCTCACCCCTGATATTTGTTGTATAGTTTGTTTTAATGTTGGACCTATGTATTTGTTTAATTATTGAGTATCTTACTAGCCCTACCTTTGCCTACAATTTGTTGTATAAGTAGTTTATTTTGATATTTAACATGTTATGTATTTATTGTTTATTATTGAGTAGCTTACTAGCTTTACCACTGCTACCATTTAATGTCTGCTGGTGGATGCTGACTAGCTAGCTTATTTGACTTTGTTAAATGTTCTTCTATGATTATACTAATTACTACATGTCTCAAAGACACTTTTCATTTTACTTTCATTTAGCTACCGCAGTTTCATGAACTTGTATAAAGAGTGGACCAACATAACTTTAATTACACTAGTTATTCTCAAAGATAGCTACAGTACAGCCATAAATAATTATTTTGTGAAGTGCAGTATGCAGAGATTCAGAATAGGCATGCTGCCTGTGTGGAATAATGATTTGAGAACAATACATGCTATAGTCCATGAAATATTTAGATCAATATCTAGACTGCAAAGAATTATTGCTGTAGCTAGCATTATTGATAATATAATATGGTAGAAAGGAAAACAGTATTGTCCTTCGTCGTCATTTCTTTTTAATTATATTTTACAGTGAGATGGCAACACCAAACATGACCGGGCTGCTGGTACCTGGACAGAGTGAGTCTATAACTTGATTAATCAGAATATGTCCAAAATAACTCATTTTGTATTGTTTGTGTGCCCCTTAATATGAGAGAGAATAGGCCTACACGTACTATTCATGAAGCAGTAATGTGATATGTATCCATAGAGTTTTCAAATTATTGCCCTCAAAACTAGCAGAAATTAAAGTTAATATCAATTTCTTCCAATTTTGTCTTTGGGATAATGACTGTAATGAGGTGAAGTGGTGAAATGAACCTGTATAAGTCAATAGGTCTATAAAACAATGGACAACTGCAAATAAGTCTAACCATTTTCTTTGTACAGGAGTTCTACTCACAATGGGCCTCATTCACGAAACCTTTCTTAAATTGTTCTTACTTTTGTTCTTAAGAAACATGCCTACGCAAAACCAATGTGGGATTCATGAAGCATGCGCAGAGTCTCGATTTTTGCGTATTCCAGGTGTATCTGATGATGAATGCCACTTGTTCCTTAATTGGATGCGCGTGCCTGTTGATGCTGATTAGCATAGGTAGACGCCCTGGCAACTCCATAAAAGGTCCGCTGTCTGAAGGGTCGTGCGCAAATGGAAAACATTACTGGAGTGGTGGAGAATGGCAAACAGACCCAAGAAGAAAAATTCAAACTCTGAAATACAAGTGTTGTATTCGGGAGTGAGAGAAAAAAATATATATACTTTTTAAAAGTGTAAGCGGTGGAGTGACAGCAACTGAGAAAGAAAACATGGCAAGAAATTACTGATGCTGTCAATGCTGCAACATCAGAAACACACACCTTGAATTAAATTAAAAAGAAACCGTTTGACTTACAGTTAGAATCTAAAAAGCGAGGGCGATAGTCTAACTCCAAATAGATGCAGTTCATTAGCTCCAGGCGGAGGGCAGGGCGCTGTCAAAAGGATTGGGGGAATAATATGGAGACTGTGCTGTCAGGTGTCCAGTCATCAGCGGAGTTGGACACTGGTTTAATTCAAGCAGCATCTCCATCTGATGGTAAGCTCAGACTTTAGGCTTTATAATAATATTGCTGGTTTTGACTGTAGCTCTTGACAGGAGCTTTCTTCCTGCGGTGTCCAAACTCATCACAGCCTTCCAGCTCAGTATGCTGCGCTCGCTCTGTGGCGGAGCGAGTGCACGTATGATAATTATATGATCTCTGCTGAGGGGTCTGAAGGTTTATCAGGTGTGTCATTAGCAATGTGGTCAAGGCATAACCTCTATCACCTAGAGACAAACTAGTTAGTCTTGAGACTCTGGTTAATTTAACTTCCATTCAGTCCTATATGCACCGTGCGTCTCCAGCAGCACCTAGTCAAGACGCACGACGCCCTGCTGTTCTGCAGCACCAACGAGTCGCGGCTCCCTCCTGGACAGGGGAAACCACATGTAGTAGGTTTAGGTTGGCGTCACAAATTAATTGAATGTTTATGGTGTGTTATTGTTTGCGATTTAAATAGGGAAAGCGTTTGGAGACGGTGCTTTGATGTGCACAGTCTATTGCTCCTGTGGTAAGATAAGATAGAACTTTATTGATCAATAAATAATATAATAATATAATATGATAATATATATACAATACTAATTAATGACATTTTTTTAAACAGCATCTCACAGTCCCTTGAAGCCACAATCCAGAGTGGGTGAAGCTGCCACTTTAACTTGTGATGTGGGGGAAGGGTGATTTCAGTGTTCAGTGTGCTCCAAGTTTGGCCTACTCCTACTCTGGATTGTAACTTCAAAGAGCTTTTTTTTCTGCAGAAAAACAAACTCATTAATAAACCAGAGTGTTATTCTTTTTGTGATGATTCACTTCCTGTTGTTGCTTATTTTCAAATGTATACTGTTGTTATGACCCTGGGTCATAGTTTGTGTTTGGGTGTGTATTTGTGTTGTTTCTCCCTCCCTGCCTGAGGGTGGCGGTGTTCACCCCGTTTGTGTGTTCTCCCCAGAGTGTCGAGTTGCAGGTGGCGGCTGGTGATTGGACGGGAGGCTGATGGCGCCTACTTCAAAAAGGGCGTCTGTCCGATGCCGGCTCACTCCTTCTCCTTCCTGGCTCCCAACCAGACCGTGCTGTGTTCTGCCACATGAATGTTGTCTTGACCTAGTGTTGTAGACTGTCCTTGTTGTTAAATCTGTATATACCTTCTGAGAGAGCAGTCCCGGTAGCCGTAGGGGTGAGAAGCCTTTTTCTTTGTTTTCTTTTCTCTTGTTTATGTTAGGGAGGCAGGTAAGCTGCTTGTTTTTTTGTTTTCGCTTACTTAAGTTAGGTAAGTTAGTTATTTTTTTATTAGAGATCGTTCTATTTGTTATTTTGGCTGTGCTCCCCCCGACGCTTTTGGCTACCTTACTGAAGAGGTGTTTAATAAATCAATTCTGTTTGGACTGCACCTGCTGTGGCACTGGTCATCTTTGGGAGTGGGGAAAGAGGGGAGTCACTTTTGTGTTATGCTCGGTTTCCCCTAGGCCGGGCGTAACATAAATTGGGGGCTCGTCCGTTCTTTTCTCATGTTTCGTCGGGTAGGTTCGGTAGGTATTTTGACCTATTTTTGTTTCATAATTTTGGTTGACACTTTTTTCTTGAGTGACACTATGGATTTCGATTTGGACGGTTTTGCAAGAAATCCTAGTTTGCAGCAAGTGAATAAATGTAGAAAAGTGGATTTGATGCTCATTGCGAATTTGTTTAATGTGCAAGTGCCGGTAAATGCGAGGAAAGAGGAGCTGAGAGAGCTCGTGGTTGAGAAGCTGGAGGAGGGGGGTTTGCTTGAGGGTTCATCCACTCCAGAGGGAGAAGGGAAAAGTGACGTGGAGCTCCGAGGTCTAGTGCCGCCCGTCACTCCCACTACTCCCACAGATCCTCCTATTACGTCGGGGATGGCGGCTGAGGAGCTCCGGCTGGCTCTCCGCATTAAAGAAATGGAGGTGAGAAATCGGGAGTTGGAGGTGGAGGCTATGCACCTTAGGGTGAAGGCTTTAGAGCTGGAACGCCAGCCTAGTGTTGCTCCCCATTCACCTGTCATGCAGCAAACCCCGTACTCTCCCCGTGGAAGCTTCGATGTGAGCAGGCACATTGCACTGGTTCCACCTTTCAGGGAGTCTGAGGTGGACTCGTATTTCAACGCATTTGAGCGCATTGCAGCCACTTTGACTTGGCCAAAGGATGTTTGGTCATTATTGCTTCAGTGTAAATTGGTAGGGAAAGCTCAGGAGGTGTGTGCCACCCTCACAATTGAACAGAGCTTGGATTACGAGATTGTTAAGGCTACTGTGTTACGTGCATATGAATTGGTGCCTGAAGCATATAGACAAAAATTTAGAAAATGTGAAAAGAGTGTCAACCAGACTTATGTTGAGTTCGCGCGTGAGAAGGGAGTGCTTTTTGATAAATGGTGTCACGCCAGTAAAGCTAAGAATTTTGCGCAGCTGCGAGAGCTTGTGCTTCTGGAGGAGTTTAAAAAGTGTTTGCCAGAGCACATTGTTGTGTATTTGAACGAACAAAAGGTTGCGTCTCTGGCTGGAGCTGCTGTTCTGGCAGATGAGTTTGCTTTAACTCACAAGAGTGTTTTTCCATCTCCCGTGCGTCGCGAATCCCCGGTACGTGACAATAGAAGAACGCGTTCACCAAGAGTTTCTCGGGGCAACTTTTCCCCCGGGGGTGAAAACCGTGCGTGCTTTTACTGTCATGAACCTGGCCACCTCATTGCAGTTTGTCCTGTGTTACAAAAAAAAGAACAGATGAAGGGTAAAGGGCCCTCTGCTGTTAGTCTGATTCAGTGTGGGCCAGTCGCTAGCCAACCTGAACTTTTGACAGCAACCTTGCCAACAAAAGAAATTGACGATGATTTTAAGCCTTTCGTTACGCAGGGTTTTGTTTCTCTGACTGACAATGAGGTGGACAGGGTTCCCGTTACTATTCTGCGAGATACCGGTGCAAAGTATTCTGTGGCTCGATGTGGTGTCCTGCTTTTTTCCGACCAGTCGTACTGTGGTTCAGACTTATTGGTGTGGGGAATTAAACTGAGTGTTTTACGCGTGCCGCTTCACACAGTTATTTTCTCCTCCTCCTTTGTGTCTGGTACAGTGCGAGTTGGTGTGCGTGATCAGCTACCTGTTGCAGGAGTAGATTTCATCCTCGGGAATGATTTGGCTGGTGAGAAAGTGTTTCCTACTCCCGAGGTCACTGAAATTCCCACTGCTGATGTGTGTGTTGTTGCTCCCGCTGCGCTCGATTTACCTCCCGTTTTTCCGGCGTGCGTCGTGACGCGTGCCCAGGCTCGTAAGCTTGGTGATTTAGTGGACCTTTCCGATTGTTTTTTGAACGCGTCTGATGATCCGGTCAGCCCCTCTTCTGAACCTGAAAGTGTGCCTGTTACTGTGGATGTGTTGCCTAATAATATGGATTTGTGTTTGGCAATAGATAAGGATCAGCTTATCCAGGCTCAGCAGTCAGATGGTACATTGGCTGCATGTTTGTCTGCAGCTCAGGAACAGAGAAATACTTCACAGCCAGTGTCTTATCTGTTTGATGAAGGTGTGTTGTTGCGTAAATGGTCGCCTGTGTCTGGGATGGAATGTGATGTGGTCTCCCAGGTTGTTGTGCCGAAAGAGTTCCGGCTCCAAGTGTTAAGTTTAGCTCACGATCACAGTCTGTCCGGCCATTTGGGGATCAAGAAAACATATCGTCGGGTGCTCCGATATTTTTTCTGGCCAGGGTTAAAATCCGATGTCACCAAATTTTGTCGATCTTGCCATGTTTGCCAAATTACTGGAAAACCAAACCAGGTTATTCCTCCGGCTCCTTTACATCCGATCCCGGTAATTGGCGAACCTTTTGAGCATGTCATAATAGACTGTGTCGGTCCCTTGCCAAAAACCAAGACTGGTCACCAGTACCTGCTTACCATCATGTGCGCAGCCACACGTTTTCCTGAGGCTGTCCCGTGTCAGGGCGCACTGGAGAGATTTCATCAGACGTTGAAGTCCATGCTTCGAAAGTATTGTGCTGGGTCAAACAGGGAGTGGGATGAGGGTCTGCCACTGCTTCTGTTTGCCATTCGTGAAACCATACAGGAGTCTCTTGGGTTTAGTCCGGCTGAGTTGGTTTTTGGGCACACTGTGCGCGGCCCGCTACGTTTGCTGCGGGAGAGGTGGCTTGCAGACAAACCCAGCCCCGCGCACAGCATTTTAGACTATGTGAGTTCATTCAGGGAGAGGTTGCACACGGCTTGTGAGCTGGCACGCAGTTCCCTTTCCGCTGCACAGTCTAAAATGAAGAAACAGTATGATAAGAAAACACTCAGTCGCAATTTTCAATCAGGTGACCGTGTTTTGGTTCTGTTACCTATTGTTGGGTCCAGCCTCCAGGCAAAGTTTTGTGGTCCTTACGAGGTTGAGCGCAAATTGAGTGACACAGACTACGTAGTTAGTACGCCGGATAGGAGGAAAAAGTCCCGTGTGTGTCACATCAATATGTTGAAGCCATATTTTGTTCGTGAAACCTCCGAGGTGCCAACTGTAAACTCTGTGCCATGTGTCTCTCCTGTGGCGACTGTTGTGTCACCATCGTACAGTCCCGAGGAGGACGGGTTGCGTGGGCAGCCTGTTTCAGTTCCATGTGCGCGAGTAGAGAATTCAAAAATTCTGAAAAACCTGGAGGAACATTTGTCGTATTTGTCTGAGTCGGCCAAAAGTGATGTTTGCCATCTTATTCGTTGTCACGCACCGTTATTTGGTGATAAGCCCACTCAAACTACAGTGTTGCAGCATGATGTAGATGTTGGTGACCATAAGCCCATTAAACAGCACGCATACCGCGTCAATCCGGTAAAAAGGGCTGCAATGCAAAAGGAGGTTGAGTATCTCCTGGAAAATGGCTTTGCTGTGCCAAGTTCCAGCCCGTGGAGCTCACCCTCGCTTTTGGTTCCGAAATCGGATGAAACGCCTCGTTTTTGTAATGACTTCCGTAAAGTGAATGCCGTTACTAAGCCAGACTCATTTCCTCTGCCACGTATGGATGATTGTATAGATCGTGTCGGGTCAGCCAAGTACGTCACTAAGTTAGACCTATTGAAGGGTTACTGGCAGGTGCCCCTTACACCTTGTGCATCTGAGGTCTCAGCTTTTGTTACTCCTGACCATTTCTTACAGTATACCGTTATGCCATTTGGGTTAAGAAATGCTCCTGCCACTTTCCAACGGTTAATGAATACAGTTCTTTCTGGTGTCAAAAACTGTGAGGCGTACTTGGATGACATTGTGGTGTATTCTTCCAGCTGGTCAGAGCATGTAGACAGTTTGCGGGAAGTATTCAGTCGTTTAAAGGGTGCTTCTTTGACTTTGAATCTGGCTAAATGTGAGTTTGGTAAGGCTGTAGTCACTTACTTAGGAAAACAAGTAGGCCAGGGGCAGGTGCGCCCTGTTGGCCAAAGTCCAGGCCATCCTGGATTTTCCTGTGCCAGAAACACGGCGGCAACTCCGCAGGTTTCTGGGAATGTGTGGCTATTATCGAGGGTTCTGTAAAAATTTTGCTAGTGTAGTTGCGCCCCTAACTAGCTTGGTAAGCCCCTCCAGCCAATTTGGCTGGACTGCTGTGTGTCAGGACTCATTTGATTCTGCCAAGGCTCTTCTATGCAGCGCGCCTGTACTGGCTGCACCTGATTTTGCACGTCCCTTTAAGTTGGAGGTAGATGCCAGTGCTTATGGTATGTATATATATATATGTATATATATATATATATATATATGTATATATATATATATGTATATATATATATTTATTTATTTTTTTTATTTTTATTTTTACAATATTTGTGGTCATCACACTGTCCACTCATATTTTACTGTTCTTCCTCATTCCTTTCCCTCTTTACCTTCTCCTCCCTTGGCCTTTCCTTCCTCCCCCTCCACTCTTTTTCCCCAGCCTTACCACCCTGTGGTGGTGTTCTCTCTTCTCCATGTTGGATGTAGCTGTTCCAGATTGAACTATTGGAAACTTTTTATTTTACTTTCATGCCAGCAAGTGGGTATCATTTTTAATCTCAATGTACAGTATATCTTGTAAATATTATATTCATTAAAAATCACCAATAACAAGTACTATAGGTGTGCAATTTTCTTAGAATCTAGGCCCAGCTGATATGAATCTTTTGTACATATATACTCCATCGAGCTAGGATTAGAGTCCAGGTACACTGGAGTCTGGTAGTTTAAATGGTTACGAATGGGCTAGCGATAACATTGGAGTGAAATGTATGTTGACAGCAATGACTGTTTCAGAAATGGTCTGAGACAAAACATTGAAACGTAAAACATAGGTATTTATTGTTAAACACTAGACATATTTTATGACTGAAAAGGAGAGGAAACAGTCCAAGATAATCGAGAATAAAGAGACTAGGCTTTGCAAAGTTAATATGAGCTCGTAGTTTTCAAAGAGTAGGGGTCACAGCAGAGGTTCAAATTGGAGATGATTGAACAGTGTGTCTTATTGGCTCCGCACAGGCTGAGGATGGATAGATGGGTAAACTTGTAAGAGCTCAACTCCACCGAGGACAGGAGATCTCTGGAACACAAGAGAGCTGAGTATTAGCAAAAGCAAGGAGAAAGATTATACCAGTGTACAATAAGCTGTGACAGGGGAAGAGTTACAATATTAAGTTGATTTTCAATATAAGGTTAGGCACTCTTTTTAGGCCAAAAATAGCAACACGTGAGCTTCAAAGTACATGGCACACTTACTTGCAAGTTTGTAAGAATGCCTTCATGTAATGGCTATGTATAAAATGTAAGATTAACAGAGGGAGATGCACTACCCATGCATGACAGCACTTTGATTTATAATGTGGCATTCTTAAATGGCAAAGGATAAATATATTCACTGAATTACAGGTGGAAATGGTTAGACAGAGGGTGAGATCAAACTCATCAGTCAAGCAATAACCACAGCAGAGTGGAGTGACACAGCATTAGAATTAGGCTTGATGGATCCATAAGAGTCTCGGGTTTACAACCATGCAAAATATAAGCAGCTCCAAAACTGTTGAGAGGTCACAGTATGCAGGAAATGGGCTACCATTATTAAATACAATAACATTATATAATAAAATATATATTAAAAAAATGTGGAAGTAACTGACAATCCCATCTTTGTAAAATATTGCTTTGTTTAAACTCCAAACTGCATTGTACTGTCATGAAATATACATAACGTTAGTTGTTGCGGCTGAAGCAGCTGAAAGCTTTGAATCAGCCCACTGTAGCTACATAACGCAGACGCAAACTGGATAACAGTAGCTGCCAGGCTGTAATCAATGTATGAACCATGTCACATTGAAAATGCTCAACATTAAGTTGAAAATAAATCTCCTCACCTGGTTAGCATGAGTAAAACCAGAGCCACAGGCTGCCTGGCTGGTGATGCTGCGTAGCATGAACTTCACTCCCTGTAAGAAACACAAGATAACGCTCAACACACAATAAACACGAGTGGAGCACAAATCACAAATGCAGAGTTTAGTCTATGATCTAGCGAACCTTTCTATCTTTAACTAAGTTAACTTGCCTAACCTTAGTCCATGGATGTGTTAACGTTAGCTGACTCCGTATCGTTATGCTAACCGTTATTACCATTACTAACGTTAGCTTAGCTCAACTTTATCCAGACTGAATCGCTTCACGTCGGATTTATACAAATAAAGCGAGATCAAGAATGTTACACTGTTCTTGAATAAACGATAGGACCATACCTGGATCAGTTAGCCCTTGACTCGAACGACGGTTTCCCCAAAGAGCCGGCGTGTGCTACAGCAAAAGTCACCCAGAACCAGGGGTTAAAGTGGGCCCGAACGATCCGGAACGGCGTTCCGGCACCTTCGATTAATAAGTAAATAAATCTGATTGGCAGTTTCATACATAATAATGTCAAGCGAGTTCACAGGGCTGCCAACTCTCACGCACTGACCGTGAGACTCACACAATTGACATTTTTCACACGCTCTCACGCCACAAGTCCATTTTCTCACGCAGTGAAAAACAAATTCATAACTGATAACGTTGCGGCGCAAAAAGAGACACTGACAGCGCACGAGACGAGACAGAGCAGCACCGTGCAGCAGCGAGTTATTCAGACCATCTGAATAGCGAGAAATATACACAAATCTATTATATTGTCATTTATTCCCATGCATGGTGCTCAGAGTAATCTCAGTCAGCGGCTCTTCTGCGTCTCTCCCTCTCCTCTCGCGCCGTGCGCACGCAGACAGAAGTGAGAGTGAGTTACTATGGTTACGGACGCTCTGTGTCTGTCGCTCTGAAACTTTCTCGTGATTCCCATTAATAGGTTTTTAGGTTAGTATGCCTATGCAAAATCATGAATGTAAGCACCTCAATGCTGAAATCTAGTAATATAACATAATTTTACATTTTTGGTTAACATTATACAGGATTGCTGTTTCTTGACTTAATCCAAGAGTTTAGGTGGTGTAGAAATGCAGGAAATTTTAAATTACTATTACTATTACTAACAGGGTTGCTGTTTCTTGACTTAATCCAAGAGTTTAGGTGGTGTAGAAATGCAGGAAATTTTAAATTACTATTTTTTTCATACCCCCCCCCCCCCAACAAGCTGCCGGTGCTCATGAACGCGCTGTCGTCACGTTCGCTACGAGAACGCGAAGGCTCGTTCATGTGGGATAGGCGGGGCCAAGAAAAACACTACTGCGCACGTGCTGTGGACATGGAAGTAGGAGTCGTAGAAACTTTTTCGGCGTATGCGCTGGGTGAGCAACTTTCATTGGAATGAATGGGCCGCCATCTTTGAATGCCTCATCCATCGTTTAATACATCCATAGTCCCAACTGACAGAAAAAAAAACGTGTTGCAGGCACGAAAGATACTTCCAATTGAAATACATTAGTTTGAAAGTCTGAGAGCTGAGTGTCACGAAAAAAATTGAAAAATCGTGTCCATGAACACAAATCAATAGATTAAATTACATGACTATTTCACGAACTGCCGTGAGACCGGGTTGGGTCAGCATCATGTCTCCCTTCTCTGTGACACTGTACATATTAAAGACAGTCATTATGCTGTTTTATTTTATTTGAATTAATTCAGAGTAGGCCTGTTTGACTCAAAGATAACAGCTCCGTCTTCTTAATAACTTTCTAAATCTGAAAAAATCCTCTTACAAAAGTTTAATAGGTTATTTACAATTTTAAAATTAAATGAATAATGTTGACCCTGAATTAATATTACTGTAAGTATTGAGGGGCTGAGGAATATGAATTTTTTCCTTCTCTCTCTGCTCACAGCCGCCCCTCCCCCACCAAACTGTTCGTTCCACACTCCTGTGAGGCGCCAAACCGGACAAAAGCTGAGCGAAAATTGCGAGAGGAAACGAATGTACGTGAGAGATGTTGAAGGACTGTTCAGGTGCGTGAGAGAGAACGAGTTACCGCGCGAGAGAGGTTGAAGGACCGTTTAGTTATTGTGAAGGGTGGAACAGCTGAACCTTAGCCATGAAGTGCCTCTGTTTACTCATTCTTCTTTTTCACATGATACAATGCAATGATTTGCAGCAGTATTTCACTGAAATTAAAACCTGTGTGCTGTTTGCTGAAGAGAGTGTGCAAACACGCAATTATAATGATCTTGAGCACAGCCATCGTTTCTTGCAGCAACACATTGAAATGCTGTCAACAATTTTTGACCACCTGCTGCAGAATCAGGTAAGGCAGTAAAGCCTCTTGATAACAGGCTTGTCATTTGAACCAGCTGTATTGGAGCAGGAAAAGATCTAACCCGCTCCTTTGTTAATCCGTGTATCATTTGTTCTTTTCATATTCAATTCAAAATCGGAAAATGAAAAAACGATTCGTTATTTCGTTATTCATTTATGAATCCAACACAAAAAAACTAATAACGGCTTGTTTTTCGTACTTCGATTTTATGCTCAAGTCAAAAATAGGAAATGAAAAAACGGGCCTTGGATTTTGATATTTAATGTGTCCGATTTGTGTGACCGGGAAGTTACTGACTTCTTCGTGTGTTGCACTTGATAGCCTAACTTCACAGCAAATACACTTGGGCGATGGTGCTACCTTATTTAATGTAATGAATATGAGCTTGAACATCAATACAAGTGTTTTGTTTTTTTCAACAAAGTATTTTGGAAAATGTCACGTTAAAAGTCTCCACTTGTGTTAACATAAACTTTTACAAGAAACAGGAAGTATAATGTTGCCATGGATACAGTGAGTTAGACTGTGGGCAGCAACGTGAGCCCCGTTTTATATTTGTTTACATTTTGGAAAATGAAGTTCGCCGAATTAACTATTAACAGTTCATTTTTTGCTGTGTACCATTGGATGTACTGACAACTATCACTGAATACTTTGATACTGAAGAAATCTTAAAAACCGGAGGATTCTCAGGCAAGTTCTGAAGCGTTCCCATTCCTGTCCCAGTACACGCATACAGTGAGTTATACTGTGTGCTGCAAATTGAGCCTCGTTTTTTATTTTCCAAAATACTTTGTTGAAAAAAAACACTTATGTTGATGGTCAAGCTCATATTCATTACATTAAATCAGGTACCGCCATTGCCCAAGTGTATCTGCTGAAGTTTATCAAGTGCAACACACGAAGAAGTCAGTAACTTCCTGGTCACACAAATCACACATTAAATATCAAAATCAAATTCGGTCTGTGGCCCGTTTTTTTCATTTCCTATTTTTGACTTGAGCATAAAATCGAAAGTATGAAAAACAAGCCGTTATTTGTTTTTTGTGTTGGATTCATAAATGAATAATGAAATAACAAATTGTTTTTTTAATTTTCCGATTTTGGATTCCCTATTGAATATGAAAAGTACGAATGATACACGGATTCTTTGTGCCCACCTTTTAAAATGATTTCTGTGGCTTTTGGCTGTTGAACTTAAGGCTAATGTCACCAACATTGTTTAGCATTCCAATGACAGTTTAAAGAATGTTTTTTCTATATAACCGTTGGCAACCTCTCTGGTCCTTAAAAAGAAATTACTAAATGGCTGTAACATCCCTCTTTAACAGTGGAATTGGTTGTGCATCCATGAAATAGATCTATATCAACAACAATGAAGAGGCAGGCCGATATAGGCCTGGAGTGACACAACTCTGTATTACACATTGCAGGAGGAACAAGTGCAGATGCCATCGTTGCCCTGACTGACCTCCAAAACTCCCTCACGGAAATATATAGTGAGATTGATATACTTCTCCCACCCCCAGTCATGTCAATGATTCAGCTGCGTCTTACCAGAACCCATGGAAGACCAAGGTGGTAGATGTTTATTATATATATATTTTTTAATAATGTAAGACTTTATAAGAAATAGCTTCTGACTCTACAAGAACAAATTTGTCTACAATTACCTACACCAGTCAATGTAGTCTTCTGTGATAGTATGTGAATAAATGGACTTGCCTATACTGTGTTGTTCATTCCCTAATATTTTCTAGGGAAATGCATGAAATATAACTTTTTATAACATATATCTGAGTTGGATTTCTACATACAGTATGTACTTATGATAAATGGTCAACTGTAGCTGAATTTTAAACCAACACTATAAAAAGGGGGTAAGGTAATATTGTGGAGTGCCATCTGTCATAATTCTTTATAGTTCTTTGCAGGGTGTCAATTGCGATGTGTTTGCATACACATGCAGGTATGATCTCACCCAGGATCAGATAATGCAACTGAGAGAGGCAGGCATGTCATGGACATCAATCTCTTTTTGGCTGGGGGTCAGAACTCGTACAATGAGAAGACGACATGAAGTCAGACTGGGTGACAATTGCGACACCATTTCTGATGAACACCTTGACGCCCTCATTAGAACCATTATTGCTCAAATGCTGGTGTTACACTTTGTCCAAGGTGAGGATACACATCCTTGCTATATAATAGACATTTGATTTCACCAGTCTATGACTTTTCCCCATTGATTACACTACTACAGCAATTGCATAAATTAGAAAGCTAACACATCTATAATGCCATAGGAAGCCTTCGAAGTAGAGGACTTTCTGTACAAAGACGACGCGTGAGGGAACGCTTAGCCACAGTTGACCCTGTAGGCACAATGATCCGAAGAAGACATGCAATCAGGAGAAGAGTGTACAATGTTAGAGGACCCAATCATCTCTGGTGAGTTTCAGGCCTTAATGTGAAATCACCGTAGTCTTGGTTTCTGTGGAGCCCTTTGTAGTTTACAAAAGCAACATCATCCATAAGTAAACCTAAAGAACAGAACAATTTGTGTAAAATGCAAATGTAAACCTTACTGGTGACAAATTAATGAACAAGTGTGTTTTCAGCAAGAAAAGAAAAAACTTCAAAACAGATTTAGTTAGATAACAATATACATAAGATTTTCTTAATATGTCCATTTAAATACAGTACACTATTGTATATGTGTTAAACAGTTAAGGTCTGTTAGATTTACTAACTGGATCCATCCTTTGCCTAGGCACATTGACTCCAACCATAAATTATGGGTCGAAGTGTCCACAATCAAAGGATTGAGCGTCTGTGGGCAGGTGTTAATAGAGTTGTGTCTGATTTTTATAGACAACTTTTCCAGTATATGGAGCAGACAGGGATCCTAGATTACACAAATGAAGCACACATATGGGCTTTACACTATGTGTTCTTGGAGTGAATTCAGCGATCTGCAAATGAATTTGTTAAACAGTGGAATCACCATCCCTTAAGTTCAGCCCAATCTTCATTACCATCGGCACTCTGGCACACAGGCATGCTTTCGCAATCTGATTTGGCTGATGTAATGCAAGTAGAAATTGACGAGTATGGTGTTGATTATGGTATTCCTGTTACTGAGAATAATTCTGTTGGTATTAATGTTCCTGAAAGCAACTTCATAGTCAACGCTGAACAACTGGCAGAATTACGACATCACTGCAACCCATCTCTTAATGATGGCAACTTTGGCATCAATCATTTCATGTATGTCCTTGATTTTCTGTCAAGAATGTAATAGGCCTACATTTGTAAATTTACCCCACCCCCACCTCCCAAGTAGATTTTTCTGTGTAAGGAAAAATAATTTCTGCTGAAATGTACTCATAACTTTTTGCTCCTCAACTATTCAGCAGAATATGATACAAACAGTCAACATGGTTTGGAAACATGGTTTGAAGTGACCTGTGTGTGTGTGTGTGTGTCCAGAAAGAAGAGCTCCCCTCTCCTATGAGGACATGCTAATATTCTGGAGCGGCGCTGATGCGGTTCCCCCACTTGGCTTCTCCCAGCAACTGGTGGTCATGTTTTATGACCAGGAGAGAGCCAGCAAGCGGCTGCCATATGCCTCCACATGCCCATTGACCCTCTACCTGCCCAGAGGTGTCTTGAACGAGGAAGATCTCACGGACATCCTCGTTGAGGCAGTTAGAGGGTCAATGGGCTTTGGAAAGGTCTAAGAAGATAACATGCATGCCAGAATACACACACACACCTCCTCTCACACGTTTCACCTCCTCTCGTGTTTCACCTCTGCTGTAGTGAGGAGAGGAGCACCACACTGATATCTGTCTGCAAGTGGTTTTCAGCTATAGATGAGGAATTACCTCTAGTCTGAACCAAGTTCAAGTTCACTGGCTGTACGAGACCCATATTCACATATACAGATGCACATTCACTGCACTGCTTACACACACACACACACACACACACACACAACCATATCCAGTCTAATCCATAAGTTTGATAATAATATAAATAAAGTGCCCAAACTGGCAAATTGTGTGTTCTTGTTCTTTAACGTTGCTCTGTGGAATTAATTAATTAACCTGGAATTATTCATAAGGGAACTGAAATCTGTTGTGGCAAGGAGACACGTTACCTGAACCTTACTGTGCGTTCACACCAAACGCGAAGCGAATCTTCACCTCGCGTTACTCCCGCAAGTTTGACCGCGGGTCAAACTTGATATTAAACGCCGGGAAAGCCAGCTGTGTTTTGCTAATTGGGGCTAATGCTTGTGCTAACTTGGTTCATAGTAAAGTACAACCGATAGCTGGAATAAAGTAACACACACATATTTTCAGAACTTACCTGGTAGTCCAACTTCCTCGCTGACTTTTCTCCAAGCCTTCTCCTTTTTGTTACGGTCTCTGTATGCCAGGAGACTTGTGTCATACAGCTCCGGGAGCTCACACACGGCTACTATTAGCGTATCCTCCATTTTGTGATTCAACGTCAAGACATCAGGATGTCAGTGACGTTGGGAGAATCTCAACGCTGATAGGCTTTCGCGACACAGCGTCACGCGAATTTTCCGCTCAAGTTGAAAAATTTCAACTCTAGCGAATACGCGGCTGAGGCGAATGTCGGTGGCTGGAGTGTGACTTCGTTTTTTTTTTTTTATCTTGACCCTCCCCGGAGCTACAAATATTTTTCCTTGAGCCTCCCTGAGTGACTGGGGGAAAATACATGACCCTCCCTCCACCATAAATAACCATATTTTATTATATTCACACCAAAGGTAGGTAGTTTGGAGAAAATAAAAAGCAAAGGCTGACCTTTTCCAACCATATGTGGATTGTCAAATTATGAATTGATATAATAAAATTAGAACTGATGACTTTTTAAATATTATTATTTAGAATATCATAGGCCCTGATGGTTCCCCTCGCCAACGTAGCCAACGTGCACTCTGGGTATGACAGCCGCTGAGAATCTGAAACGCAATGAAAGATAAACGTGGAATTTGGGGCCTCATGTATAAAAGACTGTGTAGATTTCATACTGAAAGATGGCGTACTCACAAAACTTGAGAAATACGTACGCACAGAAATTTTTGGATGTATAAAACCGTGCGATTCTAAAAAGTACATCTACTTACTCAAGTTGTAAGTTTTGCCTCAAAAGTGGAATAAATGGGATATTAGAAATAGATTTACATTATGGGGTAAAATGGGCATTTCTCAATGAATGGCCAACACGCTCAGCAGCTTGAACTTGAGCATTTCTTAGATTTTTCATTAACACTCTTTTTTTATAACCAAGGTTGCTTTTACTCTAAAATTGTGTGACCACTTTTTTTGTTTATAATGTGTATAAAACGGCATCAGCAACAGGGTACCGGAGGAAATGAAACCAAATGCTAGATCACAATGCCTGTCAATTAAAAATAAATGTATTATAATAAAATGTTTTATAAAAAATAAATAAAAGTGCAAAATAATACATACAACATAAAGTGCAGAGAAAAAAAAATAGGCAATACAATTACTTCAGATAACAAAAACCCTGCATTGAGCAAACAGTACAATATTACTCTCTGTCAACAAAAAAAAGACTTAGGCAGATATTGCCCTGTATGCAAACTGTAAACCAGTACTGTAAACTGCTCTCTATAAGATTTATTTCTTTTTGAACATCAGGCCCTGCAAACTGTAACCTGGTACTGTAAACCGGTACTGTAACCAGTGCTGTAAACGGTACTGTAAACTGGTACTGTAACGAGTACTGTAAACTGGTACTGCAAACTGGTACTGCAAACTGGTCTCTATAAGACTCATTTCTTTTTGAACATCAGGCCCCTGTTCCTTACAAAATCTCTTATGTTTTGAACAGTTCTTTCTCTCAAAACAGGGTCCTCAGCAAGCTTACACTGCTCACACTCCAACTTTGTTGCAAGGTGTCCCTTTGAAATGTGTGCTTTGAAGTGTTTCATGACAGCATCAACTTCATTTTTGCTCCACGGCCTTTTCACAGATCTTCTTGGGTTGACCTCTGCCGATCACAAGAACATATTTTCCTTGTTTAGATTGTGAAGACAACCATTATAAGTTTAGTTTAGATTCAATTTAGATTCAAAACTTTCTTGGAATAACTTTTAATGCACTCAAATGTAGCATGTATGGGTTATTGAGTATGTTATATACCAAAGTTACATATACTTAAGTTAAACTAAAATCAGTATAAAAACAGAAAGCATTATGATGACACCATGATGTACTAACTTGAACTGTACTAATAGTATTCTGTAAATATTCTTTCAATAACTCCTGTTAATTAACTTAAGGTTGTAACACAGTATACTTTTCAAAAATATAATTTGAAACTAATAAAATTCTAAATTGTACAAAAACTGAAAGCATCTGAAAAAAGAAGACTAAAACCGAATTCTTCAGAGTTCAATAGAAAGAGGCTCAAAAGTAGTGTTACTTAGTCAATACTACGTAAGTGTATTTTCAATAAGTTTGCTTCCAATTTATGTATTTATATACAGGAAGTATATTTTTGGAGAACAAACTTTGGAATTGCTTCTTAGATATTAAATTCGTAGTTGGGGGCATTAGTAATTAGGGAGGGGGACTACTACTGTGTTCCCTGACTTGCCAGCAATGTATGGTGGGTATGAGAAAGGAGTTTCAAAGTTGCAATAAAAAGTGCATTCATAGCTAATGTTTAGTAATCAAACTTTTACTTTGTTTTCATATATTCTATACAAATGTAACGTTCACCACTGTGCAGCATGACACAGGTTCCAAATTATTGGTTTAAGGGAGTAAAGTGTTAGCTGACTGACACTGATTTCAAGACTGCAAGATTATCACGATTTTCTCGGATAACGAGTTTCAACCAACTAAAGTTGCGTGAAAGTTTCACCGTGTAAAGCCAGCCTAAGGGTTCCTGGCAGTTGGTCTCGAGATAAGCATGTCTGGCAATACGGGAGTCAGTATATCCCCATAGTGAGACACCGAAACGAATGTTTGAAAGAGAACTTTAGGTTACCTTCTCAGTAACCCCGGTTCTCTGATAACATGAGTGAGGTGTCTCACCAGACCACCCTCCTTGCGTAAGCGAGGAAGAGGTGCGCTTATTTTGAATGACAAGTGACACTCCGTCAGCCCGTTATAAAGGGAAAGGGATGTCCCACCCCTGACGTGAGTGTCACGACTGCCAGCCAATCCTGGCTGGAGTTTGATATAAAAAGCTTCTGAGGATCACGCAGAGGGCGTTCCCCATAGTGAGACACCTCACTCATGTTATCAGAGAACCGGGGTTACTGAGAAGGTAACCTAAAGGTTTATTTTGCCAGACTTTTACAAGGTTATGTGTTGATGGTTAACTTCGCAAGCAGCACCAATAAAAGCTCTTGGGTTATACTATGTTGATCTTCCTGTCTTATTTCCTTTGACAACTGTAAACTGTCTACCCTCAATATTTTATGTGTAGTACTACATTAACTCATTAAGTGCAGAGGGTGACAAAGTGGCCATTGACACAGAGATGCGCTACTAGAGAGAGATGGAAGGATGCACCTGGAGGCGCATCCTTCCATTGAAGTGAATGGAGCTCAAAGCGTCTTTCTTTAGCAGCACATCTGTGTGAATGGCCACCTTGTCACTCTTTGCACTGAATGAGTTAAAGGTTGGCTGCTGCCCAGCACAGGTAATCAACTTTCTAAGAACAGAGGGGTGTAGTACGAGGCTGGCTAACTGAGTTAGCTGGCTATCTTGTGCTGACTAAAACCTGGAACCCTCCAAATCTGGAACATGGACTGAAGGAAAAAACACTGTTAGAAAACACAGAAGATCATAGTTTCTCTGTTATCTCTCTACCTACAATACAGACAGTCGTGGGACTCTGGACAAAATCATATCTGACAATAAAAATATTCTCAGATTTGGGTCCGAGAGACAAAATCTCATCAGATGGGGGTCTGTGGCTCTAATGTGGACTAAACTAGGGTCCTTGATATGAAAAAGGTTGAGAATCAGTGATATAAACTCAAAGCAAACAATGCTGCAGTAAACCCTGAAATTGCTGACAACACTAATCATTCTGCCCAGAAAAATATTGAGCAAGGGCCGGTCTCACAAAAAGTGGTTGTTCTCTCTCAGCTATTGGAATGTCCGGTGCATTAAATTCTGCAGGCTCCTCAGTGTCCTGCAACCAAGCATCCAAAAAGTCATCTTGCAATGCACACAAATTGTGCAGGACACAGCAGCTGCTGACAATAGTGGGGGCCTTCGAGATGTCAACTTCCAATTTCTTCAATAAACACCTCCATCTCCCCTTCAACCCGTCCGAAGGCACATTCTACTGTCATTTGCGCGCGGCTCAGTCTGTAGTTGAAGTGCCTCTCTTCTCTGTTGAGATGTCCCTTCATCAGCCAGGTCAATAGAGGATATGCAGGGTCACCAAGAAGCATAAGGGGCACCTGTGTACCTTCAATTTCCCGTGTATTCTACATGGAAAGACAAAGATGTTTAAAGGTATAGACTTTGTGCACAATATTAGGAACAGGGTTTTTTTTCCGCTTAACTGACACACCACTCATCTTACCAGTGAAAGAATATTATTCTGCACTTACAATAACACTGCACCACTGTAATAAAATACACACTTACTATATATAACATTTAAGTTTTATTCCCTATTCTGCCACCAGGAGACAGAAGTATCTGTGTTAGGCAGCACATTGTAAATTATTCATCCTCTAAATACTGTTTAAACCATTCACCATTTGCATCTGTATTACACGAGTGAAAATTGTGCTTTCTTGCACCAATTACACCAGTGAGTAGAAAATGTTATTTGTTAATTGCTATATGTTATTTTATGTTAGTTATTTGTAAAACATAGACTACCTGTTTATTGTTAAGTTTTAAAGTGGAGGAAAAAATAATTTGTAGTGTAGTTGCTTAATTATTGCGTACAGTATTTGAGAAAATTGTTGGATTTTCCCTTGAGAAAGGACAATTTCACGTTCTTGTTAACCATTCAGTTTTGATACAAATTAAAGTTTTGGATTCAGTGATAGCATTATATCTGTTCAATAGTGAAATGAATCCTGAAAAACACTAATTGCCTAGTAATTGTGCTTGCAGTGTAGAACTGATATGTATCTGCAAGCAAAACATTTTATGTGAAGAATAATGCATAGGTAAACTTGTGTAAACTTGTGAATAGTAGGCTAAAAGGTTTTTAAAAATGTCTCACCGGTGGGAAAAGGTTGCCACTCTCTGCCAGCTCAAACAAGGTAGAGTTTCGGAGTACTCTTGCATCATGGACACTGCCGGGCTAACCCACGTTGATGTTTGTAAATCTGTAGATGAAAAATACATCAACAGAATGATGACTACGTACTGGGACATGCCTGCATGAGAGAATAACAAATTGACAGATTATTGATATTTACAGCCGGGGGATTTGGGTTG
The DNA here is from genome assembly GCF_048128805.1 of Centroberyx gerrardi. Lineage (NCBI taxonomy): Eukaryota > Metazoa > Chordata > Actinopteri > Beryciformes > Berycidae > Centroberyx > Centroberyx gerrardi. The sequence goes on along the minus strand of NC_136010.1, from coordinate 24,943,621 downwards.
TGTGGGTACCAGACTTATATTACTCACCGAGAGAGATGATCCACTACAGCTTGCAATATAATTGAGTAGCTCCCTTTGCGGTTGTAATAGTCCTTTGCATTATTGCTAGGAGGAGTAATTGGGATATGGGATCCATCCACCGATCCACAGCACTGAGGGAAGCCCCATCTCTCTTCAAAGCCGTCCACGATGTCCTGCAGTTTTCCCCCCTTAGGCAGACTTATGAATTGGCTTTGTAATGTCCGTATAGCAACGCACACCTCCCAAACACAGAAATGTACAGTTGCTTTACCTATTCCAAACAACTAAGACAGGGTTCTGAAGTCAGTGCTGCTTGCTAGGTACCAAATAGCAACAGCAACCCTCTTCAACTGCATGGTTTGGCGTAAATGCGTTTACCGTTTGTCTAAAAGCGGTCGAAGTTTTCTACAGAGGATATCAAAAGTGTCACGTCACATGTCGAAAATGTGCGAGCCACTGGTCATCTGTGAATGAGCGCTATTGTCTCCCACCAATGCTCAGATCGCGGTCTAACCCATATCGCTCTTCGGGGTCTTGTGGCTATCACAGCAGCGGCGAAAGCCACTGCTTTTCCAACATTCTTCCTTTTTCGTCTTGTCCTGCGCTCTTTTGCAAGTCGCAAATGACTTTGTCCTGTCAATCTCAACAGTTGGAATAGCCCGTACATGTATATTAGTTCTTGAAACTTTGTTGTTTTCTTAGCTAGCCCGTGCTAAACAAATCTGGCGCTTGTCTGGCGACAGACTGACGTAATAACTGCGCGGGGCCCTTTGACCTTCTAGCAGAAGTGACGTAGGCAGTAACGAAATCTGAACACAAGTGGTCAGCTGGACACCTTGGAGACGCATGATAAACACAGGTGGAAACGGCGATGTGTCTCGGCTGTCCACTTGTGATCCGATCGCCCAAGACGCATTTTAAAACCAAGTGTAAACAGGGTCTGAGACCCTTTGAGACTCCAGCCTGGATAAAATCAAGTCTTTTGATTTTTAAATTTTTTTTTTTTTACTTTGTCGTAATAAAAAGGACAACGTAAGCCGAGTAGCTTGTTGAAAGTTGTTGAAAAGTTTAACATCTCTCAGCTTTTGAAAGCGCTCCGCTCTGCCGAAAAACATGCCGGCTGCGGCGCTTTACGGGAGCGGCCGCCTTTTGTGCGCCTTGTGACCACTTTACTTTTAATGAGAAAAGGGCGCTGGCAGTTGGGGAAAAAACGCTATGTGTGAAGGAAGCAACATGATCTCACACAAATACGTGAAATGAACACGAACTCTAAAACGACGATTTTCGTTCTATGGACACGTAATATGGGAAAATAACGTTTGGCCACCATGAACTGAATTACATTCCCCCGCAACAAATTTAAATATGTTCCTCCGCCACAAATTTAAATACGTCCCAAAGGTTGGTTAACGGTTAAATTTAGGCAAGTAAAGCAAGTTTGGTTAGGGTTATGGTTATGGTTAGGTAAGTAAAACAACCTGGTTAAGGTTAGGGAAATTGTTTGGTCATGGTTAAATAAGAAAAGTGTTCGGTAAAAGATTTAATTTGACTTACGGTTGAAATGTACTTTGAAAACGCTGGGAATCGACCTCTACCCCCTTACTGGCCACCGTGCTGGTTGTCACATTACTACCTGTTTATAGTTGTGTCTCCTTCACTTAAAGGCTAACGCCGGTGTTTTTTAATGCATTGCTTACTGTCAACAAATCCTATGAAAATAACAAAATCAACAATGCGTTTGCTCTACTCCCGTTACTTTCCGACTTCCCACGTTCCCTTTTTAGCCTTCAAACCGGAAGTCATTGGCTCCAGTTGTAAGCTAAAAACCTTTAAATACAGCTCACAAAGACATAGTTTCAATTTTAAAAATTGCTAACTGTTACCACGAAAAGTCAGACTGTTGTAGTTATTACCAAATCAAATTCAAATGGGAACAAATTCTTCATTACGCCGGGGACTATTTTCAGTGCTACGGAACTACTTTCCTGCGATTGCAAACGTGTTTACGGGCGGCTTATTAAGTTGTTAGAGGAAAAAGTCGGCCGGCCCGCTGCATCACAATGATGAAATATGCTGCCAGAGCAACGGCATGGCTCTTTGACGTTTTTTTAATACAATGGAGTTCTATGGCTGCTGGGACATGGCTTCATTGGGCACCGGCTACATGGACGAGACTTGTTGACAAAACAAAATCATTGCTGATTTTATTATCATGGGATTTGTTGTTGTTGTTTGTTGTTTTTCTGTGAGATCAGTCTGGCCTTAGACTTCCGTTTAGGTATTGCACAGTAGCTGTTATATGCACTTGAGCTTTTTTTTTTTTATAAAGGGCAAGGATCTTTCCTATTTGATTCAGCAGGGGTGTTTTTATTTTATGTAAGGAAAGTTGTGGCACAGTTTGGTAACCAAAAGAAAAAAAAACACTCTAGAAATGGCATGGTTTGAGATATTAATACCAAATCTTTACCAAAGGTAGTAAGTACATTCAGGAACCAGAAACAAGCGTTGTTTTCCTCCCTAGCTGTTGTGGCTCATCAGGAAAACAATCTACAACTTGATTTTAGTTGTCTGTTTTTATTATTATTTATTTATTTATTTTTTACATTTTATGTACTTAAGTTGTTGAAAACAAGACTAGGTAGACCTAGTGCAAGCCGGGCCTCCTCTTGGCTTTCGTACCCTAGTACAATACGTGTGCTGTACTGCCCTCTGCATTGTAGTGATATACTATAAGTGTGGTGGCCTGCACAAACCCTTCACATGGTGAAAATTTGACATGTTTAATTTGTGATATGTTGATTTTGAGTTTTTTAATCTGTTATGTCTCTAAAGGTAAAAAGTGAGAAAAATGGCTTTATACATTCCAAAACATTCAATTTTCTCCAGTGGCGTTCCACCAAGTTAGTCTACAGGAGAGTGTAAGGAAAATACACAACAGCACTGAAAATAAATCCAATATGATTTGTTTACCTCATTTGTTTAACATACTTGGTCACTTCTTTACAGCAATCTGAAATCATAGGATTGTCTTCAGTGTGTGTCTGTGGATGTCCTTTACACCTAGCAGTGCATTCTGGTAGAGCCACGGTGTGTTTCGAGAGACGGCGTGTCACGTTGGCCGCTCAGCATTTGCATATTGTTGAGGTCTGGGCTACTTTATGCAAATCAGGGGCACCCAGCGTGACTCGCCGCCTCTGGAAACTCCCGAAACTCGCGTACAAACTTTTCAACTAGCCGTTGTCGTTTATGTAAAATGAAGACAGATTCAGCAACTGCATGGCTTATTTCTCGCCTCAAATGTTTTCAGAAACACATTGCGGTGAACTAGCCGCCATGTTGTGTGACAGCGTTCGTTCAATCAGGTGCAGCAAAGAAGTGTAGATAGAGAGGCACGCCCATCCCGCGTGAGAAATGACACCTTGTGGAAACAACGCAATATCACGTATACCGCTGTAACTGTGTGACGCCACACCTCGACTTTCAACAATGGGTAGTCAGTCAGTCAGCTACTTTCACTCTTCTAGGCCGGTCCCAGAGGCCCGGCAATAAATATCACATACTGCATTTCTGTGAATTCTGAGTGCTTGGTCAATATGTTGCATTTCTCTGCTTTATAAAAAGCTTTGAACTATACTTGTACCATTTATATTTTTGGAGATAAAGTTTTTTTTTCAACACTAGTGAAAATAGGTGAAAATTGGCCTTATTTGCCACCGGGTTGGGTTAGATTACTTTGAAATGTAGTCAGTTACTGAATACAAGTGACATGGCAATATTAGTAATTAGTTACATAATCCACTGGATTATCAAAAATAAGTAATCTAATCAGAATATTTTTAGATTGCCAAATTTCACACAGTCAGACCTGTCAACTCTCCCGTTTTTCCCGGGTTTCTCCCGTATTTTCATCCCCTCTCCCGCTGTGCTCCCGTTTGGTAATTTTTCCCGTAAATCTCCCGTATTTCCCTTTTTTATTTTTACAGTTATACAGAATCCTAATTGGCCCAATCAAGTTGTTTCGGTTAGATCCATAGACTATTTAACTTGGGAGACTATTTTCCCTTTCCTGACCAGAAGTATGTTGGGAAACATCCATTTGTTGAACTAGTTAACCCAATCCTTTTTGCTCTGAGATTACAGCAGGGCAGGCAGTAAAGGCACCTGGTGATTAGATCTCTGGAACCGAGAGATGAAACCCCTTTCATAATGTAAAAATTATGGTTGGGTGGGGGTCCCGGAAAATCTCCCTTATTTTCAAAGCCCAACATTGACAGGTATGCACAGTCAGTCAGAACAGACCAAATATAAAAATATTATTTTAATGACATCAATAATAAAATAATATATAGATTACAACATTATATTATATATTAAGCTTACAAACTCAGTGTCAAAACGGCGAATTCAATTTCGCCGAAAAGTGACTAGTTTGCAGTTATTTATTGCACACATGTTCTCTGTGAGGGTGTAATGGCGTTCACGTGCAAGACCTAAGACGGGCAGTCACATAGAGAAGTGATTATGTTGAAAATTCAGTTTTTCATTGTGACTCTGACATTGCTGCAGTCATTAACAATTTGGCAAAAGGCAAATGGATGACTGCGGCACAAGACTCTTATGGAGGAACTTAAACCTTTAATGGCAGAGGTTATTGAGTGCCGGCATCTTTGCCATCGAAAGGAGGGTTTTATGCTGTGGAAGAATTTCTCCTTAGATAACCTGAGAAAGTACTTGGAACGTATGGTGCCATTCATGTTTCACATCCTCTGCACTATAACTGGAATGCAACCCACCCATGCCTGTGCTGCTGCTGCAATTGCACTTCGAGGGAGAAAATAATCTAACAGCCTTTGCCTACAACATAAATAGTGTACTGCAATATGGTGGTACCAAGAAGGCAGTCTTTGAAAGACTAAGCAAGATGGGGATTACCACAACACATGCTAATGCTGTCAATAAGCAACATCGAATGGCAAAACTGTGGAGAAGATCTACATAAATTGAAGATAGACACAGAAAAGCATGCCACACAAAGAGGGAGCACAGGAGAACAGACTACTCCAGCTTGCAGGGGAGGTTCTATTTTCACATTTGTCACAGTCAGATCTGTCAGATATGGGTGTAGGTCTTTTGGATATCACATCTTGTAGTGAAGTGGCATGACTGCAACACCAACCCTCCCATTGTCTTCCCCTCAACCCAAAACACCACACCACCCTCCTATTCTGTAATATATTTGACAATCTAGATTTCTTTGCACATGTGAACCACCAAACAACTAGCAACAGTAATAAATACATACACTGGACCCACCATGTTGCTGTGGAGGACAGAATCCCATGTCATCATCTGAGTGACAGAGTAGAAATCTGTAGACTCCCGCACACCGTCTTCACTTGCAAGAATTTATTAAATGACACAATGTTTCAGTCAAGCGACCTTCGTCAGGTATCTGAATAAACAATACAATGGGGCCTGTTTACATTGGGGAACAGGAAATAATAAATAAATATCCATTGCAACAATAGTAGTCAAGTATCAAGCGCTATTTATCCAAATGTGGAAAGAGAGCTAACTGGGTTATTTTGACCATCGGGATCACACAGCACCATGCAACCCAGCAGCTCCCAACTCAACAGGGAATTCTCCAATTCTGTCACCCAGTCTGCTCGACACAACACGCGCCAGTATTTCACTGCTATGAAATAACAATACTCCACTAACGTGAGCCGCCGAGTGCGAAACCATGGTCAAGCCAGCCGCCGTCTGAATTTCGTTGCGCCTAAAGTAGTGTAATTATGGTAAGGACGGCCTCTGAGCGAGGCGAAGGTCCTGAAAGATACATATACGCGTTTACTTTCATGTTCTTTCTGTGTTCTTTTATGAACATAATACTGACATCGGTTTGCATTGTACTTTTTCCTCATGTTTGACCTGTTTAAGTTTTATTTTGCCAATGGGTTATCAGATAAATCCTAAAGATTGCTGTTTCCGATGTCCTCTCTAACAGTATTAAAGTCGAGTCATCCCACTGTACCTGTTTGTGGAAATTGCAAAATAAAATAACCTCTTAGCTCTGTAGGCAGTCTGGTGTGTTTGTTTCATCTATTTTGGGCTTTGATGAAACATTTTTGCATTGTTTCGCAGACACTTCCAGTGCACCACACTTTATGGTGTCTTATTAAACTGTGATCAAATCTTACAAGAAAACAAAGCCAATCCGTTCACAATTGGCTTAGCATCATCTTTGTCAATCATTTGATTGGATAAGAGTACATTAATATGTTGTGGTTGGATGATGGATAACAGGGTGTTCAAGCTGTGGAAACTACTTGTATAGCACAGTTTTCTAAATGGTACGATTTCACAATGCAATGATTGCATTGTGAAATTATTATATCTGTAAATAATAAAATGTATAAGTAATGTGACACAACCAAGTACGCTTAACATAGGTTTGCACTTGGTCATCTTTCTTCTGTCAACTCAGTTTTAAGTGTGACATCCACAATTTTTTTAGTAGCTTAGTTAATAGTTGTTGTGGTTGCTAACTCCTAATCTCCTCTTCTATCATTGCATGAAATTTTGAAATATTTTTCTTAAAATCTTTGAAGAATCTCAGTTCAAATTAACCTCCAAGACAAAAAAAAAAGCACACATAAATTTATCTGAACTTTGACCTTTCACCAAACTAATTTCTCAATAGGTTAGTTCACCGTTGTCATGGCATCCGATTCCTAATGTCATATTCTATCACTGGTACAAATTTGGTAACATTTTAAGACATTTTAAGAATAAGACATTAGGAAGCGGATTAGGAACCTTAACATTTGATATGTTTTAAAAGCTGCATGCTGTCCTAACATTACGCTGCTACTAAGCTAACATTACTGAGCCAATTCCTCTTCCAAAGCATCAAGCTTTGAATTGAAGGTACAAAGGAACTAAGCTACTGACTTCCAGTAAAAGAAAATTAAGGATGAAGTATGAAGTATAAAATGGTATATTTATTAAAATGTAATTGAACATTGAATTTAATTGAACATAATTTAATAACATTTACTTTAACATCATAACTATTAACTACTATCGGGGCCGGATTAACCAATCACAGGGCCTATTGGGGCCCCCCCTCTCCCCAGTACACACCCACACACTTTAACTCAAGGTGCTAGGCTGTTCACAAACAATACAAACGTAAACCATTTACAGGTTAAAGTAATCTGAAACTAATTTTTACAAACTGCCATTCCTTCTATCTAGAGTGATAACATTTGTCCAACCCCAAGGCTAGCCTTAATTTTAGATGGTGGGGCTACCCTTTGTTTATATTTGGACTGCAGTTTGTGGCTTTAAGGAGATAAGGTGATAGGTGGCAGGAATGAAGACGAAAAAAATGGTTAAATGTTGAAATTTATTGAAAAGGTTTGACTATGACTGTACATAAAACCTGGTCACAAACATACAATCAATAGGTAGCACAAACAGGAATGCACGCGGGACTCAGAATCTTTTGGGGCCCCTGGTGGTCCAGGGCCCCGGGGCATGTGCCCTGCATTCCCGGTCGGTAATACAGGCATGACTCCTACAGCTATTGGCTACATTCAACATGGGGAGGAGAGAGAAAAGAGAGCGAGACAGACCATAGGTTGGTATGGCTGGAGTGGAAGAGTGGATGGGGAAGAGGGATAATGAAGGAAGAACAGTGAAAATATGAGTGAACAGTGTGATGAGTAAAAATGTTATTTTAAAAAATGAAATATTTATAAACCCTTTTAAATGTGACCAATTGTTAATCGTCACATAAAGAATTATTCCCTGGCCTATTTATGGGCTTGTTTTCTGAATAAATAAACCTCTGTAAAGTCACAATCTGGGGTTGGAAAAACTGTCAGGTCCACTTGGAACACTAAAGAAAAACTCACAAGCTTCAGAGGCAGTTTTACCTACTCCAGATGGTAGCTTTCAGGGACTGAGTGATGCTGTCTAAAAAAATATCATTTCCCAAAGGGGTGAAATGAACTCCATCACCCAGAAAGAGGCCAGGGCTGTCAAACTTTTAGGCGAGGATGATGTACCACGCTCCCACCAAAATCCCGGACAAAAGCACCCATCACACTGTTCACCCATGTTCTGGCCTTGTTGAGCCTCCTCGGTTTAGCAGCCCTCCACCGGCGTCTTTGAGAGATGGAAGAAAAGATGATCTTCATCCTCGGGAAGTGCTGGTGGAGGTCCCGCAGGTCCCACTTCATCGCTGCGACGAGCTCGACACCTTTGATCTTCCCCAGGTCGTTGCTGCCGCAGTGAATCAGCAGGACATCCGGGGCTGTTCTTCCTTCAAGGGACCGGTGGAAAAAGGGGAGAAGTTGATGCCACTTCAGTCCACCCCAGCCAAACCACTGGACCCGAGCATCCAGTCCAAGGTTGGTACCCATGGTCTGCCTCGCCCTCTCTTCCTCACGCCAGATGTAGCTGCTTCCAATCAGCCATACTTTTTTGGTCTGTGGATTAAAAATAATATTATGAAAGTTCCTACTACTGAGTTTACCTGATCAAATTGAGATTCCACACTTAAACATTTATCCTCTCTCATGAAGGGCAACACAGCAAATTTACAACAAATTATCCAACAATGATGCAGTCTTTTTGGTCAATACAATCTTTATAACTCTTTTACATTGAATGACACAGCTATAGAATCACTTTGTTGACGCCTCTCTCTCTCTCTCTCTCTCTCTCTCTCTCTCCCTCTCTCTGTGTGTGCCGCAGTGGTAGCCATCTCAAACTAGAAGATAATGAGAAAGGGCTTTAATACATTAATGTGTGCTTGTCTGCCTTTTTCTCCATCCATCTGTCTATAACTATTAATCTACAGTACTGGTGTTGCAGTGCAGATACTGATTTAAACATTTCATTGACTACTTTTACATGTATTGAACACCACATTATCTGTCAAGAACTCTCATACTGTATATGGGAACATTACATTAATTCAACCTTTACACAAGCTAATGGAAATATACAGTATATGCTATGTAAAATCAATGTCTGTGAGACATACCATCTACCATATAAAATATCCGTATTTAGAGTAATCCTAGTTAACAGTTTTAACAAGGCTTATGGCACGTAGGCTTTGCTAGCAGCTAAAGTTAGCATCCACATGAAGACCTTCTAACTCTCATAACATTAAGTCTTAAGTCTTTTTGTTTTGGTTGGAATTTTGTGAAAAAATATAATGAACACCATGCAGTGCACATTTTGTAGGCGACAGGTTTCTATGAACTAAAAATCCTACCTTTTTCGGTTCAAAGCAAGGAGGTTCTGTCTGGGAGCATTGGAGTCCAGTGTTACAGTAAGCAGGTGCCTGCAGGTGCACATCAAGTGGCCGCGGTGTGGGGGATGGGCATTGTGGCGCCAAGAGCCCCTTTATAGAGAGCCTAAGTCCCTCCCCTTCCGCTGTCCCCCATGGGACCTTATTTCGGAAAAAATATGTACGGTAGTCAACGGCGAGAGACAAATAATTGTTTGATCCCGTTTGAATTGTGCCATGACTTACACATATGATGTTTTGTCAATTTAAAAGATAATTTTGCAAGTCAAGAAAGTCGCAGTTTGTTGTAAAACAGTAAAGTAACGTTTAGTTTTGTGTGAAACCGCTCAGTGAACTACATCTCTCGTCTCGCACAATATACGTCACCAACACCAACATGGAACGAAACATAGGAAACACACAGGCATCGCGTTAACGTTAGCCCCCACTGTACTAAAACTATCCTAAACCAGTTTAAATCCATTCTTACTGTCTACCTTCCAGGTTGTGTATAATACTCCTGCTATCTGAGAGGGACTTAGCTTCAGCGGCTCTGGGTAGCTTGTGGAGAGAGGAAGTTACGTCACTTGCGCGACTTTTGGGTGTGTAGTCTTTCTAATTACGTATTTTTACAGTCTTATAGTTAAACAGTTTTACCACAAACTGCGACTTTCTTGACTTGCAAAATTATCTTTTAAATTGACAAAACATCATATGTGTAATTCATGGCACAATTCAAACGGGATCAAACAATTATTTGTCTCTCGCCGTTGACTACCGTACATATTTTTTCCGAAATAAGGTCCCATGGTGGTCCACCGGAAGGGGAGGGACTTAGGCTCTCTATAGAGACACTGCGGAGCGCGTCATACTTCGAAAGCCACGCCCACCGTGGGGGAAAACAATATCGTTAACAAATCGGCAAAAGCGGCGATCGGGAGGAAATCTTTTCAGATATGGACAGCCTGACAAGGATTTTCCTGTTTTCGAGTAGACAAGTCTGTCAAAGAATTATTTCGGCGCACTGCCTCCAACAGAGAGGGAAATGTACATTGAAAAAATGAACTTAATTGGCCTCCATCAATGTCCTTTTTCATTACTCCAATAAAGCTGGATAAATTCTCCCACACAGTGACCTGAAGTGAAATACTTCGAGATTTACCACTACTTAATTTAATCACCAGGTAAGATAATAAATTGACCTTGACCTAATTTCACTAAATATTTAAAAATCTGAAATACAGCTATGCTTTTCAGACTATAAGTTTGAGCGACGCTGACGTGACATTGGTTGTTAAAGTGGATTGTTGCTAAATTAACTATCTTACGTTAGCTAACAAGTCAGTGAGATTTCTCATGACTTTTGCACCCTGGACTGACAGAGACTACAGAGCAAAATATCCTGAGACCCACACATGAACACAACTCATCTGTTAAAAAGTGACAAGTGATGCCAAGATATGCTTCAGTTGCCACACTGGTCCAGGCATCAGCTGTGAGGGCAATCTTGTGTTTGGTTGCTTTTATGGCATCTTTAACACAAATGGGTGTTTCTTCATATTTTTGTTCCATCAGCGATGTGAAATGAGTTCGGGAAGGTGTAACCCGGATGAAATACTTGAACCATCTTCTTGAAGCCTTCATCTCCAACCATCGATAAAGGTCGCATGTCAACAACAAGCATGTTGAGGATGCTCTTGGTTAATTCTTCGGCCATCTGAGGGGTGTATGTGCCTCTCCTCAGCACAAACTCATCCACACACCTTTGTTTTTCACTACAAAGAAAGAGATAACACTTAGAAGTAATACAATATTACTTTGTTTCATTATAAATTATTTAATTCTAAGCAAATGTTTTAATATGAAATTAAATTTTGTATTGCTTTTCTGTTTTCTAATAATGATATATGTTTAAATTATATTTTTAGCACAATAAACATTAACGTGCAGCTGAGTCAAATTATTTTGTTTTGATCCTTCTGCCTTGCTCTCACACACATAAGAGTGTCCTGTGTAGCTCTGTAATTCTGCTTTTATGTTTATTGGAAGTAAGGACACTACCAGCTTAAGTTTGGCAAATTTGTCTTGACAATTCATGTTTTGACACTGTATCCCCAAAATAAATGCAATCTTCCTTAACACAATATACCCACATATTTGGTACAAGAATAGCCATTTGTACATAGATATGCATTATCAGGCATCTTTGCCATTGAGTGTAGTTAGGCTATTCTTTTGATGTTTAATTTACTGTTAGTTAGGGAGAAATGTCTTTCATTACTTACCCATGGTTCGGTCGGAGGACATGGCTCCAGGATGTTTAGGTTTCAGATGCTCGTGCATCGCACTAGTGCTGCCGTGGAAGGCCATTTCGATCTTGCACAGAGTACATTGTACTCTTTTGTTTGTTTTTTTGTTGAAGTCCTCCCGTACTTTTGAAAATGTTGTTCTGGACTTTTTAGACTCCTTGCTGCATTCCGCCATGTTTCATTGTTGTATTCTCACGTGTTCAGTTCAATTCAATGCACTGAAGCATTACAACACTAATGTTAGATACCACAGGTAATAACGTTACCTAACGTTAAAGTTTATAGGGCAACGGAAGGTATATAAATGAATGGCAGAGAGTGGGGCTCAGTGTGTGTGGGAGCAGTGCTCGGCTAGTGCAACACGTTTATCGGTTAAGTTACCTAAATCACCAACGTCACATACCACAGGTAATAACGTGACCTACCGTTAAGGTTTGCAGGACAGCAGAAGATGTGGATGTCTGTAAATTGACGGTGAAGAGTGTGGCTCTGTGTGTGAGATCCAATATGGCATTATCAGTGTATGGGACTGAATGCATTTAGCCTGTAGGCGGGAGGCCATCTCTTAGTCAAAGACGCCCTCTAGAGGCCATCTCACGAAGCGACATCTCACTAAGCGTCACCTGACTGACTGATTGAATGCATGACCGGAATTTGCCTCGTGATGCCCTCAGCTGCACCGTGGGAAAAACAAGGAACGTGAAGAAAGGTACTTTCAGGTCTTATTCTGTCAAATACAAAACAGAAAAACACTTCTCTTGTCATTTGGTGTTCAACTTAATGCAACCAAGATCTGTAGGTTCAACTGAGTGGTACAGTTGTGCATTTTGTAGATTATGCTATTCTGGTTTCTTAAACTATGGGTTTGGACCAGGTTGAAAACATAAAAAACCCTATAGGGATCTTTTAAATCAGCATTATCTGCATTGTATTTAATTGATGTAATATTACAATGTAGATATTTTAAACAATCTTTTTATACCATGTGAGCAAACACCAGACTCTGGGCTCCTTTGAAACAGGTCAACAGATTTTCTTGTAACGTTAGTCAGTTGTAGTCGTATTAGTTGCAGCAACCAATTAGTATTATTATTATTATAATTAGTAGTACTAATAGTATTCAAATGAGACCAGTTATACAGGTTTTAGTAGTACAAGTTCTATCATTATTATTATTCGTAGTAGTAGTAGCAGTAGTAGTACCAGAAGTAATAGTAGTAGCAGTACTGATGTGTAACTGGGTAATTCAGTATTGTGTCATTCAGCTGAAAATCTTTTGGGAATCAATGGGAATTATTGTTAGTTTTCTGAGTGTATAACATGTATATATAACCACACCATACTGTGTTTGGCCAAACAATATTCAAATTATATAAACACTAACAGAGTGTTATTTGTAGCAAACTGCACCCATACTACAAATGGCACAGGAACTTCTTGTTCAGGATGCACAGTTCTACCAAGAACTACCAATTTCAAAGGATAGGAATATACAGAAATGGTAATAATTAGTCAGATTATCAAATGATGTTGAAAGGCTAATGTTTTACTTGTGTTTGTAACTGCAGAGAGAGGATATCGGATCATATCAACGCCCACCATACAGCATACGTGCACACATATAACATACATACAGGGAACAGTAACAGTGTTACTTGCAGGTAACTGCACCCATAGCCACATGGCTATTCTACAGACTCTGGACAAGCTGTCAGACTGGCAAGAGACTTTTGCCAGGCTGACAGAGAGAGACGAGGTGCGAGAGCACACGTATCAGATCTTGTCGGAGAAGGTGGAATACGAGAGACAGCGCAGCGTGCAAGAGACCGCTGACCTCAAGCTCACCATCAAGGAGCAACATGACACCATCATGGAGCTCCGGACTGAGAACGCTGCTCTGAACAAATCTCAAGAGGCGGCTGCGGCCTTCAAGAAGAAGGCCAAAGAGATGATGGCTGAGCGCAAGAGGACCATTGAGGAGCAGTCTGCTACCATCAAGATGCTCCACAGTGTGATCGCCACTCTCCAGGCAGAAACACCAAGACCTGGACCGACAGAGCTGAAACAGAGGAAGAGGGAGGAGAGAAAGAGGGAGGAGAGGGAACGAGAGGAGAGGGAGAGGGAGGAGAGAGAGCAAGAGGCGAAGCAGAGGGAGGAAAAAGAGCGAGAAGTGAGGGAAAGGGAGGAGAGGAAGAGAAAGGCGAGAGAGAGAAAGGGGAGGAAGGAAGAACAGGAGAAGCTGGAGCTCGCTAAGAAACTGGAGGAAGAGCAGAGAGCTGGAGGAGAAGAGGAAGATTGAGGAGCAGCAAGCGAGAGAGGCCATGCTGGCGGAGAAGAAGAGAGAAGGGAAGGAAGAGGAGGAGAGAGAGAGGGAGGAGAGGAAGGGAGGAGAGAGAAAGGGAGGAGAGAGAGAGGGAGGAGAGGGCGAAGCCGGAGACAGAAGGCGAGAAGAGACTGAGGGAAGAGCAGAGGGAGAGGGAACAAAGAGCTCTTGAGGATGAAGAGATTACAAGGCAAGGCTACCTCGCAAGAATCAAGAGGTGGAACTTCAAGAGGAAGAAGAAGGCCAACACGGAAGATCTTCAATGGACCTACGTCATGGAGAATTTCAAATGCGATTGTGGCGGTAAGTCAGTTTACTTATTTTACAATATAAGAAGTAGAAGTACACTATGTCAGCGCTGTCTGCTGTAGATACATGGCTGTTTATCTTTTTAACTTGTATGTAAAGATTCTAAGATGTGACTTAACCTCTTGTTCTTTTTGTTTTTTGTAGACGCAATTTGCGATCGCCAAGTCGATACAGTGCGCATAGCGCTGGAGGATAGGGAGAAACTGCTGAAAAGAGAAGAGAAGAGGCAGAGGAAAGAGAACGAGTGGAGAGCAAAAATGATGGAGAAGGCACAGAAGAGGGTGAACTCATAAGGGAAAGAAATAGACCAATTAACCCCAGTTAATTGGTCCCCAGTTGAGTATTGGTTTCGCTTTCCAACAATTTTAGTTTAAAACTCGCTGCTAAATCTTTAGCTAAGTGTGTAATATTAAAGTAAGTAGTATGTTTCCACAGGCGCCTTAAGTTTCCGTTAGTTACATGACTAGATTACTAATGTTACCAGCCCAGCTAACCATCCAGCTACGTTAGGTAGCTAACCTAAGTTACTCTTGTCCGCTGTCAGAGGTCCAGTCTCCGTGCTTGTTATCGGCTGGTCCTCTTACAATGTCGAAAATGTCACCTGCTTAAATATTTGCTTCTGTGTTTAGGGAGCAAAGAACAAATGGGCCGTTTCATCCGTCTCAGGGCGGAGAATGACAGCCTCTTCCCGGGGGCCAAAAACTCTGCCAGCTACGGCTGGAGGTAACGTTAGGGCAGTACTAATGTAGTTAACAGTAATTGTCTTGGGTAGATGCTTCTATACAATATTGGTACCTCGTAACAAATGAAACTTTATAAATATATCAGTCAGTAATAATGAGTTACCTATACAAAGCACATGATAATTAAGATAGCCAGTAGATTGGGCATAAACCTTTTATTTTATAATTGATTGATTGATTTAATATCTGCTTCCTATTTTTTTTTTTTTACTTGTTTTCTCTCTGTGTGCTATAGGGTCATCCTGGAGAAAATGGGTCTGCAAGGGAAGGTGACTCCCTTGCAGGCCAAAAAGAAGTGGGACAACCTTAAAAAGAAATATAAAGTATGTAGCCTAGACTGATTCTAAGAAATGGTCAGTTGATGATGCTTAGAAAGTATGTAAGTATGTCAGTAGGTCTGTGTGTTATAATAGGTGGAGGGGCAGGTACAACCTCAAATCTACTTTAGGAATAGACTAGTAGATTTGTCATGCCTGTGTGACATTAGACAAGTATGATGCATTCCCACTTCCAAACAGAAAGGCTGTGATTTGGGGTCCTGGATACTGCCAATAAGTTGTATTTGCTTGTGAAGGTATTTAGCCTAGTTTTAGTCTATTCATTTAGTTCAACCCCAAAAATCATCAGTCTTTCAGTAGAGAATGTATCACAACCTCAGTTCATAAGGTAAGTCCAAAAAAGAGAATGACATGGGATTATAACAAGCCGTACAATTAATCAGAACATACCAACTGGAAAACTTATTTTGCCAAAATTTGTAGTGCCTAAAAAAATAAAAATGGTTGTTAAACTAAAACACCGCTTTCTCGTTTTGCACATTGTATAGTAACTTGAAAGCAATAATAATTGTTACAATCATGGAAGTTAATAAAGACATTATTGTAAATGTGCCTTGAAGTTGTGACATTGTTTGTTTTTGTCATGTTATGAAGATTATCCTCTATTTTAGGATTGCAAGTGTCCCGGGTCAGGAGAGGGAGTCAGCGGTGGGAAACCCACTGCTGCTACTTGGACCTGGTTTGTCCCCATGGATGAGGTGCTGGGACAGAGGCACTCCATTTCCCCCCCTGTTCTCATTGCCTCTATCCAAGAGGACAAACCAGGGCCAAGTGCAGCAGTGGAGGAGCAGGAGGAGGAAGGAGAGGCAGGGACATCTGAGGCAGGAGCATCTGAGCCAGGGCCACCAAAGCGAGCTAGGAGGGCAGACGACGAGTTGCTGGAGCTCATTAGGGAGGATATGAAGTTCCAGAGGGAGGCGGAGGAAAAGCGTGCAGAGGAGAGTAGGGCAAGAGCAGATCGCTTGTTGAAAAATTAATTGAAAAACAATGAACAAAAAAGTATGAATTCTGTTGTTAAATATTTTTATTTAAAATAAATTGTTTATTTTATTTACACAGCACAACATGCAATTGATGCAAATTGGAATGTCAGAAGGCACAGTGAACATCAAACTATGGCCATATGTATAGATTGGTAAATAGGAATAATGAACATTGAACTAAGGCCATATGTATAGATTGGTAAATAGGAACAGTGAACTAATAAAAATGCGTAATAAAAACACTGAACAATTAACAAACTGGCAACAAAATGGCCTGGAAAGAACTGATTTTAGAAATGTTTCAAAAAACGAACAACACTAAATTTTTCAGTGGTCTGATGGTGCTGCTTGACTAATAACCGGCGACATGGATGGGCTGCCACAACAGTTACCCTGGTGTTTCTCCCTCTGTCAGCGGGACATCATTTGGGGTGGTCTCCAGAAGAGTTTGGGATGCCTCTGGGCTGTCCACTGCATCGTACAAGGAGTGAGATGGGTTTGCAGGGCTGGCATGCTGCAATCGACGGCTGCCATGTCTCCAAGATGTTTCTGAAAGGAACAAGAATAAGAGGAGACAGTGCTATACAAAATACAACCTTAACTGCCATGTAAGAATATGCCATATATTGTCCTGCTGTTCAGCTTTATAGTCCTTCAAATACACAAACAAACAAACAGTGACCTCATGACCCTCCCTAAATTACCAAGCTTCCTTAAAATACTGCATCTCAGAAAGTGATATGATTATCTCCACCAATCATATTGTAGTCAAAATGAGGTCTAGGTGTTAAACAGGGGAATCAGGGCAGGGATGTCTGTCCCAATTGGCAAAATAGAGTTACTACTCAATTGGTAGAATACAATTACTGCAAGGCTTTGTAAGTAAATCATTGGTGTACAGGGCAAAGTAGGAATAACAACTGAGTTCTGCTAATTTAGATAAGACATAGCTGTGCATCCCCGCCCTGATTCCCCTGTTGGACACCTAGACCTCATTGTGACTGGGATTGTGATGGGTGGAGATAATCATACATCACACTCTGAGATAGTGTTTTCAGGAAGCTTAGTGATTTAAAAGGGGATCATGAGGTCACTGGAGGATGGAATATAACAGTTTAGTGCTTTAACTTGCCTACTGAAAATAATTATGGTCAGGGGGCACCTCCTCCAGGGTGGACACCTCCGCACACAGCTGGTTACGCCAGGGAGCACCACTTGCTGCCTCCAACTCCTCACTCTCATCCTCATCCATGTCCTTCTCAGGCTCATCCTCTGGTGCTATGACATCGCCAGCCCCGAGGCAGATGTTATGAAGGACGGCACATGCTGTTATCACCTGAAACAAATTGTTAGACAACAAAAAGATACACTACTGTTAGATTTGTTTATCTAGACAGATTTATGTATGTAATTATAGAACAAAAAAACATCATGGAGTAATTACTTACCTGAGGTACAAAGGTGGGCTTGACCTCCAGCGCTTGCAGGAAGATGACCCGGAACCTGGTCTTCATCATTACAAAGGCAGTCGTGTGAGTTAAAGCGCTGGGCTGCCACACCTTGTACAGGCCTCTTGTAGGGGGTGATGAGGGGGAGTGGGTGTTGGAGGCAAGGGTACCCCCCCATCTGCAAGGAGGAAGTTCCCTGGAGGAGGATAGACAGCCCTCTGGTACAGTGGGCTGTGACGGAGCACCCTGGAGTCATGAACTGACCCAGGCCAGCCCACATAGGTGTCGATGAAGCAGCCCCGATGGTCACACACAGCTTGGAGGATGATCGAGGGAAACAGTGGCTTGATACGGACATGGCAGCCGTCGATTGCTCCCACAGCCCTCCGGAATGCCTGGTGTCTTGCCAGCCCTGCAAACCCATGAGACACAGCTTCAAGGTCTTCCGGAGTCTTCGGGAAGTGGATGACCCTGTGCCTGATCGCCACCACCTCTGCTGTCACTCTGTGGACGATGCGGTGGACAGTGGAACAGGGCATCCCAAACACTCTAGAGACCCCCCGATATGATGCCCCACTTGACAGCCAAAAAAGGAACACCAAGGTTTCGATTGTGGCACCCCATCCATGACGCCGATCTTGGCTGAGCAGGTCAAGCAGGACTGCCAGGGCCTCCCGACACAGCCGGATATCCGGACGGGTGTCGTGGTTGTCAAAAAACCTCTCCAGCACAGGCACTGACAGGTTTATCCTGCAGTACTGGGGTCTCTGCATTGGAAGAAAAGTATCAAAGTTATCAAATAAATCATGTTAAATTGTGGAGAGTTCATATAAAATTAGTGTTGTATCTTGACAGTTACTAAAGAAATAGTTTCTTCAAGGTAGTAGATTTTGTTTTTCCTCTTAAAAGCCCAACATTACTACATGTATGTACATTCTAGTCATTAATCAAATAGCCTACAGTAGTAGGCCTATTGAACAACAGCACAGTAACCCAAATACTGGTTGTCACAATCATAATCAAGTCTGTGTCACCACATCAAATACATATATATATATGTCTGTCTCCAATATATAGATATATACAGTATATACTGTATACATATACAGTATTCTGTATATACACAATATTAAAATCATCTTTTATGTCTGTGTCATCACATCAAATATACAGTATATGTACAGATACATATTTGATGTGGTGACAGACATAAAAGATTACCTCAGTGATTTCCTGATTGCGATAACCAGTATTTGGGCTACTGTGCTATTGTTCAATAGGCCTACTACTGTATTTGATTAATAACTAGAATTATTACTTGAATGTTACTAAACCATGACTAGAACTAAACTAAAACATTTTCTAGTGTAACATTACATTGTTGCCTAGGTTTAGTGGAAACTGCCACACAGCAGCTAGCTAAAAGTTAGCTGTTATGCATAAAGCTTTAAATAACACTTGATTTATCTAGCCTCCTTACCTGACCACGGTCTCCTGCAGAGCTCATCATCAGGTAAACCAAGTGACGGCGAGCCTGGCGGTTCTCAGCCAGTCTCTCCATTTCCTCCACTATGAGGTAAATTAAATAAGTAACCAAAACAATCGTGAGATCGCTCAACTCCATTTTTCCGTGCTTTTGTAGCGTAGCGAGCGACCGGTATTTACTGCTGTTTATCGTCTGGAGCGTAGGGGCGGGAACTCGCTATGACGTAGAAGGGAATCCTCTGTAGACCGTCCCATTTTGGGCAGTTGCCGCAGGTCCAGGTCCAGCCTAGCCTTGCTCCTCCGTAGGCCACACCTACGTGGGCGCGTCCTTCGAAGGAGACGGCCCTGGAAATGGGACACAGCTTTTATCTAGACTGTACGGTTCACCACCAAAATCTAAACTGATTGGGTCAAGGCTATCTCCCACCAAACTTCAGCCAAATCTGTTGGTAACTTTTTGAGATATCTGCTAGTAACCCTGTCCAGGGGGATTGGTACATGTGGTTAATGTTTGTGGACATGGGGTTGAGCAGAAGGAAGGGGGGACACATCCACTGCACAGATAGACAGTGAGGTCACCAGACTGAGACTGACATACCACATAAAGGTCTAAGGTCAAAAATGCCCCTACTTTGTAACCAACAATTAATTAAAGTCGCGATGAAACGGCATTTCGAGAGTATCTAACTTCCGTATCGTGATGTATTTCCGAGTGAAACAGGAAAGACAGGCGGGACACAACGTTGGGAGGAATTTGATTTGAACGTTGAAAAGTGGGCGTGTCATAACACCCGAAGACACACCGAAGTACCATGCTGTTGCTAGCTAGCTAACTAATGAATCTTAGCTCTGTGCGCTAAAAGTTGAAGGGGTTGGATGTCATGATATTATTGGTTGAAATTGGTTGAGTCCTGTTTACGTAAGCACACGGCATATTTTGTTTTACAGGAAGAAAATATGATTGAATTTTGATATAAGAATACAAAGAAATTGATTTTTTGTATTTTTTTTGGCATATATTGTTAAATAGGTGCACAATATGACCGGGGATGTGATCTAAAAGGGTTAAAAAGGCATTTTTCATTTCATCTCGACTTTAACAACTTAACATGTAACAATATTAAAACTATTAAAATGTATACTTCCATCAGATGGGTGTTCTATTTTGAAAACAAACATTGATACTCATTCATTTGATGCATACACTATTCAAATCTAGAGAAACAAACTTTGTTTTTCCCAGTTGCCTAAACTCGCTTTCCTGGTGTTTGATTACTAGTGTAGTGTTACTACTACTAGTGTGAAAAATGCCATAAAATGTGCCATTTTTAACTATAAACGCTGCATATATTACACTGTGCACAATACATACAGAACAGAGACTTATGTGGACATCAAACATTAATATGGGTGCTGACTTATTGAATTTGATGATTAAATACAAAGTAATTGGTTTAAAACAGTATTTCTACCTATTTTCAAATCTCACGCTTTTATTTTGAAGGCTAAATGGCCAAACCAGGGCTGTGGCCGGAATGGATCGCTATTCCCTCATTTGTATTTCCCTATATAGTGCTGCTCTATTAGTGCACTAATTAGCGGTAAATCACACATGATTAAGGAGTGAATTCGCATAAACAAATGTTTCAACTAACATTTGACAAGTTACCAATATTCCTTCAAAGCCAACCATATATGTGTCACTAGCTGACATTAAACAGAAAAAAAATATTCACCGATGTTCTCATCTAGGCGTTTTCCGACCTTATGTCGGTGAATAAATATTCTATGCATCGGAGTTGTGTGCGGCTACTTTTTTCTGTTTATTTTCACACAGCCAGCACTTCGCCAATCCAGGTGTGCGGTTTCCTTCACGTTTTGGACTTCTCACTAGCTGACATTACCAAAAAACACATTACAATAAGCTATGTACCGTATAACTTGCAGCTAGAGATAAATACCTACCTGAACAGACCTTCATGTTAATGTTAGCGTAACAAAACGTGCACTTATAATTAATTATGAATTGGCAGTTACAAGAAAACATCTTTAGAATAGCTTGACATCTTTTTGGTACCAAAAAAAGTTTATTTACTTGCATTTGTAAACGAGGTTTAGTGAAGAAGAGGATGCCATCATTATAAAACCACGGAAGGGTTACAACTTCGTTGCTTGGTAACGGCCAGGTGACGACAGACTCGCAATGCATTTTGGTATACTTTCACCGTTTTATTGACCAGGCTTGTTCACTAGATATTACAGTGCATTGTGGGAAATATGTAGTGCCCTCAAAATCATTCCACAATATCATTTTGCGATTCGGACACTAACAAAAAATGTCTGACGTACGTATTAGTGCCCTAAAACACAGATAGTGATCCATTCCGGCCACAGCCCAGAAGTCTTGTTTCTGCTAATTCAAGCTAGTGTGGGCGCGTGCACACATGACGTATTTTGAAATAACAGTTAGAGTGGCGATTTCAGCTAAATAATGGCGTAAATGTCTTTTCGAGTCACTTTGGGATGTTTTGGCTTCCGGAGACTTGCATTATGCTGGACGAGCTGCATGGAGCTATTTTATGGTTATTTTCCGTTATTTTTTGAACCGTGAGGTCAAGTCAAGTCAGGTCCCCAGCAACTTAAGTTGTTTTGGAGAAGGCTTCTACGCCGCTCCGCCGTGGAGCTCAGGGCGCTGTATGGACTAACATACTTCACCTGAGTTTCAGCTGGTATG
The DNA here is from genome assembly GCF_048128805.1 of Centroberyx gerrardi. Taxonomy (NCBI): domain Eukaryota; kingdom Metazoa; phylum Chordata; class Actinopteri; order Beryciformes; family Berycidae; genus Centroberyx; species Centroberyx gerrardi. The sequence continues at coordinate 24,921,615 of NC_136010.1, read as the reverse complement.
GGGGTGAGTAGATAATGACTGAATTTTCATTTTTGGGTGAACTATTCCTTTAACAACTTTACTCGCTCGCTTCGTTGATTCCGCCATTACACATTTTTTTTTGTTTTTATTTCAGGAATGGGAGGGGATGAGAGACGCTTTTAAACAACGAGGGAGGAGCCATGGTGAGCTTCGTTCAGGAGCGGAATTTTACAAGTTTTAGAAAAGAGGTGAAAACAGCAACACAGCTGCTGCTGTGTGGATATTGGTTTATATCATTATGTCTCAATGAAATCTCCACATAGCACACACTAGTTTCAGGATTGGTTATAAGGTCTGATATCACTTATTGCAGGTTTAAGCCCCAAACGTTTTAGATCAGTCCTGAATATTTTATGATGAGGAAATATCTATGAGTCAATTTTTACATAGGCCTGGTTGATGATTTGAATTGAGCACAATGTCAGGAAAAGACAAGGCAGGATACCCTATATGAATCTTCTTCACTTTTTTCAGAGGAAGAAGGAGGTGGGACATTTGTTAGATTTATTTAAACAAGGGATTGATTATCCAAATATATAAGTTCATGTCAGGTCCATCCTCCTATTCAACTCTGTTTGGGCTGCTGCATAAAAACGACTTCCCTCCATGTGAAACATTTATATTATTTTCAGCATGAAATGTTTTTTCCTTGAAAATGTGTTTTACAATGGTATTTTAAGTTTGTACTTATATATATTTTACTGTTGCATTCTAAACTCCCCCAATTACTTAGAATGGATTAGGCCATGGCGTAATGATCTTTGTTATTACAGCTATGATGTAACATGGAAAAAATATCAGCTCTCTAAGAAGATCAGAGGTGAAATCATTTGCTTCTAAAAAGATGTTACATTTAAATGTAACAAACTAACAAAAGTGGCTTGCCTTAGGTTACATGTTAGTGAAATACATGGAGCCACAACCTTTGCTTAAAGGAATAGTTCACCCAAAAATGAAAATTCAGTCATTATCTACTCAGGTGAAGTTAGCTCTGCCATGGTTTGTTGGCCGCAGCCTCACTATAACTTCAATGGGTTTTTGAATGTGGTTTTGGACTGATGTCGAAAATAAGCTGTGTTTAATGCAGGCCTGTATCCTGTCTGCCTGTATCTGTATGTAATCAACAGTACTTTAATTAATTTTACAGCATAATTGTAATCCATATTAGTAAAATGCTAACGGTCCGCTAACCTGTGGAAAAAAAACTGAAATACAGCAGAGGTGGACTATTCTGTGTTATGACGTGTTATTGTGTGACAAACCCATTGGAGTTCAATTTGTAAGTCAGTTAGCCATTTGTTAGCAACTTACTTTATTAGGGTGCATAAAGCCTTCAAAATTCAGGAATAGGATTTTTAATGGTTTATTTTATCTATTTATCTTCTGTATCTATCTATTTATTTTATGTTTAATGGGTTATTTTAACTTTCTTAAGCTTGTCTTACCCACAGACCTTATTTTTAGGCTTTTAGCCAAAACCCCATTCAAATTCTAATCACTTTTCAGCCGAGGGAACACATGGCTCAAAAATGCTAACTCACTTACAGGTTTTAGGATTCAAAACTGGACCACCCTATTGGGCATCGCTGATCTTGGGGCAGGAATAGTGTACTGTATGTACATATATATATATATATATAACATGCATGCTACCCTCATATCAGTTTATTTAATACAGGTTATAAAATGCTGCTCTTGGGGCAGGAATAGTGTACTGCAGGTGTATGACATGTTATCCACCATCAGTACCACTATCAGTCTATTGTATACAGAGTATTGCTGCTGTTGGGGCAGAAACAGCGCTCTGGGAACCAGTTCATCTTGACCATTATGTGTCCTGCAACTAGATTCCCTGAGGAAATTCCCTTACGCAGAATCACCGCTCTAGTTGTCAAAGCCCTTGTCAAGTTCTTTTCTACCTTTGGTCTACCTAGAGTTTTGCAGACAGATCAAGGCACAAATTTCAAGTCAAATGTTTTTAAGACACTGGACGTTAAACTCAAGGTATCAAGTGCATTCCATCCTGAATCTCAAGGTGCACTAGAATGGCTTCACCAAACCTTGAAATCAATGCTTCTGCCTTGACTCTCAGAGTTAAGGCAGAAGATTGGGATGAGGGCGTTCCCCTTGTCTTGTTTGCAATCAGAGGAACTGTCCAAGAATCGTTGGGTTTTAGTCCGGCTGATCTGGTGTTTGGTCACTCTGTTAGGTCCTGCTCAACTCTCAGGTGTGTCCCAAAAAGATACCTGAGCCTCTTTTGCTAGAGCCCTTGTTTAGCCTGTCCCCCTTTGATGATACCTTGTAATCAGTCTGTCCTTTGTGTTTTGTGGGGAGGGACTAGGTAAATTGGGGTACCCTGTACATTTAGCACACACAGGATTGTTTCTGTTAAAGACACTCGGTAAGATTGCCACTCCTCTATTTATGTTTAGCAGATAGTGTAGATAGCCTTTTGTTTGTTTTAATTTAATAGGTAGAATCTTTATGAGGACTAGTTAGTGTGGGTTTTGTTTTATTCAGTTCTTTGATTTGTGGCAACACCTGTGGTCCTTTCCCCTTCCCGCCCTTTCTGTTTTGAAGTTCAGTGTCTCCGAACCTGAATCTGTGTGCAATGGTCAATTTGTAAATAGAAGTATACTTAGTATCACTATCACTGGGCACTTTAAATAAATCCACTAACACCACTCTTTTTGTATATAGTAATCTGTAATCTGTTGGGTTGTGCTACCCCCCCTTATCCCCCTAGACCCAACTAGGGGTCATATCAGTCTACTGTAGACAGGTTATACAATGCTGCTCTTGGGGCAGGAATAGTGTACTGTAGGTACACCATAGTGTACAGACCCAGTCACCTACCGTTAAAGTTTGTAGGGCAGCGAAGACGAGTTTCTGTCTACAAATCCCCGTTACTGACTGTGGAATGTTAAAGGATAACACTGGTGTTTTTTAATGCATTTCTTACCGTCAACAAATTCTATGAAAATAACAAAATCAGCAATGATTTTGTTTTGCCAACAAATCTCGTCCATGTAGCCGGTGCCCAATGAAGCCATGTCCCAGCAGCCATAGAACTCCATTGTATTAAAAAAACTATTAAAAACACGTCAAAGAGCCATGCCGTTGCTCTGGGCAGCATATTTCATCATCACGATGCACCGGGCCAGCCGACTTTTTCCTCAAACAACTTCATAAGCCAACCGTAAACACGTTTTCCATCTCAGGAAAGTAGTTCTGTAGCACCGAAAATAGTCCCCGGCGTAATGAAGAATTTGTTCCCATTTGAATTTGATTTGGTAATAACTACAACAGTCTGACTTTTCGTGGTAACAGTTAGCAATTTTTAAAATTGAAACTATGTCTTTGTGAGCTGTATTTCAAGGTTTTTAGCTTACAATTGGAGCCAATGACTTTCGGGTTGAAGGCTAAAAACGGTACGTGGGAAGTCAGAAAGTAACGGGAGTAGAGCAAACGCATTTTGTTATTTTCATAGGATTTGTTGACGGTAAGAAATTTATTAAAAAACACCAGCCTTATCCTTTAAGTTTCACTTTTGTTTTCACACTGACTGTGGATTGAGCACATGCTGCTGGTCTGCTGTCTGTACATCTCCAAATTACAGACATGACATGATGCGACATCAGGTGCATTAGAGATTTAGACCCATTTCTACACATTGACCAACTTTTGATTTAGTGCCTCTGAATGGGAAACACTGCATCTCACAGTCAAAGACGCCCTCTAGAGGCTATCTGACGAAGCGCACCATCTCACTAAGCGTTACCTGATTGACTGATTGACTGACTGACTGACCTGAATCTGCCTTGTGATGCCCTCGGCTGCACCGTGTGAAAAACATTATTCTCCACATCCCCTCTCACGGAGCACAGGAGCAAACGGATAACAGAAAATCGCTGATTTTGGGGTCATATAATGGCCAGGAAACTACACAACCCAAAGTTCAACATAATTTTAATTTATAACATGTTAGCTAACTAGCAACAGTAGACCAAGAAGCAAGCACTAGCTAGCTACATTGGTGTGCAAAGTTTCATCCAGTGCCATCTGGATTTTTATAAAACATAATCTGCCATGTGTATCAAATTTTCAGCAATCTGTTTTAACAAAAACCGAAAACATAACTTAATGTGCCTCACAATTTGCAGCCATCGCGGCACTTTTACTTGCTGTGCAGTACAGATGCAGCAGCGACGAGCCTGAACTGTTCCTGCAGCCTGGTAATAGGTGTTACATCCTATGAATTAAACTACAAAAACAGAGACAAAGTTAAGAGTGCTGTAAGCCTATTTTAGTTTAAATGAAGCAGTATTTCTCCTTGATAATATATTGTTGATATATTACCTCCATCACCTCTTTCGAACTGTGTCTGTGTTCTCTACTAGATGGGCATTAGTCAATATAGACCTTACTGACTGGCCAGATTCTGTAAGATTGTTTGAGTTGTGCCATTTCCCCATAGCAGGAAAGTGAAGGGCCATTTTGTCCTAATTGGATAAAAATGAAATTAGAGGGCTACAGTTTTTCATCACATAGAGGAAAGTGCCGTTTGCCAGCCACCACATCCTCACTGTAGCATGAAACGGATTGCATTGGGCTGATATCATCGGGTCCCATCGTCAAGTCCCTACATGGCAGCCTCCTTTCATGCCGTGCCATGAGCATTTGGAAAGTGTCACTTTTAATCAAAAAACGGCAGTGCTGATGATTGTAATCGGTCCACTTGTCACTCGGATGCCCTCATCAACCAGCTAACTGAGGCATTATAGATCCCCAACTTTGAACTGACTGAATTGCTTAACCGCAGCCTTCCATATAAACAGTGTAATAGCTAGGAACTAGTATAAATAATAAGAGTAATATGGCTGCAGAATAGATTGAGGTTTGTATGCTTGTTAAAAATGAGTGAATTAGATCACACCCTACCACAGTACCACAGAAGAATCTAGAAAGCAGTGTGTGCCATATAATTTTCCACCTCGTTGCTATTCTTCAATTTGTTGGTGAATTCTGCCAGAGGGCTTTATGTGTTGTCCAAAAGTTCTTTGTGCTGTTTGAGCCCATTAGAGAGCTCCCAGGTGGCCGAGCGCTCTGGTTTGGTGGGGCATTAGTAACTTGATTTATGATCTAACAGGGCTTTTTGTGTTGAGTGAAACCTCTGTAAAGCCTTTCTGGTGATGCCTACACTGTCCTCCTCTTTCAACAGATGATCTACTGCCACTGGCCTAACCCGATATGTGATTTGCAACAGTATATAGCTTATTTTTAAGAAGCTTTAGTTTTTTTAATCTCTAGAATTTTTTCATGATTTGACAAGAATTTTAGGAGAACATCTTCACATTTCAATGTCTACCTCAAGTAATGATGATATACAGTAGTTTGGATTTACACTATAGTTACTGCTCTGTTCATGGCATCCATGCTATGAAAGTGTCAATAACTTGACAAATTTGATTTGGTTGTGTCCTATAAATAATGTCGAAATCAAGGCCAGGTTGGGTTGGATATGGCTCTAGTGTGTGTGTGTGTGTGTGTGTGTTGCAACCAATCAGATCGCATGGATTAGGTGTCATTTCCTAAATGAGGCTCATCCTCTCTCAAGCAAAGTGTAATTGGAAGGAGGAATGGATATCACAGCCAAACACCATCATGTAACGAGAGGATGATGAATGGATTGTCTTGAAGGAATACCGTGAATTTTTTCATTGTCCCATTGGTCCCATAGCCATAAAGAGATAATAATACAATAATATATTAATAATACAATAATACAATAATAATACAATAATAAATTAATAATATAATGTAAAGACATAGTAACAACAAGTACCTTGCTAGTGTGTGTGTGTGTGTGTGTGTGTGTGTGTGTGTGTGTGTTGGGGGATAAGCAGGATATGAACCCTGGTTCGGGTCAGGGAGGTTGGGGGAGGGCTCGTCAGGATACGAACCCTGATAAAATCCACCTCACGAATGTCTAGGAAGAATACTACTATGTAGGCTAACTAGGGTTTACAAGCTCTGTTCACACGTTGAACATGTTGGCATCTATGAGACAGACCTCCCCACTGACAAGAGTGTCTGTATAAATAGCTGCTGTAGTCAGAGGATTAGTGTGAGAGAGAGCAAGGTTTAGATTAACAGCCTCTCTCAACTGGACAAGCAACGAGTAACGACTATCACACACAAACACATACACAGAAATATTGCTTCAAAGAGTTGGTATAGGGAAGTATAGGGAAAAAGGGATCACAATCACTTTTTCTCCATATGTTTGGCCATAATGGTTTCACTGAATCAGTCCAGCTTTTTGCCTGCCATGTTTTTAGCAGCAGATGAGATGACAGCATGGTGGTGGAGCACTGCAGTGTCAGGTGTGATCTCCGCATCCTTCCTTGTTTGTCTCTCTGCTCCTAAAGCAAAGGCTGGTCAGAGACTCAGTTATGTTTGTGACATCCAAATCTATCCTCCTATGGAGTTTTGATAATGAAGGAGCTATTTTATTTGTGATTGTTAAGTTTTGTTAATTCTTGTTTGTTGCACTGGTGTATTTTATTTTTCTGTGTATGTATACATATATGTGTATATATGTATATATACTGTACGTATGTGTATAGGTATGTAATGTGTGTATGTATGTATATGTGTATATGTGCATGTGTTATGTATCAATTCACAAAAGCATTGTCAGTAATATTTATGTGGATATTGCAGCAGCTAATGGGGATCTAAATAAACAAACAGGCTGTAACAGGATTACTTGTAGCTAATCCTATCAGATCTATTCTAAAGATAAGATAGCACTTTATTAATCCCCTTGGGGAAATTCAGGAATTCTGTAACATGTAGAATAGAAGCAAGGTTTCTTTTTTCCTGATGTAAGACACGATTGTTAAATTGTCGACTCTCACTACCATTTGTATTAATGCTGATTTGAACTTGATACTGTGGTGCTGTAACTCTCAGACACACAGATGTGGTAGTCACATTTTTTGTTTTCCTCTCCACTCGCTCCAGCTAGAACTATATTATGTGCAACTTGGGACCAGTGGTGGACTGGGACAAACAAAATGGCCATGGAAGTTTGACCCAGACTGGCCCACCACAACCGACCCACAGATACTCCACCCACCGCCCCACTTCTCACAATATGGACACATGTAGAACAAAGTATTAGTAATCTTGAAAAAATAAAAATTTAGTATTTTATCTAGGCTATGGGGTGATAGATTTTAATTGACCATATAATAAAATAATCTGCTCCTTTTACCATCAGCTGTTGACAAGAGTAAGCAAAAGGATAATGCAGATAGCCAACTGCCTACAAGTGTGATGCAAGTATATGTAGTGCATAGCTTTAGGCAGCGGCCAGACAGAAATGGCTGAAACATATGACATTCGTATATGGATCTGTCACTTTCCATTCTTTGTCCAACTGGAATGCTCAATGGAGGTGTGGTGTAAAAGGCAGGTGGATAATCTGTGAACACAGAAACACCTATAGCTACGCTTGCTAGCCAGCCAACTAAAATATCAACATCAGATTTCACAATTTGAACATCGTGTTCCTATACAACCAACCTGGAAGAGCAATCGCTGCACTAATATTTTGCTAGGCCATACTAGTCCTGTTTCTGGATTAGGACTAGAGTATGGACCGTAGACTGTAGGTATGGACTAGATTATGGACATGAGAGTGTGCAACAGTGATAGAGCCTCTGAGACAGCTGTTACATCAAGATGCTGAATGGAAATGGACTCCAAAGCAAGACACAATAATATAGATAATTCAGCTGTGATCATTGGAGATAATACTCACTGGGATCACAAGGGTTGTATATCCCATAACTAGGTTGACATGGGTGACTCAATCAGTAGAGATGACCCAGGGAATCCCTAAGGCTTAGTAGCAAATCAGGATGCAACCCCTCTCTCTAGCATGCAAGGCGAATGAAAACATGCGTGCAAAGGTTACTACAACAGCTTTCCACTTAAGTATTAGAAAGCAGTCTCTGTATTGGTTTACAAGGAATCTATTGGATTATATCAAGCCCTTGTGCAAGGTAAAGCACTTTAAACTCCTAATGAAGGAGGAAAGCCAAACACATGATAATTTCCTATGACTTATGACCCTATCTATGGTCAAAACGAAATTGAGGTATTCTGAGGCCCTTAAGAATCTTTTCCCAGCCACAGGAGTGCACCTGAAGCACACCTTCTTTCCCTCTATATCTAAAATAGTGGCTTCAACAGCTGTCTTTCCAGGCTGTTCACAGCAGTCGCGAGTCAGGATTTGATGTTGCAGTCCTTTGTGCCATAATCCAAGGTCAGCATTCATACAGAATTCCAGTTCAGTTGTCCAACGAATGATGTACTAACTGACAAATATATGACTATAAAGGCGATGTCATCATAAATCTACAGGACCATTATTTGTTTGACTTTAATATGGATTCACAGGACAAAACATAATTGATAAATGTGTTTTCTATTTTAAGATATCTGGTAATTTGTTTAGTAGTTGTTTTTTTAGCTTCTTTAACACATTTTGCTGAAATGTCTTTGATGGTAAGTAGACCCAAAGATGGCATTTTGAGGATGGGGGATCAACAGATAAATTCAAGTGACATTTCTTGCACAATAGTAATTTACAGCCGTTTGCATAGAGTGAAACTATTCAAATAGTAGTGACACCTTTTTCTCTAGATGATATTACTCAATACTGTATGATCTCTGAGGGTTAGGGTGCTTCCTTTCAAAAGGAAATTGCACATTATTTGTCACCTGCTTACAATTGTAACCAGTAATTCTCCAACTCGGTAATCTGATTGCTTTCAGTTACTTTTGGGTTATTTTGTCTCAGAAATCTTTGTAATATGGAGTTAAACAAAAAATGCATTCTAGTTGGCAGACTGTAATTTGAATGCTCCTGTTATGATCATCGACAATCAAACCATTATTTCAACATATGGGACTGCATCATTAGTGGGGGATGACATGTTTACGGTTGCCTTGTTATTTATACCACTGTTTATGAATAAATAGTTTACCTTTTGCATGAGAAGTGGTTCTTCTTCACTTATTTTTCAATAATTAACATTTGGCACCCCATACTGTAGCATACAGAATATGTAATCATTTTTTAAATATTAATATGAATCCATTATTTAATCCAGTAATATTCATCTATTAACATTATGCTCTGTATATGTTTCTCTTCCACTCTCAGCCAATCTCTCCAGCCTCTGAATGTTCATAAGGTTTGTGTCCATAAACTCACAATAGAAACATTGTTCTCTCAAATATGTTTTTAATAAACTCACCTACTTTTTCATAAGTATCTGTACGCTGATTGCTGTTTTTTTTATGTACTAAGATTAGTGTAATCCCATTACAGGTAATCCATTGCTCCCCAAACCTATTTGTGAGGTAGGGCTGGGATTGGTGAGGACATTAGACCATACAGATAGAAATATGATGATATAATCTATGGTAATCCAGGAGCATACATTTGGCTAGGATGCAGGGCACACAAGCTTGAGTTTGACATAGCTCTCACCGCCAAGCAAGCATTTACAAAACATGGTTCTTGGGTTGATTGGCTGAATCACATTGTCAAAACAAGGTGACATATTTGTTGCTGATTTGCCCAGATAGGCCTACTCCATCACTGGTGGGGGACAGCATGTTTACTTTTTTATTTTTGCCACTAATGCCACTAATTTCACTTTGTGTTTGAGAAGTTTTTTTTCCTCATATTTTCCTTTAATTTTGCCTTCTTGGGAACTATCTGCCCTTCGCATTCTTCCTGGTTGTACAGGCTGTGGCATATAAAATATTTTTTCAAAAATATTTTGTCCATATTTAAGTTTGTTTCATTCAGGAATATTAATCTGTTGTCATTCTTAAAAGTGTGCTATATGCAAGTGTTGCTCTTCCACTCTCAGCCAATCAGCGCAATGCCAGTTACAGTCTTCAGAAGCACGGCAGCCAATCAGAGTCTTCGAAACTTCGTTTCGACGTCATTAAGCGGCTTATTGGAGCAGGTGAATGGAGACAGAGACGGAGACAGGCTGGTTTATACCGGAGATAGGACCGGACCATGACAACATACTCAACAGGACGCTTATGTGTGTGTTGTAAAAAGTAGATTTTGTTTACTTGACGGGATATCAAGGGGCCGTTCTTGCGTTTTTCCAGAGCCTGGAAGCAGAGATTGTGAGTTACCTCAGCAGCCAGCATGGAGTCCGGGGACAAGGTAAGTTCTCTATAATCAGTGTAAGACATGTTGGCACTTAATACTGACATTATTAACTGTGGAAAAGAGGCTAGCCTAGCTGTTGACGAAGATGACATGTGCCCTCATGTTTCAGTTAAGGTGGCAGGTAATAATACTAAGGTAATACTGAATTATAGCCTACACACACACTTACACCCTTGGGTAATATAATACTAAGGTAATAGTGAATTAGCCTATACCCTCGGGTAAAATAATACGAAGGTAGGCTAATAGTAAGTAGTTTACACCCTCAGGTAATATAATACTAAGGTAATAGTCAACCTAGCCTAACTAACTTTCTCCCAAAAGTAAATAGGCTACTATGCTGTAATGTTATTAATGTATACCATGTCAAGAGTTACAGTATCAGGCCTGTATAGTTTGCTTCATGTACAGTAATATACACAGTAATAGTACACTGGTTGTACTTTCAGTTGAGACAAGATGTTGCACCTTTAAACTGTTTCTCATGTATAATACAATGCTCTCTGAAGATGCCTGCTTACGCTTTTTCGCAGGAAAAAAAAAAAAGCACCATTTCCCCGCTAAGTAACATTACACACCACAAACAAACAAACAAACACACACACACGCTATTAGGACATATATATTAGGACATCCTTCTAATATATATATATATATATATATATATATATATATATATATACAGTATATTCATTCTACATTCCAAGTTCAAACATATTACATATATTCAAACATATTAATCTCAAAATGGAATTCAAATCAGTGAGTAATTTTTGGATGGGTGAGTTTGAGGATGTTGTGTGAACAGATCTTAGCTTCCAATGGATCCAGATGGATCAGGTGAATTTAATTGCTCTCCAAATTTCCTCACTCAAATATAATTTGAATGAGAAGGCTGTTAATATCTGCCAGTCAGTATCCAACACTGTTCACACAACCATTTAGAGTTGTATTGGTGTAGCACTTTATAAAATCATATATTACTTTACCAAGGTAAAAAGCACATGAAATAGTGTGATGTTTTCCAGCAATTCAGAAAAACTGAAATGAACCTGAAAATGAATCAATAAGTCACTTCCCAACATCATCATCAGATATTAAATGAAACTTGAAAGATTCCACAGGGAAACTGTGTAAAGATATCAGCTATCTAGAATGTCTCAATAATGTCTCAACCTAAAATGCTTGTTCTTTCACTTTGTTGACCAGATCCTCAGACACATGAAATAAGGAGTTAATCAAACATGTATAATGAGTGTTGCAATGTGAAACACACTCCACATAAACACACACCCAGCAAACGCATCAGGGCTTTTGAATGGCGGTCTGGACATGACACATCAGTGACAGGCTTGATCCTGCACAAAGCTGCTGCTGCTGGTCAGAGAGCATGCAGCCAGATTAAAAGCTGATGTAACCCTGAACAGAGCCGAGGGCTGTGAGGGGAGCTGCACACAGAAGACTTTACAACTTTACAACTTCACAAAATTACAACTTTAGTTAGGCTAATTATTGCTGTGTCCAGTCATCCCATTTTATAGGATGCATCTTTGGTGGAACACCGTGACAAAATAAAAATAGCAGTGGTGTGGAGAACGGTGTCTGAAATCATGGGTGTTGATGGTGGATGAAGAGAAATTTACATGCATATATGGTCTAACGTTCAATCAGTATTTATTTAGTAGGCAACCCAAGGCTTTACATGTCCACCACCAACACTGCTTCCCTCACTACTCTTCTGCATCTTACCCATGTATAGTAACTGAACAATTAAGGGTAGCCTAATTTAGTGTTGCCTGCATCAAACTCTCCGCCCTGATGTGTATATCCTAAACTAAATTCTCACCTGCCATGTAATGTAGGACCAACTGAACTAGACAAACTCCTCAAATGCACCGTTTCAGTTTATGCATTGTAGACTAGAGTGACAAAAAAGGTGATTGACTTGCATGCCGACATTGCTCTTTATCTTATCTTTATCTTCTCATTTTGCCCTTGGCAGGTCTTCTGTAGGCTCATTGCCCACAGATAGGGCACAGCGCAAATGGACACTTGACATTCACTTTTTCTAATTCTATGAACTTCTTAATAGACGATGAATTAGGCAGATAAATCAATAAGAAAATAATTTCTCACCATATGTAATTCAGACTATAGTGTTTCTATTTTATGTGTTTGTAAATGCAATCTGATGCTCCTGGTTAAGAAGCAAGAACTCAATTTCCTTTGGAACAGAGCAGAGGATTTATGAATGGATTCATTAAAAGAACCTTGGATCAGAAAATGCACACGGAACTGTGTGACAGAATAGCATTAACCATTTAAAATTTTCACATTTTGTTAATTTACCGCTGTGAAATGTCTGATTTCTTAGTCTAGAAAGTGAAATAGTCTTATTTAAACAAAGGATACGATTATTAACTGTAGGACCTTTATGCTGTTAATGTGTAACTTTTATTTTAAAATGCAGACTTTTATCTGCGTTTTTCTGGTCATAACATCAGGTGACACTCCCACTGATGATGGCGGTGGGGACAGCTGTGATTGGCTCGCTACAGTTTGGCTACAACACTGGTGTCATCAACGCTCCACAGAATGTGAGTATCTACCATTTTCCATGTTAAACATAGCACATACAGTACATTCAGCATGAAAGGAACCTATATGTAGAACCATTTTACACCACTAAATATTATCATTGTGAGGGCCAAACACTAACATACACTGAGGACATGCAATAGTTTTCTGTGATTGGTTAATCTAAAAAAAATGGTAAAACCAATATGTAGTATTTTCCCAATGTTTTGTTTGTTCTTTGTTCTTTAAACTTTCTTTTAAGTTTGTTCTTTAAAATGTGGCAATAAGTACACACACCTGGCAGTGAATTCATGGAAAACAGAGTGTCCACATGTCTCTAGCTGGATTTCCATCCAATATTTTTATGTGAATTATGATATATATTAAGTTAGAAAGGCTCAATGAAAAAAGCTTATTTCTTAGTATTGCAAAAACTGGTTATGGTCACAGTGTGAACACAGTAAAAATCTGGTTGTAGTCTGGCTTGGGCTCTCAAAATGCTGCTAATGTGCAAGCTCTTTTTGGGGTTAGGGTTAGACCATGTGGGGACCATGTGGACCAATGCGGGCTCCTCTCCTGCTTGTGATATTCATGGACAGGATATCAAGGTGCAGCCGAGGTCTGGAGAGTGTCCAGTTCAGTGGCATCAGAGTGGCATCTCTTCTGTTTGCAGATGATTTTGTTCTTTAGGCTTCTTCGGACTCTGATCTCCGATGTGCATTGGAACAGTTTGGGATGAGGGTCAGCACCTTCTAGTGGACTCTTATATTCCAGAGTGCTGAATGGGCAGTTAGGAAAAGGATCTTGACTTATGAGGGGCGCGTGTAGTCAGGGTGTCTGATAGGCAGGGCGCTGGGGCATTGGATGGGGAGACTTTGGAGGGATCCCATGCTCAGGCTAAGCAGTATCTTATATGCACTAGGGTTGTGCACATCATGTGGATAAGTATAGATGTTTATGACGTATGTATGATGTCTAATAGTCACGTATATATTTATATAGGTGCAACTATGTGAGCCAACTGTTGTGTGAACTGTACTGCTTAGGACGCAAGACAAGTTTATTAGAAATCAGACATTAAAGTTTTATCGTATCTATCGTATCATGAAATGTGAGGCCATGGTTCTCTTCTGGAAAAAGCGGCCTGTCCCATTCAAGTGAGAGGTGACCAGCTGCCCCAAGTGGAGGAGTTTCTTGGGATCTTATACATGAGGGAAGGTAAAAGGGACTGAGAGATTTACTGCCAGTTGGGTGCAGCGGCTGCTGTAATGTGGGCATCAGAATATTACCAAGTGCATTTCTTTGTTTTTATTTTTGGACAGCATGAGATATGGCCAACATTAGCTGAAAACAAAGAACAACAACTTGCTCCATAATAATCAGTTATTTCAAGCCTTTCCATGTTTCTGGTTGATGTTTTTTTTTGTTTTGTTTTTTCAGCTAATGGAAACACATCTAATTAACATTTTATTTTTTGTGACATTTGCGTAAAATTTGGATGAAATATAGCTACTGTTGACATGTGTAAAGCACATCAGTGTGTATCTTTGGGAAATACTGCGAATACAATACAATAAAATAAAAAAAACATTTTTCCTGTTGCTTATGGTATGTCCATCGGCTACATTAAGTCTCCATATTTACCATCATTGTGTGTTGGGAATTCTCAACTTCAAAATGACTCTTTCCCTAAGCTACTGACTCTTTTCTTTAGCACTAAACTGTGTTTTGTGTGCACATGCTTGTGTGTCTGTGTGTGTACTTCTTAGTACACCTGACTAGATTGGGGCCTATAAATAGAGCTGCGTACAGATGACCTCAGCCTGTGCAGGGATCAGCAAATACACAAGCTGACTGGTCTCTATTCCTTCCTGTAAAGCAGTGGTTCTCCATCCTGGGCCTCGAACACCACAGCCCTGCTGGTTTTCTATCCTACCAGCTAATTAATTGCATTCACCTTGCATCCCAGGTGTAAATCAGTCCCTGATTATATGCAGCGAAAACCAACAGGACTGTGCTACTCCAGGACCTGGATTGAGAACCACGGCTTTAAGCTTAAAGCTTCTGTCCATTATTCTGATTAATACTATCATTTATAAATCACGCACATAAAAACCCAGTCATGGTGTTTGTTGTCCTTTCAACTTCAGTTGTATGTTCCTAATTGGCTTTCCAATGGAAGACAAGCTCATTGTCAAGTTTATAGGATTAAGGGGAAAGAATTATATAACTGCTGCCATGATACAGCTAATGCATGGTGACGTTCTTACACACACCTGATTTACGGTACTAGTGGGTTTTGGAATAAACCAATGCACAATGTCCACTATAGAACAGTCCTAATTTAAATTTTGATTATCTATGTTTTACCTATCACTGCAAAGAGTAGGTTTTTCAGGGGTGAGGAGAAGAATTGAAGAGATTTTCTTCGACAACAATGTAGACCTATATTTAAAATTGTACAGGGATACTATTCAAACTTCAAATTTATTGCTAAAATCACACATGTTTTTTTTCACATGGTGCTTCATGGGGACTACAACCCACAATAAAACTAAACTAAAACTGTAACTGAAGAGGACAGGGCTGTTTGAAAGGCAGTTTCTTTTAGATATGATTGAAACCGCATGCAGTGTTTCTTTCTTTTGACCTTAAGCGACCCTCAGTGAATAGATAGAAACACTATGTGGTGTTTAATGGGATACATTTGCCTTTAATCTGATTTAAAAAGAACTGGTCGTTTCAGTCCATCCAAAAAGCACATTGACTTAGATGGTATTGCTAACACATGCCAGCAACTTCTTGCCAGCCCTCACCCACCCACAAGTATAAATAGTCATAGATTACTGGATCTTTGGCCCACTGTTACTATGTTAGACGTCTAGTCAGCTATCCTCAACCTGACCTCAACTATATCAAGAGCAGTTTCACATTCTTTTGTCAACACTGAAAGTTTTGTTGAATATTCTCACCATCATCTCTCCACTTCTGGCCAAAACATGTTCAGTGTAAGGTGAAGATTCAGAGAACTAAATCTGTGCATGTATATATATATATATATATATATATATATATATATATATATATATATACATAATATTTTCCACCTATATACTTAGAGAGCAAGTGCTCAATGTTCAGTTTTAAGTCACTTTAGCATTTTTTATCAACTACATTCACCTCTTTAATCTACTACCCCATAGAATCATCTATATATACCAGGAAATGCTTTTGGTAGTCCTCTATGGGATTGAGTCAAAATATGGGCGATTCAACAATCAGATGCGAGGAATTGATGCAAATAGTCATAAATGAGACTCTCAAGGATGAAATTTAGCCAAGTTATAGTCTTGTTTACCTTGCTGCAGATACAAACTGGTTTAACGTTATCTGTTATTTTTAACTGTGATGCACAGTGAGCCTCAGTGCTGTGTTGTCTTGTGATTCAGATCATTGAGAGCTTCTACAACGAGACGTGGACCAGCAGGTATTCAGAGTCCATCTCTCAGAACTCTCTGACTACTCTGTGGTCCATCTCCGTGGCCATCTTCTCTGTGGGAGGAATGTTCGGCTCCTTCTCCGTCGGCCTCTTTGTCAACCGCTTTGGCAGGTAGGACAGTTCATTTGACCGACAACATTATTCATCATACCAAATGGACAGGTGCTAAAAATGTGCCATGAATGCTATTCTTTTAAAGGAGGAACTCCATGCTCATGGCCAATGTGCTAGCCTTTATTGCTGCTGCGTTTATGGGCTTCTCCAAGCTGGCCGCATCCTGGGAGTTGCTCATCATTGGACGTTTCGTAGTGGGCCTCTACTCCGGCCTCTCCACCGGCTTTGTGCCCATGTATGTTGGAGAAGTCTCGCCCACCTCCCTCCGCGGAGCACTAGGCACTTTGCATCAGCTTGGCGTTGTAATTGGCATACTCATGGCACAGGTAAGCTCCTTAAAACGCTATTAATAATGTCCTGTTGCGGCAACATGGTATTTGCTTCATTGTGTCTGGGATGTAATTTAATGGTGGCATTTGTGCTTCAGTTATCTAGCTGCAACAGTGCAAGAGCTACGGTCTTCTTGCAGTTTTCTGTAAAAGAATTTTGCAGGTTTTTGCCAAAAAACACCTGAATGAAAGTAAACAGCGGTGATGGTCTGATGAAATTTAATTTGAGAATGACAGACATGAAAATCCTACTGGCAGCAGCTTTAAAATATGAATGATGTCTATTTATATCACTTCATTGGAACATCATTAGTGTTTAAGGAATGTTAGGGTTTAGGCTTTGGGATTCCAGTGACTATAACAGAGGGAGGCAGACCTGTAACAAATGTGGACCGCTGTACCTCTGTGTCTTCTGGATGTACTGTGTTGTGTATGTGTATGTAGTGCATGTGTCTTTTGTGCAGATTTTTGGGATCGAGTCCATCATGGGGAATGCCTCCCTGTGGCCTCTCCTGTTGGGTTTTACCTTCATCCCGGCCGTACTGCAGTGTGTCCTGCTGCCCTTCTGCCCCGAAAGCCCCCGCTACCTCCTCATCAGCTGCAATGAGGAAGAGAAAGCCCGGAGCGGTGAGATGCACGCACACACAACGACACTTTGCTCCGTGGTCACTAGGGACACAACAGTATGAGAGTATCATGGTACCATTATAGTCTGAGGGAAAATCAGTTTCACAGTTTTACGATTATATGTACTAGGTTAGTCTTTTATACCTGGGACATCAGTTAATCGCTGCATCCCTAGTGGTCACCTCTCTAGTTGACTAATTTATTGAATTTATTTGATAGTGGGCTGAAAGAAGAGAGAGAAGCTGGTTTAGTGTCACAGGGTCAGAAGAGTTCAGGTAAACTAGCACCAAGGCTAGCTCTACCGCCTCATCCATGGGCAGGTAATTGAAGGAAAATACTACCTAGTCCAGGTGCTACAGCCTGTAGGATCACCAACTTGGACACACTACATGAACATAGGACAGGTAATTCATTAGAGTTGTGAGCCCACAAACAGAAGGAGAACCAACCAACCAAGAACTGTTTTGCACCTGTGTTCCGAAATTAGCCCTTTGCTGTTATACCTCCGAAATGACCTGTCTACTGGCCACACTGCTTCTTGTGTTATGGCTTTATGACCAAGTTGAAATAACCAGAAAAGCTATTTTAACTGCTTCGTCTCCCATATTTTTTCGCTCCCAGTCTTAACGAAGCTGCGGGGCACCGAGGAGGTGAGTGCAGCCATGCAGGAGATGAAGGAGGAGAGCCAGCAGATGATGAGGGAGAAGAAGGTGACCATCCCCGAGTTGTTCCGCTCCCCCCTCTACCGCGAGCCCATCTTCATCGCTATCATGCTGCAGCTCTCGCAGCAGCTGTCTGGAATCAACGCTGTAAGTCAAAGGGACAAAGAGTGTTGGAAACTGTATATCTTACTTCAATGTCAGATGAATGAGAGCCAGACAATGTACACAATCGCAAGAAAGTATTTGAAACTTGACATAGTACAGTTTAGTTCTGAAACTATTGAGGCAGGTTTAAACAAATGTTGATTATTTGTAAGTGCTGTTTCATCCAGCTCAAATGCTTGCGTACAAGTAAACACATGCACATGTTCGCTCCCACACATGTACACAACAAAACAAACATTAACTCCAGCTGTTCCCTCTGTCGTCGGCTGTAGGTGTTTTACTACTCCACCGGGATCTTTGAGCGAGCAGGAGTGTCTCAGCCTGTCTATGCGACCATTGGGGCCGGAGTGGTCAACACGGTCTTCACTGTGGTTTCTGTAAGTCCCAGGAGGAAGACGTGGGCATTTGAGGCATAAAACAAGTTAAACATTTCACTTCTCCATTTTAAAATGCTAATTTCTCTCTTTCTGTCCAGTTGTTTTTGGTGGAGCGTGCAGGCAGGAGATCGCTCCAGCTCATTGGTCTATTAGGAATGGCTGGGTCAGCAGTCCTTATGACCATTGCCTTGGCATTGTTGGTAAGTGTGTGACAGTGGATGTAAGACGACAGCATTATGTGTCATTGAATTTCCCCTTAGAGGGCTAATATATATTATATAATTTAATATAGTATAATTTTTAAAATGATTGCTAGTATGAAAGTAGTAGCGGAGTAAAGTATGAAGCTATCTTAAGACATTTACTTTCCAAATTACTAACACTTTAAAGGATGTAATTATCTATATTTTTATTGAGCATTGAGTATTTATTGCAATGAATGGATAAATACAGACTACTTTGATTTGAATTAAGCCCTTCATTTCAAGTGGCTGAACGCATCCCTGGTGTTTCTGCCCTCCTCAGGACCAGCTCAGATGGATGTCCTACGTCAGCATCGTAGCCATCTTCTGTTTTGTAGCCTTCTTTGAAATCGGCCCCGGCCCCATCCCCTGGTTCATCGTGGCCGAGCTCTTCAGCCAGGGGCCCCGGCCGGCAGCCATCGCAGTCGCTGGCTTCTCCAATTGGTCTGCCAACTTCGCAGTGGGCATGGGCTTCCAGTACGTTGAGGTAAGGAGGCGCAGCGTCAAGTCTCAAATAAATTAAAAATTAGAATAGCATTTTATCATAACCAGGCGGTCTGCATTTACCTTCATTCAACTCTAACTCTCATGTATATACTGTAAATTGTGCCCAAAGGTATAACAGTGATTATGCTTTGCCTGTGACCTTCCCTGTAGAAACTGTGCGGCCCGTACGTGTTCATCTTGTTCACCGTCCTGCTGCTGGGCTTCTTCATCTTCACCTACTTCAAGGTGCCAGAGACCAAGGGCCGGACCTTTGACGAGATCTCGGCGGGCTTCCGCCAGGCGGCCGGCCAGTCCTCTGAGAAGTACTCGGCCCCTGAGGAGCTCAACACCCTCACGGGGGCCGAATCCCCGCTTTAACACACACACACACACACACACACCTGCGTACAGCGACGTGTCCTTGTGAAGAGATTTGGGCTACATTTTTAGACCACTGGCATAAACTAGTGTTAGGGGCAGCAGCTCTTTCATATGGATGCAGTGGCATTTTGAATTTAAATCTGTTACACAGATTGTAAAAATAGATGTATGCACTGACGATGTCACCGTTGGTTCCTGTGGGCTGAGTTTGAAGTCCAAGAAGTCTTATTTCCACGCCAATTATAGGCTTTTGGAAACATTGAAGCCTTGTGCTGTGATCATCAATCCCAGTCCTCGAGGGCCAGTGTCCGCCAGGTTTTTGTTCCTCCCTGGCAGTTAACGAGCCACACCTGGTCTCAGGTAGACACAGACACAGGTGTGGCATCATTAGTAGCTACCTAGCTGAATGGGGTAGGTTACACCAGACTGTTTTCATAGAGCTATTCATCACAGAGTTGGTCCAACAAAAATTAGCATGTGTTCACTTTGAAGTTTAGCTAGGCTACCTCAGATCTGCCTCAAATATATCAATCAGCTGTAATAAGTTAATGGAAGAGTCTAAAAAATTGATTGACAGTCTTTTGATTATGTATACATTCCAAATTTCCAGTGTCAATTATATGAAATTATTAAGAAAATATATTAAGTGTATTTTCTGTTGCTTTATGAAATGTTTTATTACCTGAATTGACTGTACAAATGTTATCTTACATTCATCTCATAAGAAATGATGAACTATCAACATAAATCTATTCAGAAATGTATTACATTTATGAATACATTTATGAATTTATAAATGTATTATCACCATCTACCAAGGTGATCTATCATTTTGTAGTTACTAATTTATTAGTTATTCATTTCATAAGGTAGTCCACTTAATGACAGGACACTAATCTTTAATACTTGTTTTAGGTTGTCATTATTTTCTGTTGTGTGAAATTCCAATGCCACATTTGTCATTAAGACCTGAATGGCCTCGCTATAATTTATTCACTTTACTGAGAAACGTGAGAGAATTTGTTCAGCTGGTATTGATGATTGTCACTCTTTAAATTCAGGACAGTTTTTCACATACTGGTTATATTTGAAACACTGACTTTATCATGGCTCTACTGATGGAATCGAAACAGTGTTATTCCTGTGGTAATTCATGTTCAACATGTTACCACCAGACATTGAGTATTAAAGGGACACCTTGAAATTTTGCATTTTAGAAAAAAAAATCCTGATCTAGGACTGCTGAGGTCCCATCCAGGGTTGGGGAGCAATGGATTCTGTGTTACATAATTATAATAATCTGATTACCAACAAACACATTCCATTTACTGTAAAAAAAAAATAAAAAAAAAATTAGATAACAGTGGTTACTTAAAAAAATAGATGATTACTCAGAAACATAAACACAACATGTTTGAAAAGGGCATTTAGATTGGGAGGTTATAAACACATTAATAATGCTATACAGTTTGCAAATGGGAACAAATTGTTTAACTGCATACTCTCTAGCAAAGTTGACCAAAATAGGCGAGGTTAACAAAAAAAATACATTCCTGGCTATGAGAATCCTTGTGAATTACTCATTACATTTTAAAGCAGGTAATCATGTGTAACCTTTAATGGATTACATTTGAAAATGACCCTTTAAGCCTTGTTGCCACATGATTCATTTGAGCTGAAAGGCCACTCAGGTCCTACTTCACTGGCAGTGGAGTGTAAGAGTTTCAGAAAAAGGTTTATTCTGTTTATCGTCTGTTTATCGTATTAAGTATTCATGTAATTGACTGACATTTCTGGAACTAAAGGAGATTATTATGGGGTGTGTTTATTGATATCATCTATTCTTTGAGTTAAGGATGGAATTTGATTCTGCACACTAAAATCTGTGCACTGATTTGGTTTGGTTTGAAGATGTGTGTGTATCCACAGAACATTAGCATCACAATGTACTTTATAGTTGCTTCTCTTTTCCACACACTGAGAAACATTAATATTTTTACAGAACTTTATCAATAGTGTTTACAGGCCTGTTTTGCAGAGACAGCTCATGCGTTGACCTGTAAAGGTCTATGCATGTACCTATAGTTACTAGTTACTAAGTACTGAACAAGGGCTTTACTGAGCATGGTGTGTTAAAGAAGGGTATTTTACTGCAAAGGGCAAAAATATGAATCTACATGCTTTAAGAGGGATGTGTAATAACTTTGTCAAATAAAAGTGCCAATATGTTTTGTTGTCCTGAAAGATGCGTTGTATTGATAGCATAACTAATAAATAAAAGAATACACAAAAAATCTTGTCATTGCTGCTCTTGTTCCTGTAGTTATCAAGTACTTTCTATTAAGCAGAGAAGGCCCAGGCAGCATGGACCTTGGCTGAGGAAATTGGTTCTTCGCATTTCAAGTTAAACTATAACTGACACGGCTTCTCTAGCAGTCTGTGTAACAATACAGAGCAGTATTGTAAGATATGTCATTTTCTTGCTCCAAACATTTTAAATGTGGATAGTCGTAAGTCCTGATGTTCTGAAACACAAATGCATTTTCTGCTCAGTACAGCACTTCTCTAGCTGTTTATGACTATTTCATTAAAGCTGAAATTTTTACCTGAAACAGTAGTTTTCCAGCAGTCTGTATGACAATAGGGCCTACTTAGAGGGATTTTAAGATAAGTCTGTATCTTGTTCCAGTTTAAATTAGGACAATAACACAGTAAATGTGCATAAGGCATGCATTAGCCTAATAGAATGCAACAACTATTCAGCAGAAACGGTTGAAAAAGGATTTCACTGAAATGGTCGTTAATGAATTTTCTTTAAAACATTACTGGGAGATAATGAGGAAAAAAACAGAATTGGA
The DNA here is from genome assembly GCF_048128805.1 of Centroberyx gerrardi. Taxonomy (NCBI): domain Eukaryota; kingdom Metazoa; phylum Chordata; class Actinopteri; order Beryciformes; family Berycidae; genus Centroberyx; species Centroberyx gerrardi. Next base: position 24,899,001 of record NC_136010.1, on the reverse strand, counting down.
AAGAAAAAATACATCAACACTGCAAAATTCAAGCATTTAAGATAATAAAATGAAGTAGCCTGCGTTATCCTGTGGAGGGCAGCAACACTCCCAGTCTACCGCGAAATAAAGCAGAAGAAGAGGAGAAAGATGGAGTAGACAGTGTCAGTCATGGATGTATTAAACTAGGCGTCAGTGCATGAATGCAGCAGTTTTATCGTGATAAGTATTATTGTTGTTGTTGTTAATGTTAGTGTAACTATCAGTCGAGTCTGGATTAGTATAGTTGACTCAATTGTTCACAGAAAGAAGTTCTCTGCAGTCCAAATGGCCAACGCTGCCTGGTCAGATAAAATGCTGCAACTTCTCCGCCGAATGAACAACTTCCATTCACCAGGTATCCGCGTGACACTGTGTGAAATAATGGCACGAATGTAGCGTGCACGACGAGTAGAAATCTGCTGCAACCAGTCACAAGATTAGCTTTTGACCAAACTGTTTTCACCGTTCCACACAGGCTCCTGTCGTGCCAGTTGCTTTCGCTTTGAGATTTCCGGACAACAAGTTGGTTGGATTCCTCCCCAGTTTGCTTCCGTATTGGCACGTTACCCAGAGGTCTTCAGTCCGCCGCAGGGCGGCGCGATCTCTCTCTGCCAGAGTCTCGACTCGTATGAGAGCAGGTCAGAGGCTGTGGCCGCTGTCCTGCAGACTGTGCGACAAGAAGCTGAGCTGAGCTGCCTCAGAGGATGGAGAGATGAGGTCAGGACCGGCATGCAGGGGAGGGGTCAATTCATGAATGAACTCATCAATTAAACGGAGGAATTGGAATTTGGAAAAACCTACAGGAAACAGAATTGGAATTGAACTGGAAATTCAGGGAGTTTAATCTAATTCTGAAATTCTGTGTATTATTTTTGTTTTTTCTTACCACATATCAGAGATTACATGTACTTTTATATATTATCAATACTGAATATCATATTATGTTAAAGGTACCGTTCAGCTGGTATGTGATGCATAACGTAATCGTAATACATACATTATGATTGAATGTGTTTGATGTTTGACTGTCTTTTATTTGATTCATAATGTTTGATTTATAGTCAAGACAACCTCTCTTAGAAGTGGAATTTCATAGAATTTGGAATGACAGGTTTCCTGTCATTCCAATTCAATCCCAATTCTGTTTCCTTAGAGCTGAGTGACATTCCAATTCCAACTCCAGGAATTTAATTGGATTTTACCATGCATTCTCAATTCTATTCAACCCTGATACATACACAAATGTACCTGTGTAAGATAGTTGTGACACAGTGAAGGATACATAAACCTCAACTACACTCTACATCTTTAATGTATGTAGTAAATTTAAAACAATCTCTGCTTGCAGAAATATGAAGTAATGCCAAGGTTCTGTGACCCTCCTTTGATGTGGATGGAAAGAGCAGCCACCAGTAAGTACCTGAGTACCATATGAACTATACATGCACTCAATATTGTCATGGTTAGTGGTGCGTGAGCCAACAGTCATGCCATTGAGCAGGTCTTTTCGGGGTGAAGCGGTACGGAGTCCACATCAACGGATACACCGTGCATGAAAGTGGGGAGCTCAGCATGTGGCTGGCCCGGCGCTCCCCCACCAAGCAGACCTACCCAGGACGACTGGACAACCTGGTGAGTCCACGCCGTCCCGACCGGCCATATGAGACGGGGGATGAAATGAACTTCCAGCTGATATGTGTGTCCCGTTGTATCTCCAAAGGCGGCGGGCGGTCTGGCTGCGGGTATCGGCATCAAACGCACTCTGGTGAAAGAGTGCGAGGAGGAGGCGTGTATCCCAGAAGCCCTGGCTGAGAAGGCTCAGCCTGTGAGCACAGTGAGGTGAGCTTCACAAAAAACACCTCCAAACTCAATTGTGCAGCATTAGTTTTCATCTGTAATTCACTTTATCTGTTCTTATTTAGTTGTTTCTTCACTCTAATTTTGCATTTTCATTTTTAAGTAGTAGTGCAGTTTATGTAAAGTGGCTTAGAATAATGAAAAGCGCTATACAATTAAAATGTATTATTATTATTATTCACTTTAACTGTCTAGAGAGACTTTAATTTCTTGAATGGATTCTTGCCTGGATTTCATATTGGCATGACATGATGCCCACCAACTAGGTCAGTGATCTCTATCACTGAAGATCACTCACACTAACAAATATTAGAATGAAATGTTAGCGGATCTACAACTGTATGAAATGTGTATTGTGTCTAATATGATCTAAATTCCTCTTCAACATTTGTTTCCAAATTGTTAAATTCTTGGAAATTATTGATTTCGTTTCACACTTTACCAGAGAAGTGTAGGAACCCTGTCACTATGAAATGAAGTAAAAGTCTTTTGATTTCTAAAAGACAAGTTAACAGCATGCATCTTGCCATTCCATAGCTAATTACCTAAACCCATTTTGTAGCTACACCTATGAGGATGAGGAGGGAGTCTTCCCAGAGAGTCAGTTTGTCTTTGATTTGGAACTTCCTCCTGACTTCAAGCCCAGAATAGGAGACGGAGAAGTGCAAGACTTCTACCTCCTGCCAATTGACAAGGTTAGTATTTTCTGGTGAAGGATTCTCTTGAAAGACACATTGCTGTCAAAGTGATGATCCAAGTGTAAAGATGCATGTATAAAGATGTCAAACAAAAGACAATAGACTGAGCATGTTGCCTTGGTTTCAGGTGAAGGAGCTGCTGGTCGCTGATGAGTTCAAACCCAACTGTGCCATGGTGGTCTTGGACTTTCTTATCAGACACTCGTTTATCGAGCCAGACACAGGTTTGTGGCTTTCTACAGAGATTAGCTGTAATGACAATTCTGACATCATCTGCTGACATTTCCAGATCCCTTTTAAAAGTAACTGGTAATCTTGTGTCTTTCATTTCAGAGCCATTTTATCAGGAATTTATCACAGGACTCCATCAAACATTATAAGAGTGAACACCATCTGATACACGCTCTGTAAATGCCAAATACATGGTTTGCAAATAAACAGTGTGTGTAAAAATGAACCGTGACACATTTGGTCATTCCCTGTTACAATTTATTTCCTTTAGAATACATTTAAAAAGACAATTGGAGAAATGCGAGGATAAATTTGTATACAAAAGACTTTCTTCCTCTCACAGATAACCAATCGTTTATGAGTTACTTGCATTTTGCATTCCATAATTTGACATCATGTTCTTTTCAAATATTGAACTCGTCTTTTTAAGTTGATTTTTTTTTTCAAAATATGTGCAACTAATACAAAATGATAAGCCAGTAGAATATCACAGAAAGTTAAAAGAAAGTACAACAGAAAATGAAACGGGATAGTTCTAGACACGTCGTGAGTGGACTGGCAGAAAGGCAAAAACAAGTCCAATTTTAAAACTCCCAATAACAGCCTGGCACGCAGGCAACAAATCTTAAAAGAGGAATATGCCAATTTGTAAAAGCTTTCATACCTAACTGTATACAAACGCATACCCTCCTCTCAAACCCTGACGGTGTGTCTGACAGTCCACATCAACTCAACAATATATTCTGACTCGAGAGCCTAACTAAGGATCAACTAAATTCTTCATTTATACAATACATGAACAAGCTTATAAAACACTTAAAAATCAGTTGGTCTCATTATCCAAGTATGCATTTAATATGTATTTATGGTCAAATGCAAATAAAAACTTTTAGCTTTTTTTAAATTAATGAAAATGGTATCAAATGAACTATAATACTGGACCATTGGTTCATAAAAGAGAAAGGCCGGTCCACATGAAGTTAGGTTGGTCTATTTATCCATAGGGAAAACAAAAGAAAATAAAAACACCTATGGAATGATTGGACAGAACTGAAAGACAAGCACAGACAGACACACTGCAAGCCACGGAAGTCTGACAAAAGCTGGGCAAGCATACTTTTTTTTTTTTTGGATGCAATGATGCCCCTGATCTCTTCTGGAACTTGTCTCAACCAGAACAAATAGTGCTGAGGCGTAGGACCACAGAGAATATCAATCTTCATCACACTCCCAGCAGAGAATGGGCAGGCCTACTGAAGTGCACTGCCACACTTTGAAAGGTTTGAGTGAGAGAGATGTTCTTCTCTTTACCTTCTCTTAGTTGAGGACCTAATAAAAAATCTTAACCACGCGATTATTTTCATTTGAAAGCTAATAGCAATCACCTTGGCCTTATGTTTATATACTCCATTTTTCCCAATACATTTGACCTCTCATCTCTTATTTCCTTTGGCCTGGTTTGACTTTTTTCTCCCCTGTCCCTAATCCCCCTGTGAAATCTTGCCCACCTTAGTGTGAAGGCAGACAGAGAAGAGGGATGCATACTTTTTCCTTGGCGTGGTTTGTTTTCCCCTTCCCTCCCGCTCCCGTCTCTCCCAACACTCTATAGCAGAAGGCAGCCGTTCTTCTTGCCTCGTTTCTTGGCCTGCAGCGCCGCCCTGGTGGCCATCTCAAACACCTCCCTTACACCGTCTTTCGTCTTGGCCGAGCACTCCAAATAACCAAAGGCATTGATGCGGTTAGCCATGTCCCTTCCCTCCTCTGGCTTCACTGGTTCCTGTTTTGATGGATCAAGCAGCAAAGGATTAACAGCTGAACCGAACAAATATGACAATATGACATATTTACAAAAAAAACAAGTACAGGGTTAGTGTAGAAAAATATGTCAAAGGCAAAAGAAGTGATAGGAACATTCTCAAAGATAATAAAAAAAGGACATGTAATGTTGTGTCTGCAGTTGCTACCTCCACAATATAAAGCTACAGCATGGCAAAGTGACAAGTATTATTGCCTGGACCAGTCCAGTTGATATGTGAACAAGTCTCCCTCTACGTTAAATTTCAGAGAACCAAGATTTTAATTTGTGCTGAACTTGAACCGAGTTGTATAGCCTGGAAATCCTGTCAATGAATATGAGACGCACTTTGTGGCAGCCCATTTGAATATTTCAATCTAACTTTATACTATAGCAGTGTTGGCAGTTTCAAACAACAAATCATAATCTTATCCCCAGAAAGTCATCCTGGGTCCAGTTCAAAGGCACTTTTTCCCAATCATAATCTATGTAGAATGTACATCTGAGTAACATCACAGAATAGAGGATGAAGTAAGCTCTTGATCTTTCTCTTTCTTTCCAGGCTACAGGACAACAAAACATTCTAAGAAATAACATGCTTCTGCTGCACAATTAACTGTGTATAAACATATATACATTTTAGTTTCCATCCTTAATAATGGTACAATACATATGTAAAAGTTGGCTAAGACGTATGCCATGTAGCCATGACATCCCAACTCTCAATCTTTCTTGTTGCTCTCTACACTGAACTGTCTAATAAAGGCAAAATAATAACAATCTGGAAAAAAAAATGTAACAGAGCTATGGCTTCTTCTCTATGGCCTCGGGCCATGGACTTTTCCTGTCTGTTTTTCTGTTGAGGCATTGCCTTTAAATACCAAACACCTTTAATCAGAGTTCGAAAATAAGGATTGCCCGATGGCCCGGGGCCACTTAGAGGTTATCTTGGGCCACAGTCACTGGCCTGATTGGGCCAGTGCATTTCAATTGGATGACAAATTTCCACTAATTCTAATAAACTAATTCTGACTTAAATTACCTATCATAACTATTTATAATAGAATTAAAATAAACTGAATGCATTTAAATGTATGCAATTTGTGCTCATGATGCCAATGCACTGCAAATGTGTTTGTTTTGCTTATGTCTACACTTGAAACTATTTTATTTAATTTGTTTCATTCTGGCTGATATCAAACCAAACTATTTTGGATTGGTTCGATTTTATTTTCTTCTATTTTATTGAAATTATTTTATTGAAACTTATTTGGAAATAAAATAAAATTGACTTACTCTTTTTCTTAATGCCTAAGAGTGTCCATGTTCATTTTTTGAGTGTATATAGGTAATTAACTTTTAATTGTGGAAATTATCTTTCAAACACCAAATAATCTTGTTATCTCTCAGTACACATTCTCTTGTGAAAGCCTGTCTAATTATATTGGTGCCTTAATCTATTGGCACTTCTCTGAGGAAAGGAGCAGCCATGTCTGGAAATGAGTTCATTGATGGGCTTAAGGAGCTGTTGCCTTGGTAACAAGTTAGATTACATTTTAAGCTTGCTTCAAGGAACAGAAAATCCCAGGCTTATGTCAAATTGTCACCAAAGGTATCCAGCTAACTAACTCAGTTATCCACATAGGAGGAACAGGGCCCAGAGACACTAGGAAGGTCTGGGGACATGATGCTCTGCTGTGGAGACATTTTTGAATTCTGCCTTTACAAAACTCATCTCTGGTGAGTTTGATGCATTGGCATGTACATACCCTTTCAAGTGACATTTCTGACCTCTCACTGAGATTAATATGTAATCTAATCTACAAGGTATAAAATGAAGTACAATATGAATTTAAACAACTTTGAAATATCAAATAGGACCCTACCAAAGTAGATTCTTTGTTTAAGAAAAAATACACTTGATAAAAAATACACAAAAATGCAAATCTCTCACAGGACCAGTGACACAGAGTGAAGTCATCTCTGGGAAGTGCACTAATGCACTCCAAAAACACCACAGCAATGACCACTTGGCTCCAAAGATAGTCATAAATAAGCAAAAAATCTTGCAGATTACCACTTTAAGAAAAGACAAAATTCCAAAATGCTGATGAAGATTTCACAAGCCCAAACGGTAATGTTAAAACATTTAAGATAATCAAGGATCAAGAGCTGTATGAATGCTAATAAACAAAAGGATGTCATGACCATTGCAGGTTTTATAGTGATGGGGACCTCCCTCTAACTGGACAATAAATTACTTAAATTTGGTGTATACAATCAAAATAGATAGATGCCATGTTTCAATCACGTTGTGCTAACCTACTTAAGAGTCCCACTGGTTTTAACCCCTAAAAGTATTTAAATGAGCTCCATTAACTAGGTAATGCCCTTACTAACCTGTTTCATCTTTGCTAACTCCCGACGTGTGTGCTCATCATTTCGCAGGTCTTTCTTGTTTCCCACCAGAATGATGGGCACATTAGGACAAAAGTGCTTGACCTCAGGAGTCCACTTCTCTGGGATATTCTCTGTATGAAACACAAGGTATACATTTTGAACATGTAGCAATCAAAAACAGCCAGAACACGCATGACAAAAACAAGAATCAGAACGACCGAGGTTTCACCTAAACTGTCAGGGCTATCGATGGAGAAGCACATGAGGATGACGTCCGTGTCAGGATAGGAGAGAGGCCTTAGTCGGTCATAGTCCTCCTGACCCGCTGTGTCCCACAGAGCCAGTTCCACCTGCAACAGCCAAGGAGATCACATCCCATTCATTACAGCTTTTTCTCCAGCATGACTGTCACAGGCCACAAGTCAGTAAGGTTTCAACAGACTGTCTCATGCCAATTTCATTAACACTGCAGGTGCATTTAACAACAGTACATTGTTATTCTTTGATATAGCTTTACTAGAGCTGTAAGTAAAATACGATAATAACAGCCATTGTAGTTAGGTGTAATTACAGTTGGGAATGTTTTTAATACCACCTACTCCTTATTGATATTCTGTGCAGTTCTGCATGAAATTTGATGCTGTACCTCCCACACTCAATGAGTGGTGATATGAATCCAGCTGGAAATAGCATGCCAACAGCTCTCACCGCCAGGATGGGCATTTCCAGCTGCTGCCTAGAGCAACTTACCTAACAATACTTCATAAGACCAAGTATTACTATATGAAGTGGTATAACGACTCTACACTGAAGAGTGCATGTTGATATCCTTATATTGAACCAGCCCTACAGCTGGCTGCCTAATCATCTCTTTTACCAGTTTGTCTCATCATTATATTTTCTAAAATCTGGACATTTGTATGCATCTTTCTCCACATTTAATGACACCAACACAAGTTTACGCGCCATATGGACCACAAATTTGATTTACATTACTTGAGAATCTTGGTTATTGGGTATTGCATGGGTTTTGTATTTTGATTCTTGAGTATTATGGTACCTGAAGGATTGTGCAGCCCAATACAGTAATCTGACCAGTATTAACAGCTATGACCGATTAAAATAGCCCCAGCCCTGAATGCAGTGTACTGTCTGTCCATTAGAAAGCCATGTGGTCAGTTTCTTAAAAAATAATTGGTAGGGCGCGATGGTTACTTGGCTGACCATCTCATTCTAATGGCCGATTACACAAGGTAAACAAGCTAGACTGGAAATTAATTCCCATTGCATGGAATTGTCTAGTGTTTACATACAATGTCAATATTTGGGCAGCCCGTCCAGGTAAATTATCAGCAAGCTAAGTACTTTTTTGTTTTGGATTCATTTTGGGTGCTGTGATGCATGAAGCTGCCAATTCTCACCAATGTAGTTTTCAAACAATCAAGATTTAATGCTCAAAGTGTGTTGGTGAACTACAATGACCATAATTCATTGCACCGATGATGCAACACATCTGTGCCATTCTTTCATCACAAATCAAGAGCCTTTACACAATATGGAAATTCTGATTCCTTATTTCAATGTACTTCAGTCAGTGAACTACTTCTCTGGTCTGTGTGACCTCCAATACTAAGGGTTTTGTATTAGCGATGTACCATAATTTGCAGGGTGTGTATGCCTAGCAACAAAATTGTGGCTTGTGGCATGTCCATGCATTATAAGGAAATCAACATAAACTCTAGTCAGGACACTGCTCTGCTTGTGTGCATATTTATTACACTACTCACAGCTACAGTTGAAGAAATACAGAGAACCCTGTAAATGGCACTGAAGTCAGACTAGCAGAACAAATTGAGTGTATGCACTAATTTTCAGAGGAGCTGCACTCAGCATGGGGAGAGACTTTAGGACAAAGCACCAAAGTTCAGAGACTCAGACATTCCATGCTTTGTAATTGGACTCATGTAAGGCTGAGGAAATAAATATTTGGACTTCAGATTTTCTTATAATTACAAATAAACAGCTTACCTGCTTACTGTCCACCTCAATATCTGCCACATAGTTTTCAAACACTGTGGGCACATAAACCTCAGGGAACTGATCCTTGCTGAACACTATGAGAAGACAGGTCTTCCCACAAGCTCCATCGCCGACTATCACTAGTTTCTTTCGGATTGCAGCCATCTGAAAGAAAACAGCTGGGAATTAAGATGGAAATACTTAACACAGTCAAAACATTTACCAATACACAGGATCTGATGTAAAAACGCCTCGTTTTGTTTTGGGTGAGCACCAGTGTAGAAACCTAGCATGGATTGATGCGCCAACATGCCAACTTTTCGACTTTCCAAAACTCTCAACAAGTATTTGTATTGATAAAGCAACAACGCTGAACACAGCTGTCCCATAATTTGTTTGTGGTCTCTCACCTCTCACTAAGTGCAAGTGTACCTGTGGTCGAGTGTAGAGCACCCCTTCCACATATGCAGAAACAAGTAATGTTTTCAATAATGCAATCAGCACTTGCATGACACTAGAAATTATTAGTGGATGCTCAAGGCCTTGACAGATCGTATCAAAGTGCAGCACATAGTTTTCAGCTGTGGAAAAGCACCTGTGCCCTGATTATGAATGCACTGATCCCCTCCAAATGATGGTCTTGTGACAACTGGTCAAAAAACAACATTGCCCTTCTGTAGCCATCTCCTTTTAGTTTTCCTGAATGTGTTCCAATACACCTTACTTTGAGATGGAAGAAAAAATGAAAAGGCAGTGTGAATGCAGGCAACATCAATGTAAGGAGATGAACGGAGTGAGATGGATGCAACTTCAAAAATAAAATCAACTCAAGCGTGAAATTGGCCTGACACAGTAAAGCAAAGACCAATCAGCTTCAAGCAGGACTTTATCCAACCACCAGTAAATTTCTACCCCCTCCCATTTAAAATATACAGCAGGAAAAATGTCCATTAGGTATTTCTGACAAATAACCAATGACATCTCAACAAAAAGTCTATAAAAGCCACATTACCCAAAGAAGGCACTGGTGGTGTTGTCTATCAAGCCTGCACCACTTAAAACTGCACCAATCTACAGTGTCTCATCAAAACTACTAATCACGCCAATTTCGCTGCTTATTTTTCAAGTCAAGCGTTCAGACTCAGGGAGGTTAAAGCTTCCTGTCTGGCCGTAGGCTCGGGTTTCTTCCTTAAGCACTTGAATGAATCATCACGTCCCCGACAACCACGCAGAAGTCATCCCACTGGTGATGACACCACCTCAGTGTCTCTTAAAATCAGGGAAAACGGTGTTGTCAGATAGTTACAAAGTTTCTGACTGGCAAGCTACCTAGCGTTGCCTTGTAAAGTCACAGTTCGGAAGTTAGAACTTCACGTTAGCTGTAACATAACCTGGTTCACTGGTTTCTGTGAGCTGACTAACCACCTATGAGAATGACCTGAGCTAACGTTAGATAGATGTGCTAAAAACAGTGTTGGCAAAGGTAGCATAATGGCACTTACTGTTCAGCTAAGCTACTTGACCGTCGTAGTTAGCCAATTTGGCAAGCTAACGTTGCGTTAATTAATTAACTTTGTGCTATTTATCTCTACTGTATAGGTTAATATTACATCTACCAACTTAACCCCTAATGAATTGCTTTACGTTACAGCTACCAACGTAATGTAATATTAACGCTCGGTAGTTTATGGCCTATAACGTTAGTCTATGACAAAGACGTTTGTCACTGATTCAGTAGTGTGTCAGCTAACTTCTAGCTAGCAGCAGTTCCCATTCCGTCACCATCACAGATAGCTAACTGTTAGCTTGCTAACTTTGCCTAGTTTCTCGGGACAGCGGGCCTCTTAACAAGTTGGCCACACAGAGAACAACTTTGAGATCTTAATTCAATCTTTGGCTTCGGCAGGTACCCCAATATACAAAGTAAACAAGCAGAGATGTATTATAAGTAGTTGTTTAAACATCATTTTACCGTTTTGTCTGAGACACTCGCCTTCTTTTTCTTTTCCTGTCCGACCTGTCAGTCCCGCCCCCGAGGGTGCCACGCCGATAACATCCGCCCATACTGCGCACTTCCAACCAATAGGACGCGGTGAAATCATGACTGAAGGCTAGTTTAGCCAACCAACCGAAAGACTGAATCACCATACTCAGTGCTCCTTTACCGGTGTAGAAAACGGAAGTAAATTGACTACAGCAAGTTAAAAAAAAAGAATAGAGCCAACGGCTACTTATATGAGTATGTCTGAAATCAGACACTAACCTATTACACACTAATGTACTGCATAGTGCGGACTTAGGTGACGATTCAGTACACCATTACCCGCGGCCATTTTTTTGTTATGTTTGTTTTTATTTACCAGCAGATAGTTCAGATTGAAGTATACTCAAACAATACATCACATGACCCAGCCAGACTGGTCATGTGATCAACACAGATTAAAAGCAGCATTAGCTTACCTTTTCCCAATATTATTATTTATCATTGTATACATTATTTATAATTTTATAAACTTTAGTTATTTTAACATTTATTAGACTTTAAGTAGGCAAATTTTTCTCTGCATAAGTATTTTATTTAGGATAATCGAGATATTTGGTACAGAAATAAATCAACCTTTTTAAAACATTTATTTGATAAAAAAAATATTTTTTGGGTGAGTAAGCTGACTCAACAGGTTTTTTTTAATTCTGCTATGATTAATTCCTTTCCCAATTTTAATTTTCATGTTACTACTAGAGAGTTATTTGCCAATGTGATTGGCAAATAACTCTTTTTCATTCTAGCCATCTAATCAGAGACTGTTTTACACCTGGGACACCAGGTGAATGCAATGAACTGCAATTAACTGGCTGGTAGGATAGAAAACTGCAGGTGGTAAAATCTTTTCTATCCAAAAGCATCCCATCTTCACCACCAAATTCTGTTGTGTTGACAACAGCACACAGTTAAAGGTGCACTCAGTATGAAAAATGACAAAACCCAAGCATCTCCAGAATATGATGGCTTTTATTTTACTGACAGCTAAACATGGCTTTCCCTTGGTCTACCATCTGTATACTGGCACCCTGTTCTGGGTTCAGCTGGCATTGAACTTGGCGCACCACCAATTAGGGCCTATCAATTTAGGTTCAACCAATCACAGTACACCTTAACTTTTAGTGCACAACATTGGTTTTCTTTCATATAGTACATTACCCACTTTCCATCAACTTGCCTTATCTACTTCTCCATCAGTTAAGGATTTTCTCCATTTCCCAGAATGCCTTTGGACAACCCCACAGAATGGGCGTGAACTTGTGCATTCAGCTGTGGGTTATACTTGTGGTAGTTGAATAGAGTAATAGTGTGATAGCAGAGTGAGTTTTTCCAGAAAAAGTGTTGCCCTCTTACTCAAAATGTAACCAATCTTGTGACTGCATTGCATTCTGGTCTATTGAGGCTGTTGTCAGTGGAGAAATTGGTATCTTTTCCTAAAATTGGGAATTACCAGTCGCATGCATAGGCAATGGCAGTAATGTTGCGGAGGGTGTGGCAGCTCCCATTTATTGCCTCTGGTCTCCTGGTTTAGTTCACATGCGTCTGTGCACAATTATCCATAGTTGATTCCATTTTAGGTGCCACACTTACTTCCACTCTGTGTATAGTGTAACCCACAACACAGTTAGAACCCTTTTTTGACAGGAGATATTGTTTTATTAATTTCATAAACCCACAAAATGGCTGTAGTTGTGCTGGGAGCTGCCAGGTGTGAATGTGAATAAAGAACATGGCAGGATGCACCTTTTATTCTGGGGAAACGTGCACAGCTGATTGAAAAGTGCTCAGTTCCAGAAAACGAGTCAATTTAATGAAGACTTGCAATGTGGTATTAAATCCCCACTGTGCACACTCAACTGAATTGCACCAAGTATGCTCAAAACACTCGGGCAAACCCTTGGCTTGGTATTGCCATACAGTACATAACAGATGCTACCAATAGGTTTTGTTGATGTTCACCCATAATTTTGTGTAATAAAAAGGACATGGATTTCAGAAAGCAATTGCTAAAAATGGCAAACATTCTGTGTTAATTACAGTTGAATTAAATAATATAAATATGCTTTTCCCAAAGGCACAGTGTGGGATACGACTGGGAAAATAAAGTTAATAATCGGTCTTATATATGTGGAAGAGTAAATAATTTTATAGAAATTCAAACAAGAGAATGAATCTAAAAATGCACTTGGATATTTTCATCATTATCATTTGATCATATTATATTCACTTTTTTATATTATACTTTTAGTAATACAAGATATTATTCTCTTTCTTTTTGCTTATTATTTTCCCCTCTGCTTTAGTAACACAGATGTATTTACATGGCATGCCAATAAAGCAAGATGAAACAGACAGAGAGAGAATACAGTGTAGTCTACTGAAACAAATGAGCTTTATATATACTGGATTATAGCTTTTTCCAGGTATGTGAGGGATAAATGATTGCAGATTTACCGTTGCTTAATAATTAATAAACATTCATGTTGCAGCTGCAAGAAGTAATTGTCCACAAAAGATTACACAATTACAACAGATACAGCATTTATTACATACTATTGAAATACAATAAGCGGATGTTGTTGGACATCCTACTGGTGTCCAGCAGAACGGTCGGGCAGAACGATCTTATCGGGGTTGTAGTAGTTCTCCTCTATGAGAGGAAGACCCTCCAGCTCCCTCTGGTGGACCAGACGCTCTGCTTCCCTTCTGGCCCACTGCCGCATCCTGAGAGAGAGAGAGAGAGGGGGAGAGAGAGAGAGAAAGAGAGAGAGAGAGAGAGAGGGGGGGGGGGGGGGGGGGGGAGAGACCAGGCCACCCAGAGAAATGTTCTTTAAAAAAAAATCAACTTCAAAGAGCTTGGACAAGTCCAAAGTAGGAATTGTCCGAGGAGAAGTAAACACAGTAGATCTGAGCGCACAATGTATTAACTTGTCACAAACTGAGGAACAGTGAGTGACCAACACACACACACACATTCAACTTCTGTTTTTGATCCTTGTTTTATTCCCGTTTTAACTGTATTATTTAGTGTTGATCTGTTGTGACTACTGATAGTCATCATAGGGTGGAGTGTCAACTCAGCACACCCACACACACACACTGATACAAAGTGTGATCTGTATCTTAATGCTTCAGTAGGGATGGGACGACATATCGAAATGCAGTATATCGCAATACAAAATGTAAAAATACGTATCGTGGGGGAGAAAACTGAATCACAATAATCACAAATGAGACAATTTCACAAGCTCTCAGATCTTTTCAGATTTTCACAGCTATCAGAATTATGTTATTTACACTTTGTAATGCCATTTTTACATTGTTGTTTACATTCTGGTGAGCCAATGCAATTGCTAGAAAGAGTTGTGGCTCAGAAATAAACATAATTCTGCACAGTCATACTTTGTTGTCACTGAACTTTATTTATTACATCGTATCGTGGTTGTATCAAATTATGAACTCCATATCACTATTGAATCGTATGGTGAGATAAGCATATCGTCCCATCCCTATGCTTTGGCAATATTGGGCTTAACTTTCATGCCAACAAAGCCTGTTGAATTGAATTGCGACTGACACAGACTGCAATATTGGAAAATTGGAAGTGTTGCCTCCTTTTGCTGCTACTTTTTCCCAGGATTTTCTACAGACTGGGTGACCGTCCTCAATCACTTTCCTCATTGCATCCTTCTGAAAGCCTTTATCTTCCTAGAAGGTTAAATAGTGCAGGAAGCTGGCTGCCTTCTGCCATAACGTTCGTCAGCAGAGGGGCGCTCCCTCCTTTGTGGCTATGCAAGATATACACAGCTCATAATGACAGCAGCGCTATGCTGTGTTCAAGATGTCGTCTGAAAAAGTGGGTAATCACGGTATTTCTCTACAAGATTATTTTCCTTTGGGGAACACAACAGAAGCTGACAGACTCAACATGTCAAACTCAGCAAGATTAAAGGAATAGTTCACCCAAAAATGAAAAGTTATTATCTATTCACCCTCATGTCAGTCGAAACACCGATGAAGTTAATATGTCAATATAATGTACAGCGAGTTAGCTGGCACAGCTTTGTGTCAGCCTTCTCCAAAATAAATAGCTGGGAACTGCTTCTTTAGAGTTCCAAAAAGGGAAAAGAATTACCATAAAATTTCTCCAAACAGCATAATCCAAGTTTTCTGAAGCCAAACAATTGCACTGTCAGCCCAAAAGTCCAATATTTACCTCATCATCTCCATTCACCCAGATTCTTCCACCAGATCACCCAACTAATAATGAGGTAAATATCCCACAGTGCGATGGTTTGGTTCAGAACACATGGATTATGCTGTTTGGACTAAGTTCATGGTCATTTTTGCCTTTTCTGGAAGAACCAGGACCTGGACGCTTTAGTTGTTTTGGAGAAAGCTGACAGGACGCTGCAGTCCACGGTTCACATCATGCACTAAACTTGGTACGGAAGCATGCCACTTTTACTCAGCAGAGCTGTACTGTCTTGCAGTGCTCTCTGTCCCTGTCAATGGTTTAGTAGGACGTTTACCATGAAAAGACGTTTAATTAAAAAAAAAAACACTTACCCATGGTCTGGTAAGTAGTGGATAAAGGTGCCTCCAATAACAAGAACCACTGAGATGCCAAAGAAGAAGGCTACCCTCATGTTCCACGCGTCAACCACAGGATCACTGGAGAATCCATGGAAATCTGGATTCTGACACAAGAAAAAAGGTTACAAATTATGTATCAGCAGTGCAAGCTACAAGATAGATTTTAAATTCATATTCATATTCATACCTGAGGTTATGACTGAGGGTATGACAGCAGTGACTGTCAGACACATTTGGACCCAGGCAAAACAATGTACTATAGAATGCTTGTATAACAATACTTATTATGGTTGGGAACTTACATATTTCTCCGCCAGCATTAATAAATATGTTCATTCTTTAAATATTTCTAAACTGCCAGTGTTTAGAAAACAATGACAACCATATTCACCCTTGTTCGTAAAAAAGAGACTACAGTAAGCCGCCTTCTACACATCCCCAACACTAAACAGTTTGATTTGGGCTTCAATAAATGCAACCAATCCTATCCAAAATTGTTTGAGCATTCAGGGGAATGTACTGCAGCTTGACTTACAGCTGTATTAATCATGTTAGAAAAAATAATGAGCTATATGCATTGACCCCTGCCAACACTGAGCTGACTGGACAGCCGGATCTGGGCCAGGGTTGCCAGATCTTTGGAAGAAAAACAAGCAACATAGACTATGTAAAAGAAGCCCAAAACAAGAAACCATGTTTTCCTTCTTTTAAGCACACACTTAAACAGGGCTATGTGGTGAAACATTAATCACTTACTGGGTTACACTATACACAGAGTAGAAGTCAGTTATAGACAGTGAAATTTATTATTTGGGTATTTAGTATGTAATTCTTTATATTCTGTAGCCTACATCATTTTTACATTCAAGTGTGGTCTTCACTCTTCACTTCTTGTATGCTGTTAAAAAATAAAGATTGACTATACACTAGCCCCTAACAACTGGCCATATCTAGAACAGAATACAGATATTTTGCCCATTTTGTAGGCGGCATCTTGCGCTGTTAAGATAGCTGTGCCTGCTAACATCAAAACATCTCTGGAGAGCTGTAGAGGCTGCTCTGTGCACGCGGGTGCTACAGTTTGTGCAGGTAGCAGAGGTGAGCACTGTGGGCAGCAGGTGGGAATGATTGACAGCTGGTATTTCATCTGAGATATCTGAGTCTCACTGTTATGTTTCAACAACCCCAAAAGACCGCAACAGTCAACTGTCAAGCGACTTTCTGAAACAACCACCCCCAAAGTCGCTTATAATAAGCAAACATGGCAACCATATTTTGGGCCACAGATTTAGCTAGCCTATCCATTTTGCGAGCCAGGCTAACGCTATGTGGAACATTTTCGGTTACATGTTCGGTAACGGTAACGTTAAGGCCACTGTACGCCCGTCTATGTAGAAAAAAAAGTTATTTTGCGTTCGGTGACGTTAACGGCAACGCCAAGGCTGCCGTATATCTGGTGGTGGTGAACTCACCTTGACATACTGGCTGACCTCGCCGTGTCCATGCGCTGCCGCGGCGGGCTGCAGCTCCGTCACAGCGGCCGTGCCTGCGGCGCCAGTCGGTTTCGACTGGGAGACGAACCGGGCCGCCTGATGAAGGCGAAAACGGGGCAAAGCGGCTCCGAGCCGTGCCAACCGGGTCAACATTTCGGTCGTTATGATTTACACAGGAAACTGGCGACCCGGAACAGGAAGTCACGAATATTCTCCTCCTTTGTTTTTGTTTTGATTTACCGCCACCTGCTGGACAGAAAGGGGAATTTACCCTGCCTGCCGACCCCGGCTGAAAAAGGGTGAGCAGATCTGAAGATGATCCCTGCAATGAAAGTCTTGGTATTCATTTCTTGACTTCCTATTCCTCTCAAGCTCTCTCTCTCCTCTCTTTCCCTCTCATACTGTCACATTGCATCTTATGCCATAAATCAAAATAAAATATTTTGAGGTGAAAGTATGCATGCTTTCTATTGTAAATATGTATAGGCCTAATACAAACTGTAGGTCCTGCATGTTTAGAGAACACAGGGACATATACAAATTCCATACATTAGAAAAAAAAAAAAAAAAAAACACTGAATGAAAAATTAAACACTAAACACAAAATTATTTCCTGTTATGTCCATGTCGCTTTCCCCTCTTCTCCTTGGTGTTTTGAATTCTCAGATGCATGATGTTTGTTAATAGGTTGCATCCTTATCCCATTTCATTACTGCCTTTGCAAGACAACCAGTGTAGCCATCTTGCATTAGGATTATTCGGTTGTTATTTCCCTAATATCTGGCACCATCCTATTAGAATCATCAGGCTAAATATGCTCTTTTGGAAATTGAGATGTTTATTTAGTTACATTTCGTCTCCCTTCCTCTCCATCTCATTTTCTTTCCCACAATTTATATATTCCTCATCCTATAAGGCTACATTCTCAAAATAAGGCAAATATTCACACAATGTAACTCATTTGTATTAACTTTTTTCTGAAAAATATTTTGCTTACTACAGTGTGAGCAGCTATGGTGCCAAGTGATAGAAAGTGACATCACCTGGTACCAAAGATCAGCCAATAGCAGATGGTAATTTCAGTGGCATGCTTTTTACCATTAGATGTCAGGCTTTACACAGATTTAGGTAATTAATAATTTAAGTATTTTCACCGTTGCAAGATTAAAACAAGAAATGGATTATTGGCAAATTCAGATTATTAGATTATACACTTCAGTTTCAATCAAGGATAGTTCAATTCAAAACTTCTGCTAGCATTTCAAAGGAAACAAAAATATGCAGTTATACTTAACCTAAAAAATCCCTTTGCAAACTACTTGCATTGAATAGATATTTATTTGTGTACGATATACAATCAATGATACATTGGTGTGTTGTATGATTAAAAAGTTCAATTTTTGTGCACATATATAATTTAATGAGATAAACAAGTCCGTTTGAGTTTATACAAATGCACATATTGCTAGCTTTTAGTCCAGCAAGTTTCATCAATTCTTTCTAAATATTTAAATAGTCCTATTAAATATTAATATACAAAACAAGGAGGCAAAACAAGATATAACAGTAATTATCGCAATAATCACAAGGGTATTTCTAAATACATGAGTTGGTGGCAACTTTTTAGTCTGAATGATTTTTCATCATTGCTTGAAAACAGAAGCACTAATAAAAGTGAGATTCCACTGTTGGAGGTGAAGGGTGTTCATGTTTCCTGTTTCTTCAGCATTTCTGCAGGACAGACTGAATCAAGTCTATTGAGAAGCAATTAAGACAGGGGGATTTTGAAATGAGCAAAACAAATTACTCAGAAACAAAAGAATCATTTTGAAAGATAAGCATTGGCAAGAAAAAAAGAGCATTTGAGGAGAATTCAATAGCTACATTCCAGTATACGAACATAACATCAGATAATCAAATGGACATAATGGCTCTGGTGTGTTGATCATTAAAGCCCCAACTAAATTACTTTGATCCTGCAATGGCATTCTGGATTATACACTACAATGTGTTTCAAAAGTAGGTATACAATTTGTAATAGTAATGAAAAACAAAGCTGTTTTTTTTTGTTTTGTTTTTTTTACTTTGTCAATTTAACAAGATATTTCAACAGATTTAAGCGTCAGTAATACCAGGAAATAACATGTTAGTAGGACTTAATGTCCTCGCAAGTGTTCAAATTGTTCCCCATCATTAACTCATTTTTGCATTCTCTCTGTGATGCTGTCACAGTCCTTTGTCTGCACTGTATTTCATGTATATAAAAATGTAAACCTACTTTTGAAACACTGTATACTGGCAAGAAGTAAAAAAGAAGTTACGCACACACAAAGGAAACAAATCAAGGCTACTGATTAACAATAACAATTGGTGATAATGAGGCACTTCTCTGCCAAAGGTTGCACATAGGCTAAGGATATTGTAATTTGCCATGTCACATGGCATCTCCTCATATTCAATTTGGTAGTTTCAGTAACTATCTCATTGAAGACGCACTGGTGAAACTGACCATGAATGTTTTAACATTCACAGTTATTCAGTCATTTTATGGGTGATTGGCCTGAACCACACAGCTGTTAACTTCACATCAGCAATCACATGAAGCTAATACAAAGGCTATCCATTTGAGACACCTCTGCATAGAGAATTACAGAAGCCCCACTAACATCTATTCGTCATATAGCCTAGTTGCCTACAGCACAAGTATTATCATGGTTTCTTTGGGGAAAAAACATATTTTTAACCCAGAACTTAGCATAGAACATAGAAAAAATGTCTTTGGGAAACAGCAACAACCAGAGTGCTAACATGATCACTTCTGAAGGACGTAACAAAAGCAATAAATAACACACTTTACTATTAATAATAGAGTTTAAATGTCAAGGACATATGTCAGCAGTATGGTATCTGATGCAGATAAATCCTGCACTGATCTCAAGTAGTCCTGCATCCAAATAGTTTCTACTGCAACATGGTTAGATGAAAAGATACAAAAAATTCTGTTTCAGACACAGAATTTTTCAAGAATTCAGCTAAATATAATGATTTAGTGTTCAAAAAAAGATGATTGGTATGTATTACTGCTGGATATGATCAAAAAGAACCAGGGAGGTTGGACTATTACTCAATACATACCATATCCTTCACAGATTTTCCATTTCAGAACAATATGCCAAGCAATACTGAATGTTAAGCAATGTTGAAGTGACATACAAATCTCATACACAGACACTAACCAGGTTTCAAATGTGTTTCAATGAAATGGCAAAGCAACCAATTTTAATATTCCAAGAAATTTGTGAAAGTCTACTCTTTGTGGGAACAGTGGACACCCTTAATTCCACCATATGGAGCCAGATATGAATAGACTGATGCAAGTAGCATCTGTTTAAAGGATTCCTCCGGTGTTAAAAAACATAAAAACAGCAGCAATTTCATAAGGGAGAGATGCAAATCTGAAAAATGAGGCTAAGTTTCACCAACACCAGAGGAACCCTTTAATACATACTTTGATACACTTGGTTTGGATGCTTCAGAAAGCCCTGTCAGCCACTCCTGGCTATGTATCTAATTTGATACCTTTAATGAATTACTGAAAACAGAAAAAGTGAAATTTTTTTCTCAGTTAATTAACTTAGTTGTGGTCCCCAATTGTGACTGGCTGGGTCACAGTCAAAGCCATGTAAAATACCCAATAAACACCTGTGACTGCGTAACAGTTAAAATATAGATGTAATCTTATAACATATAAAGACATCTGTGAACATACAACTGATATATTAATGCACTAACCCCAAATCACCTGTCATATCGGTGCATATGTTGCTTAGCAACCATGTTTAGCTACTACTCAAAACTACATTGCTAGGTGCAAATATGACTTTTTATGATTGATTAGAGAACAAAAGCTCTCCACAGTCATCGAACCCTGCCACCAGTTTATACCAGTTAACATTAAACTTTTATACTTTCTTACTGTTTTGTTGACAGCTCAGCAGCTGAAACGGCAAAATAGGTCCAATTTGACATAACTAAAATGATAATAATAATAACAATACAAAACGTGTTGAATTTTGGCTCATCAAGAACATAAAAATAAGTGGTTTGGTAGGAATCTCGAGTGGTAGAATGTATAAGCCACTATAACATTTTTTCTGCTTAGCCCCATCTCTCCCTGGGCATCTATCCCATTATGCCATCATGTCCACATGCAATGCCACTTTGGAAGTGTTAAAAGGAAAAATCCACCCTAAAACATTTTAACATTTTGTCCTTGTCTTCACTGAGGGTCTAAGGTTGGTGGTGTTAGGCTAGGCCTGTTATGTCTTTCCAACATGTTATTTTGTGTCTTGTGCTTTGTTTCCTTGTGTTTCATTTTGTTTACTATATTGCATCATTTTGTTTTGATTGATTGTTGATTAGTTACATCTAGGCTCGCTCTCTGTAAAGTCCTTTGAGACATGCTTTGTGATGAAGGGCTACATAAATAAACTTGACTTGATTTAAGAGGGTGGATTTTTCCTTTAAGTTTTCAGCTGAAATGTAACTTAGGTTCTTTAGTTAAGACACTTTTGTGACTTATTTGAAATAACATGCACTTGTAAACAAAGAGGGCAACACAAATGTGCTAAATGGCTAACCATTTGTTGTTAATCAAACTGGCATTTCAAAACAGACAACCAAATGGCTGACTGTCAAAACATCGACATCGCAAGGTTTGCATCTCAATTTGCAAACAGAAACCTCAGAATACACAATGAAAAATCACATTCAAATGAACAGATGTATCCGTTCTCTCCGCATCAACAAACACCCTCTGAGATTCTGTTTATCTTTCTTGGAACGTCATCGTCTTTCAATCATTTCTTCAACTACAGACTGACAGAAAATCTTTATATGTGCATACCTTTAAGGATGATCATCTCTGAAAGTTAAAAAAAAAGTTGTAAGGTTAATGAAAAAAAAAATCAAATATGATGACTACAGGCATAAGGAATATATGTTTTGAAGCGTACATAGAATAAGAAAGGTATCATTAGTAATAGCCCAATTCAATGTGGAAGGCTATCAAAAAAAGATAAACACCTCCAATAGGCCACAAATAGTCTAGTGAGGAGTTTGCTGAGGATGGGAGGTCAATGACACGAGGAAATCAGGAAGAGGGAGAAAGGGAGACTTGAGCTGTTGGGGAGGGAATTGTGGTTGCAAGGTTGTAAGTTGAATTTGGAGATGAAGGCTGAGGAGATGCTAAAGGGGTGAAAATGGGCCGGGCAGAGAGGGTTGAAGAAGGGGAGTGTTGAGCAGCAGTAGCTATGGTTGGAGAGTCCGAGCTAACCTCGTCCCCTTCTTCAGAGTCCCACACTTCACTCTGCAAGTAGTCTGCAAACAACGCCTTGGCTCGCTGCAGCACCCTGCTAAGGTTGTGGCGCCGAACAAGGCGATCAAAGTGCATGGCCAGCTCGTTGTAATCCAAGCTGTTCTTGATGATGTGGTCTCGATGCTCCAGCAGGATGGACAGGCACAAGAACAGCATGAAGGGATTCCCTTTGCCAAACTCTTGAGGCGGCGGCAGAGAGCATGGTTTGATGCTGGTGCTCTCTGCCTTGGTAGAATTGGGTGTGTTAGCTGTGGTGCTGGGGGACTTGTTGCCAGGTGAAGGCAGATTGTTGGAAAATGGCCTGCCACCAGGCAATGAAGGGCCTCTTCCAAAGGACAAAATGGGTGAAGAGAGCAGAGATCGATTCTGAGGATGGGAAGGAGAAGCAACAGACGTTTTCACAGTGGGGGAAGTGGGCGAGTTGGTCCCGGTGCTACTGAGCACCTGGGCAGAGGAAGTCAATAGTCTTGGGACTGTTCCTGGTAAGGCGCCTCTTCCGTTGGTTGCAGTTGGGGATGTGGATTTTGGAGAGGGAGAGTCTGGAGAAGCACCTGGCCAGCTGGAGGGTGAAGCTGAAGATGTAGGAGAGAGAGAAGCGCTGGTTTTCCAATTTGGGAGGCCACTAGGAAACAGGCTGGGTGATAATAGTGTTTCCCCATTGGGGGGGTTCCTCCCCTCACTCACAGGAGAGGAACTACTGTCATGATTTTTTATGAGAGGCGCTCTCTCTCCGGGGTCGTCCTCACTGTCCACTGTGGACTGGCGACTTGGGATGCTTGACGTAGGCTGCGAATCCATTAATTCAAGGGGTGGCTCAGGCGGCTCAGTGTCCTCCATATCAAAGCTATCCTCATTCCGGGCTGTGTAGTATTTAAACTCACCAAAACTAGTTTGCTTCTCAAAAGGAGGAGCAGGCGAAGCCACCTTTTCCTTGGCCACACAGGGCATATCACAATCACCCTCGCCCTCCTTACCAGCTCCTATGTACTGCCTGTCTTTTTCTTCTATGCCAGCCTTCCTGCCTATATCTGCTTCCTCTCTTGAAGGCCTCAGCATGTGGCGTCTGCGTTGCCTCTCTTTTTGTTCCTTATCATCTCCGAGGCAGCTCTCCACCACCATGTCTTTGTCTGTGCAGGAAACTGTGTCATCCGTCTCCAGCGGTGGTCCCAGAAGCTCCACTTCTGTTTCAGGAGGATCTGGGGGCAGCGAGCTCCAAGTAACCTCAAGCATCCTCAGAGCATCATCAAAGGCAAACTCTCGCTTGAGCTCCAGAAGCAACCAGCGGTAACAGAAGAAGAGGTCGTCGGCGCCACGGGAGACCAGATAGGAGTAGAATTCGGGATCCGAGTACTGCAAAAGCAGCTTCAGATGTTGGAACTTAACAGACATGAGCTGCCCATCGGGCCGGAAGTTCCCCTCCAGGCGTTTCATAATGCCACAAAAGCAAATGAATGCATGAGCCTCATTGTCCATTACTGCAAGTATTGGGGAGGCGATGTCACTCATGCCCTGACAGTATGATATCTGCAAAACAAGTGTGAATCAGTGTTATATCAACACAGCAAAGTCTACATGTTACCAAGAGCAAAAAAAACAACTTACAAACAGCTAAAATGTTGTTTTTTTAAGATGTACACATTAATATTGTAAGTCATCAGTTTCATTTGTTTGTCACCTTCCTTCTGCATACCCAACACTGAAACAGAATTCTAAATCATATACACATACATATGCTTTGCAGAGTAGTTTGTATTTTTCAAAAACAAAAGAGGTTAACATAGGTCTGTTAGCTGTCAAGTTCCACTGTACGTTTGAGCTGCTGTCAATGAGTACATTAACATGCACACTAATTCAATCTTTACCCAATTAAGGCAATACTCCAATTATGACCGTGCCTTGATTAAGGTAATCAGATAAAGGCATTTACATGACAATTTCAATAGTCGGAGTAAGCACACCCGGTTAATGCAGCTAGATTTCTGCTCAATCTTTTGATTTATTGGGCCGTGACAACACCTTGTCAGATTTATTTTGTTTTTTTCAAACTCACCAGACGCAGTAACCTGGATGTTGTATTTTTTAAAGCAAACATGGCGCAGTGCACTACGTTAGCCGAGAGTGGCTGTGGTTGCTCATATTTCCCGTTATCTTGGGATCAGACTTAACTATCTCGTCATCTCGAAGATAAATTAATGGTTTTGCCAAGCCTAGTAAGCGTGATAGCGTTGCCAATGCATAGAAAGACTAAAGTGGAATTGACAATGTCAGAAGGAGAGATCACAATTTATCAACACTTTTACCTTAATGACCCAGGCAGAAACTGCGAACTCTTGAGAAAAACATTTTTGTTATCTCATGATAATTAGATAATTAACTTGCAGTCACGAGAAAACAAAGTTTGATATCTCAAGGTAATTAAGTTGTGATCTGGAGATAACAGGATTAAAAATATATGAGCAACCACAGCCACTCTCAGCTTCCAGAGTGCAGTGACAAGCAATAGGCTGATTATTAAGTGAATCCATGTAAACCAGGTTATTAGAGAAATCGCGTTACATCAAACCACGTAAATGTTTTAATCAAAACATTGCCTTCAGTTGATTACTACCAGTAATTGGGGTATTGGTGTGCAGTCTTTGTTTAAAACTATACATGTACAATCTAGAGCGAACAGCTTTACACACCTGTGGATGTGTGATGGCAAAAGTGGTGAGCAGGTCAGTGAGGGCAGTGAGGTGAGGACCGTCTTCTGAGCCTGCATAGTAAGGATGGGCCCGGTCCGTCCTCAGGACGTCTTTCAAAACGTTCCCACGGATAAATTCAAGGTCCTCATGGCTGACCCTGGCAGTCCACTCCCCCTTCAGCTGGTCATACTCTCTGGTCTTCCTCTTCATGTAGTCCATCCTTTCCTGACCACTCAGTCCGTCGGGGTACACGTTAAGGAGGTACCGCCAAACAACCTAACACAGCAGCAGGAAACGCAAATGTTAAAAAAAAAAAACATGAAAAAACATGACGTTAAAAAAAGTATTTATCCTATCTATGGCCTATGCTCTCCAACTGATGTTTCTTTTGGCCAGAAGAAGTAGGCTATTTAAATTCAATGAGTTTCATTTCAAATATGTAAAATGATATTTTCACCGCAAATTAGAAAGTGGCAAAAACAATAGCAAAAACTCTTAAGTAATATCAAATATCCAATATTGAAAGTGACATGTTTTTTCCAGAATGTCTGAACACATTCTCGCACTTTTAGTTGACTGGTCTATATTTGATACAAACTAGAATCTCCTTCAAGATCTAACACGCAAATTACTGTCATCCAAATGAGAAGGATGTTATAACTTTGTGAAAATGAAAATTAGGTTTGTGCTGGAAAATAGATTTAAATAATGTAACACCAAAGACTTTTGTGTATTTGTGATACAAAAAAATCTTTATGTGATACAAAACGTTTGGGCAGGGTTCTTCACCGAGCCTTTTGAATTTTGAGTGCTGTCCCTGGATGAGGACTAAACTAAACTCCATCCTAGACCACACCTCCCAGTCCCACCCACTATGGTGAGCTGATGCAGCTATGAAGCATCTTCAGCATCCACCTCAGCACCCCAAGGTGCATCACAGAGTGCTTTGGGCTCTTTTGTGCCAACAGCCATACAAAAGACTGTACAATCTTGTCTACTTTGTAGTCTTTTTAGTCAAACTTGTTGGTTTAATAGTATGCAATCAACCTTTAATTACAGTTCTGGCCATCATCTTTATTGTTAAGTTAGTAAAAATAATGCATACATTGACATGGTGCTATCCATAAGCAGTAATGATAAAAATCAAAAATCATAAAGATATGATGTGTATAAATGTTTATTAATAATAATAATAATTATTATTATTATTATTATTATTATTATTTATATTTATTTATATTATTTTCTTCTGTTTAGGTATTATTATTTATCTCCGAGGGTCATGTTTTTAACATTTAGCCTACATTTGAGATGTTTTCGGCAATGCTGGCAATTTTTGTTAGCCTGGTGGTGCCACTTGTCCAAAGGAAAAAGTGAGCAAAATGCTCACACAGGAGAACTCTGATGGGTATGAAATGCTGGACAACACAGCTGCTCTACCTTACGTAGTGAAGGGTCCACACCACCATGGTAGATTCGTAGCCTCAATTCCTCAGGCCGTGTCAACTGGCCCTGTCCATTGAGGTAACTGTGAAACTCAGCGTCACTCAAGGGGGGCTTGAAAGGCTTGATCTCCTCCCCATAAGACCAGCTGAAGGCCTGCTGGACTCTGGACAGGGTCCGGCCCATCTGAAAAAACAAAGAAAAAGACTGAGCGTGTAGCCTGCCAACTTAAAGACAGAGACAAGTTAAACAACTGCATGAGCAAAGGACCTGACTCAAGGCTGCAGTGAGTGGCGGGTAAAAGAGCTGGCTGACTGGATGAGGAAGGTCATCAGTAACCTGGGACAGCAGGGACTGGGTGAAGGGAAGAGCAGCAGATGCCAAGGACCTAGTCTTCTCCCCAGGAAGCTGCTCAGAGCCAATCACATCTTTGGGGCTTATGATGTCCCAGTCCTCCATAACAGGACCTGCAGATAGACAGAAAGTGTCAGGTTAGTCAATGTAGATGAGGCTTTCTTTAGTGGATATTGGGGCACATTGGTCTTCTTACTGTCTTCTGAAGGTTTGATGTCCATCTTGAGCTGTAGATAGGGTTTGGCTGCGCTGACAAACGCAACATCCAAATCCCAGTCAGACAGGAGAGACAGGTACATTTCAACACCACTTCGATCCCGAGACAGGTAACTGATCCCAAAATTTCGTTTCCTAGTTTGAAAAACAAATAAAAAATTGTAAGCAACAACAACAAATTCAAACTCTTGTTAGGGCTACTTCTGATAGCCTCCTAATCTGTGCAGCAGTTTAGCCAACTTGTCAATCACTCTTACCCATTCAAGTCAAAGGCCCTGATGAGTATATGCTGTAGCACTTCCAGCGATGTTATCTGAGGATCGACAGCAAAGGAGCGAAACTCGACAGGAAGCACGCCATCACATTTCTGGAGAGTGTTGAAAAACAATCCATAAAGCATCTGATAAACTTTAAAATATGATATATGGAATCAATATTTTATAAGGCTTATAACACCTTGGGATGTAACAACAAAACACCAAAATACAAATGCCATGACTCAAAACCATTGCATTATTAATGTTAAAGATGTTGACTTAAAGCTGCTACCAGTAGAATTTGAAACTTGATGCCTTTGGCAACCTTTTGTCCCTTGGTCAGTGTGTCTCATACATATGCTCATCTGTGGTGCACCGCCACAATTTTGGCATGGCCGCCACAAAATAAAAAGGTGGTCAATGTATAGAAATTGATCTAAATCTATCTCTAATGCTAAGAGGTGCGCATCACCTTATGCTCTTTCACACCAGAGACTAATCTCGCGAGGCTGAGGTGCTCACTCAGCTGTTGCTTGTAAACACACATGCCTTTTTATCTCATCCATTTGTGTGAGACATCTCCAGACCACTCCTGGGCCCCAAGGAAAGACATTCATCTTTTCCATGACTCTGCGAGGGGACCAGGTTCTGGGGCACTCCTAGCTAGGCGCCGGGGGACTGGACACCATTTCTACTTGTCTAGGCCTATATACTTGTTTGGCTATAAACAAGTAGAGTGAGTCCTAGTGTTTTGGTTGAGGCCCCTCTTTTTGTGCCATAAATCAATACGGTACAGTTCGCGGGAAATCATACCCAGGGACATATAGAGTAAACGCATACAAACAACAAACAGACTATACCAATTTTCACAGCGATGGTCTCATTTTTCTACAGCCATTATTGATAGTAACATATAAAAAGGTAAATATTCCACACGTAGGTGCTTTAATAAATTACTCACTAGATGAGTCAACCTAAACTGCTTAAAAAATTAAAGCAAGTGAGCTAATTGAAACTTAATGCCTCAGCTACACCAGTTTCTAAAGAAAGCAGCTAGCCTGGACTGGCAGCCAGGGTTCCCCACTATTGTCACGACTGCGACAGGCTGGTTATTTACCCTTTGAGACATTGTCACAATATTGGCTGTAACCTGCAGCTGGCCAAGCTAGCTGTTGCCGTTTAACGTTAACGGTGTACAGTGAAGAATCACCAGCTGTGAATGGCACCGGATTGCAGCTAGCTAAAGGTTAGCACCTCAGTCAGAGCCAGCATACATCGACAAAATCAGTTAGGTTCACAATAATGGCGATAGCCAAAATGTTAGCAACATTAGATAATACCCAAATAATGTAAACAAATGCTTTGCTCTATTCAAAGTTATCTAAGAGGAACCTACAGACAATGTCAAAGATGGTGTGCCGACGTTTTCTAAAAGTACAATAGTACAGTGTGTGTCAGTCAGACAGCTGGCTACAGCGACCATTAACATTCAGTAAATAGGCTAACGGCGCTGCTAGCTAGCTGACGTTAGCAGACTTATCACTAAAACCACTATCGTCTTACCTTGACTTTGACTCGTACCACCCCCCTCTCCTCCTCGCATGCCATTTTAAAGACTCCGTTTCGGAACAGGATGGTTGTATTTTAGTGTTTTTCCCCCTACATCGACATGGTGATCAA
Source organism: Centroberyx gerrardi (assembly GCF_048128805.1). Lineage (NCBI taxonomy): Eukaryota > Metazoa > Chordata > Actinopteri > Beryciformes > Berycidae > Centroberyx > Centroberyx gerrardi. Next base: position 24,869,839 of record NC_136010.1, on the reverse strand, counting down.
TAACATGAACAGATGTGGCGCTAGCTGAGTTCCTCTCCTTCCTGTTTAGGAAGCGTAGGTGCTTTCAGAACAAAAGTCCCATTACTTCTAGTCTGACCTACTGGTCACATTAGTGACTGTCAAGAGCTGTCACTCATCTGTGCGCAGTCTGCATTCAATGACTCAAAATGTGTTTTTATTTTATTTTTAATTTTTAAATGTATTTATTGATTGTGACCAAATTTGATTGATTTCTTGGAAAGGGAAGGCCAGACAAATTCTAGAATACAATCACACAACATAACACAAAACAACACAAATAAAACAACAAAACAAAATAGCAACAAAAATAAATAAACATTATGAACTGTTTCAAATGCATGGCTCATCCAGCCCTCCATCATATTTAAACCGACTAGTATCGTTCCCCTTCCCCTCTCTGCAACATTCAGAGGCACCACCAAACTCCATACATGTGGCTCTCCACTCTCCACTCACATCAACAGGATTTGGAGATATTTTGACATGCTCCATTTGGACTACATCTTAGCTGAGTTCACCGTTTCAACCGACAGCTGACTCTGGAGTCAATATTGTCTGCGGGTATGTAAGAGACAGTAGCAAGCGATTACTTGACTTGACTGACAGTGACGTTCGGAATTAACTTTGGCAATGGTTATGACAAAGACTACAGACAACTGAGGGGGATGCTATTGCCACTTTATGGGCATTGCCTTTCTCAAGATTAACTTTCAGCAAAAAGGTGGGTATTATTCAGCAAGGGCAGCCAGCATTGGCTAAATCCCTGAGGCTGTACTACTGTATCCGCATGTTGTGATTGGAAAGTTCCTGAATGAAAGACTCTGCAGTTCTGCCGTCCAGGATAGGCAGGCTCTGCAGAACCTCTGAGAAAGAGAGAAAAAAAACCAAACTATCTACGATGACACCGTGGATCTGACTGGGTCTCCAACCGGGAGAAGAGTTCAAGCACATGGAGACATCTGCTCAAGATGCTGCCAGATGCATAGCGCAATCATTGACAGCCTGCTCACTCAGCTCAGAAACCGATTAAGCAATCACAAGGAGCTGTGTTTTGTGGCCCTACTAGATCCACAACAGTTCATAAGATACAGGGACATTTCTCCAACACTGCTTTCTCAAGCCTGGTTCAGAGCTATCACTGATCAAAGCCATGACTCCATACCAAACTCACGGTCATGTACTCCATGTCTGACGAGCCCAATCAATTTTCCGCACTTTCTTCAGATGAAGGCACTGAAAGAAATCATGCACCAACTTTACAAACTCTTGACCGTTCTGTGTCCACAGGCTCTGTGGAGAGGACATTCTCTACTTTAAGACAGATGAAGATCTACTCCAGGAATATGACAGGACCCTCCCTCAGTCTTGGCTTTGATTGCCACAGAGTGAGCTCTTTATTTTTGGAATCAATTGTATGATCCAACAATTACTCACTTCATCAAAAAGGACAGGAGGATGGACATCAAATAATCATCAAATGGTGAGTCTCTTGTTTAGAACATTTTGTGGTTTGGAATTATAGATAGATCGATATAGGTAGATACCGTAAGCTACTTTTAATTTTCCTTTGTGTTGAACATTTGCATTCAGCGGTAGTTTGGGCTATTTACTATTCTGTGTGGTAGGCTACGTAAAATCCCTGGCAAGTAGCCTGATGATTCCACTCAAGTCCCCACTAACTCTGTGGCAAAATGTGCTCTAGTGGTGGGCGACTGAGTGTCGTTTTCCTTTCTGCACCAGGGGTCCATCACATACCTTGGTTGTGTAGTTTGCTCAAACACCGTGGTCGTTGTTTTGCTGAGCAGTATGTTTTATGGTCTGTCAGGTTCTCGTGCCAGATGGCAGTGTCATTGATCGTGCAGCCCAAACACGTCTCATTGTGGCATTGCGAGTAAAAATAAAAATAAATATAGAACAAGCTATATAATAACCTATATATAAACTATGCATGTGCACTAGTACTTTATAGGTGCTTGGATAGAGGTGTACAGTATGCACTTTAAAAACTGCACCTGTTAATGCCGAAGTGCTGTGGTAGATCAGTGTTCTAACAGAGAGAATCGCTGAACAAAATATCTAGTAGTCCATGCATTGACTTAGACTTGACTACAGTTAGAAAATCACTGAGCTACTTTCTGGTATGTGAATGTACCACGCACCAACCTAGAGTTGACTTGGCTCTGTGTGGCTGAAAGAGTGCATACCGTAATTCCCCTAAACACTACGCATTTCAAAAAGCATTAAGCATGAATGAGCCAACAAGCCAAAAGGACACAGCCTGGTCCTAACAGAAGTGCTCCTGAGCACCTATAATAATTTGGGTTTTATCAATTTTAGTGATTTATTTACTGAGAATTTACTGGGACTGAGAATAGCTTGTGAACAAGTTCAGTCTTAAAGAAAAAACAGAAAACAATTCATTCATCTTAATTTTCTGCAGTGGCAACCTTTATGCATTTAACAATTTTACAAAGGTCAGTTGATGTACAATGAGCCGGTAAATCCCACAAGTTTGGGATCATTCATATAATATTCATTTGGTTCTCTATTCTACACAAACATCTGATGGTTAAAGTAAAACAGGGCTCCAGGGACAAAATAATACTGAGCCGACGACAAAGACTTGAAGCGGCACTTGATTTAAAGGCAGTTTAAACTAAAAAAGACAACAAATTATCTTCATACTGATCCCATTACAAAACAAAATCTAGCACACCCCTCTGCCCAATTCAATGTAATCTGTGTCTGTACCAAACCACTGATTTGGTCATCAAAATAATTCATAATCAAGTGCAAGACTACTGCAGTGCACTAAAAACATACAATTGAATAAAGATTCCCAACAATTCCACAATATTGGTTCTGAGGTGATCAATAACAAAATGTGGGTCACCTTGTAAATAGGCCAAAATACTGTAAATTTAACCATGAGCAGTTAAACTGTATGACAAGGTAATACTTTAGGCTTAAGACAATAATTGGGGTCTCAAAATTTGTAAGGCATCTTTATTTAAGCTGGTACCATATAAGCAACAATACTTTGCTGATGGGGCTGGATAAAACAAATGGACTAGATTCAAATGCCATTCACTCAATATATCCAATCATAGTCATAACATAAAGGAAATAACCACTAATGTTTGAAAATGAATGGTGGAAATGATTGCTGTATTGCAAATTACTGGTTGAACTTTGATCATCAAGATATAATATATGAAAGCAATTCATACATCAACATGAATGACTATACACTCTTGAATAGAAAAGGTCTGAGAGCATCATTTGTTGTCAAATGTTCTTTTATAAATGGGTATGGAATTATGAAACCAGTGCATTGACCCTCATGAAGCTTGGCCAGCACAAGAAATCAGTTTGAAATGCAACAGCAAATTGTCATCTCATCCAAAGTGGGGTTGTGCATTAAAAATGTCAAGTCAATTTCCATAGTACAAAAATCAGCTTGTCTTCCTTAAAGAAAAGCAGAAGAGTTCTCCAATGGCAAAAGAGGGCGGTGGTAATGAACAGCAACTGGTTCAGTCTGCAAACTGGAGTGTACTGTCTTGACCCCATACAGGACCGTCTACGGCTCAAGGCTTTTGCTCTGACCTGCAGACACCTCAGTAGGCAAGGCGGCAGCGAACAAGGGTGTCCCCTCAGCCCTCTCGGACTTTGGCGGCCAGTGCAGAGTTCTCCTGTCGAATAGCCTTGTAGTCCTCCAGAATCCTCTCCAGGTTGGCCACAGTCTTATTACCATTTTCTGTCTCAATCTATGGAAGGGTTTAGATTTCAGATGCCAGTGTGTGGTTATGAACACTGCATAGATTGTATTGTATAGCTAGAAAAAGTGCTGTTGTATTTTATACACCTTCAATGCAGGATGTAGAGAAATAAATAAAATAGCAAATCATACCTGCTCCTCTAGATCTCGGATCTCCCTCAAGATTGTGCCTGTGTCTTCAATTGTTTGAATCAACTGACTGCAATTCTATGGAGGGATGAAATTAGGTAAGTATGACAGAAAAAGTTACCATATAACAAATACAGGAATAGCATGATGACATTATGTTTGACCTTACTTCATGCAATGCAGCCAAGTACTTGTATGACTTGCGGACGGATTCATCTTTTTTGGCATCCTACAAATTATGAAAAAAACAACATTTATTTAATTTATTGGATACATACTGAAAACAAAGACCATTTTAAGTATACACAAGATCTGGTGTGTTTTGGGAAAGACCTATGTATAAATGTGGAATAATTTGCATATTATGCCAAAACCTAAGGCTCTTGAAAGGCTGAACAGATTTTATTTATCACTTGACTAGCGATGTTCTCACTCCCAGGCACTGCACACTCACCGATACGTTACATCAGTGGTTGTGTTGTAAGACAATTTTTTATAGCTGGTGTCGATGATCAGGTACAAATTTAGGTTTAATGCTGAAAAGATGTGTAGCCGATGTGATACATATAGAACTTGATACATAGTGCTGTTTCTTATAACAGTGGAAGAATTCATTTCTATTCATTTGGTCATTTCAACTGGTGCTGTTAATGACTTCACTACTTGGTCACAAGGCCATCATCCTTGTGAAAAACAAATCCTGACAGGATGTACAGTATTTGAGCTTTGCCATTCTGAACACAGAGGACATGAGGGGTCTTCGCCTAGCTACAGGCTGAGGTGGAAAGTCTTACAAATTTTTCATTTAAGCAAAAATTAGTTGGTGGAAAAGACACTCATGGGCAAATAATTGAGACATGAGAAAAACGCATATTAGAGAACTCCATTTCTTGATCTGCTACCTTGAAGACAAGTTCATCAGTCACAGCAAAGGTCCTGTCCAGTTTTCCTGTCAGGCTGTTGATCTCTTTCTGTAGTTCCTTGGTGTCCGACAAAATCTACAAGCAATGACAGCAAAAGTGGTTACACACACCAGACTGCAACAGTGTTTCACCAGACATTGAAAGAGTCAGCAGAGTGTTGATTAGGGGTGCAACAACTAATGCAGGCCACATGCTTAAGATGTGACAAGTCAATGCAAAAATTCCTAATTTGTATCATATTGGAAGAGTTTAAGATACAGTTGTGTAATAGCATCCCAGTTGGTAAAAATGATAGCACACTTCTCTGCAATGAGCTGACCATTTGGAAATGTACAAACTGTAAGAGGGGATGCAGTAACAAAATCTGACCAGAGTAACAATAGAAGTGTGCTCAGCTTGCAATCATGCCAATTAACTGTCAAGAGAAAATTCAACTTCATTCAGCCAACTTCTTGCATTCTGTGGCCTATCCTATCTTTTGACAGAACAATCAAGTTGCTTTGCCTCCAGGATGATCTCCCCATTGTTAGATGAAAGACTCTGAAAACCACCTTCTTGTAATTTGCATCTTGACATACCTTTGTAATATCCTCCTTCTGTTTCTTGATGTTGCCAACAATCTCTAGAATCCTCAGCGTGTACGCCGAACGAGAGACATCTTGTGGGAGATTTTCTAACTCTGTTATCTAGTTGATAAGAGACATGCCACAATTACAGGGAGTCAGGCGTACCTTTAGGAAGCTATCCTGATACAATTATGCAGATAAATGCTCTCAAATGAATCTGAATACAAGCTAATACCAGTTGTTTGTACAGCCCTTCCTTCTTCTTGGCTTCATCTGCAGACTGACGGATTTTGTCATGCAGATCCTTGATTTCAGACAGCTTTCTGGATGATTCCATCTGGGGAAAATGAATGGACACAATCAGATAGTGTACTTGCAGTCATAAATAAACACACTTGCATCCATCTTGGCAGGTACTGCTTACATCCTGATTGCTGCAGAGTTCTTTGAGTCTGCGATGCTCATCGATGAGTGGAGCACGGTGTTTCTCCCACTGAGACGCCAGGTTCACCACTCGCTTGGCACTGCCCTCTACCAGAGCCTGGTGGATGGAGCACAAACACACATACACATATAATCATCCAGAAAAGGTTCTCTTACTAATTTTGATTACGCATCTCTACAGAAGTAGAATTGCCTGGAGAAATCAAGTCAAATCAGTCTTCCTACCTGAAGCTTTGCCAAGTTGTTCTCAGCGTCTGGCAACAAGTCAATGGTTTTCTTCTTCACCCGCATTCTCTCCTCGTTTTCATTGTTCCCCAACTCTCTCTGCTTCAACTCATCCCACACCTAAACAAAATAGACAAACAAAATATCAGATCAATTCGAATGACAATAATACAGCCAGGCAAAATACATACATAGGGGACAACTGAATTCACTTCATTCAGCTCTGCTCAGTTTGCTCTTTTTGAATGGCGTTATGCTTGGCCTTTCCTTCTCTGAAAATTCCCAAACTGAAATAATAATCCAATACTGCAGACAATGTCTTGCAAAGTAAATGACCTTTGAAGCTGCATAAAAACTTTCTATGTGCAGAGCTGTTCCCCTGCTGGTCTGGGATCAAATCCCACCACAACTTTCTGTAGTCTGTCCCCCTCTGTTTTCCAACAGAGGGGGACATTGCAACTGCTGGTAACATATTCAGTGTAAGCCTACACAGTCTTTATTCTTTACCCTAATCTGACAGTGGAACTCCTGTTTCTTTTATATTCTTTTATGGGTGTATACATCGATCAAGCCTATCAAATTATTATACTGGCTACATGTTCTGCAAAGATAGAAATATTGGGCATGCAGTGGAAGGCACAATCATAGGGAAGGTTAAATTCTCACTCAGTACCATCTAACCATCAGAAACTGAAAGAAAATGATGCTCACTGTGTTAGAAATCAACATCAACTTTTCCTAACTGAGTTGAAATCATTGCACTGTATCTTTAAGCTCAGCAAAGGGGTGTGTATGTCACCTGTGTATTGGTGACATTCATCTGCTTCATGTCTGTGGTTAGCTGGTCGACATCGAGGCAAAGCTGCTGGAGCTGCTGCTGCAGCGATGCCAGCTCCTCCTGTTGGCAGACCTGGACATCGCCCTCTGACTGCCGCCCGCTGGGCATGGAGCTGGCTGCTGCTGGCGTCTGCTGGAGCACACACACAAACACACCACTAACAGAATGCTATGTTCAACTCTTGCTGAGAGAAATTTGTGTTTGATCATTACTGTATTTTTTAAAGGGTGCTATTCACCTGAGCAAAGGTGAATTTCTGGGTGTGGGTGAAGTGAGTGCCCTTGGTCAGGATGTGGTCGGTGGGGGCAGCGCCTCTAAAGGACTGGAGCAGCTCTGATAAGTCGGAGTTGGAGCGAGGGGCACCAATGGCACTTTCAGGGCTGAGCTGGGCAGCAGAGCGAAGCTGCTCCTCGATGCGTTTATGCAGGCGGGTTAGTTTCCTGGATCGGTACTCCTGTTCAACAAAAGTGCAACAGGTTAGGACAGAAACAGGTGTTTCCCAATACGTAACATTTATTTGTATCACAATATCAGACCACAAAGAAATTTCCCCTCCTGACATAACATTAATAGTGCTTCTTGTGTTTTTCACAGTCTTTTCTGATGCTGGCTAGGTGTAACACACCTTGCCACCACCACACAACCTAAGAACCTGTGGCAAAGAAGCCAAGGCACACAGGTTGTTTCTGTCAAACTTATTTAAATAAACAATTTTTAAGTGCATAGATTAAGTATTATTCATCAATTTACAGTTTGAATATGCATTCCACCACTTATCTATGCTCAATCTGCTCACACACACAAAGATAAGTAAGATTTGTGTTATAGTTCAGTGAGATCATAACAGAAAAACAACTTGATAGGACTACCATGTATTCTATATTACTTCTCCCAGCTATGCCACCAATTTGTATGTCTAGTGTCTAGTGAGTCTTCATGGAGCTTTCCACTGGCTGTTAGAGTGTGTTAGGAAGTCTTGAGGAGGTTAATTTTCTCTCTGGCTCCTATTCCTTTACCTTGTGCTTTTCTGTGATAAATATTCAAGTAACACAGAATATTTGTTATATTTACTGGTAATGTGGCTTTGACCATAGCAGCAACCTCCTGGCTGCTTGGTGATCTAAGAATCATAGCTTATTTTATTTTAATTTGAGTACCTGTGGTGTGAGGCGAGAGAGGAGTCCCTGGCTGTTCCACTCATTCTCCCACTCCTGAGTGGCGCTCAGCTCAGCCATGTGCTGCTCTAGTATGGACGCCGCCACTGAGGCATGATGGGAAGGCTGGGCAGTCACAGGAGGAAGGATATCCCTCTGGTAGTCATTCACCTCTGAAATTAGGGCACGGAAAACCAACACACACATTTTATTCTAATCTCTTCAGCACCCATCCTCTCTAAATTAAATATCAGTGTTCCATTTTTTTTTACTTCCTATCAACACAGCGACTTCACCAGTAACCTGATGAGTTCATGCAACTATACAGAGCCTGAAAGAACCAGGATTCAGATGCTTCTTGATGTTGTAGGTAGGACACAAATGCTTCTTTTGAACATTTAATTATCATTATCCAAAAAGCAGGAATCACTGCAGGAATCAGTGCATTGCATTAGAAAAACAGAAATGGGCTGCCACAGGATTTTACATCAATCAGATCAATTTCAAGCATACAACAAACATCTGTGCAGTAAGAGGCATACCTTTCAACTGCTTCTTCCCTGAACATTTAGTGCTGTGTGGTAAACTTAGAGGCTGAATGTGGAAGTTGTGCAATGGTCCTGGGCTCTAAAGGGCAACAACAACAAAAACATTTTCGTAGTAATCAGATTCCGAGTCAATTTTTTGCTCCACAGGCGAGAATACCAACAAACGAACAATTTGCTCCAAATCTTTTTTGCAATGGAAATCACTCTTTGGCTTTAGGGGCAGGTAGCAATGGCCTCTCTCTGGAGAGCTTACATATTATAATAAACAAGTTGACATCATCCCTCCCAAGGCCAAGACTATGGCCACAATCAAGTCATATCCATGTAATTATCACGTCTTTCTTCAGTAACTGATGTGCAACTGAGTGAGTTTACCTGTGTTTCACAGAGCAGCGGCAGTCTGCAGTTGGGAGGGAGCCAGGGCAGCGCTAGCTGGGCTTTGATCGCAACAGCGATGGCTCTCTGGAGGACCACCGATTTACCTGGAGGAAGAAAGGAAAGAACGCTCTACAGTGAAGTAAGTGATGAAATTTTGAACACAATCAATCGTCACAATGGCAAAAACTAGGAGAATAAGGTTGAAATAAGGTTGAATATTGCATGGAAATTTTCTGTAAAGTTTCCAACCCTTTGTAGCCCTAAATGCATGTATGGACAGAGAAAGACAGACTGGTGTAAATGTACCTGCTGGCTGGTCTGACGCCTCAGCACTCTCTCTGGGCAGCTTCTCCACCAGGAACATCAGCAGGGAGCGGATCTCCGGTTCGTTGCTGTACAGAAAGGTCTGGTAGCCTATTTCTCCTTTATAGCCAAGGTCCTGGAAACCAACATTTTGACATGGTATTAATACTGCTACTAGGGAGCTAGAGACTCATTAACTTAACCCTTATATAAGCAGACACACACACACACACACAAGTGATCGGTGTAACCCCAATAGTTAATGCTATAGTGTTTTGGGGCGCTATCACCCGACTTAGTACCCAAAAACACACAAAGTCAAATGTGATAGCTCCTTCACACTAATTAGAGAAAAAGAGACAAGCAGACAACCTGAACTCTATGATTAAGTGTTTCATTAAGTTCTGTGAGATAAATTAGTTCAGGTAAACTAGGTCAGCCTAATTCTGCCAAAGGAATGTAATTCTGTGGATTCTTGTGACATAATCAAAGAGCTGTCAAGCATCACTATCATTAGTCACCACTAACCTAAACAACAACCATCGTTCACATGAACAGTTGTCCCATTGTCCGGGACAATTTTTTAAGACATGTGACACAGAGGCTATTTGTCACTTGCCTGAAACCACAAGTAAACAAACTCAACTCTGAGGAGACGGGTGAGAAAGAAAGCATGAGAGAAAACCAAAACCATTTAGGAGGAGCAAAACGGAATAGAGGAATTATGAATATTAATAATTGCAGAGTGCAACACAACATGGAAGGGGATGAAGAATCTATATACTGCACAGCGTGAATTACTTCTAGCTAACCAACAGAAAGATTTTCCATTATAACTAAGAGCAATCGGCTATTGCCTCGACTGACAGCTGTGCTGACATGGTGGTAACACAACACAGTGAGCACTAGTTGTACAACTAGTACCAGCTACCTGCTGCTGTAAAGGTTTCAGATTTCGAGTCAGCTACAAATTGTCAGGACTTCTTTGATACTGTATATTAGCAAATTGTCTACCACAATGTTAAACAGGGTTAGCTGGGGCTTACTTATTAGCCATTTGTCCACTATAGGACTAAAATGAATTGCCTGGGTTTACTCATTATCTGTCTTTGAAGTTCCTCAATGACATTTAAGCAATATGTTTTAGATTTTGTTGCAAACATATATAATTTTGAATATGGACTTGTTTCAAATGAACACTTCTTGAGTTTTGATACTGATTTCTTGTGGAGAGTGAAGAGCTGAGCTGAAGGTACTGATCTATGTATCCTCTTCTGTCAGCCTGGATTTCTGTGCCTGGTCTAGTCTAATCAAGTCTAGTCCGTTGTCTAGTCTAATCAAGTCTAGTCTGTTGTCTAGTCTAGTCTGTAGTCCTTTTAGTCAAACTGGTTGGTTTAATAGTATGGAATCTACATTCAGTTGTGGTTCTGGTCATCATCTCTGTTAACAAGTTAGAAACAAGAATGCATACATTGACAAAGTGCTTACCACTGGCTACTGTTCTGTCGTTTCTTCTTCCTCCTCCACACTGTCTTCATCTCCCCTACCTGTCTGTGGTGCTGCCTCTGCACCTGTTGGTGGCAACCCTTCCTCATTTGTACCATTTTGCATTTCCGCGTCCTCCCCCACTTGAGTTAAAGGTCTGTTCCTGGTGTTGTGATTATAAACCCGGTCCCTTCCAACCATTTCTCCTCAAAGCCTCAGCATCCTGTCACTCTTGTCGGTTACCACTGCCGTGTTCATTTTACACTATTCATGTTTATCATTTGACAGCTGTATTTTTCAGCAGTTGCTGGGTGCTTTGGCCAGTTACAGTGAAAAACCGTATCATACTCCAGGCTGATAGTGACTGAAGGTGTCTTACCTGACAGGCCTGTGCCAGGCTCATGCCCACTCTGAAGCGGGCAGACATGCCAGGAGGGAGGGAGGCCGGCAGCGCGCCGCCCAGGCCCGGATCGATCACCCGCACACATCTGACCACCGCCTCCACTATCAGCTCACTGCTGAACTGCTTGACACTCTGGATGTCCTCACTCACCTCTCTGTGGATGGGACATTAAATATAAGCGTCTGTCCTCAGTCAGTGGAAAAACTATACCAAACTCACTCACGTTATCGAACTTTTTCCCTTGACACACACACACTCACTCATGTCAGGTCATATGATGGGCTAGCTGCTGTCGAGTTGAGCTACGCTTAACTCCATGGCCGCTTTCAGACCACATAAGGAGGTTGAAAGTTACCCACCGAACTTTTTCAGCCAACTAACAGTTAATTGTAATATATGCATACAACGTTACAACTGCAAACTAATAAAAAGCTGTTGTGAATACTTACGTGCCGGCCTGTCTAAGAGCGTGAATCAAAATCTTATCAACCTCCTCCATCACTGTAGTTTCTCTGAAGATAGACTGACAGGCTTGTGACAGGGCGCCTGATGCTAACAGGCTTGCTAGCAATGAGTTAGCTAATTTTTACAGTAGGGTTTCCCATTGATTGAAAGCAGGCTAGCTAACTAGCTTCCCTGTTCTGTTAGCTAGGAACTACTAGTTAGCTGGCAACAATGCCACTCCTCATCGCCTAAGCAAATCCGCTGTAATTCCCCAGTGCTTCTGAAACGTCTCCGCTGCAAATAACCTTTCGTTGTAGTGAAAGCGCCTGTTGTACACACTATAAACTGAAACAACAACAAACGTTAGCTGCTACAATCGTAACAAATCTGACATTTCTGCATCTTGTTCCGCGTCACACGGGAGGAGTGCCGCGGTGTTTATGGGAGGTAGAGTTTCGCTCTACCTCGTTCGCTAACAAAATGAGCGACCAAGAACTCTGATTCCCAGCATGCACTGGGTAAGACAGTCTCATGACTGGGAAGACGTGTTGCATTGTGGATCTTTCGAGACTCCTTCATTATTACTCCTCTGTGTGTAAAAAATCAGCCGTACTAAACCTAACTTCACATTTGTCAAACCTTTGGACACCAAAGGAAATGTTAGTATGTCAGAGTTGACAGGTATTTGGTGTATTACAGAATTAATACCAATCACTGAGAGCAGGTGTTTCAGTATTGTAGTTTTACAGTATAGAGAACATTATTACGCGATGCCCCTGGGGCCAAAAACAGGTGTTTGGTGTATTAGAGAATTATTTCTATTAGAGAATTTGGTGTATTAGAGAATTACTATGAAACACTGAGAACTGGTCTTTAAGTACCTGTTTTACATTATAGAGAACATTATGACATGAAGTCTCTGGGGCCAAAGACAGGTACTTGGTGTACAAGAAAGTTAATATGAATCACTGAGAGCAGGTGTTTCAGTACAGTTTACCTGTTTTACATTATATTATATTTATCTGTTGTACTTTATATTATTAATAATGTCATGTGTTCATGTCATGTGTAACCAGACAAGATTCATCCTAGCAACGTTTCATACCAATAGACCCTTTTCACAAACATGGCTGACGAACTTCCGCTTCATCCTAGTAAGGTATGGATCGGTTCTCATCATTGCCAGCACTAACTTTCTGTCGCCTCTGACTCTGTCTGTGATCACTTATTTTGTGGTGTTTAAAACTTAGTATATAGCACAATACAGGTGTTGTCATTGACATAGGCTATCTTTCTGTTTCTGTTGTCAGACAACTGCGCGACTGTAAAAAAAAAGAAAAAAAAAAGTGATTTGATCGAGGGTCACAAACTGCTAACAGCCCAGAAATTACCGTTAGCCAGTTAGCATTTTGTGACTCTTGATCAAAGTTGTCAGATCGACTCTATCAGCTAATTTAAACCCAGAAACTAATCTTTGATGCCGATCTTAAGTTTGATGTTCAGGTTCATGTACAAGAGTTGTGCAGTCCGAAGAAAGTCATTCACACTTTTATTTCCTCACCCCCCAGATGGCTGCAACTCTATGCATTCTCCTGCCTCAATCAAAAGTTTGTCCAACACTCCCGCTTGTGCAGAATGCAGCAGATAGGATTTCAACGGGTCCTAAGAGTAGTAATCACATCACCACAATTCGGTATCACTTCGCTGATTACCTGTTAGTTTCAGAATTGACTTTAATACTTTGCTGATCACTTTTAAAGCACAGATGAGTTTGGTCCCCAGGTTAACCCCTTATGAGCCTGAGGGCAACCCTAGCGGTCTGGGCAGGGTTCTCCTCATTCCTAAAACTAGTCTAAAGGAGACTGGAGCTCTGTTCCAAACCGTTCCCTATTACAGAAATAGTGCACTATAGTTTGTCTGCCATTTTGTACTAGTGTCCGAATTCTCAACGGTTAATTTGGTTCACCATATAGTTCACTATAAAATACCCAAAATGCACTGCAAATTGTAGTGAACAGACGATGTACCCTACAATTTCTCCTGTGTACCACAATGCAATGCGATTGTGTCTCAATAGAGGACGCCATTTCCACTGCAACCCACACTGCCCTATCCCACTTAGAAAAGAAGGACACTTACGTCAGAATGCTGTTCATCGATTACAGTTCAGCATTCAACACGATCATCCCCTCTAAGCTAACGGACAAACTGCACATCCTCGGCCTAACCCCCTCCCTCTGCAACTGGATTACAGACTTTCTCACTGGCAGACCACTGGGACTCTCACTTCAAAGACACTGATTATGAATACTGGCTGTCCTCAGGGCTGTGTGCTGAGCCCCCTGCTCTAAACACTCTTTCCCATGACTGCGTCGCCTCTCACGGGAGCAATACCATCATTAAGTTTGCTGACGACACCACGGTCATAGGCTTGATAACCGGGAATGACGAGTCAGCCTACAGGAGGGAGGTCTCAAGCCTAGTGACGTGGTGTCATGACAACAACCTATCTCTTAATGTCAGCAAAACTAAGGAGATGATTGTGGACCTGAGGAGGAGGAGGAGCAGGGAGCATCAACAACACCAGCCACTACACATCGACGGTACCGAGGTTGAGAGGGTGAACGCCTTCAAATTCCTCGGTGTTCATATCAGCACCGATCTCACATGGACATTCAACACCACCCAGAAAGGCACAGCAACGGCTGTATTTCTTCAGGAGACTGAGGAAATTCAGCATGCCACCCCGCATCCTCTGCAACTTCTACAGATGCACCACTGAGAGCATCCTCACAAGCAGCATGACAGTGTGGCACGGCAACAGCACAGCCCAGGACCAAAAGTCCCTGCAGCGAGTCATCAAGAGAGCCCAAAAGATCACAGGGACAATACTCCCTTTCCTGGAGGACATTTACCAGAGAGTCCGCAGGCGGGCCCAGAACATTGTGAAAGACCCCACTCACCCCCATATGGACTCTTCACACTCATGCCGTCCGGCAGGCGGTATCGAAGTGTGAGATGCACCCCCCCCCACCCCCCACCCCCCCTTTCAGCCCACCCCCAATCTGCCCAGCCTTGACCTGTTAAAACGTGCACCTGGAACTTGATAATGTACATGCTACTATGTAATTTGCACATTTCTGTATTGCACATTTCAATTGCACTGACATAAAATTGTAATAATTGCAATAATTCTGTACTGTAATAGGTCAAGTCTACTGTTTACACTATTGTTTACATATACACTCCATTGTATTTTTTTAGTCACTTTAGTGACTGTATGTGTTGCACTCATGAATCGTGGACTGGATTCAGTGGCATATTTTAAAAGAAGATGTTTATTCTGAAAAATAATTATAAATACAAAAGTGAGTCGGCTGGCACGGCTGGTACATACAGTTGCCAACTGAAGGACCATCGCGAACTCACTATTAACGGCACCTGCCTGCGTTCTAAATTCTAAAACTAACTGCTTTCCCAAGTAAATTTAAGGAAATGATTGGTGGTGTCTGCTGAAGCAGAGATAAATATAAATCAGAGGATTTCAACATGCCACATATGCACTTTAGCTACTGCATTCACTTATTGTGGATTGTGTCATATATTTTGTTTCTTCTCTTGTTATATTGATATATTTGAGAGATTTATTTTTTATCTTTTTTTGTACATCTTGATATTTCTTTTGCTCTTTATACACGGCAAACAGAGAGGACTGTAAAGTAAGAATTTCATTGTGCAGTGCAGCTCGCTCTCTGTGCATATGACAATAAAGCCTTTGAATCTTGAATCTTGAATCTTATCGAAGAAGAAGAAGAAGGGTAGCTAGCTAGTCGCTAGCTGCTAGCTTGTGAGCTAGCTAACGTTAGTTCACGCGCTTATTGTTTGCCAAACCAAAACAGCTTGCTACCATTAGGAGACAGCACGTTATTTAACAAAACCACACATGATTAGAATTTCAACAATTTCTTTGTAATTTAATGTTCAAAACTTCGCAAAATCAATACTACTTGACTACATTTCAACCCGCTGTCATGAGTGCTTGGTTTGTTTATAAGATGCTGGGCATCTCCGTGTGCGTCACACGAATATGGATTTTTTTGAAGCAATGATGTTTAATGTAGTGTCCGACACTTTGTTCGGTCATTGCCCATATAGTTCACTATATGACAAACACTGCATAGGGAATAGTGAGTGAGTGAACAAGTGAACCATTCTGAACGCAGCTGGTCTTTGGCATTAGAGCATAAGTCGGTGATCAGGCAGCACAATCATTGTCGTCTTTTCAATCTTAAGACCTATTTCTACAGACGTGCTGTCATGTAATGATGTTTCTCTTTCCACTATTGCTCCACTGTTTGTTTGTTGGTACCCCCCACACTACCATTCCTTACCAACAGTGTCCGTATTTCACCATGCTGCTAATGCTGCTTGTTTTTGCTGTCCTCCACCGTCCTCTTTCTTGTGCAACCTTGTTTCTGTGTCTTTTGTTTGTCTTGATTGACAAGTGATATTCAAATAAAGCTATTAAAAGGTAGTATTCATAGGCATGTTGCTGTGTTAATCTGCCTGTGAGCCATCTTAGATCCTCGCAGACTCAAGGTAGCTATACGGAATCATAGGCCCTAATTATAAAATGTAGGCTATATTTGTGTACAGCAGGTTAGGGACCTACATGACACCATAATATCCTCAGCCTCCCTGCTATACATGTACATGTAAAATGCATCTCGTACATTGTGTAAATCAACAATGTTATGATAATAATAATGCATACTCATGTCATGAATATTTGTTTTTGGTGTAAGTACACTGAGGATTTCATGTCATATGCTAATGAGATGAAATAATATTGTATTACCTGAAATAATACAGTATAACTCCTGTTAGAGTTCACGTGTCATGGCTTTATCCACTGTAGGGTGTAGCCTAAAATCTGAGTGAAATGTGTTCTTATATTCTGTGCCTGCAAAAATAATTTGGTCCAAATTGGCGGCAAACTGTTTCGAGTTTAACAGCTGTTTGCTCCAACATGTGACGCTTTATGCAGATCGGCTTTGGTCTTTTGTCCATTCTCTTTGGTTGGCTTTGATTCAGTAGGAACCATGAAATGTTATGTGGGCTACATAATAGACAATGCAATAATGGATTTAATATACTGATGAAAATTTCTCTTTCTCTCTCTCTCTCCACACACACACACATGTGCGCCCACAGCAAAGCATGGAAGACTGCTGATAGAAATGTCCCCTGTATAGAAACCATACACCAAAATAGCCATGGGAATGCCCGCATCCTACACCATCTGTTGTTTCAACAGCTTAGCTCAGCTGCAACATTTAGACCGCTCCGGCCAGTTCAGGGTATACAGCTTATATATTTACCTTCCTGTGGTACTTTTCCACTTTGTTTCCAATGGGGGGCCTGTTGTCAGTCATACCACTGGGCCAGGTTCTTATGCAACCTTGGGTTAATCACCTCGCCATATTTATTTCCACTGTTACTGCGACTGAGAAGACAGTCTGAACATGGAAACAATTCAATAGGCCCAGTGTGCTTAAGTGGGCCATAAGGCAGCAGTGAATTCCCCACAGAGCAATCCATCAGCAGAAAGTTGTGAGAAAGTCATAGTTAACGTCTGTTTTCCTTTTTTTTTGAAAGAAAGAGGAGTGACTGTTTATGTGACATCACCAGAAACTTGAGACCATCATTTTGAGTAGCCCTGCCTCTTTACTGCCTTCTCCCACATGTGCTCCCCTCCCTAACCCTCTCCCTTTTGCTTGATTAGACACTCTGTCCTCTCTGCTTGGCTCCAAACACAGGCCAGCTTCAACACCACCCTGGGCCCGCAACACCTTTCATTACAGGACAATTTCCCTCTGCTTCAGAGAGTCTACTGCGCCTGGTCTTGGAGGTAGGTGACTCCATTCCTTTGGTTGAGCTGCGGTTACTGTCTTGCCACGTGGTTTTCCTACTGGAGGAGGTCTTGTTAGGAAGAGTCAAATACCAAGGGAGAAGACCAGAGCTTTGTTATAGGCACCATCTGAACTACTTGCCAATGTCTGCTCAAAAGATCCAACCTTGATCTTATTTTTTAGAACTGACCACAGTCATTAGTGTAGTGGTAGGTTACAGGTTTTGGAGACGTGTTTTTCCCAGATCTGTTCCAAATGTTTCACCAGTTTCTGAGGGTTAATTCTGATCTCTAGGAAAACCTTTTATTTTTCCAGTAAGGGGTTTCTGTCATTTATAGCAAGTTGCAATTTGGTAGTTTGAAGATGATCATTTTAATGCTCAGATGAGCTTGAGATCATGGTAGCTCCTCAACATCACAACTCAAATGCCACTATCGGCAGATTAAGTGTTTTCAACTACATGTTTATAGAGATGTGTTGCTGGCATGTGCAAAAATGGTGTAAAATATCTGATAATTGCTCTCTATGTAAGTTGTTCATGTGTATGCAATCTTTAACGTCCTCTTATCCTGATGTTTTCCTAAACTAGCGCAATGAAGAGTCAATGCACAACATATGGAAAAACCATAAAGATAAAATATGTAGAAAAGATAATGTTAGGCTTATGTTGAGGTAAACCTGAACCTTCATAGATCTTTAAAAAACCCAAATAATGAGGTAGCAGCATTACAACCTTAAAAACTACTCAGCCAAACAAAAAAAAAAGTGACAGTATTACATAAGCTGTAACTCTATACATCCCCCTGCTTGGGAAAAAAGCCAGGGGCTGTTACTCAGAAAAGGGCCTTATGATCCCTTTTTCCTTCGAGCGCATGCTGTATGTGTTCCTTCTTCCCTCTCCCAGCAAAACGATCGAGTCAACTCTCTTCCCCATAAATAAAACCTGTCTCAATTGAATATTTGGCATATATCTGGGTCCATAAATTTGCAGGGATTTTCTGCAGGAAGTTTGTTCAGCCAGTAATGGAATCTGAGTAGTCTAGTTGGACTTTTGAGCTGTTGTGGACTGGAGAGTCAAAACACACATAAACCTGTGATTCAAACAATGTGTTTTACACCAGGGCATCCTGCTCTGGCAGCGGATTTCCTAGCTGGACATACTGGGTTACAACCAGCAGTGCCTGGAAAAGCACTCTACTCCCAGCATAGTATAGGAACACTGTAAAAAAAAAAAAAAAAAGAAAAAGAATGAAAGGATGTATACTCAGTTTTTGCCCTGGTTTGTGACTTTTAGTTTAGTTTGGTTAATTTGACAATTAATGATAAAAAAAATAATTTCCATTCTGGTCCTTGGTGGATCTTTATGGTACAGCTCTACCTCATATATGATGCCCAGACATTTGATTCCCAAGGCTCCAGTGAAAGCTTAAGCTTGCATACAGAAAAGGCTCTATCATAAATAGAAGCTTTTGGTTAGAGTTATAAATGAGACCTGGGTCAAACAGTATTTGCTAATAACTCTTCAAGCTGATTGGTGTACAAGATGGGTGGGTTTGCCTGCATCAGTTCAATTCAGATAGTGTCAGGTAAGTTGCCAGTTACAGAAAACTGACTTTCAAATGCTCTCCTGTCATTGTTTATTATTTTTTTTAGCATTTATTATCTGGTATTTAAAGTAGAATATTGTCTTATGTGGAAAAATCCATCCACCTAATATGCCAAGTAGGTTTGAACAACCATTTATTAATAGTATTTGACCTCGGTCTGTTATAAAAGTTTAGTAAGAAGCTGTGTAATTTTTGGTATAAAGATTTCACCAAACCGCAGTAGGGAGTCATTCAGAGGGGAGAAATAAATAAACAGCTACTGTCTTTTGAAAAGGTAGAGAGAGAGAAAGAGAGAAACAGCAGATGGGTGGGGCAAACAAAAACAGAGACACCTACTCATGCAGAAGCCAATAGGGACTGTTGAGTGAAAGTCTGGATATGGAAAAAAATAGATGAGCATGTTGAACTGAAAGACTCCCAATTTCCCCAATCCGCCCTCCCTGCTCTGTGTGCTGAGAAAAGCCAATGACATGGTGGCAAATGGACCAATGATAAGCTTTAATCAGTCAGCGGCCACAACAGACACATGCCGAAGTTGGATGACAATACACAGAGATTTTAAAAGAGCTATGAAATGGTCTGAAATTGATTTCTGGCTTTAAAGGACATAATGCACTTACACTCATGTGTGCGGATTGTAATTTGCATTAGCAGTGTTGCACCCAATGGTTAACAAGTAAACATGTCGTCCCCCACAAATAATGCACTTGGGCCAATCATACCAACATGCATCATCCCTCCAGGTTTTGTCAAAATTGAATTACTGGTGAATCAGTTGCGGTCTTTCAAAGTTAGATCAGTGCATTTTTCAAACACAGCAACATAATGCAAAGATGCATCATCTGTCAAATTTTCATCAAAACCAGACTAGTGGAGTCTGAGAAATCACGTTTGACAGACAGACGAGCAAACTGATGGAAGGACAAAGCCTGATCCGTTGCCCCCGAACCCGCTGATTGCAGCTCATGATGTAGTTAATTTACAACATCATAACTCAAGCTTCCAAGCAAACAGACAAAAACCCTAAATGAATTGTTTAAAGTCCAGACTGAGACTGGGACAATATTGGGATAAACCCAAACTCACTGTGCAAGATGGGCATGTAAACATCTGTGTGTTTAACAAGGTATGCCATTTGATCACCTGAGCCACATGACGACATGTGAATATATCTTTTTTTTTTCCCATAAGGCAACACAAATATATGTACAATGGTCATGTATAAGCGCATGAGAACGTGAAAATGTAAATGTCCCTGTATGTCCATATGACAATGACGGGACAAAATGTCAATGTCTGAGGAAACAGCCCAGTCATGTTTGTGTTGGGGGGAGGTGTGTGTGTGTGTGTGTGTGTGTGCATGTGTGTGTGTGTGGGGTCGTCCTCAACCGTTATCAGGCCCACCGTCAGCACTGAGGCCGACAGGAACGAGATATCCAGCAACTGTTAGGGAGCCGCTGGGCCACTGGGCCTTGGCTCCGCTCCAGGCAGTGAGCTGTTTCAGCCACGTTGCCTTCTCCAGGGGTTCGGGGAAATATTTTGGCCCACCGATGCGAAAAAGAAAATTCCAATATATCACGCTGCTGGCAGCATTAACACTACCGGGAGGGTCAAGCAGTTCGTGCTTTGAAGTATTGCGGTCATTTTTATTTCATAAAGTACTTCAAAAACAGAGCTTTGGCCATCAACGCATGTTTTAAACACACACTTTTGAAACTTTGTAAGATGATTACCACAATTCAGTGGATAGAGAATGTCAAACTGAGCTGACGCCTTCTATGGATTAATGCTGAGATGCTTGTTGTTTTACGGTTGTTTCCATTGGTACATTTGGACTAAAAGTAAGCAGGAGTAAAGGCGTCCTTGGTTGAGGTGTGTACTTTGCACTGGTGACACGGGGCTGAATACAGCTGCTGAACTTTGCATAATTCACTTTCTCTCTTCATCTTTCTTATCTCTGCACTGTATGCTATCTAATAAAGCAGAAAAAACCTATAAAATAATCCCAAAATGTAACTGTTGAGCCAGATTGACATGGAGAGAAGCTTGGGATTCTGGCGGTGTTTGTAAAGTCTGCTGGATGAAACCGCTCAGATGTATAAAAAAAAAGTTATGTAAGTCACAGATAGTCCTGTTTGCTCAGCCAACGCTTGCTTGTCTCTGTTTCTCCCTGTTTACGACAAGGCAGAATTTTCCTATCACTGGGCATAGCGTTGGCATTTTCACTGTTAACCAATAGCAGTGAGGTCAATACCCTCAATATCTCACATCTTATAGATGGATGACGATATAGAGAGTGCTGATCAGGTGAAATGGACAGAAACAGTTACTTGCCCGACCATTTTGCAGTTCTGTTTATCTGAAGTTATTTTTATTATATATTTTTCTAATGCATGGATGACAGCAGTGACTTAGGAGCAAATGAGCAAGCTACGTTTACATATTGCTTGTATTTAAAGACGCCCAAGGATAGAGGGAAACTTTGTCTTTTAGAATGTTAAACTCAATGGCATGTGTAAAGAGATCTGTCTGTGTGCACGTGTATGTCTGTGTGTATGTGGTTGTGTGTGTGTGGGTGGGTGGGTGTGTGTTTCTGTTTCTGTCCCTGGGATGCAGACATATGGCCAGCATAGCCATATAAACTGACCTGACAACTCTAAATGCAGACTTTGGAAATAGCTTCATCATGAGTTTTGAAAAAAAACAAAAACAAAGATTTATTAAGCTCCTTTATCCTTTTTGTTTCTTCTTTTTCAGATTTCACCTCTCCACACCCTTTGATCCTTTTACTATTTCCCTCAGTGTGAAGAAATAAGTATCAGCCACCCTACCTGTTATAAGTATGGAGCTGCAGAAGGCGTCAAATGGTAACCACCACCATGACTTTGCCCCTTTGGAAGGAGGGTATGTTTCCTATTTGTTTCCTTGCTGGTTGTATGAATTTATGCAAAATCACAAATAACATTTCTAATAGTTTCTCTTGTCAAACACTGAAACTGACTCAATATATGAAGATAACTCTTAAGAGATGCCAATGTTATTTTAGGTTTGATTTACTCAGCGTGGAATTGTTTTCAGAAACTGTAGAACTACAGTGTGTCCTTTTTATTTGTAATGGATATTGCAGAGTCCCGCCAGAGGCAGAAAAGTTCCTACCACACAAGAGTGACGGGACAAAGAACCCACAGTTCACAGATGTGAGTATGTGAAGTTGAGCTTGACGTTTATACATAAAACCTGACTGGATGCGATGGACTTATATATTTCTTTCTGTCTTTCTTCCTGTCTTTCTGACTAAAACTGCCTTCCCATGAATGAAAATGCGTGGCGCTATAGCAATGGTCCAAAGTTTAAAATGTCAGAAATTGATTAAATATCAGCCATATGTGCTATTGCAGGTGTGCAATTGTCTGAGAATGTAAGCCCAGGTGTGAGAGGAATCTTTTGTACACTGCTAGTGGAAAGTGTGAAATTCATCACTAGTTTACAGTATATCCAACAGTAAGTGAATAGCTAAAGTTTGACCTCAACTGATTTACAATATAACTGTAATGTCGCGTTACGCAGTCTACCACTAAATCACTTTTATTGTGTCTTTAAAGTCGATGTTACAATTTTGTATTGTTGCCAGTTTGAGGGTAAAACCTCCTTCGGGATGTCCGTCTTTAACCTGAGCAACGCCATCATGGGGAGCGGCATCCTGGGTCTGTCCTACGCCATGTCAAACACCGGCATCATCCTCTTTCTGTGAGTATCACTCAGCTAGTACACACACACGTGTACAGGCCGCCAAGCAAACATATGATACAGACAGACAGGAAGACTCACACACACACACACACACACACTCACACACGTGCTCTGTACCGCAGTGGTTCCCTGAAAGGACAGTAGACAAATGAGTACATTCACTGCCATCAAGGTAAATATTACACAAGACTTGGCCAGAAAAACTTGGCAGGGAATATTTGTTTGGTTTTTTGGTCAAAATATTGGAGGTCATTTTAGTCTGTTTATATCCCCTTATGGTACACATTAACTTTGTCGACATGGCAGACCACTAAGTTGCTTTAAAAAAGATATCATTTTGAAATGTATGTGAACTTTCCACATAAGTTTAAAACAAAATAAAGAAGCTGTCTGGTGGTGTCATGTGTTGCCACACTGGTGTGAACCCTAGCACCTGGGTTTCATCCCATATTGGATTTGGAGAAGTAAATATACTGTGGTGCCAAATGCTGGACGTTGAAACATGGCCTCATCTATTTAAGGTACTGTTGGTGTGCTAGCACAGCCGTAAGTTATGATTACTTAGTTGGGAGAAAAAACATGTCAAATGTAATATGGTAGTGGCAGTCTTGTGTCTTTATGTAACTTCATAAACATGGTTGGGAGGTGACATTTATGAATGCCTACACCTATCAAACACACAATATTAATACATTCTGTTCAAGGAAAGTGCTTTTGAGGCTCCAGCAGTGTACTTGGCTGTATTATGGTGTGATCCTCTACTGCTCCACAAGCTGGTAGACATTTCAGCAGGCAAGAGCTTGATGATACAAGCTTGAATCCAAGTCCTCCAGTTGAAGGACAGTCTCTCGAATAACTTATATTGACTTAAAAGAAGTGTCAGAATTAAAGACATGAATAGAGAGCATAAAGTAGTATTTAAATTCCAGTTGAAAAATTGTCAGTAACTGTCAAACATCATAATTGACACCAAAGGACAACATCATGAGGGAGAAAGGGCAACGTTATGCAGAAAAGCAAATGAAAGTGATTTTGATATTTGAGGAGGAAAAAAATGTAATCTCATTTTCAAGTATGGTTTTCAAGAGAAGGTGACCAGAATCAGAAAGTGTTTTACGGTGATATACTATATATAGTTGCAAAAGAACATATTCATATAAATGCAGTTATTGCATTGATGTGTCAAAGATGACGGTGTCTGTGTTTTATAGGATCCTGCTGACATGCATCGCCTGCCTGTCCTGTTATTCTGTCCACCTACTGCTGCGCAGCGCAGGAGTTGTGGGTAAGGCTTCTGTAACAAGCCAGTAATCCTTAAGAAATCCAGGCATATACAGTAAAGTAGGTTGGCATATTGATGTGAACAGACACATATACCCCACAACTTGGATATCGTATGAGTCCAAAACTCATATTTAATGCTCATTCAGCTGTTCCTCTTGCGTCAGAGTCTGAATGTCCGATGCCAATTTGCTAACATTGTTCTTTCTTACTGGTCTGTCCAGGTATTCGTGCCTACGAGCAGCTGGGGCTGCGTGCTTTTGGACATCCAGGGAAGATACTAGCGGCCGTCATTATAACTCTGCATAACATTGGTGGTAAGACCCCCTTATTTGAATATGATATATTGCTTGATGTAGCTTGGTGTAAACACACTCCAGGGTTGAAATACAGTGCCTCTGCTGTAGCACTTGAAATGCATTCTTTTCAAGTGGCGTATTGGATAAAACAGTACATATTCCACTCTCATGTTCACACCATACACTATAAACCTGGTGTTGTGTATGGGTTGCAGACTGTTAGAAGTCATTGCATTGTAATACATTGGGGAAAAATGAAATATGGGACCATGTACAAGAATGGCTGTAATTAAAATTCAAGATCAAAGTAAAGCTGACAGTCTGCATGTTAATGTTGCAGTCACTGCATGAATCCACATCCAATGTCATGAGTACAAAAATCAGTGTTTTGCTGAAGTTGCTCACTGTATTTTTCCTTCCTGAGGCCATATATCTCTTCTTCCTCCCCAGCCATGTCCAGTTACCTCTTCATTGTGAAATATGAGTTACCGCTGGTCATCCAAGCCTTTCTTGGCCAGACTACAAGCTCTGAGTGAGTACTGGTAACAGCTTTGAGATCAATCTACAACAAAATGTATCCAATTGAATGATACAATTTTTTTCCCAAATGGAGTGAATATTATTTTACGATGACGTTTTTTTCTACTACCTTTTAATCCTCGATAAGAAACTCTCTGAACATGTTATGCCTTCATGAAGCAAATTTGAAACTGCCCCAATATGGATGTCATTTAGTCTGCTTATTAACATACATAGGTTATTACAAGCTATTATTTATATTAATAACCAGACTTATACTGCATTAGGATTTCATTAAAACTGTCCTTACAATACGTTAGAGATGTATTAAGTAAAGTGTTACCCAAACTTAATATAGCCTCACCAACACCAACATCAACATCATTGCTGTGAATATTAGTGTTGTTTACTTAGCTGAAGTTTTATGGCTGTTGTGTTTCACCTGGTTCAACACTCTCAGACCACAGAACCATCTGAATATCACATGAAACAAAGAGGAATTCTATTCAGAATCAGTATTCAATTTTGACAACCTGCCCCTTAGATCAAAATGGCTAATCTAATTTTACAAACCAAACTAGCCATGATTTTGATCTAACCACTACTTCGGATTCGGTGAACTTTATGTTCCAGGAATTTTGGCAACAAACCAAAAGCCAAAAACTTTGAATGCCGACCTCTTCATAATTATTCAGGTACACATTTTTATCTTTCCACAGTCCATCTTTGGGTTCCAAGTTCAGACCCACTCTGCTTTAAACCAATCTTTTAAAAATGTTTGTGTGTGCGTTTGTGTATGTGTGTGTTTAATGTCTGGTGATTTGCATCTAGGGAATGGTTCATGAATGGAAACTACCTCATCATCATTGTCAGTGTCTGCATCATCCTCCCCCTGGCCCTGATGAAACACCTTGGTATGTCACTGACCTCACTTCCTTTCAACCTCACCTTACTACTGTTGATCTTATTCTCTGCTTTCAAAATCACCAACTCCTGAAACTAAAGCTTTGGACAGTTATTTTACAATGTCTTGGCTAATGCAGGAGACAGTTAATCATTTTCTAAAGGGCCTTAAGAAAGTATTCAACTCCTGTGACTTTTTCCACATCTTGGTTTTTCTCACACAATAACCCATAATTTCAAAGTGTTTTTTTTTTATTTATTTACAAATATAAACAGGTTATCTTGGTTACACCAGTGGCTTCTCCCTCACCTGCATGGTCTTCTTCCTCTCTGCGGTGAGTCTGACCCACAGTAAAGGAAGAAAAGGAAAGAAAAGAATACTTCTTTTGTCATCAATGCCCATGTATTTTTGAAGTGAAGTTGCAAAGGTTCAAAGTTCATGAAACTTATTCAACATAACTGCCTAATAAAGTGATCGTATCGTGAGATAAGCATATTGTCCCATCCCTATAATGTAATGCAATATTATTTTTCATATGTATGTAGTTTTAGATAAAAACTGAAACATATATGCTTCCGTTTATTATAATGCAGTATTTGAATTTCCCATTACAATATCAGAATGTTGCTGAAAGGAACAGCTCACTCCAAAATGAAAATTCTGCCATTATCAACTCACCCCCGAATTTTCATTTTGGGGCGAACTGTCCCTTTAAAATGCTTAAAATAGGACTTCAGCAGTTAGCCAGAGATAAGTTACAATCGTCAGTTGCTCTATATTGTTCTGGTACCTCTGGCATCTTTATTACCACTTCCTCAACCCCTGTCACACTCCCTCAACCTCTATCCTTCTGTCATTCGCATAAAGGTCATCTACAAGAGATTCAACATCGCTTGCCCCCTGGAGGCGTTCGGCAACTACTCTGTGAACTCCACCATCCCAGAGGGCACATGCCAGGCCAAATTCTTCACCATCAACCAAGAGGTCAGAGATGAGCTCTCAGGGCTCCAAGGCACAGCCACAGAAAAAGAAAAAAGATTTCAATTTGAATTGTTTCTTTATCATCATCCCTGGTCATAGGATTGAAGTGTGCTCTGACCCCATATGGTCAGAAGCTATTTGCGGTCGGGTCATGTTACACGGGGCACCCGGTTGGCCATGTGAAGTGAAGAGTTCATGTGTAGCGTGACTTGACCCCACGTGCACAGCAGCCGAGTTTAGTTTCCCTGTCGCTTGATTTTCAGACGGCGTACACCATCCCCATCTTGGCATTTGCTTTCGTGTGTCACCCGGAAGTGCTTCCCATCTACACCGAGCTGCGCAAGTAAGACGCCGAGAAATGTTCTCGCTCTATTCAATTCATGCAACGCCACAGCACATAACAGCATCAGTGAACATTTCAGGTGAAAAATACACGCAAGTTCATTCAGAAAATGTCAATTTGTAGTGTGGATATTCCATAACACCCATATGTACACAAGTCTCCAATTTACAGTCTTCAGATTACACGATTTGAGATTTGAGAACATCATTTAACTGAAAACCTAAAAGACTCAGATGGCTCCTCGTCTGAATTGTTCATTTAGCAAAAATCGCAAGCTCAGAAATGTATTTAGTAGATGAAAATACCACATGAAATAGGACTTTAGCTTTGAAGTTACTAAATCACAATTCTAGCCGTGTACCACACAGTCCAGTCTTATTAAGTTGAATTCCAGTTAGCAGCATGTGTCATGGACAGATCTAGTATCAAAAATGTCAAAGACATCAGACACCATTGGCCTACAACAGTATATTTGCTAATATTTTTTCATTAGGTTAAAACACAAATGTTTATCCCTCATCGGTGACAAAAAGAGATAAGATGGAATAGTCTTTTAGTTTAATTCTATTCCATTTCTTTCTAAATATGACTTCTTTTTTTTTAATAAACAACTATAGCAATAGCTATATCCCTCTCTCAACATATTATGTACTGTATTCCTGAAAAGTTCTGCCGTCTTTTTCCCCTAAAGCCCAACCAAGAGGAGAATGCAGAATATTGGTAACGTCTCCATCCTCGGCATGTTCGTCATGTACCTCCTCACAGCCATCTTTGGCTATCTGACCTTCTACGGTAATGCCAACATCTCAATGAGCATCAGTCTATTGAAAGTTTAGGTCAGTTTAATGACAGTGAATGCTCACGGGGTTCTGTACCTGTGTGTGTGTGTGTGTGTGTGTGCAGAGAACACTGAGGCGGAGCTCCTCCACACCTACAGTAAGGTGGACCCCCTGGACACTCTGATCCTGTGTGTCCGGCTGGCCGTGCTGGTGGCCGTCACCCTGACTGTACCGGTGGTCTTGTTCCCTGTAAGAAAACCTCTGGCCTTCTTCCAAACATCTATCTCACACACTTTCCATCAGTGGAAAGCCGCTGAACTCTGTAGATACCTACGTTTCTTAGTACTAAACTTAAAAATACTGGCAGTCTTAGAAGTTTGGGGTCATAAGACAAGAGAATGTACAAAATATTAGGAACATCTTCCTGAGCCCCTTTTGCACAATCCACATCTCTGTTGTCTCAAACGTTGAAAATTCTTTAACTCATCTGCCTGTCTTTATGTACATCTCTTCCTTTGTGATTGATTTAATAAGGGGAATCAATAAGGGATAATGGCTTTTACATGGATTCACCACATCGGTGTACTTCATTAAAAAGAGCAAGTGTCATTATTTTGTACTTTCAGTGTATAGTGTATTTTCCCCCTGTATGTGTGAGAAAGGAAGGGGATAAAGTTGTCTTGCTTTGACTTCTGACACATGGTTCTTGACTCTGGACTGTAGGGCTCTTTGATACCTTACCCTATTTTAGCCTTGAATTGATCTGATATGCCATTATGTCATTGTATCCCTAATGTCATTTTTCTGTCAGATTCGACGTGCGCTTCTCCAGCTCCTGTTCCCAGAGAAGCCCTTCCACTGGGTCCGTCACATCGTCATCGCCCTGTGTCTGCTCTTCGCCGTCAATCTGCTGGTCATCCTCGTTCCCAACATTCGCGACATCTTTGGCATTATTGGTGGGAAACCCGCACTATACATACAGTTGTACAGTCGAAGAAAATGCTACAGTGCAGCTTAAATAAGTTTAGACAAATGTACATCAGCAGTATGAAGTCCAGGAGTTGAAAGTCAACTTGAATGAAAGATATAGTAACATAACACAATAGTCCACAAAACAGTACAAGGTAGCCAGACATCCTGTACTAGTCAACTTGATTCTAGTATCTTGCTTTGCATTTGCTTTCAAACTGGTAATTTCTGGGTAAAGTGGGGGTTCAGCAAAGACATGTTTTTGTTTATGTATTAACCTTATTCACACGGTGGCCATTTTGAACAGTCAGGGTGGGAAACTTGGAAGATTGGCATATATAGCATTACTTCAACACATAATTGAGGACTTCAGATGGTCTAACAGCTATCAAATTGACTAGTAATCTTGGAAACAACAACCACAACAATTGCTTGAATTTAATAGGGAAATTAGCTAGCAAGCTACTAGCTAGCTCCCTAGGCTAGACTCTGTAGGTATAATGGGCCATATTTATTAAAATGTGAACCTATATCCCTCTGGATTTTTGAGTTCCATTTATTTCTAATGTTTTTCAGTGGGGAATCTGTGAAATGATAAATGTTTGTATGATGTGTATTTTGGTACACAACAGGACAGCTGGGTTGTATTTGCTCGTCAAGGTAGAGTTTCACACCCCAAGTGTTCAAAATGGCCGCCGTGTGAATAAGATCAATTAAATAAGCTCATGATATAAAGTAGCTTTATCCATTATAGCCACAAGGATGCTATTTATTAGGTAAATGTTTCACAATAAAATAATGTATTGAGACTCCTCTGTGTTTCCAGGGGCGACCACTGCTCCCAGTCTGATCTTCATCCTCCCCGGTCTGTTCTACATCCGCATCGTCCCCACGGACCAAGAGCCAATGAACTCAAGACCTAAGATCCAGGTAGGTTACTGTCTCCAGATATATTTTGGAATGGTGAATAAATGTTAAACCTTGGATCACAGTGGTCCTAGTGATTCCATTTGACATGTCTTCTTCTCTGGGTTTTCAGGCTGCTTGTTTCACAGCTTTGGGCTTCATATTCATGACCATGAGCCTGACGTTCATTGGGCTGGACTGGACGAGCGGGGAGAAACGAAGCGTCGGCGGCCATTAAAGCACATCCCGAAGCCGAACAGCAAGAGCAGCCCACCGCCGTGCCCCTCCTCCACTCCTCTGTATGGGGAACAAGATTCAACTACTGCTGGAAGGCTAGACTACATTGTCAAGGGGCTTTGGTAAGACCGTTTTCACACCCGTTCAAATCAAAAGGACACTCTGCTCTTCCATGGAGAGTCTAAGAGGAACCCAGTGGTGTTCCATCCACCCAGGAAGATGTGCGCCACGGAAATTGATCACAGGTTGCGTTCCTCGATTACGCCTGAGGAGTCGAGGAACATGCTGACCATGGAAGCCCCTGAACCACTAAATGCGATTTGCCTAAAAAGAATGGAAGCTGAATCTAGGTTATGTGGTTTAATAAGAGCAATATTAACAAGCAAAGCGGGCAATTGTCCCAACGCAAAGAAATTTGATTGTTCAATTATTGGTATGTTTTGTTGGGGGGAAATTGTTTTAGTATGCGCTTTATGAAAATGCTTCAATAATACATTTCTCATCGTGACATTTCACATTCTGTTAATTGTTATTCCTGCTCCCCAGAGAGTCATATTAGGTAGCAGAACAAGATGTGTTTAGATAATTCACTTAAATTGATGACAATTTAGCAGTCTTTTCTCATTGGCACTTGAGAACAATTACACAACATCAATGAGAAGGAAATCATTGAGATATTTTCTGAGCATTTTATTTATATTCTATCATATTGCTTGATGCAAGATAATAATGTTTTATAGCCAGTAATAGTGCAGTGAGTCTGTTTTGTATGGCAGCACGATGATGATTGCTATACTTTCTTTGACACACTATTGGATTGATGGTTCAGTCTCTTTTTGCTACATTAGTAGCATCTTCTAATTCTGCAGGACAGTATTTGGCAAACTGGAAAAAAAAACATAGGCTACCAACAGCCAATACCTAACATTACATTTAAACAACTGTGAACCAAATAATTTGGTATAATTTAATTCATTCATGTGTTCTTTCTTCACACCACGTGGATATTATTTAATAAAGATTCTGAAAAATATCTTCATTGTTTATTCCAAATACATGATACCTGTCAACAGAGAAATATTTAATTTTTTTATGTAATGTAAGTCTTATTATCAACTGGTGATGCAGATGGAGGTAACACATGGAATAGCAGACAGTATAGGCAATATTAAGTAGAACACATTTGGCCATTTGACTTGAATATGCACTAAATTGATTGTTAGGAGATAACGGCCCATTTAGACAGGCTCAAAGCTAGAATGACTTGACTAGAATCAAGGGAGGAGCATTATGAAGGGGTGAGACCCAGTCCATTTGTCGGTTGCTAACATCTTAGGCATGTGTGCCAAAGCATTACTGTTATACCGTTATCATTGCCAGGGTATTCCATTTTCAATAAAGAAATGGTTGTCAGTATTACCAAGGTATTGCTTTAATGTCTCTTCTTTTCCTTTCCTTACAAATTACAACTTATAATACTGATGTGGAGTAGTTTTTCACCAGTTGGGTGGAAGACCTGAAAGTACAGCAGCTTTAATAACTGGCTACTTCTATCATCCAAATGGAGTGGATAGGGACCAGAAATTCATTTATTCCATGCTGCCTGTCTGTCTTTCTATTTATCTTATTTTTCTCTCTATTCGTTTCTGCTCAAAACGCCTTTTGCCAGTATGTCATTGTTAATAATGTATTCTTAAGTGACCTGTCTGTAAAATCAAGGTAAAATAAACCATTTTAAAAAATGCAAAAAAGGCAAATTTTATTGGGTGCTACGTGAACATTAGTGTGGAAACTCTGTCTGAGGTCCACAGCATCCCCCCAAGAAATCACTATACACCTGCAGAGGCTACATGAGGGGGACAGACAGAGCAGAGAGGTCCTGACTGTCAGCACTTCCTCACACTGTTGTTCACCTCCTGCTTCCTCTGTCTTTCACCGTGAGACTCATGGATGCTGGCTCAACTTCTGTTAAATGATCATACAAACCATAAACATGCTTCTCCGTGACTCCATGTCACAGAGAAGGTGTAGGAAAGGAGGAAGGTGATGTAGGAAAGATACCAATCTCTGTCTACATCAAGAGAGTGTTTTTGAATGGCCAAACTAGGTAGCAAGGCAAAATACAAACTGCTAGTCAAAGAAATCTCTTTGGTTGGAGAGTCGATCACCCACGTTGTTCTTGCTATGAAGGACATGTGACACCAACATTGAAAGACCATCTCTTCAGCTGGAATTGTGTTTAGAGTGAACTTAGGAGGTCAATGTAGTTTAGTTCAATTCACTGAACTGAAAAGAGAACTTGGAAATGGAAACTTCCACCTGTGTTCAGAGTAACTATGAAATATTACAGTAAGCTTTTATTTTCTCACATTCCATAGCTTATTGCAAAACTAACATACTTATCTACGTCTATATTCAGCAATATGTTCAGACATGTTTTAGAGCTACATTATATAAATAAGTTATTTTTGACTAAAATGTCAGATGGAACCTTATTATTCCAAGGTCATGATGTGACTCCAGGATGAGGTAAAGCAGTTCCACTTCCATTTCTGAGTTTGACAACAGCATTTAAACTGCAAAACCACACAAACAATTGATACCATAAAAACATAAAAACAACTATAGATCCAACAGAAGCTTTTATATTTTCTCTGCAACATTGCTTCTGTCCAGCTGTCTTAAATTCTCTGCATACAATGTTGACTGTAGTGCCACTTACAATTCTCTACAGAATTAAAACCATACAGGCGGTGCATTATTTTAGATATCATTGATATCTTTTATTGAGGTAAAGGGGGAGTGGGTTGGAAATGGGTGAGGGTGTGTGTGTGTGTGTGTGGGAGAGAGTGAGGAGAGAGGAGATAGAGTGAGCACAGGTGTTAGCGTGCTCAGGTTCTTGGGTTGAAGCAACTCAAGCGGACTCCATCTTCTCCTTTTTCTTCTCCTTTTTTTTCTCCTTCCTCTTATTTGAGGTAAAGAGCTTAGCAAATCTTCTGAACATGGAAGGCTTCTTGGTCTTTTTGGGGAGTTCTTCCTCTCCAGAGCCTCCCACCTCTGCCTCTCTGTTGTTGGATTTGCGGGCCTCCTTTTCCACCTCTTCCACCTTCAGCTGGGTGGCGTGCTCCTCCATCTTTTGGCGTAGAGCCTCCTTCTCCTTCTCTGCCTTGCGCTCGATGGAAAGGTTCTTTGTGGTGAAGGCCTCCTCTGCACAAAGCTTTTTGAGCCCTTCAGTTTTCAGCTCCAAGGCTTTGAGCTTGATGGTCTGCTCATCGTAGCTCAAGTTCCTCTCTTTCTCGAGCATTTCGGTAAGCTCCTCCACTTTTCGCTGGAGGGCTTTCTTCTCCTGATGGAGTGCCTCCTTATCCTCGTTCTGTTCCTTGAGCTTGGCCGCAAGGTTCACAGTACTCGAGGCGATCTTTTTCTGGAGCGCTGTCAGCTCCTCCACTTCTTTGCGATGTGCCTCCTCCATCTCTCTGACCTTGTTCTTCATGGCCAGTCCTTCAGGGGCACTGTGGAGCTTCTCCGTGAAGTCCTTCACTTCCTTGCGGAAGTCGTCGTTCTGTTTGCGCAGGACCGTGTTCTCTGCCTTACGCTTTATGGCCAGGTCCTTCAATTTCTGCAGCATCTCCTTTTGCCCCTCCGCTTCTCGGTGGAGGTCTGCAGCATTCTCCCTCTGTCTCTCCATGCCTATGGTGAGCTTTCTGATGACAATTGTCTGCTCCTCCATTTGCTTGTCATGTGCCGCTTTCAGCTCACAGACCATGTTTTTCATGGCCAGCTCATGGGCACTCTGGAGCATTTCTTTGCACTCCATTTCTTCGTTCTCACGAAGCAGGACCTCCTCCTCACCTTTCTTGCTGGGGGACTTATTGTCCGTCTCACAGGCCTTGAGTTTCATGGCCTGCTCCTTCAGCTGTTTGCGGAGTTCCTCATTCTGTTTGCGCAGGACCCGCTTCTCCTCCTGCTCTGCCTTCAGCTGAGCGGCAAACTCCTCCCTGTCTGTCCTAACCGTATTGCCATGCTCGCGTCTGCAGAGGGCCCTCTCTCTCTTGAGTCCCTGCATTTCTCGGTTCAGGGCCTTATTCGCCATTTCACAGTCCTGGAGGTCGGCGTGCAGGTTCTCCAGGTCTAGGCGGAGGACCATGTTCTCATCCTCACAATCCCTCAGTCTACTGACCAGATTGTTGGGACTCATGGACCTCTCCTGGAGCCTTCGTTTGCGCTCCATGTCTTCAGGAGAGTCTCTCTCTCTTTGAGGAGGCTTCCTACAATAGTCTTCTCTTCTCCTCTGTATCTTTCTTTTGTTCTCTGCTATGAATCGTGTGCTGCTGTCTTCTCTCTCTCTCTCTCTCAAGGTGAACGGTCGTTGTTTTTACGCAAAAAGGGCCTCTCTCACTCATGCATGGTCTTATATGCTATCAGCAGGCATTGTGATGTCATTGAAAGCAGAACCAATCAGATGAGAGAAGTTGGGAAGGGACATTACGTCATAGACTGTGGGATAACCATAGCGATATAACACTAGAGGGGACATTACGTCATAGACTGTGGGATAACCGTCCGTCATCTTACCTGGGTACAGTTTACCAGCAACTACAACAGCTGTCTATGAGAAGCAACCACTGTTGTCCTGATCTGGACCAAACTGCTGCACTAAAAGGACCAAAGAGACCAGAGAAGCTGCATCAACTTCCACACGTCAGTAGAGTAGAAGATAGAGGCGGTTTTATATGCTAAATTTAACTGACACAACTTAAAACACAACATGTCTGGCTAGTAGTAGCCAACAGACTGGAGTTGTATTTGAAACAGTTTGTAACGGTATGTGTTAGCTAGTTAGCTGTTAGATGTAATCTTTACATTTCAGCTGTATGTTAGTTGGCTAGCTCTCTGCTGCCATACAAACACGTTGTTTCTGAGAACAATCAGCACACATCATTCAGCATTCAGTCCAACCAGTGTTTATATTCTACTGTGGCAGGTCGCGACTTGCTAAAAATACGTTCTATAGTGTTTTCTATAGTATTTGTATAGTACTCAGTAGCGGCACCGCTGCTGAAAATGCGCCGATTTTTTTTAAAAATTAATTGCAGGCTATTTCTGCCAAGACGCACCTTAATGATGGAAGTGACACATAGTGGCGCGTGGTGGCAGACAGAGAGGACATTCATTTGCATATCTGTATAGGCTACTGTGGATTTTACGTTGATTCAAGTGTAGAGATGTTTGTTTTTACTGTAGTAGCCTACTTGTTTACATGATGGCATCTATATAAATTATTTCTTTATGGATTGCAATCTTAATTGCAGGCTAAGATGTCAATAAAGTTAAAAAAAATGTGAGGGCCTATGTCCATTATTACCTGCTTAAACTGGCTTAGAGCTGTCACACTAACCACTTAATGGCATTACATTTGCCTTTTATTGTATATTTTATCTGGGTGTATTGTTAGGTGTGTTTCAGTTATGGTGATATTTAATTGCTGCCAACATCTGTCTGTTGCTACAACAACAGATCATTTGGGGGTTTTACATTAAAAATAAGCAGATTTTCATATATACTCTTAATACGACAGTACCAAAGAGTACCAAAGAAATCTGAGAATTATAAAGTCTTCTTGAAAATAGGATTCATACTTTCTGTAAAGTAATGCACCATTGAAATACTTCCAGAAGATAATCTTTATGATTTAAAACATAATTACTTAACATAGTTTAGCTATTTTTATCTACAGACTACAAAAAATGCTCATGTTTGGTACCATTTTAGACAGTCACAGTTGTCTTGCATACAGTGAGCTAAATAAAAAGTAGTAGTGATGTCTCAATTCAAAAATATTAGCATTATAATGGCAGCATAAGCCACTTTCACCATTGATTCCAATGACAGTCAGCTGAGAAGTGTACCCAGGTAAGATGGCTGCCATATGGTCCCATTCCAGAATAGGAATTCTCTATGACATGTCCCCTCCAGTGTTATATCTCTATGGTGAATACAATCAGAAAACCATGAAAAAACCACCTTATTCTCCGTCTCGCAGGCCTTGAGTTTCGTGGCCTGCTCCTTCAGCTGTTGGCGGAGTTCCTCATTCTGTTTAGAATGAGGAGTCAGCCAACAAGAGAAGAGTAATCTGGCTTTATTGTGTGTTTTCTTTTCCAATTAATTATTTTTTACTCTGAATACAACAGGTTTTACCTCTACTTGAGTCAAATTTCAGCAAAGTAACAGCTTCTACTTGAGTGGGATCTTGTAGTACTTCTTCCCTACATCCATGCTTTTTCCACCTTGGGTGTATTTACTTCTTCAGTCCACCAGTTGGAGGCAGAGTGTTGCCTTTACCAACACAAAATGGATCTCATTTTCAATTTCATTAAACTCACACAAATAACAAAGTCTCTCTTCCTCAACAGTACCCACCCAACGACCTGTTTCAATATGGAGAGGGAGTATACCTGACCTAATCTGGGCACACAGAGATCGTTCTTTTTTGACAGGTTTTACAGCACATAGTTCTCTGTACCAAATTCATGTTTAATTTTGCAAAATGTCATACTGATGTCAAGTTGTATGGTGTTGGTATACAAATCCTCACAGCCTAATCTCACACACAAACTATGTAGCTCCCTTGCCCATACCCCATTTGTTTGGATGTCCCAAAAAAAAACATTCTTTTAGTTAGTCTGTTATCCCTCATCTCCAGTAACCTATAGACCTTTTTCACAGCAGCCATTTTGACGTGCCATAGCAGGGTAAACACAGGTGTAACTAACATTAATGATGGTTCCATTCCATTTAGGTGTTCCAGTGCCATTCCACTGAGCCAGCATGCACATACCAGGGCCTTTAACAGAGCTTATATGGACCAGGCCACACAAGACCACACATTTCCTAGACAAAGTGTCTCCTAGACAAGGCAGCATAAAGATGACATCACTATTACAGGAATGAACAGCAGCATCTCAGGATCACACCACTGTCTCGGGAATGCACGGCACCTGTCCTAATTCTGAACATAATTACACGTAGACCCATGAAGTAAGAAAGCAGTTATTCTAGCCTAAAACAGAGACATACAGTGCAACTTTTTCCCCACAGTAGAGAAACCCATGTCTCTCAGCATCTTTGTTTTGCCACCAACGCCACCAAGAACTCTGCTAGCTGACTCAGAGAGAAGTGTAGTACCTTTTACAAAACTCATATGTTCATCCAAGTATAAGGTATTTGTAGTATTTTGTGTCATTCAACTTTTTCCCCCCAAAATAAAATTGAAACGTACTAATACTTTTGCATGGGTTTCTGGAATGCATTATTTCTGTTTTCTTTTCGTTTATACTCATTCTCCATTTACTGCACCACACCTCAGCACATAACAGGTAGGTAAATTGTAAAGGGAACAGATTGCATAGTAAAATTTTCTGCTAATACCTGTTTTGATAGCGTATAAGCAAGGAGGTCTCAAATCAAAAGCTTTCTGAAAATCAATGTAACATGCAAATGTAGGTTTATTCTCCTGTAATCTATTTCTGACTATTGCGCATACAGTGTAAATATGACCAATGCAGGCTCTAGCCTTACGAAAACCATTCTGTTCTTCAACCAAAATGTTTTCTTTCTCCGGAAATGCTAGTTAAATACTGTTAGTCTCTCATTAAGCAAAGTGGAATATCATTTGTAGACTGTGATTTTGGAATAGGACATATGATGGATTTAAGCCAGAGTGATGGTGATCTGCTGGACTCAAAGCAGTGTTTAAATAAACCAAAGAGAATTTGTAAAAGCTGAGGTGATTTCAGAACTTCGTTGGGAAGGTCTTCAGCACCCAGTTTAGCTCTGTTGATCACACTCAAAACCTCTGACATGGAAATCTCAGCATTAAGATCTTCATTGCCCTGAAGCCCATCCTCCCACATTTCTGCCTCTACCCTGCTTTTCAATCAACATACATTCTCAAAGAATCCGTCATCAAAACCTATATTGTCATTTAAGAACAGACCTGAAAAATCTTTTTCCCATTTATTAAGGACCTGCACAACATCATTTACCAGATTTCCATCTTCCCCCCACACCTCCATTGGAATTTTCTTAACATGCTTAGGCCCTAGTTTATTAATCTCATTCCAGAAACTCAGGAATCTCTACTAGATGTAATTGGCATGACAATGATTAAAATGATTACAGTTACAGCATATTGGCACAAAATATTGGCTATTGGCAACATCAATCCACAAATATTTATGTATATAAAAGGATTTAAAACATCTGGGCTATTTGGGTGTGCATTTACATTTTAAATTGTAGGCAGTAGAATACACTTCAATTCCAAGATCACCATTACAAGCAGCCAATAGTAAGGAGGTCAAAGGTCAAAGCTGCAGTGTGTATTGTGTTTATTCTGGGCTTTTTGAAAGCCCTTTCCACCCCACTGACTTCTATAGAGGTGCACTCTTATCAGTTATCAGAGAGGAGGAGGTAATTCACTTCATACATGTTACAAGCACCATACCAATACAAAACAGACAATCAACAAATTGGGAAAAACATCTACTTCTGCATTATAACAACCTAAGTTAAGTTTAGTTCAACAGCATGACCATGAGTCAAGTCCTATTTTTACTGCTAGTTTGAATTATACACCGGCAGTCTATGTGACAAGGCAGACTTCAAAAGGCCACTTTTCACAGAAAGCAATATATTTGTCACATACATTTGGTTTACACAGCTAACAGCCACTTTAACAATTTCAGATTGTTTCATTGCACCAAGCTGCTCAAGGTTCCCTCTTAAGTTTAACTTTATTATCCATTTAAGACATTAATTTGCTCCATGAGACACCAACATACAGTATATACACAGTAACAATAAAACATCAACAAGAAGCAAACAACAGCAGTTCTAAGAAAACATTTAACAGGTCTAAAGTAGTTATAGTCTAAAGTAAAAAAATGGGTTGGTAGACAAAGGACTGCTTGATCCTGGTTGTCTGCCTCTCCCATTTTAAACTTCTGGTGTAAGGGAAAAATATTCTCTGCTGCAATTCTTTTTTCATTTGGCTGCTGCACAGTCGGTGAATTTGAGCTTGTTATCAATCTCTACCCCGAGATATTTGTATGTTGAGACTCTTTCTACTAATTCACCACCAATTTGGGTGAGAGGAACAACAGACTTATGTTTAAAATCAATAACCACGTCGTTGGTTTTCTGACGATAATTGCCAGTGCACCATTGAATAAAGCAACAACAACAAAACACAACACAATTGGATCTGTGATCAGTTTCAGACCAGTGAACACATGAGCATTAGATATGCTGGAGTGAGCCAGTCATGCTGATCAGCATCCAGCATCCTTCTGAATCCATTTCAATAGGCAAATATATTTTAGTATGTACAAACTACTTCTAAGAAGTGATAGTAGGCAAAACACAATTATCTTTTAGAATGCCATATATCCATGTAGACTCAAACATTATTTTTTTTGACACCATCCTTTTCACGGCCCATCATGTTGAATTTGGCCATAAGCCTATTGGTGAAGAACCTGTGGAATAAATCCAACAACAATTATCCTTAACATACAGAGCATTATCTGTAATCAATAATTCAACTGACTGAGTTCAAATATGCAACGCAAGCAGTCAGTGTTTCCACTAGACTTTCTCTTGTCTGTGATGAATCTGTAAACTTGCCTTTACATGGGTATATTCTGTGTACAATTACTACTCTATTAGAAGGCATTTTACTTATCTCTGTTCAATCTCAGATGACCACACCTTCACTTGTATAATTCTTCCTTATAAATAATACCTCCTAGGAAGTTGCTTTACAATGTTGTATTAATGAATAGAGATGGGAATGGGATATTTATCTTCAGTATACAATAGTTGGCTGTCTTCAGGAATCAATTGCCCAACTAATAATATATTATTATTAAACCAGTGATTTATGCCTGTAAGGTTGAGATGATTAGCAGTTTTCCTTCTTCAGAATAACAACAGAACAGATGATGATCTGTAGGTACACGGACTGATTTTTATTTTTATTTTTTTTTCTGGTTTTGTTTTGCTCTCCCTCGCCCTATTCGTCACGTGACAGGAAGTTGCTTCTTATTCGTCTACTGGGAGCCAATGAACGGCGACCAAATGAAGAAGACGTTCGCCACTGGCTGGTTTAAAAAGGAGTGAATTTAAACAGTAACATTGCGTCTCGCGTTGTAACTCTACAGACGGTTTCACAGTTTGTGCGCTGGTTCGGAGAGGACTGTTTGGGTAACATTAAGCTTATTTACCAATCTAGTTATGTTTTATGTTGTTGTTTCATTCATTTTAGTTTTACTTTTAAACGGGATAGCCGCATAATAAGCGAGCTGTAATCGTGAATGGATCTTCTTGTTCAAACTCACGTTACGTTAATTAACGTTAGCTAGAGCTAACAGTTTGGTTTGTATGCTACATTACGCTACCTGATAGAGCATGCCTCAACAGTGTTTTCTAAATCGTTAGGATCTGTAAGTTACTTAATTTCGGTATATTTTCAATTAATCAAGAAGCACTTACTTTATTTCGATGAAATATACAGGGTAATGCTGGATAATTTACAAAACAATCCAACAGTGACTTGAAATAGCTAAAGTGTTGCTTGATGGATTTTCTAACGTTAGCTAGCCTGCTAATTTATATGCATATTTTACCATTGGAGTAGCTAGTCGTGTTCTACAAAGCATGTCCTTTTACTGAAAAGCAAACTGACATTACACGCTGAACTTTTGGATAGCGTTTGGCGTAATGTTACGGGACTCCGAATCGGGACTAGTCTAACAACAAGTTTATCGTGTTTTGATGAGCTGCATTGTAACATGTCTGTTGTGTTGTCTAATGCCTAGTTTCATGGTTTCGTGTTTAGGGAGTTGTAGCATTAACACTGTCTGCTATCATGGCACACATCGACCCAAACGATGACTCCAGCTGTTACGAGTTCGACGCCCCATCTCACGTAATTGATTTTAAAGCCTTGGATCATGGAGACAACGCCGACAATTGGTTTGGTAAGTTTGCATAAATTGGTTTTTGGTTAATTCTGTGCTCTGCCTGCAGTGCAGCTGTAACTGCTACACACCGCCGTGTGTTCAGTAAGGGTGGCTAATCTTTAGCCCAACGGGGAAAAAAAGATGTCTTGGATCCTGGATGAATTCGTCTTGATGTATATAACCTTACAACTTGGCTTTTATCATTTGATGTCGTGTTTATAAATTTTCCAGGGGCACTTCTTCCGCCCATATCTCCCATTTGGATTGTAAAATGGCTGATGGCCTAACTCTGGCCAAACGGCCACGGGATGGCGCTGTGGTTCATTAGTGTAACCGTGTCCAATCCCTTCCATCCTCGATAGTTTAAAAAAATGTTAGATTTTATTGTCCCCATCACCGTGGTATGTCTCAGAAACAGATGGTACGTGTCACAGTGCTGCATTGAGATTTAAGATGAATGTAACTGGATTAAAATATCTTCACATTGCTGCTATGCATTTTCTTGCATCAAAGACTGACAGTTTCGTCTGAGCACTGATGTGATTTAGAATCACTTCATTGTCGTCCAAGCTTACTAATCTCAGCGAAAAGCCTTTCATGGCAAAGCATTAAGGCCGTGTATTGGCGTGGTTCCTAAAACACATCAACATTATTGCGGCTCTATCCATTTCTAATAAAATGGCACCTTAATTTTAAGGCAAATGCAGGACTTAGACATGATATCTCTGAGACATTTAACAACAAAATCAAACTTAACTGTTTGTGTGTTTCTGGTTGTACAATAACTTTGTGAAATGCCCAGTAATCATTTGTTCATCACTGACTCTCGTGTGCAGAAAAACAGACCAGCGGCACCGATGGTCACCTAGCCACTCCATTCAGAAATGACATGCCTTTTGGGGGACCTGACAAGCACAACCTGCCCAGAGCCATCGTATCTCCGTGTATCAACACTGACTTGGAATCTGGTTAGTTTCATCTCAGATGTGTAGCTGGCCACTAAGGATGCACTGATGCATGTGGTGATGCAAGACTACAGTAGGGTGTTGACACTGGACAATTTCCACAGTACTAAAATCCATGTGTCCAGGGTTTTCCTCACTAAAAAAGAGGCTTGGTTGGTGGCAGTTGCTACTCTTGATTATTCTGTTAGTATTTCCCTGTACTGCCTAAATACACCCACAAGTGCTGCTGTAAGCTGAACTCTCCTAACATGCAGTTCTGTAATTCAGAGTCGGTAATCTTCCTGGCTTGGTGAACATGAGTTCATGTGAGATGTGTCAATATTGTAGGTTCCAGCAGGCCCTCGTCACCACCTTTAAACATCGTCACCTCCTGGGGTGATGGAGCTCCTTCTCAGATGGCCGGCCAGCCAAAGAGGAAGACCTCTGCTCAACCCCCTGCCGAACCATGCAGGTGAAAGCTTTGTGATGGCTAATATTGACAAATAACGTCCTTGGACCAAACCTTATACTATCCTGTGACAACTACATTGGCAAGCAGTGCGTAAGATGAGTTTTTCTAGCTGAATTTGACAGGCACAGTAAAGACAACTCGTTGACGGTAATCCTTTGTGTGGTTTCTGATCTGAAGGGTGTTGAAGCGCAAGGAGGCAACTGGCGCTCCGGCTGCACCACCAGTTAAGAAACACAGAAGGTGAGTGACTTGACTGTCTTGTCATTAGCCACAGGAATATTTGTATGGAATGGATGGCTGACAATGAAATCCTCCTGATCATGTCAGTCAAAGCTGCTGTCCTACCGTTTACAGCAGCCAGCCCAAAGCTGTTGCAAGACAGTTTCCTCCACGTGGAAGGTGATTCTCCGCTCTTTCTACCTTTGTGTTACTCTATTGTCTTGGCAAGTCTGAGTCACTGGGTGCATTTCTAAAAACCTACTTTGGTTGGTTACTCTCTGTCCGCACAGGGCTGAATGTAAATGCTGTAAACCGGACAGAAGGCAACACAATTTTGTTGTTGTATATCAGTTTGCATTGTCTGGTTTGAATTTTAGATTGGGCAACATTGGCCTGGAAAATGGAAGTAAATGTAATGTGTATTGGATCCTTCTAACGGTGTTACCATTTGACATAATAGTGATGTGTGGTCTATATGTTCAATGTAAGGCTATTAACTGAAGATGTGTAAACCTAGATGGTGGTTGTACGTAGTCAAACAATTCTCACTTATAATGAGTTTATACCCCACACGTACGCAACATGTTACTGCAACCTCACGGTTGAGATTAAACACAGGCTGTATTTTATTATTATTTTTTTTGGTAAAGGTGCTCATGTCTAACATGCCAGCTGTGCAGTATTCCTCCTATTACTATGATAACTGTTGCAGCCACAGCCATGGCACACAACTATAACCTGGCATGTCACTTATGGGAGTTGCTTTTCACAAACCACTGACGGATAACCTAAGAGCTTGTGTAGAGAATGGCTAACAATGGCTGTTTTTCTAGGAGTACTCCAAGCCGACCAGCCCGACTATCCAGTGGCAACCCCCGCAGGAAGGGGCAGCCGAACAGGACTGCCCCCAAGACCCGGGCTGCAGCCTCTCATGCCAGTGCACAGTGAGTCGGCCTGAACACTGGGACATGTTTGTTGTTAACATTTTTAGACCGTATGGATCAGCCACTTGGCAGATGGGTGAGATCTAACCTGCAAACGTACAACCGCCATGTCGGCATGTGGAGAGAATCTCTGCATTGGTTTCATTATTGGGTTTTTAGAATGAACTGAAGCATGCAGAAAGGTAGTCTAAGTAATAAGTATATGTAATATAATATGTTTTGGATGATAAATGTGTTTATGTCCACATAGGCCAAACAGCTCTGAGGCACAGGAGCTGGAGCACATTAGGAATCTCCAGAGGGAAGTGGCTGAGCATCGAAAGAAGAACGAGGCCAGCTACAAAGCTGCTCTGGCTGGCAGTGAGTGGCAATTATTGACTCAAATTAACCCCTTAGTTAACTTTTGTTCTAAATGGAAATTCAAGCAGCTTTTGTGGCCCAATGTTCCCTCTAATATTTTTAGTACCCTGAGCAAACTTATACCTCTACATCAGCAGGTCTGCAGTAGGGCTGAAACAATTCCTCGAGAAACTCGAGTAACTCGATTACTAAAAATCATCGTTTCGTCATCGAAGCTTCGTTTAATCCATATAACTATATACACACTCAGTGATTCGCACGGATGATTATTACTGTTGCACAACGTGCTGGAGAGAAAATGGCGAGGGGCGAAGAGAAGAGACA
Organism: Centroberyx gerrardi; assembly: GCF_048128805.1. Classification (NCBI taxonomy): domain Eukaryota; kingdom Metazoa; phylum Chordata; class Actinopteri; order Beryciformes; family Berycidae; genus Centroberyx; species Centroberyx gerrardi. Next base: position 24,825,426 of record NC_136010.1, on the reverse strand, counting down.
GGCCAGAGAAAACAACAGAAAGTGTCCAAAGTTTCGGATCCAGTGTTGCCAACTTGGCGACTTTGTCGCTAGACTTAGCGACTTTTCAGACCCCCCTGGCGACTTTATTTCTCAAAAGCGACTAGCGACAAATCTGCCGACTTTTTCTGACCATGGGAAGCAATGTTAATGTGTTGAATCCCAAAGCATTTGGCAATAAATTGGTTCGGCTGATGCCGGTTTTCTCTACTTGCTTGTCTAATCCAGAGAGGTCTGACGGTCACAGCGCTTCCCACACACAGCGTAGCTCCTTCCCTCCGCTGAGAGCAGAGACTGTAGGATAGGGTCCACTTGTAATTGCTACCGGCGTACGCCGAAACTGGCCGGGTGTCAGCAGGTGTAGGGCAACCCTTCAACATAGTAAATAAATGTACATTAGCCAGTCTTATGAACTTGTATGATATTTAGGCCTAGTAATAAATATCAATAATAATTATTATTTCACCTCGTTTTCAGTAAATCACAGTGTCGTATGGACAGCTTCGTGCGGACAGCTTTTCTCTTTTGTATATTTACTATTGCTCTTTAATAAAGCAAAAGTATTTCTTATCCGATTAATCGATGGGATAATCGGTAGAATACTCGATTACTAAAATAATCGATAGCTGCAGCCCTAGTCTGCAGCCATATCATGCTTTTCAAATGTTCCCAGCTCACCATGATCTGCTGCTTGTCATTTGTGTACAATATGTATGTGAGCATCAAGACATTCATGCATCAGGGCTCCGTGCTGCCCTCGAGGTAGCGTGGCTTTGAAGGAATCAAGGGCTGTGACAAGCTGACGGATTATAATTTTTTTTTTTTTCTCCATCTTGAGCAATCTGCGAGTTCTGATTTATAGTTTTAGTGTACCTCCTAAAATGACCTAATGTGTCACTTCATTCCTCAGATCAGCCACCAAAGAAGTTGGCCCTTGCCACGACTGTGCCGAAAGAATTCCATTTCAGCACAGATACCCGTGCCAAGGTGGCCACTGGATCCAACACCGCTGACAAGGAAGTGGACTTCATTGCCCAGCTCCGGAAACATCCTTCCTCTCCAGTAAGTTCTTGGCTAAATACTATACCTCTGTCGGCATGTTGTCAGTATCAGTTTGTCGGCTTTACCAGTCATAATAGGTGCTCATAGGAAATTGTCTTTTGCCTCCTAAAGAGTAACTGCATCTTGTCCAGAATTCATGAATATGAATCCTTGCTTTCACAATCTGACTTTTTTTTTCTTTCTTGCTTTTGTAGGCAAAGGCTCTCAAAGGCGCCACCGTGCCGAAGCCCTTCAATCTATCAACGGGCAACAAAAGAAAGGTGGAGGACTCTGCTGCATATGTGCCCATGGCGCAGCAGATAGAGCAGTTCCAGAGAAGAACCCCCGACCGCTACCATTTGCGCAGCCGCCAGAGTCAACAGAGAGGTGTGCAATGTTTCTCTATGCAGTACTTGACTGTTTTTGATAAAGGCCTCTAGAAGCAGTATGGATAACAGACATGACTTCCTACAAGTAATGCTTGATCTAGACAAAATGTTTTATGTGTCAGGGCCGTCCCCAGTGAAAGGCGACCACCTAAGGATCACTCGGCCCCAAACCCCCCAGCTGATGACCCGCCAGCGGAGCCGGCCCACCACTGTCAAGAGCAGTGCTGAGCTGGAGGCCGAGGAGGTTGACAAACTCCAAAAGTAAGTCTACACCTCGATGCTGCACACTCGCCACTGTGCTCAGTGTTGGATGAGTTAACCAGGCTGAAATTGACCTTTACTTCAGTCATTGGATTTAGCATATTATTTATACTAACATCACATTTTAATGACAGGTTTAAATTCAAGGCCCTGGAGCTGAACAGGAAGATTCTGGAGAGCACAATCAACCCAAAGAAGCCAGTGGTGAAAGAATCCACCAAACCTGAAGGCTTTGAGCTGCAGATTGAGAAGAGGCTCCAGGAGAGGCAGGCCACCAAGAAACCCCAGGAGGCCGAAGAGAAGCCAAACGCTTTCCACTCCCGGCCGCTGCCAGCAAAGATACTGGAGGGGGTGGTGGTGAGTTTGAATCCTACAGTTTACCCTGCGATACAAGGCTTCACATCAAGGCTGGTCTGATTTTTCTGGCTGATGGTGCTTTTTTTTTTTTTGTTACGAGTGAATCTTAACGTCGGCTACATTTCACATCGGAGCAGAGGCAACACTGGGTCTCTATCCACGATATTCCTAACCCCCATCATGCCTTATAAGAATTATGGGAGACATTTCCGTTGTAGCCCATTGCTCCCATTCAGCTCTTGTCTCTTCAAAATGGCATCCTGCATAATGTTCCTCCATACTATTTCCAGTTTTCACACAGCATGTTTAACACTAAACATAATTAATTTGCGGCAATTAATTAAACTTATATTGTTTATGCCGTTGAGCATAATTTGTATATAGCATAGTATATTTTGTTAGTTTTTTCACCCATCATCAGCATACTTGATACATTGCAAACATCTAGACGCACAAATCAGTCTAATGATAATAAAATGCTTGTTTCTTACTCTATGAACCCATGTCAAAATTTTGGAAATGTAGGACATCGCCGAGACAGGTTATATAAACACCACTGGATTTTCACAAGGGAGAAGTGGGATTCTGGAAAATGGGCTTAACGCACACCATGGCCGGTGTGTTGTCTGCAGCCTTTTATTTAGTTGTTGCATACTGCGTTACAGTTCAGTTGTAACATCAGTTTACATTTGTTAATCTTCTGAGGATTTTATCTACTTACTATGGTTTAGGCAGTAAACCAGTGTTTCATCTAGGTAATACCTATTGTAGTTTTCTTGTACACCAATGTTCAACACCACAACTTGTAATAAACTCAAAAGTTACGCATACAAATTGAGGTAAAATACTCAAAACGTATTTTGAATGGAATCGAAGTGTCAGAATGCCTGAAAACGCCAAAATAAAGCTTTTGATTAGGAGCAACCAAAGTCCAGTTTTCATCATGGTGTTTGAGTTTGACCATGTGAACGCTATAAGGTTGTTGCTTCAACAATAATTCCCATGTGGTGTGAGTACAGCATAATGATCATGATGTCCTACTGTCAACAGGGAGTGCCTGAGAAGAAAGTCCTGCATCCCACCGTCCCAGAGTCCCCGGCTTTTGCCCTCAAGAAGAGGGTTCGCATGGACCGCAAGGTTGAGGAGGTAAGGACACAACTGGTTTTTGATTGTATTGTTATTTTTAGAGCTGACAGAATGATTCTCTAAGGATCACACTAAATTAATATTCTTTAGCTAACTTGGTTCACCTCTTTATACCTTCACTAATGTATTATAATTTGGCTAAATCTGACATTTGGTTTTAAATGTGTAAAAATGCCAAGAATTGTGTTTTACCTTGTGAGATGCTGAATAAAAACATTTTATGAAAAGTTTGGTCAGGTGGCCCAGTGGGGTATATTTGGATTGTTGTATATGTTTTAAAGGTTTTGGGTTCTATGTTCTTGTCTGGTTTCAGGTAAAACCACCATCACCAATCAAGGCCAACCCAGTGCCTCATTTCGGCCTCCCCTTCCAGCCCCAGCTGCCAGAGAAGAACCAGGTGGAGGTCTGTCCGTTCTCTTTTGAAGAGAGGGAGCGAGAGAGGAGGGCGCTGAAGGAGAAGAGGCTAGAGGAGAAGCGAAACGAAGAGGTAGAGGCACACCTCCATATCCCTAAGGATAAAGCCATAGCCTTTAGCCAGTCATGAGCCACTTTGACATTTTGCCTTTGAACCCTTTAGGTGCCAAAGTTCAAGGCGCAGCCGCTGCCAGACTTTGACACAGTGGTCCTGCCTGAGAAGAAGGTGGTGGAGCCCACCAAGCCCGAGCCGTTCAGACTGCTTGTTGACCAGAGGGGGGCTGTGAAGACCGACCGCTGGGAGCAGACGGTATGATGGGCCTTGCCACAAAAAGGCACCTTTTTCCTGATGGCACACTTTGCCTCACTGTCTCAAACTTTACCATTGTGCTTCCCTCCCTCCCAGGTTAAAGAAGAGCAGAAACGGCAGGAAGAGGCAGCCAAGTTCAAAGCCAGACCCAACACAGTCACCCACAAAGAGCCTTTCCAGCCCAGGAAGGAGAGCCGCACTGCACTGGGTAAGACACTGTTCACATGCATCAATCTCTTTAACTATTTCTCTTTTTATTTTTTATTTAAAAAATTTTTTTTAATCCCGTTGCACTCTAGTTTGCTGCAGGATAGGACAAACAGTCGAGTCAGTTGGAAAAATTGACAGCTGTGTTAGTGGATGAACAACGGATTGTGTCATGACTGGTTAAACTTTTGAAACTGCGTTATAGCTCGAATGGCTTGGCCTGGAAGTTTGACATCTGAAGGATTTAAATGCGAAACGGTGAACTTTAACTTGCTGTTAATGGTGAGTCTCCTTGTTGTCAGCCATCCCCTTTATGTCTGTCTGGACTTGTATTTTGGTCCGAAATACAGAGCTACTGTGCATTTGTAGAGTGGGCAGAGTAGCTGAATGTACTAAGATGCGCATGGCAGGGCTGTTGCGTAGCTAGGGTGAATACCATGTAAGCCTACTTGTATCATTGTGGGTTTGTCTTTTCTGCCCTGCTCGCCATTCTCTTTGCTCATTTGATGTTTCAATAGACATTGAGCATTGGGTCAAGTCAGTGAGAAACTGTATCACCAGACGGCTTCAATATGATTATCACAATACACAGGCCGCTACTCGATATTGCTATTACGTTTCTGCAATATCTCTTTGTAGTTTATCACTGGTTTTCTTGGATACAGTGCCAAGCGGTTATTTTCTTTAACATTAATAAAGATGGCAATACTTGGTGTCAGTGTATTAAAACAAATTGCATTCAATATTTTCCTCCCCCTTAGTGGCTTGGTCTAGGTAATGCTGATCTACAGTGCCTTTGGAATGTGTTCTATCCCTTCATTTTTCTGCATTTGGCACCATGAATTCAAAATGGATTAAATTGAAGATTCTTTTTTTTTTTTTGGTGTAACTACACAAAATGCCCTGTGTGTAATGTGTAATTTTTGCAAAATTATTGAAAATAAATGCAGAAAGTGTTGGATATGTCTGGATCAGTGTGGTACATTGGGATTTTGGCATTCTCTCCCATTCTAACTTGGAGACTGTCTCAAGCCCAAGTTAGATGGGGAGTGCCTGAGCAGCTATCTTCAAGTCATTCCACAGATAAAAATACTTCAACGTTACAGATGAATGCAAGTTGATCTGTGACACAAAGAAAAATTCCACTTTAATCCACTTTGAATTTGTGCTGCAACATCACAAAATGAAAGAACAATGTCAGTGGTAGAATCCTTTCTGAAGGCACTGCATGCGGCGATGCCATGCTGCTGTTTGTCACCAAGCATGTTCTTTTGCCTTTCACTCCACCTCACCTCTGTTCCTCTTGGCTTTCACTACCCATCTGTCATGGCACTCTATAGAAGGCATTAATTCCTCCACAGTTGTAGAGGCCTTTGAGCTGTCGACAGAGCGGCGGGCCAGGGAGTGGCAGGAGTACGAGCGGGTGGCCAGCGAGAAGGAGGCTCTCCGGGCCTGCATAGAGGAGGAGCAGCGACGCGAGGAGGAGCAGCGCGAGAAGGACGAGGTCGCCAGGATGCGCCAAGAACAGGTGACTGCAAAATGTCATATAGCCATGACTACAGGCTGTAAATGTTCAGAGATTAATGGGATATTCACAGGTACTTGGATTTAGAGAACACTTTTTCCAGCCCTTAGTCTTGAGCATTAAGGTATCATTTTTAAAAGGTCTTAAATTCAGCTTTCTGAAACAGATGCCCTGTTGCATGCAGTTACAGTTTGGCGACGTGAGGGTTAGGAAGAGTTTTGCTCATTTTGTTTTTGCCTTCCTCTACAGGTCCATAAGGCTCAGCCAATCAGACGTTATAAGCCGGTGGCTCTGAAGAAGAGTGACATTGCTCTCACAGTGCCCCAGTCGCCCAACTTCTGTGACCGCTTCCGCCTGTGACCAACCTGCGTGTCCATATTTTGAAACTTCAACTTCTGTCACTGTTTTCTTTTTCCTTTTTTTTTTTTTTTTTTTTTTTTTTTTTTTTTTTTACTTTTACTATTTATACTCTCATTTTACTGCTTACAACTAACTCAATCTTGCCATCTAGTTATATAGGGCAAAGGAAGACTGAGCCCCAAACTGTAAATAGACCACTTGAGTTCTGTTTCTTTAAGCCATCAATACAAGGATTTTCTATGTAAAATGAGGTTTGTTCACATTTGTGAGTGGGGGAGTGTGTAACCTCAACTGAGGTTAACATTTGTTTTAAGTGTATTTGGGGAGATATTCATTTAACTTTATGTAGAAATTAGCTTTTAGAGAAAATGATTGTTGTTTTAAATGAACAAAGCATACACTCAACATGTTTGATTAGGTTCTCCAACCGTTTCTGTTACCATGTTGTTGACATGTTTTAGCCTCCTTGATTGATATTGTCCTTTGTGAAGATGGTTCTTCCTCTATTCTTTTTAATAAAGTGTATATAAAATTCAGCAATGATTATATGCGTTGTAATTTAAGTATCTCTTTAAATGAGGATGAGTACAGAATGAACGGACGGCCAATATGTAAGAAGTCTATGGGTTAAAGCTTGGTTTTTTTTTTTTTTTTTTTTTTTTTTTTGGGTGTGCTCTCCTGACCTGAGAGGGCCATTCAATATACCATTCAATATACCAGTCATGCATACAGTCTCTGGAATATGCAATGTCTGCTTGTTGTACTGTCCCAACATACAGTTTAACCAGCTATATACTATAGGACTGAAGGGCTTCAGCAGAGCAGAATCCAGCAGTTGGTTTGACCATATTAGAAACATTACATGAAAACAACACTGACAGGTACAACAAATGCCTTTATTTTTTGAGTTTCATAAAATCGATCACTAGCATTGCCATCATTACAACCGTTCATGTGGCCTTTCTCCTTCCTCTACCAACAGTAGGAGAAAGAATCCTAACTGAAGCAATGGCCAGAGGGTCATACCAGAGCATAACATACAAGCAAGCTGCCGGATGTGTATTAACTGTACTGCTATCCTACTTAACCGCTCTCAATTATCTTTTACAGCAAACAAAACATTGCAGTGTCAACCACAAACTAAAAATAAGTGAGCCCTGCCATTGCCTATTAGTGTGCTTGTTGTAGGTGAGCACACTATTGTTCCTCCACTTATTCTGCTCAGTTTGTCTGCCTACTTTAAACTAGAAACTCCAAACTTTGAACTGCAGAATTTGGGGATTTTGTTTTGGCCCCTTTTCTCAAAAACAGTTTGGTAACAGTCAAGACAAAGGGGTGTATCTCACTCAGTATTTGGAGTGCAAAGGTAACATTGGTATCACCAGAAAGCTTAAATTCTCTTTCCAACAGTGTTTTAAACTCAATGTTTCTGGGGGTCACTTGGTGTCAGGCTGCCCATGCCAACACTTCTGTGACTTGTTCATCATGCTGTGCCCTATCCTGCCCGTGTATGAGATTATCATCTGCATAACAGATCACCCCAATACTCCATCCAACAGCATTTCTATCTAGAAATGACCCCAGCTCCTCCTTCACTCTTCCCCTAAGAGTGTCCTTCAGTGACTTTGTGATACGGCATTTATTTCCTAACTAGTGCCTGTTTTTGCATCAGTGCCACTGTGCAGCATCACCTATTCCTGCTTTACTGTTTTACACTGCCTGACTTGATCTATGGATTTGGCTAATGTTAAAGCTGGGTCCAACTGTAACCTCCAAATGTCTCTAATTCCTGCAACAACCTAATCATGGATCAGTTCTTAGAGAACCAAACTGACAGTGTTTAGCAAGTTTATACTGTCAGCCATTTCCCATGGCTCTTTGGTGCACATAAAACCTTGATTTCTTGTGTTCCTGCAAAGTGTTGGTCAAAACAGTCCATAACATTCTAATAATCAACTTTCTCATCCTCTATCATTCCCTTGGGTTGGGATTGGTCTAGATAAAATACAATGTTTCCCAAGGCTTATACTAAAAATAGACTGAACATCTCCAAAATGTTACACTAAGTCTGATAAAAATGATTGCTGGAATGAAAATGAATATCACTATATAACAATATATTAATCTTCCAAAATGAATGTATTGTTTATGGATCAAATCATTGAATTGCTCTGATGTGTTTTCTGCATGAAATGGCTGTGGGTCTGTCCAGCCTGCTTGGCATACCTTGCTTATCTGGTGCTACTCTCTAGCCATCCCAGCCCCTGTTGTTTCCCCTTAACTCACGCCCGGCTATTTCTGGACCTGGGGCAAGAAAGGAAACAGATCGACCGGTGGACTGGACCCTCTCTGTTCTCTTGCAGCAGAACCAACCGTACTGGCTTTCCACCTTCCTATGGACTTTGCAGATTTCTCCTAGTCTACTTTCATGGACAGCTCCTGACTCAGCAGGTATGGAAACCAAGGAGCTGAAAATGTGTGACGCTGGTGTGTTTATGGTTTTGTGTCTCTAGTTTGTTGAGAGTTCATATGGCTGAATCTCTCATTGGCATTTCCAGTGTGCAGCTTCTGGAGGCTTCTTTAGCACTTTAGGACTTTAGGACAATATGGGTTCGGAGCGGGGCCAGGTGCCAACCCCCTCGACAGGCTCGGCTACGTTAGAGGCCAAGATAGACAGCCTGGCTTACAAACTGGAGTTGCTCCTGGGCACGGGACATGGTGGCTGTCCCGTGTGCCTGACCTGCAGCGTGCACCTTCACCAGCATGAGGCAACGCAGAGACAACTGGCAGCTCAGTCCAGGCTGCTGGACAAGCTGGAGAGGAAAATCGGGGAGATCCAGAAGAGCCTCGATGGGGTGGTGAAAGGTTGGTGCAGTGTCTTTTGAACTGGATCTTGAAACGTATGTAGTCTAGGAAAAGAATACCACAGGACACAGACTAAATTTAGGATCTTGATCCCTGAGGTTTAGTACTCACTATTGCTCCAAAGCCCCTTTACCCACTAGACATGGACCAGGTGTGGTCTGGATTGTTGGACTGGATTGCGATCAGATTCTGTAGACTTTCAGTAAAATTATCCATCTCCAAATCAAGGCTGAACGATCTGATAGCAGTGTGAGCAAACGCTGACTTTGTGCATCTTTACCTGATTTTTAATGTGTCCTGGCATGATGATTTGAATGACTGATTTGCATGCAACTGTATAGTACAAATGTCTTTTTCTCTAGGTACTGGGGCAGGGCAGAGAGATCGGGAAAGGGTTGTGACAGGCCCAAAGCCCACTGGAGGAGGGACTAAAGTGGATCAGCCTCAGCCTCAGCCAGTGGTAAAGTCAGCAGTCGAACCAAAAGCTGCCCCATCAGTACCTGTCAGTCAATACAGCAAGAGCACACTGGCTACTGAAAAGGTTTTCTATTTTCTGGCTTTTAATATGTCCCCTTGATGGAAAAAGTATGATCCATAGCCTGAAACATCCTACCTTTCTCTGCCTGTATGCAGAAATGTATGAAATGCTTTTTTTCAGAGCCACACTCACAGTGAAGCATTGGATCCCAAACAAGCCACTGTCCACACTAAATCCAAGAGACAGGAGGGAACAGCAAAAGGAGCTCATGTGATTAGTGGAAACCCCGAAAAGGTCAAAGGTCAACCCATGCAAGCGAAGCTGGAAGTATTCGAGAGAGCGGAGGCTGCCGCAGCCGTCCAATCGGCAGCCGTCGACCCAAAGAGCCAGAGCGTGATTGGACGTAAAGCAGCGGAACCTCAAAAGCCCTGCAGACTGGCTGTTCCCATGGTGACGATGGAGAGCCCCTCCCTCAGACACGTTTCCAGCTGTCCAGAGTCTCTTCAGAGGTCACTACACACACACACACACACACACACACACACACACACTCACAGTAAGTAATCTTTCCAAATGGTGAATATCTTATAACTGTTGATATGGACTGTGGTTGCAGGCTGCAGGGCTCGGGGCCGGCGGATCCAGGCTGCGCCGCTGTGAGGGGTTCAACCCTTGGTCCTGGTCCAGAATGCGGGATCCAGATCCGAGTGGTCTCCGCTACGTCCGACACAACCAGAAGCACCTCATTGCCACAAATCTGCCACAAAGTCATCGGTAAGAGGACATGGACAGAGAGAGAGCGTGTGTGTGTGTGTGTGTTCTACTTGTATCCTTGTGACAACCAGTTGAGAGTTTTAGACCTTCAGAATGAGGAGATTTTTGTAAATTTAGTTCATTTTGGACCTCACTTCTACAAGAGGCGAATTGAAAATACACATAAAAAAAAAATTGACCCCCTAGACTTCCAAATTACCCAAAACCAAACTATCCCTTTAAAAGTTAAGATCAAAATCACTTATATTTGTAAATAGTTTTGCCTCCACCCATATTCAGCATCAGTCAAGAAAATACTCAACTTTTTAGGCTGTTTTATACCTTTAATTAATACTGAATTATGCCCCCCCCCCCGCCAGATGATGTTCCTCCCCAGCCAGCTCCATTCCTCCATCGGAGTGTTTCTCTTTGTTACTCCTCGGCCTCCGACACCTTCATCATCCACCAGGACGTCCTGGGAGGGTGAGGCCCGTGATCCCAGTCCCCCCCCCCAATCCATTCATCCATCCATTCATTCATTTAGTGAATGCATGAGCAGGAGAGCAGCGGTGTGTGTGGATCAAGTGTTTTCTGTGTGTTTCCTCCAGTGGGCGCTTTGGGAAGGTGCATGGCTGCACAGAGAGATCATCTGGACTGAGGCTGGCGGCCAAGATCATCAACACTCGCAACGGCAAGGAAAAAGTGAGAGAGAGAGAGAGAGAGAGAGCACAAATTTACTGGGAATAAGAAAAAATTAAAATAAGCAGGAGATTTAAAGGCACTCTGTGTGTGTGTGTGTGTGTGTGTCAGGAGATGGCGTTGAATGAGGTGCAGGTGATGAACCAGCTGAGTCATGCTAACATCCTGCAGCTGTACGACGCCTTCGAGACCAGGACCCAAGTGGTGCTGATCCTGGAATAGTATGAACTCTACTCTGTTCTACTCTACTGTGTTTTACTAAACTCTACTGTTCTACTCTACTCTGTTTTACTAAACTCTACTCTGTTCTACTCTACTCTGTTTTACTAAACTCTACTCTTCTACTCTACTCTGTTTTACTAAACTCTACTGTTCTACTCTACTCTGTTTTACTAAACTCTACTCTGTTCTACTGTACTCTGTTTTACTAAACTCTACTGTTCTACTCTACTCTGTTTTACTAAACTCTACTCTGTTCTACTGTACTCTGTTTTACTAAACTCTACTGTTCTACTCTACTCTGTTTTACTAAACTCTACTCTTCTACTCTACTCTGTTTTACTAAACTCTACTGTTCTACTCTACTGTTTTACTAAACTCTACTCTTCTACTCTACTCTGTTTTACTAAACTCTACTGTTCTACTCTACTCTGTTTTACTAAACTCTACTCTTCTACTCTACTCTGTTTTACTAAACTCTACTCTTCTACTCTACTCTGTTTTACTAAACTCTACTCTTCTACTCTACTCTGTTTTACTAAACTCTACTGTTCTACTCTACTCTGTTTTACTAAACTCTACTCTTCTACTCTACTCTGTTTTACTAAACTCTACTGTTCTACTCTACTTTGTTTTACTAAACTCTACTCTTCTACTCTACTCTGTTTTACTAAACTCTACTGTTCTACTCTACTCTGTTTTACTAAACTCTACTCTGTTCTACTGTACTCTGTTTTACTAAACTCTACTGTTCTACTCTACTCTGTTTTACTAAACTCTACTCTTCTACTCTACTCTGTTTTACTAAACTCTACTGTTCTACTCTACTTTGTTTTACTAAACTCTACTCTTCTACTCTACTCTGTTTTACTAAACTCTACTCTTCTACTCTACTTTGTTTTACTAAACTCTACTCTTCTACTCTACTCTGTTTTACTAAACTCTACTCTTCTACTCTACTCTGTTTTACTAAACTCTACTCTGTTCTACTGTACTCTGTTTTACTAAACTCTACTCTGTTCTACTGTACTCTACTGTATTCTACTCCGTTCTGTTATCCTCTGATCTGTTCAACTGTATTTCATTCTACTCTACTCTGTTCTGCTGTACTCTAGTCTGATATACTCAACTCTACTCTGTTCTACTGTACTCTATTCTGTTCTTTTCTACTCCATTCTGCTCTGTTCTACTGTACTATGGTCTATTCTACTCTATTCTGTTTTGCTCTACTCTACTCTGTTCTACTCTAATCTGTTCCTTTCTACTCTGCTCTACTGTACTATTCTCTATTCTCTTCTACTGCACTGTTACACTGTACTGCACTGTACTCTACTCTGTTCTACTTTACTCTGCTCAGCTCTACTGCTCTATTGCTCTCTCTTCTACTTTGAATAGGATTTCACATAGACTGGATGTGACGCACATACAAGTAAATTTAAAATAGAGAGGAGTGAGGAGCGTTGACACATAGATTTGAATAAATACAACCACAGGAGATGCATAAAGCCTTCTCCTGGATGCCGTACAAGCGTGTGTGTGTGTGTGTGTGTGTGTGTGTGTGTGTGTGTCAGCGTGGAGGGAGGCGAGCTGTTCGACAGGATTGTGGATGAGAGCGCTCCGCTGACGGAGGTGGACGCCATGGTGTTTGTGAAGCAGATCTGCGAAGGCCTCCACTACATGCACCAGATGTACGTGCTGCACCTGGACCTGAAGGTCAGACAGCACCACACACACACACACGGTACGGAGCTACACTTCACTCTAAAGTACTGTAACTGTACTCAGACGTATTGTAACTGACAGAAAACAACCTGGTGTTTACATGAGCATACAACTTACACACACTTGTTGAGACGAAAATAAAAGGAATTCAAATCTGCCAATAATGTATGCAAACACTCACAGCCTGTTCTCTTTCATTTAAAATACATGTAAATACAGTTACGATCATTGTCTCTCAGTTACAATACTTCTGAGTATACTTAGAATACTTTAGAGTGAAATTTAGTTCCATAGAGATGCAGCCAACCCACTTTATCACTGACATACTGATTGCAACTACTAAACTCTCAGTATCGGTCAACAATCCATTGCAGTTGTTTAACATGTTGGACCATTAGTTTGGGAACATTAGACAAATATGAGTGAGATATAATCCTTGCATAATATCCTTGTATGTATGAAAAAAGCAGAAAACCACTTAATTATGGCTTTTGGTATTTGGTCTTGTTATTGCGGAATTTTGATTTTGTAAACCTTTCTATATACATATTCTCTCCCTCAGACTGTCTCTTACTTCGTCTCTCTCACACACTTCATGACAGTGATTTTCCTTATTAGAAATAGTGTACTACATTTTGGTCCGATACACAATATTAAGACTGTTTTCAATTTGGTTTGCATTCTTCCCTGATGTCTAGCCAGAGAATATCCTTTGTGTGAATCGCACCAGTCACCAGGTGAAGATTATTGATTTTGGACTGGCCAGAAGGTAAGATACTTCTCTATCATCTGTCATTCTAGACTCACAGGAATATTTGTTCCATGTATTGTTTGGGTGCAGTGACATCTGACCCTTCACCTCCTTACTACTGGTTGCTTGTAATGTTGGCAATTTAGCAACCGAAGCCTATTCTACTGTTGACCTCATCACAAGTTGCTCTAGATGAGATCTGGCTAGACGTCTAACATGTAAAATGTGTGAATCTCAGGTCATTTTGATGTTGTGTTGCTGAACAGATACAGACCGCGGGAGAAGCTGCAGGTGAACTTCGGGACTCCGGAGTTTCTGGCTCCTGAGGTGGTGAACTTTGACTCCGTCTCCTTCCCCACAGACATGTGGACTCTTGGTGTCGTCACTTACATGCTGTAAGTCCATAAGAAGTGACAGTCTTTCCCAAACTAAAGACGCAGGAGTTTAAAGGGTTTTACCGCATCATTTTCCGTGTTAGTTGATATTCACTACCATCCAAAGTAGCCATAAAGTAGAGGAAACCGGTTGTCACGCCTTAGAGAATGTTAAGGGTTAAAAAAATAAGCTTGAATGAGTGTGTGTGTGTGTTGGTACGGTGCAGCGTGAGCGGAATGTCGCCCTTCCTGGGTGACGACGACAGCCAGACGCTCAATAACGTGCTGGCCGTCAACTGGTACTTCGACGAGGAAGCCTTCGAGCATGTTTCAGCTGAAGCAAGAGACTTCATCGCCAACCTGCTGATCAGAGAGAGGGGGTAAGAGACAAGGAACTTTCATCCCCTATTTGAGAATGACCAGGATTCCAAAATAACCATACCTTTAGATGATACAGGCATAGGCAAGTGTGAGAATAGGAATCGTTCATTGCCTATTCCACTTTGTTTTTCTGTCTTTCATCCCCCCTCTCCCCGCTGTGTCCAGAGGCCGGCTGAGCGCTGCCCAGTGCCTCAGACACCCGTGGCTCAACAACATTTCAGAGAAGGCGAAGCATAACAACATAGTGCTCAAGTCCCAGGTGTTGCTGAAGAAATACATGGCCAAGAGGCTATGGAAGGTCAGTTTGCACCCTTTAAGCCTATTAAAATTCACTAGTACTAAGGGCTTTGAGTAACATGAGCTGAACAGCATGGTTGTTCAGTCTTGATGTGAGCATGGGGATAAAGCACTGTTTAGTTCCATCTTCTTTAAGCAGAGACTTGGAAGCTGCAGCCTAGAAAGATGTCTCATATTTGCCCATTGACCTTAAAGACGAGATGAAATGAAAAATGCCCTTTTAACCCTTTTAGATCACATCCCCGGTCATACTGTGCACCTATTTAACAATATATGCCAAAAAAAATACCAAAAATCAATTTCATTGTATTCTTATATCAAAATTCAATCATGTTTTCTTCCTGTAAAACAAAATATGCCGTGTGCTTACGTAAGCATGCCCGTAACTAATTTCAACCAATAATATCATGACATCCACCCATCAATCAATCTTCAACTTTTAGCGCACAGAGCTAAGAGGCTAAGATTCATTAGTTAGCTAGCTAGCAACAGCACGGCACTTCGGTGTGTCTTCGGGTGTTATGACACACCCACTTTTCAACGTTCAAATCAAATTCCTCCCAACGTTATGTCCCGCCTGTCTTTCCTGTTTCACTCGGAAATACGTCACGATACGGAAGTTAGATACTCTCGAAATGCCGTTTCATCTCGACTTTAAGCACTTGGTGTAACTGTATATTGTTCAGAAAAAGCAATGGATTTGAATCAGATTTGGTGGTCCGGCAGTGCATCACTAACAGATACACACAATTAACACAATTAACATCTCTATTGACATCCTGTACCAAGATAAATGTTAAATACTGTAAATACTTGAGATGTTAACATAGCTACATGCTGTGAGGATCTTATTTGGTTTGTTTGTTTTTGCCAGAAAAACTACATTGCAATAACAGCAGCCAACAGACTGAAGAAGATCGGCAGCTCTGGATCTTTGACCTCTCTGGGAGTCTGACTGCACAAAGCTGAGGTATAAACACTTCAAGAAAACCTAGTAACAAGTCTGTAAGCTGGATCTGAAGCCACAATGGTGTGAGGAGACTTAATGGACTTTAGCACATTGACCCATCTGAGACAGCTATAATGCACTATGGTATTAGATAATGTTTCAATGAAACTATTCACAGCTTACAGCAGTTTGAGGCTATACATGCTTTCATTATTTATACATGATGTCTTCATATGCCTCGTCATATCTGGTCATACTTGGACCTGTGCTCATGCATCTTCTCCCCTGAACAGTGCATTTCTTTATTCTGTTTGACCAGAGCACATTGCCTTTAAAGGGAAGGAAAAGAGGTGATTTGATTGGTCATGACTGAAGCTAGGCTAGGTTGTGCACCATTGATTCACGAAAATAGAGCAAAATTAAAATAGAGAAAAAATGACTGGATATATTTTGTTTAGGTTCACTGTTTTATTAACAACTGGGGAAAAGTACAACTATGTTATGTAACAGCAAGAAATTACAATTTGAGAATACTTGTACTTTGTTAAATTCAGTGGAACTTTAAAAGGTGAGCTCTGATTTCAACATGAAATCTTACAGAGGGAGTCTGATATTGCACGTTCATGAAAACAACATGGATCTTTGGGATTTATTCAAATAAAACATACAAATAAATAGGACAGACTGAACATTAATTAGGCTTTGTAGTTTTGGAGTGTCTGAATTCAAGAAGCTGTAACACTTGAGTTAGAAAATAATTGGTTGTAATACTGAAAAAAGGCACGTTGGTCTTTAAAAAACTGTTTTCTCGCTCATTTTCAAGCTAAAATTCCAAAATCTAAAAAACTGAAAGAAATTCTTAGAAACTGCCATTTTTTTATTCTTTAAAAAAAAGTCTAAGCTGAACTCCTGGAGTTTTCCTGAGAGAAGTCCAGCTCAAGGCACAATAGGAAACTGGATTTCTACTGGATTTCAACTACAGCTAGACTTTCCCCTCCACAAACAATGTTCACTCCCAGAACTGAAAAACACAGAGCTGATCCAGACTTTACCACATAGTCCAAGCCAAATCTACACGAATCCTTCAGACTTATGCAAAAATCTGCACCAAAATTGTTATATATGTACAGTTTGATGCCTAGAACCTGCCTAGAAGTGGAGCCACTGCAAAAATGGTAGTGATCAGCTGTGGCAGCCATTTGCTTTCCTCCATTACCAGCATATTTACCTTGCCAGTAAAAAGAACCTCAGGTAAAACTCGTCCTGGGAGCGTCCTGGTGGCTTAGTGGTTTAGGGCACAATGTCCTGGGTTTGAACCTGGACCAGGACCTTTGTCGCATGTCATCCGCCTCTCTCTCTCTCCCAGTCTTTCCCATCTCTCTTCACTTTCAACTATGTAATAAAGGCAAAAAAAAACTTGTCCTGTTCGAATTGACATCCCTGAGATTGTTGGTGAATATTGTGTGATTTTGTTTGGGAAAGGACTCTTACTGTATGATTGTGGACCATCTGCTCAAACTGCACTTCAAAAGTGGCATTCACCTCAAACTCAGATCAAACCTAAAGTCTCAACTCAAACTAATCCCATCCAAACAGGGCTTGTGACATCATGTCCTCCACGGCCGATCAGTGCCATTTTAGCGACGGCTCCAATTCTGAACATTTTCAGGGCATCAAATGTGTACATGTAGGTGCTTTTGCGCAAATCTGAAGGATCCGGCCTGCCTCGGTCCCATTTGGCCTGGACTAGCCGCTGCAGCGTGCTAGCGGCGGGAGTTCAGGGATCCACGAATGAAACTGCGATGTATCTGACGCCGGCGGTGGTGGGCAGGCCCTCGTGGTAGTGGGTGAGGCGGCCGGGGTGCATGAGGGCCCAGCCTTTACGAGGAGCCTCAACGGAGCAGTTGTAGCGAAGGAACCTGCATCCGCCGCCCTGCAGTCACAACACAACTGTCAGACGTCATGATGACACAAAATCAAGCTGAAATACCAGAGATCATGTTCGTTATAACCGTTTTCATTTTTTTTTTGTGCATCTGATATTCAAATACATCTGAATATTAGCTTTAATAGTCGGAAATCCTTGTAACACAATGTACTTTCTATATACGATAATGTATTACAGCTTTAGAAATTATAAATATTGGTAACAATGTTCAGCAGTTGTTCGCAGTTATCACAATTCAGATAATATAGACCAATACTGAGAAATAACAGCTATTCTTTTGTCCATGTATTGAGGATGCAGGGCAATGACATGGATGCAGCTACAAAAACAAGGCTCCTAGCATTAAGTTTCTAAAGCATGCAAAGAAGATAGAATCAGAAACATGGAAATGACTCCAATGCAAAGTTATGCTAACAAACATTCAAGATGTATTGAAAACACCAGGGATGTAGATGTGCATGCCAAGAATATGAAGGCATTCCACGCTGAAATAATGTGATTATGATTTCAATATCATGCCTTCTCAGACTGCTGTATATCTGAGGAATACTTATGTCAGTTTTGATCCCAAAAATACCTAAGGGGTGTGCTCAATTCGGTCTGCCTGGAACATTGTGTGGGTGGAGTCAACCTCCTATGACGTATTTATATCTTCATGTATTTTGCGGATGTATTTTTGAAAATATATTATGGCAAATGCATTTGAATAAGTGTCTTGTTATATTTAATGGACTATTGAATTATTAGTTTTGTAATATGACATTTGAAGTATATACTGCACTACTGAATTGTTAAAATGCTTTGCAAGAGTTATATTTAGATCTTATATTGCATTTTAACTTAAACATTGGACTAATTGACTAATAGCGTTTTCATTACCCATTGGTTTGCTACCCACTGGACACCGATTGATTGATTGGTTGATTATTCACAGGTATATGTATTCTGTGTCCTTACTCTGAACCTATTTAAATTAAGAGCTTGGGCCTGAAAATTCAAAGCTTGGTCTGATCTGAACCCTAAAATTTCTGTCCAAGCCTTAATCAACCCTGAGGGGTAAAAGTCTTCTCAGCCCAAACCCAAATTAAGCCCAACATTTTGTGAACAATGGTTTCCTTCAACTATATTAGGCCTGAATGACCCATCGGCTTCAGGCATTAACGTCAAGCTCTGGTGAAATTGGATTCCTATAGTGACTTAGGCTGCACTCCAGGGATGTCGGAAAGTCGGAAATACTGACTTCCTACTAGGACAAATGCAGTGGAAAGGCCCTTCAAGTTGGAATTAAACTATGGAAAGATTTCTCAACCCTGACATGCACTTATCTGATGTCACATCAACATGGTGACGTAGACTGGAAATGCTACACAGCATTACTTTTAACACACTTGAGTTCCATTCTCAACATCACATGACCTTAAATCTATCAAAACACCTGTGTGGTAAATGGTAAAACTTACAAATTTGAAATGTGAAGTTGCTCTTACAGTTGCTAATGTCCTATGCTAACTAGTGAGCTAACATTAGCTGTTGCTGGGCAACAGGATTTTACTTTGGGCTTAGGAAATCTGCATCCTTGTTTCTCCCCTGCTTTTTACAAGCTGGACCAGTGGAACGCAGGAGGTTGTAGTTATGAAATGCAACCTGGGAGTTTGTGACTTCCGACTTTGAATGGAACGCAGCATTAATACCAACTCTCAAACACACTCACCTGGTAATCAAGGCCGCCTTCATTGAGTGCAATGTTTATAGTGAATGTGGAGGCGTCATGGTGTGGCCTTAAAAAAGGCTGCTCATCAGGCTTATACCTAACTACAAAGGCCAATTCAAACTGAGCCTGCAAACAGACAGACAGAAATGAGTCATGCAAGCTTTCGCATAGAAACTGCCAGTCTGGCCAGAGAGAGAGAGAGAGAGAGTGTACACAGATGCCCCCTGGAACTCCTGCTCAATAAAGAAAAGCATTAGCTCTGCCTCCTGGTTCAGCATTCACTCCCACAGACGGAGCAGAGAAGCAGAGACAGAAGGACGGGTCACCTGCATCATGTCCCCCTAGCCTCTAGTACCTGCCAGGTCACCATCATTTACCTGGTAGTCAACGTCTTTGCTGTTGAGAGCTACGTTAATAGTGAATGTGGAGGCATCGTGGTGAGGGGCGAGCAGGGGCTGCTCGTCAGGCTTGTACCTTACCACGAAGTTCAGGGGAGAGGAACACTGATGAGAAAAGGCATGGGGGGTCAGCAGGGCACATGGGGAGAGGCAGAGGAGCCAAGGAAAGGTAGACGGACTTAAAGTAGTAATCCGTGACATTTATATAAGCAGCTGTCTGTTTTGCTTCTCTTTATCGCCAATTGATATTACACAATAGTGATTCAATCTATAGCCAGTTCATGAAAGCTTTCACATTTGCTCTTCTGAACACCTGGTGTCACAGCTGTTTCCAGGTGTTGTGTCAAAATTTGTTTCCACTAAAATATGTTTCCCCTTGTGGTGTGTCTTTGCCTCTTTCTTGCTAGGGAAGAAAATTACACGGATTACCACTTTAACATGATATTTCACTTGGGCAGAGGGCGGTCATTTTGTAGTGCACATTCATCTGTAGGAGTTTATGAATGATCAGTCTCCAACAAATCACAAACAGGGAAAACTAGATCCAAGTAATAAAATTTAATTCCGTGTCCTGGATCATACTTTTCAGGAGGAAAAATTTCCTTCTTATTCTACTAGTATTCAACCAAAGTGATATATTACATTAATCAACTTATTTGTTATTTAGATGTTAGTATGAGACATGGAAATCACAACGAGAATCATTTAAGTTTCATCTCATCTCATACTTGGGTCAAGAATGTGCCACAAATACTCAATGTTGTGCCATTCTCTCAAAATGGATATGAAGAAGCATTAAATTACAGTACAGATTTTACATTTTCAACAAAGACAGTTATTTTTTGTGATTAATGACATTCACATAGTATATTAAGCGACAAAAACAAATTGATGACAAACCGTATGTGTGTATTACTGTTCTGTAGTGATATGATTAGAGCCACTTCTTGATAAAAGCAAAAATATGCCAGAAAAATGCCCCTTACTAATATGTGACTACACAGTCCTGGAATACATATATTTTTCTCCACACTTCCATTTTCTTCCATATTTTTTGGTGCATCTGTGAGTCCCACTGTCAGAACAATCTACCAAGTTGAGAAACACTCAACACTGTGGAACAAGTGGAATCTCATGGATTCAGACTTTCACCACTTTCACCAGGGCAATAATTTTTAACTAGGCCATAACGAAACACACTTCCAAAGTTATATGGTGGTTTTGGCAGAGTTAACAGGCTGAAAACAAAACTCATCTGAACGTTAATGACAGGGTACCAGTTTTGCAGCCAATCTGTTCTCAGCAGTGAACATTATAATGGTACTAGTAGTAACTTGTACTTTAAACATATTCCTTTTCCCTGTATTACAGAAGGGATACGACACCTTGACACTATAAATCTATGTCAATGAAAAATGCAAGAAATCCCCCACTCGCCCAGAGAAGTCATAGATCTTACCTTAGTGTAGTAACCAGGATACATTTTCTCTGTTATTGGCGCTATGTAATCCAGTAAGAGTTTGTGCCATTCTTTCTCATAGCCGACTTGATTCATGTGGATGTCGATGGTGGGGACATTCTCATAGCCACCTTGGATTCTTTTGTCCTGAGAGAAACGATTCAAGATATCATATGATCAATATAATTAGATTGTTTACTGACAAAACTGACTCAAAAGCCATTTTTCACTTCATGGGGATCTTTATGGGAAACAAACACAAGCAAACACAGCAATCAGTTTTGCTGAAAGAGAATGAAAACGTACCACATTACCGCCACCGGACCACTTTCCAAAGTGTTCCATTTCTTCGACAATATGGTTACAAGCAACATCGCTGAAGATTGGGAACCAGTACACATCGGGACAAGGCTGGGAGACACAAAACACACACCAGGACTTTCACCATATGACAAAAAGGTATATCAAACATTCATTAGCATCCAATGTTATGCTTTAAAAATATATAATATTACAAATATATACCCTTTAACTACTTTTCAAGTCTGTCATATGATTTTTGTGAATGGGCTTTTCTTTCTAAAACATCAGTGTGATGCATCAACAAATGAGCAAGGAACCTGTCTGGCAAATCCAAACACCTAACTACATATGGACCCAGAGCACAGTAACAGTCGACTTCAAGTTTAGTGTTGCGACTCACAGTTTCCATCAGCTTGCCTTTCAATATGTGGGAGTAATTCTCATGGATGTAGCGCTCCTCCCAGTCCTGAAGGAAACAAACACCATGTAGTTACAGAGCATGTCTAAAAAGTATTCTGGGCAAACTTTTTAAACCAGTTACTGAATACAAGAGGTTTGTACTGTGATGAACAATACTACTGCTACTGCTACTACTTCTACTAATAATAATTTTAAAAGAGAGTTACAAAGTGCTTTACAAGATAAAATGCATGTTGGTTCTCACCACTGGGTTTTCAAAGATCTGCCAGAGGTCGTTATGAAGATGGCTGGTCTGGTAGTTTTCTGTTGACAGGATGCGACCAAAGGTGTGCATGTTGGTCACATACATGAAGACGCCCTGAGAGAGAGTTCACCACAGATAAAATATTAAAGCTGACATTTGCTGAAATTTTACATTCCCAGCTGTACATACTAAAGCTCCACTGATACACTAGTGGGCCAATATTTTAGCTATCAGCCTTTCACAGATTACTAAATGTCAGCATATGCATTGGTAAGTTATTGGCACATATAACAGAAAATCAGTATTTTTCTTCCCCATTTATCAGTATCACATTCAAAAGTCTGTGGTTGGGCCTTAGTATACATTGTAAATATGATTGTCGATCCATATTTCCTGAGCAATGACAATGTTGCTACTGTTTGAGAAGAATGGACACAGTGTAACCAAACAACAGTGACACTGGGAAACACAGAATAATTCCTGATAACAGATCTACAACAGCATGACCGACTGATCATTAGCTTGGTCATGTGATGTGCTGTTTGAATATACTGCAATCTGAACAGTCTGCTGGCAATAGCATACTGAATCATCACTTGAGTATGTAGCATGTAGCAGGTTAGTGTCCAACTTTCAACAAAGGCCTGGTTCTACTAATGGTTTATGCGAGCCAAAAGTCAGAACAGCTTGTATCCAAGGCCAGTGCACAGAACCTGGAGCCCTGAGCAATGGAAAAAAACTGGTCTGATGAGTTTTCTTTCAGCCTTTTTACTCCATCCAGATGGATTTAAAAATGCCCTCTAGCTACATGTTCTGTTGCCACCTGTTGCACATAGTGGTGGATCTGTAATGGCATGGCGCCATCTACTGGGAGTCATTCAGTCTGATGATTGCTCTGCATGCTTTTATAACGGACAAAGAATATAGCGCTCCCTGCAAACTGAAGTACGTAGCTCTATGAAGTAATTGATGAAATTTTGATCAGAACTGTTTGGCACAATGGCAAAAACTAGGAAAATAAGGCCCAGGTTTAGAATAACCAGAATCATCCTTTAAGTGTTTCACTTATTTTGTCCACCCCCTATATGTATGTATATGTACAATATGTCTACTGTATTGTACATCAAATGGGGTGTTTCAAACGTCGAATTGATGAAGTCCTTGACACAAAACCAATCTTTCCTTGTTCTTGATCAGTCACTGACCTTGTTGCGAACATTGTGGCAGAAAGCCATGTCAGGGTCCAGGATGTGTGAGTTGAAAAGCTCGTAGTCTAACAGCTCCGATCGAAGGAGGCTGGCCTTCACCAAGAACACACTGGACACATATGGGACGTTCCACACACCCCTGCAAACAAGACAGAGAGTCTTTGGTGGACACAGCCTCTTAGACGCTTCACATCCCAGTACCAACACTAGCATCAGATATCAGGCAGATACTGTGCTAAAATAGGGTATCGGTGTTAAAATTAATTGTCTACATCTATATTGTTTTGTAACAGTAACATCAACCTCCTAGTGGTCAGGTAAAAAGGTATTGGTGTATTCCTATTGCCTTTAATACACATGTAATGTGTATTAGTATTCTACATGGTGATATATTACCTCTTCACTAGACGTCTCTGTTGGGACTCTGCTCTAATTAGCTAGCTTACTTCTCTGTTGTTGCAATTCCTTGGTCACCGACACAGGCTGATAAAAGTCATAGATCACTTAATGCCCCTTTACAGTCTTGGAGAACAATGTTTTGTCAACTTACAGCCTGCGTCCTTGAACTATATCCACATAGTCCTCAGACCGGGCATAGTAGCCCTCTGCACTGAGGGCTCCCCAGAAGTTGCTCCATAGCCGGCCAGCCCGAGTTATCATAGGTGCAATGATAGGCCTGAGGGAGAGATTTAGGGAAGTGTTACTATTATTTATCTACATATGGCCAACTACTGTTTTATAACACCTTAACTTGTTTAAACAAAACATGTTATAGAGAAAATTAACAGATCCATCCAGTATGTGTGGTGTACTGCAGCAGCCCAAAGCAATGAACTAACAAAACATTATTAGTGATACTACTATACTTACAGATTTTGCTCAATGGCAATTTTGAGTGTGTCCTCATTCTTTAGGACCACTTGAATGTCCAAGCTGAAGAAATATTCACAATCCTTGTCCTGCCGACACATATCGCTGAAAAGAAGAAAAAGAAGCATTAAAAAAAATCAACATGTTTTATGAAATGAAAGAGCGATATTGAGATCATACATATCTTGCATATCAATGTCAACATTGATATCGTGCGCCTCGCCACTTGACGTGATGAGGTCTATTTATGTGTTCACACTGTCGACTGATGTTGTCATGATTGTTTCCTTTGTCAGTGGGGTAAAGTAGAACACAGCATAGCAATATTGCCATGCCATATACCAATACCATTGGAGCAACAGTTAGCAAGTCAGCTAGCTCAAACTGTCCAGTGGACGGTAGCTTGGTAATTTGGCCGCCAGTGGTCTGGACATGAAGTAAAGCTCCTGGTCAACTCACAGGCCGTGATTGCGTGAGGCAGCGCCGTCCATCTCCTCCTCAGGCCCGATGACTTTCACATCCTGATACAGACTTCCATGACCCTGCAGGAAAGAGCTGACGTGCTGCTCATGATGAGGCTCCTGAAGGAAGAGATGTAGTAGTAGTATTACTAGTAGTGTTAGTTTGCATTGCACCTTTCAAAACACAGTTACAAGAGCTTCAGAGACAATAAAATAGCAAGTGGGCCAGTGGTTTTTAGGTGCTCAGGAGGTCTGCATTAGAGTGGCATAGAGCAGCAGTAAATATACACATGCTCTCATGTCCAACAACAACACCATCTAGCGTCTCATTGGGGCTAATCCTGTGATACATCCTCATGGACACACCCACAGACTCCACCAGCACTGACCAACAAACAGAGCACAGCTCTTAATAAAAGGCAAAAAATTAACAATAAAAGTGTCAAACAAAGAATTAAAATGGGGTTAAGCAAAAATAAAACAGGCCATCGTGTATTTTGAGTGATTCATTTTAATTTAATTTTTATGGGGCTTAAAAGTTGGAGTGAAATGGGACTCTGTACAAATAGTGTTGATCACATCTGGTCATTTTTATCATAAGTGGTCATTTAGCTCGCTGCCACATTCTCTTTTGTAGCATGACACAATGCATGTTTTTACACGCTCCCTAACAGCTAGTCTATGGGCTCCTGGTCTCCTGCCAAGAGCTGTCACATTCCTGGTCATTTGTAACTAGAAACAGCGACAAGTAAGCACATGTGGAGGGAAAAATAGAGGGGAACCATTCTGGAGGTTAAAGATTGCACCAGCAACTTGTCTATTCACACATTACCATAAAGTATTTGGCCCACAATAGATCTCCAAGTGACAGTTCTTTGGCAAATCTAATTTCATAAATGGCAAAAAACTGCAAGTGTTACCACATCTCTGAATAAATAAAACCCAGTTTTTGTCTAGGTCCCATGCCATTCTTAGTGAACTGGTGACATACAATCAACCATTATATTACAATACAGAGAGTTACTGCAAATTGTTAGTGTTTCAGTTGCTGGACATATAAAAATAATGCCTGGCATACATTACAGGAGTTTTAGAAAACGTAAAGCCTAGTCTACACCAGAAGTCGTCCATCTCTCGGACCAGAGAAGCTTTTGTTTTAATGAATGCTGCTGTCTACACCGGCTCAGTAGAGGCACACACCTCGGCTGCTTTGTCTTTTTATGCTAGCTATCGCTAACAAGCTGACATTATCTAAACACAATCTATCAGATGTATCAATGGGGAAATTATCAATTCCCAGTCCAAAACAGCACAGAAATGAACAATGTCTATTCAATTCTGCTGAGACGGCCAAGTCGTACGTTTAGAAATGTAATCAAGTGTTCAGCCACTGTTTGCCCAAGAGCTGAAAGTCTATACTTATGCGTTTTCATGTTGCCATTTTAACAGTTTTCTGTGGTACTTCAACAGAGGGGTAACAATAAAGGTATTAAACATGCTCCTATTACCTGGTTGTAAATTAAGAGTTTGAGCCTATTCTTGGGGTACTGGAGTTTCAGCAGGCGATCGAAGAACACCGTGACAAAGGGGGTTGGCTGCTGAATGAAGATGCCAATCACCACCAGCGGATATTTGCTCTCCTGTAGGGGAAAAAAAACAGACAAATGCTCAAGTCCAGGAAGGAAGTGGTTATTGCTATTTGACAATTAGTAGTCCTGGGGTCTTTAACTAAGTCATAACACACCTAACCAGTTAATGTCCTATTTTAGCAGTTTCACATACTGTACATAATGATTTAGAAAATTGTGTGGTTGGGACCCATTCATATCAAAGGAGTAGGGAACACATGTTTTCCATTTCCCTAATCATTCCCTTGCACTTTTGTTTACAATAGATTGGCAGTGATGTTTGAATCAAGATAGGAGTGTTCACTCAACTTTCCAAAAATTGCCTACACTGAGTTGGAATTAAAATAAGACAATATAAAACTAATACCTAATCAAACACCACAAAAAAGTGCAAAAAGAGAATTCAAGAAGATGATAGAATATGGGATAAAAGACCGCTTGAATTGTTATAATAATCTTAAATTTGAATAATGTTTGGTTTTGGGGATTCTGTAACACCTCCCCCAGGGCAGCTTATCAAACTGATTATAAAGAAGATGTAGTGGATCACCCAGACAGATTGTGAACAGACCTTGAGAGCTGTGAGGGGCCGTAGATCCTCATGACACACCGTGCAGCCGGTTTCAAACGTCCACACTTTGGGGATATAGTTACCCAGATAGTTGATCTGGAGCTGGAAAACATACAGAGTGTTTTTATTTTCTAGTAGCTTATTACATTTAAATACTGTATATATTACATACAGAAATAGGGGAATATGTAAGCAGTATGAGTATGGCTTAGAATCAGCATTGAAATTGGCTAGTGTGACGTAAGCTTAAGTGAAATGTCAGGTTACAGGAATAGCACATGGAAATCCTTAAATTAAGGGGTATCTTCCTTTAATGTTTTCATAGACTGTTTGGTTTCATCAGGCAGCTGTTTAGCATTTGATTGGTCAGTGTGACAGGTTAACAGCTACCTTGGTTGGTCCATTCCCATGGATGATGACAGGAAGGGTATCATACAGCACATTTCTGGCTCGCACCCGCCCATTCTCAAACTTGAGCACCACCTCATCTGGAAACACACACACACACCATTAGAGCTGCAGATTAATCATATTTGTTATGACGTGATATGTGGTCAGTGTTGCATTTAAACCACTGTAAAAAGCAGTAAATAACTGATTTAACTTGAATATTTCAGGTGACATCACTTTAAGTCCATAGTTATATACAGAAAGCCCATTTGTGTGAGAAGTACTGATAGAGAGTTCAAAATAAGTGCAGTCAGAATTATATCTGTATCATGTATGACATTTGTACATGCTGAACTTTTTGACGTATTTACAAGAGGTTTTCTTCCACCATGCTTGGCATTTGCACTGCTTCCACACTGTCAAAACAAGACATACATCTAGCTGAGAAACCAGACGTCTGGTAACTGGTCTTCACAAATACTAACAGGGTGGAAAGGTCAGTACTCAAAGAGACCAGAGACTCCGTCTGTGCGGGCTTTTCATAGACGAAACTCCTGGCATTAAAGCTGCTCTAAGCAACTTTACACTTTGGTGGCTGCAAATGGGAGTGTGATTTCAATATCCAGAAATCCTGTAACGTGTCATCAGTAATTTAGGGTGCGTTCACACCAAGCATGCTTGGAGCGGTTTATTTGAAATCTGGAGCGTTTTCTCTTTTAGTTTGGTTCGTTTGGCCAGATGAGAACAATGCCATTAAAACTCGGGTGGCACCAAATTACCACACTGAGATGTATGAAAATGCGAGTCTCTGTCCTCTTCCAAGAGAACTGCGGTGCGGTTTGTTAGGAGTGAGAACAGAATCTGAATCATCTACAGGAAACGACCCCAAAACGCAAGGGTTATTAGGAGACAGATGCTGACCTCAAATAACCAGCAGTTACTCATGCTTGGAAAGCCTAGCATAACAAATGAAGTGAGGGCAAACCAGAGTGCAGACAAGTCCACCATTCTTTGCTAGAGTTACAGCGACTGGAATCTGATTTCTTTTGTCCAACCCTCTGCCACCAAACTCTTTAACGCACAAGGCCGGTGTTTTTTAATGCATTGCTTACTGTCAACAAATCCTATGAAAATAACAAAATCAACAATGCATTTGCTCTACTCCCGTTACTTTCTGACTTCCCACGTACCGTTTTTAGCCGTCAACCCAGAAGTCATTGGCTCCAATTGTAAGCTAAAAACCTTTAAATACAGCTCACAAAGACATAGTTTCAATTTTAAAAATCGCTAACTGTTACCACGAAAAGTCAGGCTGTTGTAGTTATTACCAAATCAAATTCAAATGGGAACAAATTCTTCATTACGCCGGGGACTATTTTCGGTGCTACGGAACTACTTTCCTGAGATTGCAAACGTGTTTACGGGCGGCTTGTTGAAGTTGTTTGAGGAAAAAGTCGGCTGGCCCGGTGCATCGTGATGATGAAATATGCTGCCCAGAGCAACGGCATGGCTCTTTGACGTGTTTTTAATTGTTTTTTTTAATACAATGGAGTTCTATGGCTGCTGGGACATGGCTTCATTGGGCACCGGCTACATGGACGAGATTTGCTGGCAAAACAAAATCATTGCTGATTTTATTATTTTCATAGGATTTGTTGACGGTAAGCAATGCATTAAAAAACACCGGCCTTATCCTTTAACCTGGCGGGATGACAGGTTACCAAAATTTTGTCCAATTAATGAGCTACTTGTGAGTCATTTGACTTTTGTTTACAAGTCCTGGTTTGCTTATAATTGGGCAGTGTGAACCTAAATGCACCAAGTACAAAAATGCAACCACGTCAACTTTTCCACTCTGGTTCAGACCAAAGAAAACCAACTGGAGGTGTGATCGCACCCTAAATGTCTTCTTAGTGTCTAGTGGGGGTGGAGCTGGTGGAGAGGTTCAGTCATTCTTGGTGAGCTTTCACGGAGCCTTTGCTCACTGCTGTTTGGGAGACGCTTTTGGATTCCACTCTAAAGTTCTGATTCATCACTTCCTGCGTGGGGAAGATCTCCCACCAAAGACCATACTGACACCAGACGTTCATTTGGGCAAATAGTCTGAATCTACAGCGTCTCCATTAGTGGGGATCAGACTCTCTTCTCTGTTGAAGCCCCACTTTGTGATTTAGGCTGATAAAAAGGCTGGATTTTTACATTAAAATATTGCCTTGTGCAGATTTAAACACCTGAACTCAAACTCTGGTTGTGTCATTTCTTTCAGAAAAGATCTCTAAGAAATCTACATACAGAGAGATTTTCGTGGCTGAACAGTAGATCCTACCCGAGGGAACACAGCTGTGTTTCACTTTAAACTGTCGTGTCCTCAGTGTTTGGGAAAAGCTTCCCTCCCTCCCTCCCTCCCTCCCTCCTCCCCGGCTGAGCTACGTGAGCTCAGACACATCCCTCTCACAGCTAACTCAGAAATTCCTTCCACAGCCAGAGGAAAGAAATGTTACAACAGACGGACAGAAACTGCTCGGAGTTTGGCTCAAACGTGCAGCAACTTTCAACGTTAATCCTTCACACCGCTGAAAACCTTTCTGTTTTCCTCAATTGGTAACACTTTACTAGAAGGTTACCAGCAGATTATAATCCCATTAGAAGCAGAGATAAATTTATATAATCAGACAAACATCAGTGCTTATGATACCTTATAATGCCTTATGAGCACCACTTCAAGTAAAGTGTTCCCTCTCTTACCATTAGCAGCCCTATAAACGAGTGAAAGCAGGGGGTGGTCTCTCCGCTTTCATCTTTACACTCAAGATGCAGACTCGACTGTAGCAAGCAGGAAGGCAATAAACTGAAACAACTTTGATTTTTCCAGATGCAAAAGGAGGTGGAGAAGAAGCTGATGTCAGCAAGCAGTAAAGCCCTAGTTGCCTTAGATGTTGCAAAATACACAACGCAACTTCAAATGGCTCAGTTACTGGGGAAGGAAACTTTCCTGCTGAGCGAGCAAACTTTATACCATTGAATGTAATATGTATACTTTAGTTGTTACAGTGTCTTTTCATTTAAATTGGCTGGGCCAAAAAAGCAGAATTCAAAGCACTCACCGAGTGCTCCGTGAAGATTCTGGAACAATCTGCATTTGTTGTCCAATGTGATATTTATGGATTTCTGAAAGGGGAAAATACACTGTTTTCACTGTACAAGTTGCAGTCATATCTAATACATATTAAGATACATTACTTAAATGCAAAACTGACATGAAATTAATAAAAAAAATACCAAATATGTGCATAATTGTGTGACAGAGAGCCATAAATTTAACACTGCAGTGATAGTATTCCTACTCTTTTTTCTGGGTTGATATAAGTCTTGGTGAAGAAGAGCTGATCACTGTCATTGTTTTCTCCTGTCCAGTCGGCAACCATCTCTTTGATGTTGGGGAGGTAGCCAATGAAACCTGAGGACAGAAATAAACCCAGAAAAAAAGGCAGGAAGTGAGAAAATGGCAGGAGGCTTATACAATAGGCCACTTCATGAAATTTCCATATTCATGTATGGCTGTCTGCACCGCTGTGTGCCACGCTCTGTCCACATTCAAACACTAACTGCATTGAGTAAGACTGAAAGCTTCACAATAAAACAACTGCTGACACTGCCAGGTGAAGTCATGCCCAGCTTTTATGGCTTCAGCCCAGCGCTGCCTGCCTTCACTAAAGGCCTGTTATTTCCCTGCTATAAGGAGACTCTGTGAAACTCCTTCCAACAAACATGAAGCATATCATTAAAAAACGCAAAGCTATGTTTCTGGCAGCATTTACACATACATACGTCGCTTCCATTCATGCAAATAAAACATAAAAATGTAGATATTTCGATATTTGGTTAGAATGTGTGTAAAAGCATGCACAATTCCAAAAAACGATGACGCTTTCTTTTCACTACTGCCATCTGGCTTGCAACAGCTGCCTGACTGACAGGCATGGTGCACCTACCCCCCGAGCCCAGGAACCTGTTGCCCTCCCTGACATGGGGGTGCTTGTCCTCCAGGTGCCTGTCAGGCCAGATCAGGCTCTCGGAGGAGAACACCACCTTGTGCCTGGCCTGCTGGAACTTCTTCAGCAGCTCTTTGGGGCCCGAGGCAAAAACCACATCATAGCTGCGTATAACAAGGAGAGAAAATAGAAAACTTTATTGAGCCGTGTTGCTCAGCAGTGTGAAGCCAGTTGCACGTTTGAAAGGAATGACGGGGTTTCCCTTATAGGATGCCTGTGTTCTTTGTGTGAGAAGTGAAGTTGCCTGTGGTGTGGTGTGTTTACTTGATTAAAAGAAACAGCTTGAATGCCAAATGCATTACACGCTCTCCTGCATGCATCCAGTATCTGTATATGTTTCAGTATGTTAACAACCAGGGTTCTGACCAATAAACATCATGTGTGACAGGTTTGACCCTCTCTCTTCAGGCTGCATGTAGATTAGCTGGTACTGAAGGGATGTGACCTGAGCTCTGTTAATTTGGGCCTTTAGAAAAGCTGTGTGGCAGCAGTAGACCATATGGGCATGTATGAAGGTGGGTGAGGGAGTGTATGGGTGTATGATGTGCAGCTTACATAAAAAGGCATGAACTGAAAACCCACAATTAAATAGCGTGGTGCCTCTACCTAATAAACTAAACCTCATTAAAGGGTTCTGAAGGGCTTATTAGGAAACTATAAAATATAAACTTGGACCATGGGAATATCTTTAACTCCAAATGGTGAATTTTTGAAAATTGTGGAATTGTGGAAAAGGGTTATAACATAAATGTTTCAATCCGTGTTCAATCAGAATATTTGATTCTGTGACGGAGGCACTCTACCTGTCGATGAAGAGGATGATCTTCTCCTCATCCTTCATCGCCTCCAGAGCCGCTTTGAGGAGCCGTACTTTCTGGCCTCCTCCTGGAGCCGTCATGTAGTCGCCTCCGCTCCATTTCTGCCCTCGACCGAGCACCTTCACACCGCACAACACACACAGCGCACACACTCTTTCACTTCAGAGCAACAATAGGTGTGTGCTTTCTGTCTGCTAGCACCAGACGCAGACAGAGAGGCTGTCATGGCTTCAGGAAAGGAACTTTGACCAAGATGTCGACCTTGTTGCCGTTTTTCCTACCTTGACAGTGTAGTTGAAGTGCTTCGCCGACCTCAAGAAACGCCTGAAGCCATCAGTCTCTTCAGTTGCAACAGTCACAACTAGAAGCTTTTCTGGAAGACACAACATTTGCAGAGGAATGCAGGGAGACAGTAGTGGTTTTGTTTTGTACCGTCTTGTACTTATCTTTAATCCACCTAAGGGATAGACGATTTCATCAGCCACATGCAAGGTAGTGAGAACTGTAGCAGTACAGTCATTTTGCAGGGAAACAGGCTAACACAGCTGCCACAACTGACACTTTCAGTGATATTTAGGATTCTGTAACAATAGGACATCAGTAGGATTCTTATCATACACTACTGTAACATTACCAAGCACAACTAAGATTAAAAAGCAGGGCTATCGACTGACCAAACCCTAAACTATGACAAAGTCCCTGCATCTAATGTCATTTACCACCAAGACTTAGAAACCTGCTGATATTTACTACATTTCTGACTGATGACAGACAAGTTATTATTTGGTCAATGTGATAAATGATCAATCGTAGGTCACCAAACTATCAGTTTAGAGGGAACATTGGTCCTGAATGCTCCCTGGTGGTATTTTTTTTAGATAGGTTTTCCAAATAGATTTGTGATGATTTTTTCTTCCCTTCTTTACTTTCCATTATAATGACAAAACTACAAGACTAAATTTGGACTCACCTAGGTTAAGTTATGGCCAGTACCACACCTTGTCAATTGATGGCCATGTGGAAAAACCTCATCTCAGTCCAACCATCAGTGTAAGTAGTACACCAATATCATAGTTACATTGCTTGTCTTGCTAAAATTAAGTATTCCTGAGGTCTATACAGCATGGTCTAAGCCTGCTGCTTGTAGTGTGCCATACATGACTCATAAAAGGTTAGGTTAGTCCATCCAAATTAAGTGCATGATGAATGTGGCAAATAGGTAACATAAAATTACAAACTTCATTGCAACAAAGCAAAAAAGGTCTACCTTGATAAATTAAATGTCATTTTGATTAAAGTGTATTTCAGGGATGCAAGGAAGTTTGCATCAGATGGCTATGGAGTGATACTTTCCCAACTTTGTGAAAAGTTGTGTTTCAGTAGACTTCATTCAACAGCATCTTGGTTACTTCTATTGCTGCATGTAATTATACCATTCTTTTAGGCTAAATATGTTAAAATTAATACAATATAGGTAAGGGCAGCGGTGAAAAGCCCACCAACTGCAGGGATACTAGTCACGTCCACGTCAGCGGCATGGAAGCCTTCAGCCCCGACGTGCCGTTCTCTCGTATGGAGAGACAGTTACACCAAACTCCATTCAATAGTCTGGAAATGTAATACTGCCTTGTTTATCGGCAAAGTTAAATACACGTTACAAGGTAACTTAAGATCTTTTATGAATTGTGAGGAACCACTTTTCAATTCGGCATACCTCCAATGCAGATAGCAGCACTTACTCAATGAAATTTCAGCCTTTACAACTGGTTGGCCTGTTATTCCCACACAAAATAACGTTACACAGTGGAGGGTGGGAGCGAGCAGTGTGAGCGACTAATAAAAACTGAGATTTTATTGGAATTTAGTGCTGCTTGGTGGATAATCTATATGCCGACTTTACCACTGAATCCTCTCGATTCAGAAAAGGTCTTTAGTCATGTTCTACCAGGTATTTACGTTTGTGGGAAAGCAAGGCCACATTAGAGTTTGGCGTGAAGTTATCCATACAAGAGAGAACAGCGCTATCGGAGCTAGGAAGCCTCTACAGCAGCCGATAACAAGTTTTGGGTTTCCTAAACTTCAGTGTGTGAGTTTATCCAACGCCATTACAGAACTACAAGGTGTGTGTCTGGGATGCAGACATGGTCTGTTCGGTCAGCATGCCTACCTTTGGGAGTTTGCTGCTCCTTAGAGCTTGTCAGAGGGAGAAGTACATGGAAGAAAATCCCAAAACACAGCAGCAGGGACGAAGCTCTCATTTTTGCCTGGTTGTAAAATCCCTCCACCAGTCTTCAATGCGTTTGGTCTGATGTAGACCGGTATGTGCACTTTTACAGCAGATTCCGATAGACAACTTTGCCCGACTTTGTTGATTCTTCCAGACCAGTACCATCTGCGTCTCTCTCTCTCTCTCCCCCTCTCTCTCGCCCCCTCTCCTGCTCTCTCTCTCCCCCCCCCCGCTCTCTCCCTCCCTCCCTCCCTCCCTCCCTCTCTCTGCCCCCCTCTCTCTGCCCCCCCCCAAAATGAGTTGCCAAAATGCAGTCTGTTCCAGGTAGACTACAGACTCGAATAATGATCTGTCTGTTCATATGTAATGGATTTGATTTTTTTCCATGCGGTATGAACTGTCTGTATGCAATTTACATAACGCCCCCTTCCAAGAAAGGAAAAGAAAAACTGGGTGTTACAGAATGATCTAGATCTATTATGGGTAGTTTACCTGACCACTGGCACGGACTATCTACATATCGTAATGCATTTTAAGAATACAACCACCAGCATAGAGAGGCTGTTATGATTCTATCCGTATGAATAAAGTACATTGATTAATATTAGATGTGTCTCACATCGTGTCGTGGCTATATCAAACTAAATATGTCATATTAACACATATCATATGCTTCAAACGAACTACTACGCAACGCAAAGTGTGATTTATGTTAGAAGACACACTATAATCATCTTTCTTATTTATAATCTGAAAATGAATCCAACGTTACATTTACTGGGTCGTAACAACTCAATTGTCATCACGACATTTCCGGTCACTGCATTTCCGCACTACTTTACGACAGTTGTGGCAAACCAGAAGTGTCAGCGGCTGCCGAGTTGTTTGGAAACAAGTGATTTTCCCACAAGGCAAAAACCTGAAAATACCTGAGATGTGACAGTCGATGGAAGCAAGCGAATGGTGACGGGCATGTACGTGCAATGAAAAGTGTGACAGCAGCCATGATGTGAGAAACAAGAGCAAATTTTCGAGCGATATCGTTCACGGCGCTAGCTAACGTTAGCTAACCTAATTTAGCCAGTAGCGAAGCCAGTTTGTCAGCTTTCATCCAACACAGCTTACTGGCGAACATGATTAGCAACTTTTCCATTATGTTGTTTTGATAGCGATGCGCCTGACTTGTTAAATTTTCAACTTAAAACATCTCAGTAAAGTCTTTGGATACCGATTCCAAGCTGAGCTTCCTTCATTTTAAATACAAAATGTGGCTGCAGCAAAGACTAAAGGGTCTACCAGGCTTGTTGTCAAGCAGTTGGGCGAGGAGACTCCTCATAGGACTGTTGCTTTTCCTCATCTTCTACTGGTACCTGGGTGCAGACCGCAGGCTGAGGTTTTTCAGCGGCTCGGTCATGTCTGGGGGAGTGGCTGGACAGTGTCTACAGGCTGAAATCTACAGGTGGAAGTCTCTGGTAGACAGAGGAGAGGGTGTCTACAGCACACCTCAGGAGAAGGTAGACACACCTTTTGTTTCAGGTAATGGCCATATCCTGGTTGACATTGACTCTAACAAACTGTGGGTAGCTTCATCTTCCCAGCCTGGCTCAGCTCCGGTCCACCAGACCGAATACTCCCCGATAGTGGGTGTCCATCTTCCAGGGAAGCGAGTGGAGGCTCAGGCCACCATGCTGTGGTTCCGCAAAGGGTCCGTGCTCTCGGTCCGCTGTGTTTTACCAGCCGCCTCGCAGTCGGCCCGGGACTGCGTCACCATCAGGGAGGAGTTCATCGCCCACCGCAGCCGGCCTAACGTCTACCTGCAGCGAATCCACATCAACAACCCGTCTGACAGAATTGCCATGCTGGAAGTTTCCTCTGAAACTCCCTCGTTCGGGAGTAAGTTCTCCGCCAGTGTGGAGAAAGTGGAGGACAGAGAGTTCGTGCTCTCCTCTGGCCGAGTGCTCGTGGAGAACAATCGTATTGTGTTGGTGGTGGTGGCCACCAAGAAACTGAACAGTAGGATCCAGGTCCTGGCCAAGTCGGATTACACGGACAACGTTCTGTCGGTGGTGTGGACCTCGGAGCCCATCGACCCCTCCAAGCTGGAGGAAACCTTCGCCACCCTGCGGGACGGAGCCAAGAAGGAGCTTGGGGAGTTGCTGAGGGCGAGCGTGGACGAACTGGTTCTGGATCACCAGAAGGCTTGGATGGATCTCTTTATTTCTGGTGAGTTGTCAAAGCTCAGATCACCTTCATTTGACAAGCGTTACGCTCTTCTTTGCAATAAAGCGATGTGTGATATTTAACTGGCAGGTGATGGTTATTCAGTAACTCTGCCCTCCAAATGAAAACATCAGCAACTACTTTTTGTTTGTTTTAAAGGTCAAAGGTCATAATTAAGGTTTAGATTTCATACCAACTAAAATTATACCCATAAATTATATTCTGCTTCTGTAACAGCAGTACATTTGTCAGGACAGGTGATTTACACTTTGAAGTCATTTTTTCACTATCACTACTCACACAGTTAGTGCTCTTTGTTTTTCTTTCAGAACAGACAGTAAATCTTTAGTGCTGTCTTAGTTGTTGCTTTAGCCTATCCTTGGTTAATATGAGCCGTGGCCTGTCCAGGGTCTCCCTGCCTCCCTGTGCATGCTGGGATAGGCTCCAGCCCCCTGCCACACTAAAAAGGATTAAGTGGGTAGAGAAAATGAGTGAAAGAATGGTTAATATGAGAAGCTGTTAATGAGAGCTGTTCTAGAGGCTCCTAGAAATCTGTTTTCACCATGGCTTTTCTCTTTATTCTTCTAGGTGTGGAGATGAGGAAGATCACCGACTCCCACACCCCATCAAGCTACACAGTGAACACCACCCTCTACTACATCCTCTCCTCCTCCACAGCTCCCCTGCTGGACCGGAGGCTGAGCAGTGAGGAGCACGCCCACCTGGAGTCCAGCCTCAACTATGCCGACCATTGCTTCAGCGGCCACGCCACCATGCACGCGGAGAACCTGTGGCCCGAGCGGGTCAGCAGCGCCGCGCAGATCCTCCAGCTCGTCACGCTGTGGACTCTGACTCTCCAGAAGAGAGGCTGCAAGGTCCTGGTGGCGGCCGGAGCCCACGGCGTCATGCAGGGCATGGTGCTGAGCTTCGGCGGCCTTCAGTTCACCGAGAATCACCTTCAGTTCCAGGCCGATCCGGACGTGCTGCACAACAGCTACGCGCTGAGAGGAATCCACTACAATCAGGACCTCATTAACTTGGCGGTGCTGCTGGATGTGGAGGGAAAGCCTTTCCTTCATGTGTCGGTGAAGCCGCAGGAGAAGCCGGTGCAGCTGTACGCCTGCGAGGCCGGCTGCCTCAACGAGCCGGTGGAGCTGACGTCCGAGGTCAAAGGGCACACCTTCCCCGTGATGGTGACACAACCCATCACGCCACTGCTTTACATCTCCACGGACCTGCGCCACCTGCAGGACCTGCGCCACACGCTGCACCTCAAGGCCATCCTGGCCCACGAGGAGCACATGGCGAACAGGTACCCGGGTCTGCCCTTCCTCTTCTGGTTCAGCGTGGCCTCGCTGATCACCCTGTTCCACCTTTTCCTCTTCAAGCTCATCTACAATGAGTACTGCGGCCCCGGTGCTAAACCCCTCTTCAGGAGCAAGGTATAAACTCACAAATAAAACGCTTTGAACTGGAAAGAAAAAACTGCAAAATGACCTTCTCTGCTCTGTTTTTGACTTTTGTGTGTGGTGGCAAAGATTTCCTCTTTCTCTACCAATCCTCTCTTTGTGGGTTGATTTCTCAGTTTTCACTTTGTCTGCTTTCCCTGTGAGTGGACTTCCCCCCCCCCCCCATTACATGTGGGT
The DNA here is from genome assembly GCF_048128805.1 of Centroberyx gerrardi. Classification (NCBI taxonomy): domain Eukaryota; kingdom Metazoa; phylum Chordata; class Actinopteri; order Beryciformes; family Berycidae; genus Centroberyx; species Centroberyx gerrardi. The sequence goes on along the minus strand of NC_136010.1, from coordinate 24,787,336 downwards.
CATGTTCGGAGTGGGTTGGTATAATAGACGCACCTTGCCCTTTTCCCTCTTAAACAAGATGACTCTGCAGTTTTCTTCTATGTGTGTAAGGAATTGATAAGAACGGCAGTTTGATGAAAACAAATTCACAGTTAGCTATGTAAGTAAGGCACAAGCTTTTTAACTGCAATTGTTTTCTTCTATGGTACTTTGAAGAATAAAGAATTTGATTTCCATTGAAAACAGTAGAAGAGTAGCTCGTATTCATGATCGTAGACCATGAAATCTTTACTCCAATCGTCCTCTTAAAATTCACTGATGCAGCTATGATGTGTAGGGAGACATTTTAGCAAACCACCTGCTTTCACTGCACTTCATGTGTATTCTCGAATGTATAGCATTTGTTGATCTTGACTAAATAAGAATAGCTCAGATTTATTTCTTCAGTAAGCCTGTCCTGTAAAATAGGAAGGCTTTGTTCTGTTTTGTCAAATGTTAGTTGACACTCAATTCAGTATTTCCTGGTGCCTTCAAGTACGACACTCAGTTATAAGAGGTTTTTGTCCCGCAATATTTCTCTTGTTTGCCTACCTGGAAGTTAATGCCATCTTATAAAAGCATTTATTGGTCTGTTTTTTTTTAAACCATGGCTAGGCATTCTTCATACTGATATATCAGTGGGATGAAGAATTTGACGGATTGATACGCAGCAAAAATTTAATTCAACATTAAATGAGGAGCCTAAATTTGACATTAACCTACAGCAGTAAGGTGGCACTAACGAGTCCAGAATGTACAAAATGTCTTTGCGTCCTGTCTGTTGTCATGTAAAACGGCTACTTGTCTTCAGGTTTCCTTACAGTATGAGGTGATGGTGAGACGCTGGACACTTGGGAGAAGCATCTGCTGTAGGCTAAATGGTTGTTTCCGATCAGCTTGGACTGTGTGCTAACTTTGCCTGGAATCTTTTTCTGCTATTCCCTTGTTTGTGTTTTTGATGATGTTTTATATTGAATCACTCTTGATTAAATTAACAAGAACTCCTTGCCTCTTTACTGTTGACCTATCAAATCTTGCTGCGCCTCATTCACAAATATTCCATGCTTACAGTAGCGTAACTCTGTGACATTTTTCCTTTGCTTGTGGAAGCCGTTCTGGATGGGTTGGGGAGCGGTAGTCTGTATTCTAGCAGCTCTAACCTTCCCCTCTGACTTTACCAGGTCGCCAGCAAAAGTGAGGAAGGCTGCCATGACGCCAGGGACGCTGCATGAATATTACGTCTGTGCGATTCACACGCTCATTATTTGGTAGTGGTTCTCTTTGAGCTTTGACAGCACGGGACAGTTTAACATTAGCGCGTTGGTGCTGAACCCAAGTGACCCCCGCTTGTCTGCCCTCTGGCCAATGATCTGCCACTGCTCACGCTGATTCTATTCATTTTTTACAGGATGACTCTGCTCTTTGAAGGAATGTCATCCATTATGGATAGAGAGATACCTTTGCACTGCTAGAGTCAACATGGAAACACTTTCCAGGTTGAAGTATGGACATGAATGAAAGGAGTCATCTGCTTGCTAATTCAGTCGCTGGGCAATATGGACGTGCTTGATTTTTAAAATTTCCAACAGGTGAATTAAATGGCTGAATGACACATGTTTTAGTTGATTTTCCAAGTAATCATCATAACCACAGATTGAACCCATATATTTTGGGTACCACCCCACTGTTGGCCATTTAGTTCCATAACATCTCTATTAGTCCTGATTAAGACTAGTGAACATAATTACAGTGTACAACAAAGCAGATTTCAGTGATGTTTGGACACAGAAAGGCAGTGTTCCCTCCTTTTTAGCATGTTACCCTGTATTCCATGAGAAAGTCATCATGTTAGAGGAATGGTTGTCAAGGCAAATCGATTTTTTCACTTTAGCAGGGCCACCTTCCTCTAAAATGCTAAACTGAGCATGATTGGCCAAGAGAGGTCAGTATAGCTCACTGCATTGCTACACATCTTCCATCTAAACGCTGTCTGTGCTTAACCAAAATGCTTTTTAATAAGCTCTCTGACATGATTCAAGTTGCATGTATTTCATCTGCATATTGACTAACTCTGTCCACTATGAACAGTCATTTAAATTTAAATCTAAAGAAATTAGGCTAAGTCTACAGTATGGCCACATACTCTGTACAATCATTGGCCATTCCGCTCCTCTTGGCTCTGATATATATTTTTTTGATTCTATACATTTTTACTCCCACAGATGAAGTGAGTTTTTGATGTAACATTCTACTCAATAAGCTGCAAATAGTTTAAAAATCCATTTTCTGTCAGTGGAGCCTGATTATTGTTGATTTTCCAGGTCATGTAGATGTGTTTTGCAGCTCTTGTGTGAAGTGTGCTTTACATGTGCTTACTGATTCACCACTTTTGTATACAGTTCAGTTTTCATATTACGTTAAGGGCTTTATCAGATCAATTCCTTTGGTGTTTGTCAACTACTGAGTGTGCCTTAATTAAGAAGTTAATTTATTCTGATCATAACTACAGTCTGATTGGATTGTACTTGAATAGTTCATGATAATGTGAACTTGAAGCAAGGAATATCTTTTCAACTTGTCTTAAGTTGGGGACAATAAGTCACTGAATTGTTATGTCAAAATGTTTAAGTATGCTGTCTGACAATTTGTTCAATGTATTTTTGTGGGTTTGAAGCAGAAATATGAAAAAGAAAACTGAAACTGGAGTTGCAACAGGAACGTGTTTGATTTTATTTTGATTCTGTTGTTTCTGTTGTTATTCCTGGTCTGGGACAGTCCAACCAATATCTGGAAGCTGTGCCTTAATGAGCTTGAGGCTAATCTCATCTTCATCGTAGGCATTTTAGCTACTTTAAACATCTCTAGGTCCAGTCTGGTTCACTGTCCATTTACAATTGTCGTTGTACTACACACAATAGTAAGAATGACAGCTGTGGTTGTGAATAAATGAATAAGGACATCGGTCTAAAATAAATTCAAGACTCAGTGGTTGTTTCTCTGACAGATGTCCATACATTTACTGACCGTGCCAGACGATAATATTAGAGAAGGGAGTAAACTTTTTGCACATTGCCTGTCCATTCACTCCCAATCCAATCTTATTCAAATATTTACAACACTTACATTTACCTGTGATCTTACAGCACACATCCCAATGAAAATACACATGAATGCATAGAGTAGAGATAAGGGTTTCTAACACTTTCTAACACCTGAGGAGCTATAAGCTAAAAGAGGCGTACAACCAGTCTGAAGGATATTTATAGTGCAGTTAGTATTTCCACTATATGCAGGCTGCTCACACCTGTTCCCCATTCAGCAAGGTTCTCACTAACCACACCAATAAATCTTAAAACACAACACTTCAGCCATAATACTCTAGCCCAGTCAAAGCATTGCAGTCTACATCAGCAAATCTATGTAATGTGTGTAGTGTCTTCAGGCTAGAAGGCTGAAGGTAATGAGAAGTAATTTATTGGCTCACTTTTTCCTGAGAGAAAATGCAGGTCTTGGACATGCATTCCTGAAACGTTCTATTGTCATTTTGTAGCTAAGCTTCCTAACAAAGTTCATGTAGACCTGTATACTTAACCTAACACTGCCTTCAGCTCCATACATTACAATGTAAAACATTAAACAATAGACTCATATTGTACTTGCAATACTAACATACTAACAATTACAGAATGTAAAATAGAAAATATGATTCTTTTGTAGCTAGGCAATGAGGGTCTAGCTAGCAAGTAGGCTATATTTTTTAAGACTAAAACATGGTTCAGAGCATTTGTTGTAGCCTATACTAAAACTAAGTGCTTACTTTCATCACATTAAATTCACGAAATGTCTCCACTCACGATTTCAGATGACTCAGCCTGAAACTCTCCCTTCCATAACACCTAGTAGTGAACTTAGCCTGTTCAATAGTAATGTCTCCTTTTTCAAGAAATCTGTAGAAAACGCGGGAAAATTGCCATGTATGCTTTAAAATTGATAGACTCTATTAACATAGTATCTAACATAGTAGCCTAACAACTATGAAACATAAAATACCAAAGAATACACTTATTTCCTAACTCCTCATTTTGGGCCTAGCCATCTATCTAAGAATTCATATTTTTCAAAAGTAAAACATGATATGGAGCATGTTTCATGCTAAAGGTGAATAATCAGTTCACCGGTTTCCTTAATCAAATGAAGTTCACAAAATGTCCCTACTCCATTTCCAGATTATGGCAAAACAGTCAGAATTCGCATTGTAAACTCCATTCGGTTATACAATACAGGACCTCCACACAGTCAAACACATTGGGATTACACAGCTTTTTGAATACTCGATTCTGATTGGCCAATGAAGGCATTCTGAGGCCCGTTATCTCTGAACTACAGACCGCTGTTTCAGTCAACATGTCCGGTCCATTTTGTTGATTTCTAATCAAATCAACTAGCGACACCTGGTGCCGAAAAGACGTTACTGCTTGGTTACTGAAGACAGTCCTGCTTGAGGTTTGTAAATTGCTTTATCTTGTACTAAAATCAGTTTAAATTATTAGTTCGTATTAAATGATTATAATAACTAATAACTAAAACTGCTTTCAAATTAAAGTATTAATGGTTACTTAACACACATTAGCCTTAAAGGAAATTAAATTGCTACAGTATGGCCAGGAAAAATCTAACAAGAAGGGAAATATTATAGCCTAAAAATTGAAAACAGTCAAATCTCTGTGTGGGCTGCCTTTATGAAAATCATTTAAAATCCTTCAAAAAAGCCATAAAAGACAAACAACAAGCAATTGAAAGACCTATCCTTGACTAACCCTAACCATATTTTTTATGTTCAAGGGAGTTTTCAATTCTAGCTATGCACATGGGTTTTTAAGATGATAACTTGAAGATCTGACATTGTTTTATGCAGACCATGTGACTTGTGGCCAACACTTAAGACTTCTCACAAGTCCCACAAGTTAAACGCAATCGTCACACAATCAGATTTACGTCCACAGTGTCATAAATTGGCAAGACATTATTAGCCATGGACATCTGGGTGGAGCCAAGGTCGCAGGATGGGAGCAAACAGCATATCTGACTAACAGCCTGTACTGGCAGATTCTCTACCAGACACATGACCGCTTCCTTGCTTCTGTCTTAACTGTCTGCATGTGTGCTGTCCTCGGAGTTTCAGGTTTCACCGCGTGACTGCATTTGGAGGTGGGAGGGGTCGGAGGTGTCCTGAAGTCTGCTGCTGGACCGGGCCCGTCTCTTGGCACCAAAGGTTGTGAGATATTAATGCATGACTTGAGTTAGTGAAGCTGCCTTGACCTTAAAAACTCCACCTGTTAACACCAAATTGCTGTGGTAGAACAGTGTTGTTGGTACTAAGAGAATCACTAAACAAATAATTTCATTCAGAATTGAATGAATGCGTTGACTTGGCCACTACAGTTAGAAAATCACTGTATTCTAAACACAACTCTTCTGGTAATCAGTGAATTCTTCATCAAAATGTACAAACTCTCTTTCCTGGTAATGAAGTCACATCTTACAAGTAGCCTACACTGCTGAATTCCTTGTAACTAACACATTCCATCACACATTACAAAACACAAAATATTTAATACTGAAATTCTCTCTTTATTGAAAATATACGTTTTCTTAAAATGCATGACACTTTCATTTAGCCATCATTATCAGAGATAAAGAAATTTGCAGTCCAGCGAACCTCTGAGTGTCTCATGGAGGTTTCTTGAGTATATAAGTGACGGGACAAGTTGAGGACAGATCTGTTTGTGTGCAGAGTTCCAACCGTACAGGAGGTGGGGGCGTGTGATCGGGAATGACATCAGATGGTGTTGCAGCTAGGAGGAAGCGTTAAGATGCTGCTGTACGACCCGAATCCTTTATTCAACACCCTTCATGAACTCCAGGAACTCTGTCGGAGAGAAGGTACAAAGTGAGACACATTTCTCTGCCATGAAAGTCTGTGACGATATATATCGGAATTCAATACAAAAATGTGACAATATGTATCGCGGGGCAGAAAAATGAATCGCGATATTCGGTACATTTTCGTGAACCCCATATCGCGTATCAAATCGTATTGTGAGATAAGCAGATCATCCCATCCCTACTGTTTTATGCTTACTACTCCATATGTATGATTCTTAACCGATCAGGAGTGCTAACCTACATCGTACCACAGGATTTCGTGAACCGTCTGATTCCAAATGTTCAGCTGCCCTACTTGGGAATACTCTATATGTGGATTACTGAAGTGTGTCACTACTGGGCCCACTTCCGCACCGTCATAGTCGATTTTGCCATCGTTGTTTTTGTCTCCGTCCTTCATCAGCTCCTCGATGTCGTCTTCGGTGATCGCCTCTCCGGTGGACTCCAGCATGGCCTTAAGCTCTTCTAAGTCGATGTAGCCGTCTCCGTTCCTCAACACAACATGAAAAGAATCAGTCATACCTTAGCACATCTGGAACGTCTGCTTAGTTGAACCCTTTTCACACTGAACTGCCATTCTGAGCTGCGCTGTGCTGAACCAGAGCATTTCTTTCTGATGTGGGCCATTCTAGTGAAGTTCTGGGTAATGATCCAAGGTACTAAGACAGCTCAGTTTGGCTTCAGTGATATCAAAAGGACAGTCTGTCAGTCTACCGGCATTATTCAGTACTATTTTCTCTCATCATATGAAGTTAGTAGATGTCCCTTTGTGTTCTGAAGTGACTCTATGTAGCGTGATGGGGAAATTCAGTAAGAAAATTACTTGTCAAACATGCGGAAGAGTTCGGCTAACTCCTCCTCCGATTTTCCTTTGCTCTCCTCCTTCATGCAGCGGACCATCATAACTAGGAACTCATCGAAGTCTACCGTTCCGCTGCCTGCAAACACACACCATGAAATCTTAGAGGAACAATTCACTATTGTGGTTCGTACAGTATGTGACATCATTTAAAGCTGCACTAAGCACTATTTCTATGTAAAAATCCATCCGTCTTAGCCTAAAGTTGGGGCTGCAACATCCCCACTAATAGAGACGCTGTAGATTCATCCTATTTGCCCAAATTAAATTCTGGTGTCAGTGTGATCAATGGTGGGAAATTTTCAAATTCAAAGTGACACATCAAAATGAAACAGAGTGAAATCCAAAAGTGTCAACAAGCAACGAGTGAGCGCTCTGTCCAGAGAAAGCTGGACTCACCAACTTTAGATCTTGTCCTAACGTTGTCACTTTGGTATCATCACCTTACATGATTTCTGGGTTTTGAAGTTCACATTTTTCAAACAGTTACCTCTCGCTGCTATTTGGAGCCGCCAATGTGCGAAGTTGCCTAGTGCAGCTTTGATTCTAAAAGTCTCATATTGATGTCTTAGACGTGATCATGGCCAAAAGTAACTGCATAGTGATGGAAACAAATATATGATGAGTCACTCTGAGGCATGCAGTGCAGCGATGCGACAAGCTTACCATCCTCATCCACCTCATCTATCATCTCCTGTAACTCCTCTGGGGTGGGGTTCTGCCCCAGCATCCTCATCACCTTCCCCAACTCTTTGGTGCTGATGCAGCCGTCCTCTGCATCCTGGATGAAGATGTCAAATGCAGCCTTGAACTCTGAGGGGGGAACAACCATCGGCAAATATTAACTTCTGAGAGGGACATAAGTGTTGAAGTTCCTCATAACTAAATCCAAATTAAGACGTTCTTTCCAAAATTAGATATCCATGTCAAAAATGTAACGCCGACTCTCACAAAACGATTGCTGACATGATGGTAAAACTCATTATGGAATGCTATTCAAGCTACCAACTATCTCAAAACATTTATTTAAAAACAGTAACATTATTGAGGATTTATTATTATTATTATTATTGTTGAAGATTAGTATTTTTGAAATAGTAATGGAAAATAGAAATATGGCCGCTAGCAGGAACAGGTTACCACAGCGTGACAAGGAATACACTGAGTTTCCTGATTGCCTCACAAGGCATTGTGGGTATTAGAGTCTTTGTTAGTATCACAACACAACAGAAGTTCAAATAGCTGTATTTTCTTCATATCTCAACATATCAACAAGTGGCTTGGATCTCTATAAAATGATGTTTCTGACCAACCTGTAGAAATTCAAGTGGATTGATTACTACTATCATGATTTTACAGTCAGTTGCATTTGACTGGGAATGGACCGATCCCTTAGCTTTTCGCAAAAGAAGTAAAGGCCTAAATAGAAATAGTACCGAAATGCAGTAGAAGTAATAGTGGTAGTAAATAATAGTAAATGTAGTAATAGTAATAGCAGGAGTACTCATTATAGTAGTAGTAGTAGTAGTAGTAGTAGTAGTAGTTGTAGTAGTAGTAGTAGCATTACATGTCACCAGAGATCATATTGATTCCTGATTCTCACCATTTTTCTGCTCCTCTGTTAAGTTCTCAACCTGAAGGAAAGGGAGAAGAAATTAGGTAAAGCATTACTGTATTTTTTCAATCGCCCATTTATTTTTACCACATTATATTTGCACTTATATTTAATTCCAGCAAGTGTAATGATTGATTAAACTGGCTTATTTTTTTCAGTATCTTGCTTCATGATTGTGTTTTCTCACATCTCATAGTGTGTCTGTCTGTCAGTCAGTCATTTAGTCATTCAGTCAGTCAGTCAGTCAGATAGTCAGTCAGTCAGTCAGTCAGTCAGTCATTTAGTCATTCATTCAGTCAGCCAGTCAGTCATTCAGTCAGTCAGTCAGTCAGTCAGTCAGTCATTTAGTCATTCATTCAGTCAGCCAGTCAGTCAGTCAGTCAGTCACTCAGTCAGTCAGTCAGTCAGTCATTCATTCAGTCAGTCAGTCAGTCAGTCAGTCAGTCAGTCATTCAGTCAGTCAGTCAGTCAGTCAGTCAGTCAGTCATTCAGTCAGTCAGTCAGTCAGTCAGTCAGTCAGTCAGTCATTCAGTCAGTCAGTCAGTCAGTCAGGCCACATCCACACTAATACGTTTTCGTTTTAAAACGGCGTTTTAAAGCGAAAACGATCTCCGTCCACACGAGCGTTTCAGAAATAATCTCCGTCCATACTAACACGCCTGAAAACGCATATCACATGACCATTCACGTACACTAGGCATGCGCATGCCGGTGTAAACGGGAAGCAGATTGTCTACTCTGCGGTTGGTTGCTTAGTTGCAGAAAATACTACGGAGGAAGAACAGCAATGGCGAAAAGTACGACCAGAGATTCCTTTGCTTGGACCGACGACGAGGTGGAACTGTTACTGAAAGTAACACACGAGTATAAGGCAGTCAAGGCGGACGTCGTGACTGATAAGACCCATCAGGAAGCGAACGTAGGTGTCTGCGTCATCGTTTTCAAAAGTCTCTGTTTCCGCCCGTCCAGACTAAAACGCAATCCTGGAGTTTTCGAACTAAAACGGGGTCAGCAGCGTTTTCAAAAGTCTCCGTTTTAGGGGTCCGAAAATGCCGGAGTAGTGTGGATGCTAGGCGTAAACGTAGCAAAAGTTATGCGTTTTAAAACGAAAACGTATTAGTGTGGATGTGGCCTCAGTCAGTCATTTAGTCAGTCAGTCAGCCTTCCGTCAGTCAGTCAGCCAGTCAGCCAGTCAGCCAGTCAGTCAGTCAGTCAGTCAGTCAGTCAGTCAGTCAGTCAGTCAGCCAGCCAGCCAGCCAGTCAGTCAGTCAGCCAGTCAGCCAGTCAGTCAGTCAGTCAGTCAGTCAGTCAGTCAGTCAGTCAGTCAGTCAGTCAGCCAGCCAGCCAGCCAGTCAGTCAGTCAGTCAGTCAGCCAGCCAGTCAGTCAGTCAGTCAGTCAGTCAGTCAGCCAGTCAGTCAGTCAGTCAGTCAGTCAGTCAGTCAGTCAGTCAGTCAGCCAGTCAGTCAGTCAGTCAGTCAGTCAGTCAGTCAGTCAGTCAGTCAGTCAGTCAGCCAGTCAGTCAGTCAGTCAGTCAGTCAGCCAGTCAGTCAGTCAGTCAGTCAGTCAGTCAGTCAGCCAGTCAGTCAGTCAGTCAGTCAGTCAGTCAGTCAGTCTCTGTCCTTGAACTCCTCTGCCCAGAAGCTGTTGCATCCAGCACCTCAACCACTTCCAGCCCTTGCAGCCCTCGCCGCAGTATGACTAAAATGTCATGCTGCTTTCTTCACCTACTATTCTTGTCGTGTAGCAGAGTAGATTGGGAGGGTTGGGGTGGGGTGGGGTGGGTGGGGGGTGGGGGGGTATTTCTGACACCATTGCTGCTGTTGGCCATTTGTTTGAGCTGTCAGCTGTCCCTCCTCTTCTTCCTCCTTAACTGTCCAACTGTCCTTTGTTCTATTGTTGTCAGGCAGAGAGATGCCAGAAAGCTGAACTAACCTCAGCAGACGTCACTCTCCGCTGTTCAGAAACCCCCACTGTCACTATGTGCATTGTCTTGAGTTGTCAGAGGAATATCACATTAGTAGAGGGAACACGGAGAGACTGAACTTGCCTTTGAACTGTGCTGTTGTGTGTTGTGTGCAAATAATGATTTGAGAAGTAGGGCTAATTAAAAGCAGGGCAAACTGTGACCTCCAGTGATCATCAAAAGGCAAGACACCATCAATAGAAATAAAAATCAATTATATTTTCAGAAAAGCATAAACTTAATTTTCCCATTGAAGGACCCGATCTTCATATAACCTACAACAGTTTGATATTACACTATGAATTTACATCATAAAGATGTCAGCCTAAAAACATGGTAAATCTATTCTGTTATAGTTATAGTTATTTATAGTTTATAGTTATAGTTATAGTTATAGGTTATAGTTCTTAAACTTTCAAATTCTCTTTGCTTTTCTTGAATAATTACATTTGAAAATAATTCAGCCATTTTTAACAATGTTGTATTATACATTGTATATTATTTATTATAAACATTTATGAGCATGAATCACATCTCAAGCAAAAAAAAAAAAATAGTCTACTAAAGTACTATATTGTCTACTATGTACTGCAACAGCAAAGCTATTATCTTAGGGACTGCAAGGAACCATAGGAGAACTATAATCTCATTGGTGTTCAATGACACATGAACTCAGTGTAGGACCATGTTTAGTGGACTCTTCACACACTCAATGTTTTTTTGACCTGTCAAAGTTAAGTTGAGGTCATGTCCATGTGCATGGAAAAAAACCTTCCCTTTACAAGCTATATGGAGATGCTTTGTCATTTTTACAATGGCTACGTTCTTCCTGAAGCATCATCCTCACATCATCTATGACCGTCTACCTGTGGCCAGTATAAATGATTTTACTCTGGTTATCAGTGAACCTGTGCTGACCTCTGGCTTGTGCCCAACAAATGTACGGCCTGTCTGTATGATGGGCATTATAGGAGCAGTGTTAAAGTTAACACGTCTGTCCTGATGCCTTGTTATTTTCACATATTCCAGACTGTATCAGATACCTGTGTAGCCAACAGAAACCACCTATGTCATTTGGTTATATGCTGCTGTCTTCCTTATACAAGCCCAGGCCACATAGGTCATCAGTCCAAATACACCCACTTGTTCCCAGCCTCTCTGATCACTGCATGCAAGTTTATGCCGTCACTTCAAAGCCAATTATCACCTGGCAGAGAAATTAAAACAACACATCAAACTTGGGACTTTGGACAACGCCTTGTCTGTACTCACCGCTGCTTTATATACATCATCCATGGCTGCTGGTCCGTCTCAGAAACACACACACACACACACACTGCTGCTACTGCACTCAGATACAGGACAAAGACTTGAAGCAATACCTGCCTCTGTCTTTATTGCTGGAGGAGTGTGGCACTAAAAAAAACCCTTGACACACCCCGCATAATCCCACTGTGATGGAGGGGGGGGAGAGGGAGAGAGAAAGAGAGAGAGATATCTATAAATAGAGGAAGAACAGAGATCGTCCAACAATAGCGGAGCATTGACAGCAGCACCTAAATTGGCGACATTGTCTCTTTGCTCCAGCCTCTAGAGTGAATAGGAAACCCGGCAGGAGTCGAGTTGAAGCCGATCTCTCTGTTCAGCGAAGGAAGATATGACCGGATACCCCTTTTTCTGATAATACTCCTGTCATACTTTTTTTGAATGGAATTTAATTGTTCTCGGAAATTGGCCTATATTGCAAAAACAGGTCCTTTATCCTCAATAATGGTGTGATATTAGTTGTATTTGTCCTGCATCTTCATTTCTGCATTGTAATATGAAGATGTCAAGCAAACACTGATCTAACATGGTCTCTACAGCACAAAGTGAGGGATGTGTGTGTGTCAGTGGAAACCCTGTCAACAGTTCGGATGGCATCACAGGGAATGCTTGTTAGGTCACCGGTATCGATTTCACCATAAACACATAAGCTTTCCATATTGGACCAATTTGAAGGACAGACGCCATAGTGAGATCGCACTATAGGCTCTTGCATGTTTAGTTTCCTTATGTATGCATAATTTCCCCTTATTTAACGATTTAATGTGGCCCGGGTACGGAGTAAGAGCCAAATGTCTTTATGACAATACGTACACAGATAGGGCTATTTTGAATGCGTTGCGTCCTTGACTGGAAATAGTAGGCCTCTACCAACATGGTGGTGGGTGGGGGGGTAGAGGTGGGACGGGGTTGGGGGGGGGGGGGGGGGGGGGTATGGTGATAAATCTTTGTTCTAAAGCTAACACTAACACTATGTGGGACAGACAGACAGCACCTGCCATTGTGTGAGCAGCTGTAGTGCAGTTCAGAGGTCAAAGGTCAGACTTCTGATTTTGGACCCGGCCAGTACGGGCGAACAGTGAGAAATGTTGCTAATCTATCGGCAAAAGCGACAGCAAACTGCACCTCGACAAGCTCTCAGATGGCTTCAAGGCTGACTTGGAACCCTACAGGCAAATGGGAGTCTGTCAGCACGGATCTTTTCAAATAATGTCACTACTATCAATAATAGATAAATCAACTTACTTCTGCACAATGATTTAGGTAATCATCTGTCTCTAGAAATCCAGGATGGACATTGTTCTATTTTTTATGACTTCGGCAAAAAGTGATATGACAGTTGTGCGCATATTAAAACGTCATATTTCACTATGGCCATACCTCCATAAGCAGAAAAAAAGCTGTGAGGTTTGGATGGAAATGCTCTGAGCTGTATTTGGTTAATGTTGTTTTGAGGCACTGGATTAGGTGTGTGGGTAGGGATCTAGAGAAATACCTTTTAGGATTTTGAATGATTTCAAGTTTGGAATTTTTAGTTATCACACATTGTTCACTTTTTGCAATCCAAGACTCATTCATTCATTCGTTCATTCAATCATTTGTTTGTTCATTCATTCATTCATTCATTCATTCATTCATTCATTCATTCAGTTTCTTATTCTTATTCAGGGTCATGGGGTCTGGAGCCTATCCCAGCATGCACTGGGTGGAAAGCTGAACAGTTTAAACTGGTAAATCCAAAAGAGTAGCAGTGACCAGCGGTGAATTAGATAGGGTAAGTAACTATGTGGAAGCCCCAACATTTTGTTTAAATGCCAGGGGTCAATTGAGGTCAACCTCTTGCATAATCTACGGCATCTACAGGAACATAACATTGTAGTAGTTCACGTCAAAATGACCCGCAGACAGCTGGACCACAGCTGTCTGTCCAAAGCAGGAAGGCTGAAGGAGTTGTTAATATTTGCTCCTGAGCAGTTTATGTTCTTTTAGACCTCACAAACAGGATGCAGAGACCACAGTGGCAACGAGTGGGACGGTTTGTTGGTGGCATGGTTTGAAAGCGGTGTGTGAAAAATAAATTGTACAATTAGTATCCCGGACATGGCATATAAGGAAATTCGGAAACTGATATACTGTAGGTTCGATCAATATTGGCTTTTTGGAGGTGAATACCTGTACTCATATTTTTGGATTGAAGGAGCTCACCATTTTTATGCCAAACAATTCCAAAAAATACAAGTATTCAGTGTTTCTGAATACTACTCTGCATTGAAAGCCAGAATATGAAAAAGAAAAATAACAGCAATAATAATAAAACCACATTCATGCACACTTGTGTTGAATCTGATCAAGATTAGATCACATTAGAATCAGTGCAAGTTAAGGGCTTCCCATAGACAACCAGTGGAGTATTGATTAATTCTACACTAAATACGTAATCAATGGAACTGTATCATATCCATCATATCAGAGGTGGACAACACTGACTAGATTTGTAATTAAAGGCTAATTCTGTATATTTCTAAACCCATATACTGGTCTACTCCTCCATCCCACCTCCAGAATAAAACTTCATGTAAGGTAAACTTTCCTATAAGTGGGTGGACTACATGACCGGATACGAAAACATTAGCCACAAGTGTAGATGATGACACACACACATATATAGATGCGTGCTGTGTTAACACAGGAGAGGAAGGGTCAACAATGACAGTAAACAGGGAAAACGTATGCGGTCAAGCAGAGTCTCAAAACACTTGAAGAATTTCTCAGGAGTGTGGCTGCTGAGTCCCAATCATGAGGCTTGGCCACAAAGCGGCCTTTCATGCGAGCAGAGTTTCTATTGGAGCGCTCGGCCTCAGTTACAGTTACAGTTCACTACTGCTGGCAGATGAGCTGTCTGTCTGAGGCAGAAAGTGGGAGGGACAGAAGGAGGGGTCATATAGTGGTTTGACGTCACAGGGTTGGACACAGTACTAAAACATGCTGTTACTGTACTGAAATTTTACTTTAGAAGAAGTAAAATTACTGGTGTATTGATTGATTTTATTTGACAGATTTTAAAATATACATAAGGTTGATAGCCCTTACGCCACAACCACACACATATAGTAAAATTGTCGAGGAATTTAACACACAATGAAATCAAAAAGACTTATTTCCACTGTGGTCCTCATAGCTTATTCAAGCTTATTCAGCTTATTCGATATGTACTAAAAAACTAAAAGTTGGTGAGCTACTTTTTTTACGAAAGAGAACATTATTACTGTATGTTCTGATATTTTCCATGCAGTGCTAAAGGGATGAGAGGACAGACAAGCTAAATTCTTTTAATTACAAAGAAATCCCAAAATAAGTGCATAAACAAAGCAAAATCTACATGTCTATCTATACATGCCTATATATCCTATAGGAATGCTAGTTTTTGATGCAATGCTTGTGGAGAACCTACAGTATGTACTCTGTAATGTGTGTGAAGTACAATATTTAAGTGAAAACATACTTAAGTAAAAGTAATATTAGAGTCAAAAATCCTCAATACTTACAACAGCTACTCATTTTAGTAACAAGAGGAAATGTGAGTAATAGTTATTATTTAGCCTGCAATATGTATTTGAGGACTCAACCTCCTTTTTGGGGTCGGTTTGTTTGGACCCAGGGATGGTGGAGTAGAGTGTGGGATGTGTGTGTGTGTGTGTATGTGTGTGTATGTAGAGACCTTTACTGTTTCACAATATTCCACTAAATTTTGTCGTTGATCTCACTCAAAATCAAATATGTCATACCTCGATTAGTAGGGATTTTTGCATATGACCAATTTAAAAACTGACTGTGTGTGTGTGTGTGTGTGTAGGGGGTGTAGAGCTGTAGGTGGTTACCCTAAGATGCATGAATGAGGGCCTTTGTCCCCATTGCCTCAAAAAATGTTTTCCTTTTTCTTGGTTCCCCTCCTGCCAGCCTCCTCCCTGCTTCCTCTCTCAAGGCCTTCCTCCTCCTCCTCTCTCCTTCTTTTCACCTTTGGCTTTTTTTTTTCAGTCCAAGAGGCTTTGCGGCTATAAGAGAGCCCTTCACTGAGTCTGGATTCCTCACACTTGCCTGAAAGAAGCCTAGCTGACGATGAGCAGACTGGGGCTCGTGTGCCTGTGTATCAGCGCTGTGGCCTGGCTCGGCGACGGCAGGGCCAGCAGGAGAGGAGGGAAGGTTGCGGGACCTAAGGTGAAGCTCTCTGCAGGACCGTCCCAGCACAGTAACCCTCTGCTCCCTGGTGAGTTCACACCACGGATAGGGACACATCCGAATTCCCTGCTCACTTCATTCACATTCATACCTTTCATTCAAGCAGTTCCACTTAAAATCTATTTGACATGATGGGATTGTCAGTCCATTCATCTTCATATTGATTCATTTATATCCATTATTTATTTACAGGCCTTCTGTAGACGTGGTAATGCAAATGTGACACAAATTTTGCACATGTACATAGGCTGTAAATTCACATTCATATTCTCATATTTTTCTCATTTGTTATACAGTACATTGCATACATTTTGATATTTTTTTTTAAATAATTTTACAGAGAATTAGAATTACATCTTTTTTCATTAATTTCTTTGTCTCAGCTGTTGTTTTGCACACCGAGTATGTATGCTGTAATTGATATATTCCAGACTTTTCATTCTGGCATTTCTACCTAATGCGTATCATCATGTTATAATTGTAAGTGTCATCATGTTTAATGCATTTGTATTTATATTCTGTTTTTCTTTGCTGTGTTCTGCTATTATTTTGCTGCTGCTATGACCGAATTTCTCCACAGGAATCATTAAAGTTTTGTTTTATCTTGTCTTTATGTTATATAGATCCCCTCTGGGGTCTCTTTCTTTTAGCACAAGGCTGACCATCCTTGAGAGTCAAGTGCTGTTTTCTTCATTTTTTGGAGCCAGTTCTCAAAATCATTTCGTTTGCCTGTGTGTGTCTCCAGGTCAGTGCCAGGTGAATGGCATCTCTCTGTTTGACGGAGCGATGTGGTCTCCTCAGCCCTGCTCAGCCTGCCAGTGCTCCAGAGGAAATGTCAAATGTCAACCCATCCCCTGTGCTGGTAGGACACTTCTAATCCCCCCCCATCCCTCTAACCACAATGCTTATCCTTACATATTTACCACCTTGTGCAAACATACATCTTCCTTTACATGCTTATCCTCAGACAATTACCACTTTCAAAGCACTTATCCTCAAACACTTCCACACTGAAGCACTCATCCTCAGACACTCGATCCCTCCGGCTCACTCATCCTCAAAGTCATTTTCTCACGCACTTCCAACATGCTATATTCTAATCTTCATACGTCAACAACCTTCTACACTTAAGACCTTCGCCACAATTACTCTCACTTCTCACCTTCACACTTGTCCTTTGGAGGATTCGAACAAACCTTTATATACTGTAACTCTTGCACGTGCCTCTACGCATCTATCCTCATGTTTACCAGATTCTCCATATTCCCACTCGCATTACCTGATATTTATCTAGTCACTAATACATTCACACCAATGTCTCACTACCTCATCAAAGGCACAAACCTCAGTATTCAAATGATGATATATAAGGTTGCTTCTTATGTATAAGCTATTTATTTTTGAGCCGGTGGTATCTGTGATGATGCATAATCAACTCAATTCATGAGGAATGCATGCTTCTTATGGGATATTTACACCCAGAAATAACAAAATCTCTGTCTTGTTCCTCAAGAGTATAAATTAACAGAGTGGTTACCCTCACCTAACCCCAGATCCCTAACCATGCCATAAGACAGATGGCTATGGCCATGGCTACCAGCTGAATAATGTTGGCTTTATTCACACACTACTGTGTCTGTATTGACTACCCTACTTTGAACTAGAATTTTAGATGCTACCAAACATTCTCCATTCATTTTATGTACCTCTGATAAATCCTTTGCTAGTCATTACTTATTTCTTCCTCAGGTCCAAATAACCAACAGGCTGTGACCCCAAAAAGCAAGAGACTGGATGATAAAGACAGTAAAGACAGAGTCCCTGAGTGGAGGAATATTAACCAGATGAGAGGTGGAAGCAGAGGAGTGCCAGAAGTAAAAAAGAAGGAGGTGAAAACTGTAAGTGGATCAGATCTGGGTTAATTTCAATACAACTACTACTACCACTACCACTACTGTTATCACTACTACTACTTCTACTGCTACTACTAATCATAATCATGTTGCTGTCTTAATCGTATTTATCTATCTGACTGTCTACCCTATTAAATAGTTAATCGTGAAGAATGGCATGAAAAATGGAAGAGAGGGAGGGTATATAAAATGCAACAAAGGTCATCAGCCAGGTTTAAACTGACAATGCATCAAATATGTGATTTGTGCCGTGGCCCACTGAACCAGCAGGACACCCTGCTGTGTCAGTCTTCAACTGAAACATATCAGTTGCCTTTAGCATGTGCTGGATCCTGCCAAGAATGTGAGATGGGTGGAGTTTTTTTGTTTTGGAGCAATCCAATTGGTTCCACTGTGCCAGGCAAGATCAGTCAATCCAAAAAAAGGAACTGAATCCAATTCAAAACGTAATTATATCCAAGTCAGATGAGGACACACAAGAACACTGCTGTACTTTGACCCTGTAAAAAGAAATGGCATGCTCCTGACTATGAGCACAGTGTCATATAGCCACATTGTACTTACCTGCAAAAAAGACAACAGACAACTTTTTTAGCTTGTCTCTGTCTTTGTTGCTCAGCGCTCGTTACTGTGGTGTTCCTGCATTGCACTTCCCAGAGATCACCTGTCAATCAAACAGTGTGGGCGGAGCTTGGATTTTCTGTTGATGCAGTTTGAGTTTCTGTAGGTGGCGCTCTTCTCTTTGTCTGTTCAGCCATGGTGGCTATCACTGCTCATGCTAACTACCCAGTTCTTCTTCTTATGTTTATTCCAAGCAAACTAGAAATGTAAAACGCATCACTTCCTGTGAGCCAGAGGATTTTTCCCAGGAAAGAGCTACCAGACAGAGTGTTTAGAACAGCAGATGGAAAAGCTTTCATGAACTGGATATAGGCTGAATCACTGTTGTATATTATCAGTTGGAAATAGAGAGGAGCAATACAAACATTTACTTATATGAAAATGTTGCAGATTATTATTTCAAATGGAATGGAGAAACACAATTTATCCTTGTCCCAAATTGCACATGAAGTGATTGTTTCCTCTTGATCAATTGTGCTCTGTATGTTTCACAGCTGACACCTGCTGTCACAGTCAAACCTGTACCAGCCAAGAAAAAGAAACCGGAGGTACTGGTCCAGATTCCCACCAGGAGGGTTGAGGTGCATGTACCCATAGTGCCAGCGAGGCCACCCATACCCGCAGTGAAGTCACACAAAGACAGCTTTCACTCCGACGAGGACGACTATGACGATGATCCTGACAGCGATGACGACGATGACTTCGTGGGGCCGCCACTGGTGGAAGCCATCGCCCGGCCTGCTCCGAGAGCCACGCTGCGACCTGCGCTGGCCAGGAGGCCGGTGCCTGTACCCGCCGCCCCGGGCCGTCCAGTGGTCACCTTCCCCCAGAAGCCCAGCTTTATGGAATCGTTGCTGCCCGGGTGTCTTCTGTCAGACTCACTGATAGCCTGTGGCAGCACTGGCCTGGCGCACATGCCCATCATCACTGACCAGGGGGTGAAAACCCTCTACCTGGCAGGTGAGGACACAAACTGACAGAAAGACAAACTAACTGACAATCAGGTAACAAGGTAGGCAGACAGGGCAGATAGGAGGACATTTGGACCTTTCATTTCAGAGTTCCAGTGGGATGAGGCGATATGACTGACGTGACCTCCTCGCTTCTCCTCTCCTTGTCTTGTCAGACAACAAGATCAGTAAGATCCCTGCGAGGGCGCTGGCAGGCCTGCCCAACCTGGAGTGGCTGGACCTGAGCAAGAACAAGCTGGATGACTCCTCCATCAGCCCGCTGCTGTTTCAGGTCAGTCTGACTAACATCTGGCTTTACCACATGAAACCAATAGCTTTTTACGGTACTTTGACATGATTCCTGCCACAATATTCCAAAACCTTGAAGCACAGGTCTTATTTGATCATCTAAATCCCTCCCTAATCGTCACTACCAGCGACTGAGACGATCACCACCCATGTAGGACTGAAACCGCTCGGTACAGCTGTTGTTAAAATGTGGAACTGCTGAAGTAAAAGTGTGTGGTCTGTTGTGTTAACATCTTGTTTTGCTTGGCTGTGTCCAGCCGAAGCTGTCAGGTGCTGCCAAACCCACTCCTAAATATACAGTACACCTCCACATAGCAACTCCATGTTACAGCAGTTTATTGACCATTCTCACACACAACTTTTATTACTCTGTTATGATACTACACCATGTATCAGAATGAAGCAGAAAACACATAACAGACCTTCACTGAAGTAACAGACATTCATTGAGGTGTCTGCTGTCTGCTGTTGAATCAAGCCCACTGGTACAATGTGGCACCCTCACAATGAATTTCACTCAGCGTTGCAGTGCATGAGAGAAGATTGTTGCAGTAAACAGAAGAACCCATTACTAAAATGAGGACAATTGTTTTGACTACTGCCATCTCACCACTCCCACTGCCCTCCTACCTTTTCTCACCGGGGTGTAATGACGTCTCAAGCCAAGAATCTGCAGCAGCTCAGTGACACACTCATTCACTCACTCCCACTCACACAGACAGACACGACCAATATGAATGAACAGGCGCACACAGACTGGGAAAACAGGGCAAGGAAAACTAAATCAGCAGGAACCTGAGCTAGTGCTAGCTAAGTGGTCTAACCTTACTCTAAGAAGAGACTGAGGCTCTATGTTTGTTATGGTGCATGACAGATGACGGGGCTTTGTGCCAGCAAGTGGCATTTTTGTTGGGCACACAGGTTTTTTTCTTGCCTGCGCCCATTTAGTATTTTGGTGACTCGCCTTGACTGCGCCTAAGTGGGAGGAGAGGCGCGGTAGAGGGTGTGTCAGTAATGATCAAGCAGTGCAGTGCAATTTTGGTGTCCAGGATTATGGGGGTTTATGCTTCCGCCTGCTCAAACCACGTGAAAAGCGCGTGGCACAAGATTTTTGAAAGCAGCACTCTGGGAAATAACAGAATTATCAAGATTTAGAGTAGTGCTCTCAAACAGATACCTTTGTCTAGCTGGTCCAATAACCAACATCTCCTTTTTGTTGGCATTGAGGAGCAGGAAGTTTCATTCAAATGTATGATGTGGCAAAACGTTTGTGTTGGCATTGTATCTCAGAGGTCAAATATAGAAAAATGCTGACTTGAAAGAAAGAGAGAAAAAGAGAGTTGGAGAGAGAGAGACTTCTTACCTAAGAAGCAGGACTCTAATGTTCAAACTGTTGGACTCTTGGCTTGTTTGTTGCAGAATCTAACTAGACTGAGGAGGCTGATTTTGGACGGCAACAACCTCACCAAGGTCCCAACGTTTCTCCCGCCTTCTCTTGTGGAGCTGAAGATTAATGACAACAAGCTGAGCGGCCTTACACCCAGTAGTTTTAAAGGTCAGACACCTCCTTCATTTAACCAACGGGAGTCTCTTTGGGAACGTGCTTTACAAGAGAAGCTTTGTCCGAACATAAGGAATGTGTGTTTGAGGATTGAGAGATGGCGCATTCGAGTTCAGTTGAACTTTTGATTTAGCGTGGTTAATAATGTTTGTCTTTTCTTACAAGCTAATAGAACCTCCTTGTGCTAACCCACATTAAGGAGCCATGTTTTAGTAAGACATGCTGAGGCTACCATGTATGTATAAGAGACTTGGAACATGGGACAGTTCTTGATGTAGGAAACCAAATGTGTGCGTTTTACTTTACTGTTAGGTCTGTCAGGTCTCATGAAGGCTCCACTGGCAAATAATTATTTACTTGGTCATTCACAGTGTTTAATGACATGTAAGAGACTTTTTGAATTGCCTGTCCTCAGGTTTGTCCAAACTTCTGACCCTGGAACTGGAAGACAACTACTTTCACGATGGAAACGTGTCGCCACTGACGTTTCGTCCTCTGAGGAAGCTCATTTACCTTCGCCTGGAGGACAATAAGTTCCGTGCCATCCCATCTGGCCTGCCGACCTCCATTCAGGTACATGGTAGAAGGGAAATACACCATCATGGTTAAACGTTGCATTCATGTCATATGATGGGTACGAACTCTCTACTTCAAAATACCATTCACCTCAGCTTTCAGATGGTAAATACAACTAGAAAATACCATTCACCTTAGATTTCAACTGGTAAATACTACTTGAGAACTTGGAAACTGACACCCATGAAAACCTTTTGCTATCCCGGCGCCCTTGTCAATGATTTTATTTGCCTGACCATTTTAGACTCTAAACCTAAGTAGCACAGTTCTAGTGGAGTTGGCTCAGGACTGCTTATTTCTTCTTAGTATAGTGTAATTTATAGGTCTTGGTCTGCTTAGTATAGCTCCATCTTTTGGAGTCTGGAGTCTTTTTGCTGTGTGTTTGTAGGAACTCCACCTATCAGACAACAAAATCGAGGTGGTGCACGCTGGTATCCTCAACAAGACAGTCAACCTGAGGCTGCTGGACCTCAGCCACAACCGCATCCGAGAGGACCGCATCGCTCCACAAGCCTGGATACACCTGCTGTGAGTCTTTAACCTTTCTAGTTGTGCTTATCTCAGAGCCTTTTGTCTTATCTATTGTATTTATTTGTATTACCTTTATTTAAACAGGTAGTCTCATTGAGATTAAGAGCAAAATTCATTACATAAAAGCTCAGAAGACAATAGTCCAATAGCAGACTAGCAGTAACAGGAGTCAAGCTATATACATTTTGACTAGACAAAGCATAGGCAACTCTTAAAATACTTCCTAATCAGTTTATATAGTTTATACCGAGAAAGACCAGCTCTTGCAGTTTTAAATCATTTAGCAGTGAGTTCCATAAAGGAGTCATATTAACTTTTTTTTTGTTGGCCTAATTCAGTCCTGACCTTAGAGACAGAAAACAGAAAACAATGTATGAGGCCTTAAACAAGTAATTTCCACCAGGTTTTAGAGCTATAACAGTACAGATAATAAGGAAGCAGACCCAGAATGGCTTCATAGATCAAAATGTGAATGAATAAGTCACAGCAGGCCAGTCAGCCCAAGCATACAAGCTTCAATGATGAGTGAGTCTGTATATTTTACAGTCTGTTATAAACCTCAGCGCTCCATGAGACACAGTGTCCATGACAGAAAGATGTTGGGAGGAAGCATGTCAATATAAAATATTGCCATAATAAAGTACTGGCATAAAAGTAGAGGTGCCCAGTTTCTTTTTAGCCTCAAAAGTAAAACACAACTTGGGTCTTAAGTTTTAGCGTCAGTTTCTTAACAAGATGGCGTCTATCCTGAAGGAAAAACTGTCACCTATTATTATTAAGCACTCAACTGATTAAACTGTCTCAATCACTTTGTTTCAATGTAACAATAATTGATTTTGTTTCCTGTTTTGAGTTACAAACCTCATAAGTTTTGTTTTGTCAGCATTCAGAACATGTTTCAGCTGACACAAGGCAGACTGCACAGTGTTAAAAGCAGTTGTGAGGCTCAGAAGGGCTTTAACAAGATTAGTAGCACAAGGTTAGCAACAGAAAATGATCATATGATCTGCATAGAGACCAAGATTAACATTTGACGCACTTTGGCCCAGATGATTAAATAAGATGAGGCTAAATACACAGCAGTGGGGCGCTCCTTTACATTTGTGGATCAAATCATCCACATTGACTTGACTGACGAAACTGACACACTAACACTGACACTGACCATCACCCTAGTATTGCTCCAGTAATGATGAGATGATTAACTGTAGTTTGTTTGGATTACAGGCAATAAGAGCAATATGTGGCATCTAAATTTTACTATTAGTGGCTAAAATATTGCTTTCTTTCTAGGGAAATGAGACTGCAAATAAACCACCAGGAAGCAAAACTTGTGTACTATTTTCTGGGTAACAATTACAGCACTCTACTGCCACCCTGTGGGGATTTATGGAACAGCTTTTATTTCCATGCAGAAGAGTTTCACTTTTTCAGAGACACGTACACTATAAGGCAGAGTGCTTGCTTTAAAACATATATGGTCCCTTATGCTACTAGATTTTAGTTGATTTCTTCACAGAGTATTGCTGTCATTTCAGAATAACTTGAACTATCAAGACTACCATTTTTGTGCAGTGAATCACAGAAAAGCCATCACATGTCAATAATTGTCTCCCCTGCCAAAAAATCAACAGCTAACAGTTTGTCCATGAACATAACATTGTCCACACTGCCATGGGTTGTTTATGATTTATTTCACACAGCATTCAGCCCATCCAGCTGAACTCTGTTTGACCAGCACACCTGAAAACAAAGACTCAATAAATGCTGCCGCACATGGGAAATGGTCTATATCAGTAGTGCACAGTTACAACTGCATCCTAGATTAAACTAAAGAAAAGTTAGAGTGAGAATAGCTTGGTGTGGCGTGCTGATGTGGCTGCAGAGTGGATACAGGCCAACCTTCTGCAGGGCAGAGGAGAAAAAGAGAGACAGATTGACAGAGAGAAAGGAGGGCAACCCTAAAGGCCAGGGCCTCTGTGCTGAAACAAAACGAGCTGCTGCTAATGCTGTAAAATCTATTTAAATTTTTAGGCCAATATATTAGTTTGACCATATGGGCCTTTCAATAGAAATTGGATTTTAGCCAGTCAGTGTCGTCCCCTGCTGATAGTAAATCTAAAGTTAATCTTTATTTATGTAGCACTTTTCAAACAGAAGTTACAAAGTGCTTCACAGAACCATAATAAAATAAAATGTGCTACAAACATATACAGAATAAAATTTAAAACAGGGCAATATTAAAGTGTCCCGTGATGTTTAAATGCTGTTTAGACATCATGGGACACTTCTAGGGAAAATTCTAGGGGAAACACTGAATACTTGTAATTTTTTGGGGGAATTTATTGGTATGAAAATGGACAAATTCAAATATATCAACATGATATTGGCTCAAAATATATGCAGCTTCAATCTAAACATATTGGTATCCCATATAAAATCCATATCAGTCAAACCCATTCATTGAAACTTATAAAAATCACTTTTGAATTCCTCCTGGCATCTCCAGGAAGCTGGAGTCACTGGACCTGTCCCACAACAAGCTGGTGCACGTGCCGTCCTTCCTGCCGGTCGGCCTTCGCCAGCTCACCCTGCACCACAACCAGATCGAGCTCATCCCCGGCTACGTGTTCGGCCACATGCGGCCGGGCCTGGACTCCCTCCACCTATCCCACAACAGGCTGCGGGACGACGGCATCGACGGCGTGTCCTTCCTGGGCCTGTCCGCCTCCCTGTCCGAGCTGCTGCTGGACCACAACCTGCTGCAGTCCGTCCCGCCGGGCCTGCTCCAGCTCAAGAACCTGCAGCTGCTCCGCCTCAACCACAACCTCATTAGGTACCGCAGTACTGTCTCACTTTCTCTCCTCCTTCAAGCTTTAGTCAGAAGGTTGTGGGTTCGATTCCCGCTCCTTTCTGTGTGGAGTTTGCAGCTTCTCCCCCTGTTCTCCTGGTTTCCTCCACAGTCAGGTGGATTGGAGACTCTGAAGCCCCTTAGGTATGAATGTGAGTGTGTGTCTATCTGTGTTCACCCTGTGATGGACTCACCTCTCTCCCTGCCTTCCACTCAATGCATGCTGGGATATGCTCCAGCCCCCCCAACACCCTGAAAAGGAATAAGCAGGTTGAGAAAATGAATGAATACGTACACAAGTAAAAGCAAGTTCATACATGCATACGATATTTACAGATATACTTTACCAGAACAAAATGAGTCAGAATAAATCTACAACAGTCTGGTTTTCCTCACCTAATACAGTTTTCATCCTTTCTTTATCTGATGACATCTCTGACAGATAGATGCAGCACTTAGCAGTTCGTCCTCAGCCTCATTTTGGTAGCAGTGTGAACAGAGACACTGAAGTTTTATGACAAGCTTTTTTGGTTGCCAACTTGTGGTCTGTGATTCACCACTTTGTTCAGTATTTTAGTTGAAGTCTTTTACTGAGACAAGCTGTTCTGCGTTATTAGAATTTATTTCCTGAGGTTTGTAGTAGCAAAGCTCAAGGTTTATTTTGAGTTCTGTCTCTCTTTCTGTCTCTGTTTCTTTTACGGGAACATGTTTTTATTCATTTTCTGAAGTAGGAGAAACAAGACAGAACATATTTAAACAGAGTATTTATGGAGAAAATGACATCATGAACATCACATCATTTTGATATGGTCAGCATATACAAACTCACATACCTTTCAACTCACTCAGGATTACTTTGGTATCCCACTTCATGTACACAGCTGCTTCAACACATTACATATAAATGCTACGCATGATGAAGCATAAAGCATCTCTGCCTCTGTTTCTGTCACCCTTTTGCTTTTAATGAGCCCGCTTCAATTATTGTAAATGCATTTGAATATGTGTGCAAGCATGCATGTCAATGTGTGTGTCAGTATGTAAATATAAGTTCCCTTACAACAGAGAAGTGGGTGGCTGTGCATCTCAGAGAAAAATACAATACAAAACAGGACAACATTAAAACAACTTTATTGTCTGTCCATGGCCAGACAATTGTCTGTGGTCTCATCTCAAGTGCAATAACTCACATATAGCATCACATTCATACAATTACATAAAACAATCACACAGACAACAACTTCACGTAGTTTTGTTGAGGAGGCTGATTGCACTTGGGACAAAAGACAAACCTAAACTACTGAGAGGCAAAGCCTGTAGAGCTGGGCTCTGTGCTCTGTCAGGGAGATATTCATCTTCGATATAGCCTAACTAACAATCATGGGGCATCTAAATCTGAAATTGCTACCTCATCAAACATGTAATTATTGTTGCTCTCTCTATCGTTACCTCTGGGACTCAGGCACATGTGGGATGGGTAGAGTTTAACTGCACTTCTGAAAAAAGGCTGCTTTTTCATATGCTCAAACATCTTTTGCAAAAGAAATGTTTTCAGAGCATATTTAAAGGTGCCATAAGATTTGTACTGTCCCATATCACAAAAATGACTCAACCAATGACTCAATGATTACTTGACCAACTATGAAGGCTAAAAATCCTTGTTTTCAAACCAAAAAGCAAATAATAAAGCAGTATTATTACAGTATTCTGTATGGTGATATATTACCTCTTCACTAGACGTTTCTGTTGGATCTCTGTCCTAATTATCTAGCTTACTTCTCTCTATTGTGAAAATGTGACGTTATTATTTATTTCCATTACAGGCCACCATAAGCTGTGTCAGAGAAATATCCAAGTTGTTGTAATTCCTAGGTCACTGATAGAGGGCGATAACTGTCATAGATTACTTAATGCCCCTTTAAATTTGTTTAAAGGACTCTGCTTTATTTGATGGAGTAAAGGGGAGAGTGGGTGGAAATACAGGGGAAAGAGAGGGGATGAGATGCAGATGAAGTAGTTGTAGTTAGAAAATGGTGCATATCATGGTACTTTTCAATATTATTATGTTATCAAACATTAATCTGGGCTCTCTCTTATTCGGTTTGATGATTGATGTTAGGCTTGATAAGCTTTCACATTTTTATTTTGAAGGTTAAACATCCAAACCGGAAGTCTTAGCACCCCCTCAACACCCAGTGTCAATACTTAACTCATCTACACTATCTTGTATACACTTAGGTTTATACCTACCTCACATCATTACACACAATAATTCCTAATTCCGCTATTGATCTCAACAGTAGGATGTGCTGGCCCTTCTGGCTTGAAACAGCCTGCAGCTTTTGAGAAACTGAACTGTACCAACAGGTTAAAGGGAAGGCTCTCCCTTCTGGCTTGAAGTGGCCCACTCAGCAGTTCAGAAACTGAGCTCCAGATTCACTTCGATTGCATGCAACGGCAGTCTGCACATTTTTTTGTGCTTCAGTTAACTAAAGCTAAAAGAGTTTTCATCTTATTCATTAAGAAATGTATGCAAACAAGCTGTCAGAAAGAGCACTGTGCAAGCAAACAGCCAAGTGCAAATTGCATGTAACATCTATAACACAAGGTGGGCACTGTTGGGCTATTGGTATTTTAATTTTAATTGACAAAACTAAGCAACATAATACAAAAAAGTATAAAAAAAGATTAAATTAACAAAACAATATCTAAATCTCTGATCTAATCTGAGATTCTGGGATGAAAACGGTCTCTCTTTCTTTCTGACTTGCTGCTGATGTTGCTGTGTTTTGCAGCAGCAGCCATTCTGAATGGACAAACCCTTTGGGCAAAGTTTGTCCTCCACCTTTCAAAGGATCTTGTGTTTCAGTAATTTGGGGCAGCTGGTGTTGTGAAGTGTTAGTGAATTAGGCACAATCTCGATTTGCATGGCCTCACCTACAAATAACCATTATGTGGTCAAAATAATATAATTTCAGTATAATTTTCATATGCATGGGCATGACGGGCACACAGAGGCTTTATTTTTGACCAGCGCTAGGCAGCGTTCCACCCATTGTGTTATATATAGTTAAGCAGCGAATTGCGTGGCTTTCTGGTTTGGTCATTTTGGTGATATAGCACGCTTTTCCCTGCGCAAACCTTAAGTGAATCTGGCCCTGAAAGATGTTGTGCTCTTTTCATGAATGTGCTTTGCAAACTTCCATTAAAGTCCAGTCATCTTCTAAATGTGCAGCTAGAGCAGAGGCTCCACATGAGGAGATGCCTTTGTTCCACTGGTCATCAAGGCAAATAAATGTCTGGGTTATTACTGGCATTTTAACTGCTACTTTTCCTTTAAACAAAGTCTGTCCTTCCTTTCCACAGCTATGTCCCGATGAACGCCCTGTGCGACACGCGAGCCAGCGAGGACTCGCCTCTGATCTCCGTTCACCTGCAGTACAACCTGATCCAGCGGCGCCTCATCCCCCCCACCGCCTTCTCCTGCATCAGGCACTACCACAGTGTCCTGCTGCGACCCCAGAGGCAGGAGGACTACGAATAGTCTGCTCTCCTCCCATCTTCCTCCAGCTCCCCAGCGATCCTGTTGTTTCCGTGACAGTATTAATAACAGCATTGTAACGCTCAGTGGTGCCTCCCTCCCTGAAGCCGTGTCCCATTCACTGTCCATTCATCTCACTTTATCCCGTTGTGTGTATGAAAACGAGCAGCCAGCCGTGCAGCACTCAAGCTGCATGTGAGACTGTGAAGGTTTGAATTCAGCGGCTTGAAGACAGTTGAGATTTCTTTGTTGCCTGGAGCAGTTTGAAGTTACATGGCATGCTCAAAAGTCAGCTCAAATAAAAACTCCAATTACCAAATTACCCATTTATTTTTTTAAATTGTGGTTCTGCACACCATTATTGTATTTTACCATCCTATGATAGCCGTAGGAATAAACAGATGAGAGAGGATGAAATGGAAAGAAACAGTGAGGTGGGACTTTTTTCTTATGACTTATTTTGAGAATTGTATGAACATATGTGTTATTTGTTCTCAGTCAGGCTGCTTGTGCGGTCTGATGTGTCACAGAGTGTCTTTACATGTGCACAGTAATATGGATAAGTGCTCAAATCCCAGATAAGCTCTTTACATCTTCATATCCTAGATCAGTGGTTCTCAAACTTTTTCATATCAAGGCTCCTTCATTTATTACACATTAGGGCCTCGGACCTCCATTTGATGAGATTTTTTCTCTCTGACCCAAATCTGAGAATATTTTTATTGTTAGATATGATTTTGTCCAGAATTCTATGACTCTCTGTATTGTAGGTACAGAGATAACAGTGAAACTATGGTCAAAATAGTCCCTCTTCTACATTCTATAATTGTTCTTGTAAATGAAATAATGAAGTTTAACAATTGATCAATTTGTTGGGGACCCCCTGGAATGCCCCCAAGGACCCCTGGTGGTCCCCAGACCCCATGTTGAGAACCACTGTCCTAGATTCTAGACCTCAGACAGGCAGAACATTTTGTATATTATCATGGAAACTGAGCTTGCAAAGTCTGCAGAAACCAACTGTAAACAGGCTAAGGTGTATATTTGCCAATGGATTCTGATCAATATTGCTGTATCCCATGTCTCTCATAATTGACATTCCGTAAGAGCGCTTGGGTTAATGTCAATGGAATATGCTAATATCCCATTAATATATAAATATTTGTGTGGATATAAACTCACTTATTTCCTTGAATCTGGTGTTTGTTTGGGCCATGTCTGAATGAAAGGGAATTATTCCAGTCTATGTTTATTGTTGTGTACTTAAACTTAATCTTGCTCAGATTATTTTTTTTTGCAAGACATATTTCTGTATGTGTGTTTTCTTTGTCCCTATTCTATTGCAACATAATGATCCTAAACCTACACACACAAGCTTCTATTTTCCTATTGGTTGGTGAAGATTATGGAGTGATTCAATCCTGAAAATGACTCCTGTGATATGAAGACAAGCAATAAAAAAGTCAAGTAAAGTAGTTAGCACGGTGATATATACTCTCTCTCTCTCTCTCTCTCTCTCTCTCTCTCTCTGTAGCACAACCCATCAGAGACAAAGCGACTTGGCCAACTTTTGGTCACGATTTAAAATAGTTCTGCTCTCTCTCTCTCCCTCTCTCTCTCCCTCTCCCTCTCTCTCTCTCTCTCTCTCTCTCTCTCTCTCTCCCTCTCTCTCTCTCTCTCCCTCTCTCTCTCTCTCTCTCTCTCTCTCTCTCTCTCTCTCTCTGTGGGTCAGTCTTTGCAGCACATACTGTGCAGAGCTCTTCTCTCTCTCTGCTGGAAGACAGCGTTCACCTCAGCCAATAAGATGAAAAAGTAAAGCGGGTGTTTTCCAGTACAACCTGTCCATTAGTGAGTAATCTTTTGGATTTAGGAGGACTTGCCTCATTTGTCTAAAGCTGAATCGGTATGTATATTTCAAAGCCTTTTCACTTCCATGCTTAAACTACTATTTAGTTGTTTGCATTATTGATGAGTGATAGTTCAAAGAGACAAATTTGATCCAGTGATGTAGGTTTTTTAGGTCTTTGACATCGATACTTCAACCTATCATGACAAACAGCTATTTGGCACAACCAGCGTTTAAAACAAAACTTTATGTGTTTAATGATACTACATGCTGTTTGTCACCCTGCTTAAATTCCGGATTGAATGTGAAGTGAAAATTTAACACATTGGCATCACATATACTGACTGCAAAGTTAATGAACTAACTTTTGTGTTATTTTGTGTTATTGTTGTGTGTGTGTGTGTGTGTGTGTGTGTGTGTGTGTGTGTGTATGTGTGTTGGGAGTGGGAGGGTAGGGGGAGGCTTCATTAGGTTCAGTGATGCTCAGAGATAAAAAAAAAAAAAAAAGAAAGAAAAAGACTGCAGACAGTTGAAAAGCAACATGTGAACAGTATAGAGTTAATTTCACCAACCTAAGCCACTTGTTTAAGTTTTTGAAGAAATCAAGGCTGACACTTGTCCTGCAAATAAAGGATTTGTTTTGGCTCCCAGATCCTAATAAATATGACATTGGAGGGCCGTGATCCTCCGTGAATCTCTGACTTCCAGAGACTTAATGCATATGAGCCTTGACCCTGTGCTGACTGCTTTGGAAAGGAGTGACCAAGATGGCTTTGGAGTTGTTCTATATAAAACTCCTCTATGAGAGAGGCCAGTTTTGTGGCTTCCTATGGGCCTTGCTGTGGTAAAGGGTGTGGGCGTTTCTCCCTGGCGACGGAGAACAGAAGGAGGGCAAGCCATTCACAACACGTGGCACACACAGGGATCCTCAGCTCAACAGAGAAGAATATGCTCTCATTTGCTCTCATGTCATCACAGTTTTAGTTGATTTTTCACCAGTTAACTAGAAACAAGTGTTCTGCATGAACTGACAAATAGACTAAAAATAAGGCACAATCCATGTCTTCAAACACAATTTCCTACTTCTGGATCTATTCTAATCTGTTCCCTAATGTAAGATGTTCAAATTGAAATAAGTAAAGGGTGAAATGTGTCTCTGAACTGAGGGAACAAAGTTACGAGAACAGATGTCATGGTGTTCAGACCGCATCGTCTTCCCACTCCATCATTTCACAGCATTTCAATTCAAACCACTTAATTGACGGGGGGAAGGAGACGGGCTTTTAGAGTGAGAAAAGGCAGTGCCATGAAGATAGATCATGTCCCAAATTTTGAGCCTGCGTTATGCAAATAACCATATACAAGGCAGGGATACATATCACTGAAATGAAGGAGGACTTTGCCAATGGCTGCAAATAGGTTTTTTGGACTGCATTTTGCTTTTGTGTACAGTGCAGATGAAGTGAAATTATATCTGGAGCAATGATTGGCTGCGTTGCTGTATACTTCTAGATGCAGCAGATTGTCTTTAGGAATACACTGAATGCATGAACCTAGGAGAAGGGAGTTGATGAAATATGTATGAACTTAAAAACACTTTTTTTTTTGCCATTCTTGTATTACGCCTCATCCACAGCAACAGAGTCAAATCCAGACAAGAGGTCCAGCCATGCATCCCATCTCCATCCTCCTCCTCCTGGTGTGTGTAGCACCATTGCCCGCCCCCTCCATCGCCCTGCCCTTCAAACAGAGGGGTCTCCCACACCTGGGCAAGAGCGTTGATGTCGAAAGCCTGATGATGATGATGATGAACGATGAGGAAGGTTCAGCCTTCGAGGAAGTTCACCCGTTAGAACACCCAACTTGTCCATTTGGATGTCAGTGCCACCTCAAGGTAGTGCAGTGCTCTGACCTGGGTGAGTGAACAGATGGTGTCTATAATTACATGATATCTACTGGATGATTTTGGAATGGTGTGATCGGGTTTGTATGATGCCTTAGATTAAACAAAATATAAGTGAATGGAAAATTACACACAATTTATGTTTTGCTTCACCCACCATTACGGGAACAACATTGTCTATACTGTAGTTGTTTGTATACATGTATCAGCGGTAGTTTCTACCCAGCTACATCACCACTGTCTCCCTTACCCTTGCTCCAATGCAACGTGGAGACTTGGTTTTCTTTTTTGCAGCAAATTATATAGTCACAACAACAAAGTGCAGCACGCTCACACAAACCATAGCCACACAGCATTACCCTAGTGTTTACTAAATTACAGTCCGATTATAAAAGTAGCCTTTCAACTTAAAAAGCATTCAGTCTGTGCAGAACTCTCTTTAAGAGGTTAAATATTGCCTTTTTCAATGGCAGATCTGTCAGAAAATATCAGTTTCGATGAGTAGTTGTAACTGTACCTATCCTACTGGGTGCTGCTGTGGTTGAAAATGTGTATAATGTGTCATTGCATGTGGTTATCCCCTTGGTGTGGCTCATCTTCTGTGTGTTTCCCTGAAGGTTTACATTACGTGCCACATGATATCCCCCCTGATACCAGACTGCTGGACCTGCAAGGCAACCATATCACAGAGATCAGAGAGAATGACTTTAAGGGATTGAGCAACCTCTATGTAAGAACCAAACTGAGCTGGATACGTCTTTTTTGGCTAAAGGCCAATGGTGATTTTACTATAACTTTATATCATTGTTTTAGTGACATTTTACATTATCTATCCAAAAAATGTATGTTTCGCAAGTTTGAGAATAAAAATGTCACCAGTTGCCTTAAATATACTGGCTGAGGCTTGTTGACCATGCCAACAGAGAGCACAGCATCAATACTAGGGGTTTGATTTCCTTTGGACTTTAGCAGATTAAGCTGATGAATGTGTCTGGCTAACTTCACAATATTCATCACTATCACTTAGACTCCATTGACCTTCTTCTGTCTGTTTTCCCTCCTGGTGGCAGGCTCTGGTGCTGGTGAACAATCTGATCTCCAAGGTCCACCCACGTGCCTTCCTGCCCCTCAGCCGCATGCAGAAGCTCTACTTCTCCCACAACAGGCTGACTGCTATTCCCAAGAACCTCCCCTACTCTTTGGTGGAGCTCCGAATCCATGACAATCACATTAAGAAAGTAGCATCTGGGGCATTCTCTGGTCTGTTCAGCATGAATGTTATTGGTGAGACTTTCTTCCTGTGTTAGGAACGGCAGCTTGTTGGTTGATAATGGTGCCTCTAAAAGTTATGTATTTCAAAACATCAGTATCTTTAGTCCCAGTTGAGCAAGCAACAAGTTTCTATGAGGTTCTCTTGGTGGCCAGCCACTGAGTTGTTGCAAATGTTGAAGTTCTTTTGTTTGATGTTTTTTTTAAACACAGAGATGGGTCGTAATCCTATCAAGAACAGTGGTTTGGAGCCAGGTGCATTTGACGGACTCAATCTGAAGTTCCTGCGCATTTCAGAGGCTAAACTCACAGGCATTCCAAAAGGTAAAAGTTCACTAAACCAGTATATTTACATTACATTGTAAGTATTTAGCTGACACTCTTATCCAGAGAGATTTACAATGAGTGAAACAGCAAAATAAGCTTCAATTCCCAGATCACAAAATTCAATACATAACTGTCACCCATTCACAAATGTAGTAATTAGTTATCATGCTACATCTAAAAAAGAGATGAATATGTATAGAGGAGATCTTTGGTGATTATTGTAAATGGCTCCCTCCCTACCTGCTCCTTCACACTTAACTGCTATGTATGAGGGCAACCATTCCATTTCTACCAGTTCCACTGTCTCAGTGGTCAACTGGTTTATTTAGATGTGATGTAATGTAATGCATCCCATGTCCTTATGTGCCATGTCCATGCCCTAGAATTAATCAGGGCAAATTCTCGATGCAGTAGCTTCAAAGTGGAATGTGAGATGTTGCATCAGAACCAAGTGTCAAAATGATAAGCAGCTGAATATTAAGCCTTGTGGGTTCACCACCCGTAAGGTGAAGGTAGGGGTTGGGTGCAATGCTTATGGGGCAAAGGGCAGTGGTGGAGCAGACCTAGGCACCATGGACCTTGGCAATGGAAACTGGCTCTTGGCATGTGGACTGCAACCTCTCTAGATGCAGCCCAAGTTCATCAGTTCAACAGTTGTAGTTTGTGGACGAGAGGGTCACCTCAATGCAACTATGAGCTGTGGAGAGGAACTCTGACTGTTGTTTCTGTGTGTGCGCCCAGCAACAGTTTGGAGTGCTGGAGAGGGCTCCATGTACCCATTCCATTGTCCTACAGGAATTGCTAAACCTGACAGACATGCCCTATGTTCTGAGGCAGCACTGGAAGATTCAGGAGGGTCTAAGCCTATCTTAGTGGCAGGAGTCACTAGGGTAATTAGAAATCTCCTCATTGGCAAGGCGCCAAGTGTGGATGAGATCTGTCCTGAAATGCTGAAGGCTCTGGATATTGTTGGGGTGTCATGGTTGACATGTCTCTTCAGTGTCACATGGATTTCAGGAATAGTGTCTTTGGATTGGCAGACAGGGTGGTGATCTTCATCTTCAAAAAAGGGG
The DNA here is from genome assembly GCF_048128805.1 of Centroberyx gerrardi. Lineage (NCBI taxonomy): Eukaryota > Metazoa > Chordata > Actinopteri > Beryciformes > Berycidae > Centroberyx > Centroberyx gerrardi. Next base: position 24,752,101 of record NC_136010.1, on the reverse strand, counting down.
ACCGGAGGGTGCGTTCCAACTATCGAAGAATCATACTGCTAAGCCTCCCTGGGAAAGCCTATGCCAAGGTGCTGTAAGGAGACTCAGACGATTGTTCATTGTTGGATTCAGGAGGAACGATGTGGTTTCTGTTGTGGTCACAGAACAGTGGACCAGCTTTTTACTCTCTAACAGATAATCAAGCGGTCATGGGAGTTTGCTAATCCTGTCTGCATGTGCTTTGTGGATTTGGAAAAGGCCTACAACCATGTTCTGTGAGGTACCTTGTGGGATGCAGAGTGTGCTGCGGGAGTATGAAGTGCTAGGGTTGCTGTAGCGAGCCATTCTGTCCCTTTACACACGGACTGTGTGGCATTAAGTCAAGCTTCAAAGTGGACATCAGAGTCCAAGAAGGGTTCACCTTGTCCCTCCTCCTGTTTGTGGTATTCATGGACAGGATAGCAAGACGCATACATGCGATATACATGGCCCACGGGTCCCACTTGGGGCAGTGATGGTTTCTGAAGAAAAAATAGGCTAAATGTATGTTTACTATGTTACATATAACCTTGGTGATTCAACTATTTGAGTGTAATGCTGAAGCACTCTGATTGGCAATGTAAGCCATTTTCAATAATCACCAAAGATCTCTTCCACACATATTCATTCTTTTTTAGATATAGCATCATAGTTAATCACAAAATGTGTGAATGGGTGACAGTTGCGTATTGAAGTTTGACTATTATTACATTATCAGTTCATATACATTTTTGAAAACTTTTTTTACCTTCCTGTTAATGTAATTAACCTATTAATGTAATAATTATTATGTTAACAGGAAAAAGTTATTATATCATACATTACAAATATAAATTAATTAATATACATTAATGGGAATATTATTATTCCGTTAACAGGATACAATATACAATATTACAATATTATTATTCTTTTTTTTTTTATTACATTAAGGGAAGTTCACAGTTGTAGCGTGGTCTTGTCAATAGTGATGGAGAGGTCTTGGAGAGGGGAGGATTTTCCAGGGGAAAAGAGCAGCTCAGTCTTGAGATTGAATTTGAGGTGGTGGGCAGACATCCAGCTGGAGATGTCAGCGAGGCAAGCAGAGCTGCGTCGCTCATCCTGAGTGTCAGAGGATGGAAAATAAAAGTAGAGTTGGTGGAAGTCAGCATAGCAATGATAGAAGTTATCGTGTGTGATGACAGGGCCAAATGATCTAGTGTAGAGAAAGAGAAGAGCAGGGGGCCCAGGACTGAGCCCTGGGGAACCCCAGTGGAGAGGAGAGTATCTCTCCATTATACATGATATACTTGCAGTCCGACAGGTAGGAGGAAAACCGAGTGCAGATTTGGAAATCTCCAGGTCAGCAAAAGGTGGTGAGGAGCATTTGATGGTTGACAGTGTCCCAGGCAGGATTAGGGTTAGGGTTATGATAGATAACTTATGGAGCAAGTAATATCAGCATAAATAACAGCCCACACCTGCTTTTCTCTCACATATCAGACCTCCCTTATAGTCTCCATGAGTTGCATCTGGATCAAAATCAAATTCAGGCCATTGAGTTGGAAGACCTGATACAACATTCAGAACTGTACAGGTAGGTCAAGCTCAGAGAAAATGAAATTCTAAGTAAAATATATGTATGGTAGACTTATGTTTCAATTTGCACAACATTGATTTGTCACTGAAAGAAGTCAAAAGGCTTACAAAGTGTTCAGTCAGCATAACACTAATTTTACAACTAGTTGCAATTGTCTGTGTGTGAGTGTCTGCATGGGTCCACACTTATTGTGTGTGTTTATATAATTGTATATGTGTGTGCACTTGCTTCCTGGTACTAGGCTGGGCCTCGGCTACAACCAGATCCGCCATATTGATCGTGGCAGCTTGTATTATGTGCCGAATCTACGTGAGCTTCACTTGAACAATAACCTGCTCTCTCATGTGCCTGCTGGTCTACCAGAGATGAAGCACCTGCAGGTAAGGTGGAAATGATGGTCAGGAGGAGGGGGGATAAAAAATCTACACTAACTCAAAGTAGTGATTATTAGCGCAGGGCTGACAAGGTGGAGAAAGCCAAAATTGTGTCTGTTTACAAAGCTAGAGCTCTTTGTTGTGTTACAGCAGTATTCATCAGTGCTTATACCTGCTTCGGTTGTTTCTTCCACAAGGTGGTCTACCTGCACTCCAACAACATCAGCAGTGTGGATGTGAATGACTTCTGCCCTACGAGCTTCAGCATGAAGAGGACTTTCTATAATGGCATCAGTCTGTTCAGCAACCCCATCCAGTACTGGGAGGTGCAGCCCGCCACTTTCCGCTGTGTCAGTGGAGGAATGGCCATACAGTTTGGCAACTATAAGTAATAATGACCTATATGAGCGGAATGCAAGTCACCCTGGTGGAAATGCATTATGGGAGTGCTACCACACTTGAAAAATGATGAAATAAAAAAATTTAGGAATTAAGATTTATTTGACCAGACCAGAGCAAGCTGTGGCAGCTATTATTAAGTAGAGACAAACAAGGCTGTTAAAAGGTCCCATTATGATTGGTTAAAATTATATTAGTAATTAAAGCTTCCCATGCATGGAAAGGATGACCTATTAAAAAGTCCTTTTGAGGGGAATGATTTGTATGATTGTGGTTATTTACTAAGGTATGATTGACATGAACTGATGCAGTTTATCTTTTTTTTCCTTTTTTTTTTTTTTACATTTTCAATGAAGAGCAAAACAGTTATGACCAAATGCAAATGTTAAATATTAATAGTATTCACAATTCTTCATAAACTTTGCTAAACTTTGTTAATGTGTTAATGTGTGTCATGCTTGTATGAAGAAACATTTTGAATTTAGTGTGTGAGCTCAGGCAGGTGTCTTGCTTTCACCTCAAGTTATTTACAAACCACTGTCAGTCCAAACCAGATTTTCACGCAACACGCCCTGCAGGGTGGACTACCTTATGAGCAATAGTTTTCAGAACACAGACACCAACTGCCAGTTCACTATGGATTACCAGGAGCAGGTAAGAATCGTGAATAGAAAGACCGATGCTGAATTTTGCTTTGAATTGCACAGAAATAATAATGTTGAGATTTGTCTGAAAGTGAAAAATGATTTTGTGTATGATTAACCTATAATTTTATAACGTAAGAGAGCTGCTGTAGATAGTAATGTGCTTGCAATGTAATAAGTCAACTTTTGGACCTGTAGGAAAGTGTAAGGAAAGTAGACCGCTAAATGCAGCATGGTTAAAAAGCATTTTATGCTTTGTTCATAAGTTAGATAAGTTATGTGCTAATGCAGCCGTGTCAGTTCAGCCAACAGCAATGTGAGATTGCCAACTAAATGTTGTATTTGCTTTTTCTAAAATATTATATGATGTCTATTAAACTAAAACTGCATTATGACAACAACAGTGATCACTTTTCTTTGCCATGAATAGTAATTATCATTACTGAATAATGTGTGGGAGAAAATAATGTAAAAACCTTTCACTTCACTGAGCCTGAATGTAATGTAGCTAAACCTGCTTTGAAACTGGATTGGTGAAGTAACAGGGTGGAGGCATGGGCTATCTGCAGCAGATTCTTTTGTTGTTGTTTACTATGATGCATGTGTTATAATGACCACAGATTGAAGAAATTGTATCCACTGCCAAGTTTGGAGACTTGATAGAATTTTCCTACCCCATTGGATATTCACACTGGGGAGTGTATGACGAAGATGGACATGTAATCCATTTTGCTGTAGCAGGTGAGGCATACATACAGCGCATCAGATGCATATTATTAGGATTTCTGTACTGTTAGATTTAATTTGTTGTCATTTGACATGAAATGAAAAGGGTCATACACAGTATAAAAAGACATAGACTAGCTCAGTGGTTCTCTAACAGTTTCATGTCTTGGATCTCCAAACAGACCCACATTAAACCATAGACCTCCAATTGATCAGATTTAGTCCCATCCATATGGGAAGATTTTAGTCATTGATTTTATTAGAACTGTCTACACTACATGGGGAGATACTGTAATAGTGTTGAGAAAATGTGTTAATAGAATTGTCATTGTCATTTGCTAATTGGGATCATTTCTAGTGGATTAATTATAATGAAATTAAACTATTCCTGGTTTTGGTGGGGACCCTCTGGAGCCCCCTCAAGGACCCACTTTGAGAACCACTGGACTAGCTATCAGCCTGGGGTATCAGGGCATCATTTTAACAGTCATATATAGATGAAAGCCCAAAGGATAGGTATTTCTTTATGGAGACTGAAAATTGAAAGACAAATTGTTCAGGGTTTTGTCAAATGGTTGCTCACTCTTAAAGTAATCTGTCCTACTCCTATCAGATGAGGGGCGTATGATGAACAACGTACGCACTTACGTGCAAACAGTTCTCCCCGTATGTGGGGACCTTCTTATTGGGGAAACCAAGATCCGCAGGATGCCTATTGGTGAGGTGACTGTCCCAAAAGGAGCCCATGTCACAGTCAGTAACAACCGCCATGCCTACCGACCCTCAGGACCGGAGGATATGAAGCAACGGCGTGACGCCCTCCTTGATGAGGAGTTCCCATATCGACTCTTCACCTTCAACTGCGAGCACTTTGCCACGTTTGTACGATATGGAAAGGCTGTGTGCAACCAGGTAGAAGTTTAACTCAACATTCAGTTTGGCATTGAGAATAAGAAGGCCTAAATTACCCTTTACTGTGTTTTTGATGACATTTAGCCTCTAAAATTAAGAGCATGAATGCCCAGTGGTACTCACTGGCCAAATTTATCCCACATTATTTTCTCCCTTCAAAGGATGTCCAAGTGATTAGGATATTACATATTAGGTCTGTTTTAATGATTAAATATGAATTGTGATTTTGTGATAACTTCAGAATTAAATGTTTAGAATAAGTATTAACATGCATTTTGGTCACACAAGACCAACAGCTATCATTTAGTTGTCACATTTCTAAATATGCCTAATAGATTTTTAGCCCTCTATAAGCATATGAATCATAGTAAGTAATATCAAATTGGTATAAATTATATGAAGATATGTTCTTTTACGGGGGAAAAGCAAAAACTAACTCATTTCTGAAAATGTAATTGATTGTTATATAGGTGGTTATGATGACCACTGACTGGAGGTCATGCTTACCCTCCTTTCATTTACCATTACATCACTGACTATGACCCCATGTCAAAAAGCTTAGCACCCCTAATTCAGAGGTCGGTTGCTCTAAAAATATATATAGTTCAACATAGAACCAGTAGCAACATAAACATTGGAGTGTGAAGTTTGAAGCCTATCCTGAAAAATATTTGACATTTTTAGGACCTTGATGATCAATGGCAACAGTGGAGAAAAAAATATATCATATCTTGTGACGCTTATGTATGTTATGTTATTTCTCCTAGATTCCTGGCAGACCTAAGAATAAAGAGTGTGAAGAGGCAACAGGAATCTTTGAAGACATTGTTACCTCCAAAGGAATCACTCAAGACCTATTCAAATGAGCCCCCCCACTCACTTATAATTTCCAATGAAAGATATGCTTTCAGGCTAAACAATTACTGTTATGAAATTAAATGAATTTGTGCCTGGTAACCTTTTGAGAATAGCTTTACAAAATGTTTAAGCTGCCTACTATGGAAAAAAAACACAAAACATTGATTCTGAGCTTCATTATGGACTGAGTGAAGTGAACCTCAGGATTCCCTCATTCATCTGTAGCTGTGAAGTTTTAGAGTTCTCAGGCCCCCATCCTCACTGACGGACTGGGAAGTTATGTACCCCAAATCATTTTACAATGAGAAGGTTTTATTTATATTAAAGCATAGATAGCTTACACATTAACAGCAATGCATTTTTGTCTAGAGGGAAGAGAGAAGAGGTATTTGTAATAAAGTTGTCGTTTAATATGATGAATACAGCTTTATCAGAGCATAATAAAAGCTAGGATATACAGTATGTGTGGACTTTTATTTTTGCAGTTGGTACAGAGTGCGTTGTGTGCCTAGTCTCCGACAGGCTGGAGGAGCTTCATATGATGGTATAATAGTTATATGCTGCATGCTGCCCTCTGTAGGCGTTAAAGCACCCGGAAGTGAACTGTACTGTGAACTGGATGTTCTTTCATTTTAGCTGAAGAACGAAAATGGGCATGTTAATTTACTCCCAGTGTCTATCTAAGGACCAAAATAATTAAACAAAACCTGATTTTTTGGCCTTGAAGAAGCTGTACCGCACAACAAGAGACTGGAAGCGTAACTAGCGAACGCTGGCTGTGTATGAATCGTTGGAAATACCAAAAGGAGCAAAGGTAACGTAGTCAAGGAAACATCCCTTGTTTTTGATAGTCAACTTGGCTTGACTTGGCTTAGCTTAGCTTAGCTAACGGCTAACATTGGCTAGCGTTGAGCAGAGTCACAACAAACCAAATCGCAAATAATGGGAATGGGTGCATTTTGCCCAACGATAGCTGTTTAGTCACACATCATGTATAAAATGAAGCAATTGGCAATTCGCTATGTGGTTATATAGCAACCTAATATAAAGAACGTTTTGTCTCTCGTTATTTTAGCAGTCTGTTTAACGTTAGCTTACTAGCTAACACCCGTTTTAACGTTAGCATTAAATTATTGCGCTGTTAGCTCATAATAGCTAGCTCGCTAACCAGCTAGCTGGGACTAGTATATGTCTAAGCTGATTTGGCTAACATTGGTTAACGTTAACTACAATTGAAAACGTTAGTCATCCATAACTTGCTGGATATAGCTGCAGCCTGGCTAACTCGCGTATACATGTCTCGTGTCAGCAACATTCGGCTCCATTGCTGTAACAGTGTACCGTTAGTTTAGTTAAGATAAACGCTTCTAGTTTAACTATCTACTTAGCTAAACATAACGTTTATATAGATAGTAGCCCAGCGGCCTCAAGATGTCGCTGTGATTCATTTGCATTTACTTGCATGCTGAGTTCAGCCAGGGGGCAAATTTTCCCACTGGGGGTGAATCATGGATGTATTAAGAAATCGAGATAAGGTATGTCAAAATGGCTGCTTACTCATTTCAAAGTAAGTTGTTTATCCATCCCTTGTATGTATTTCTGTCAGTATGAGTGCGTTTTATTCCCTCTGGCATGGATGTATTGAAAGCTTCCAGGTGACTTGACACATCCTCGGCGGCCATATTGGAGGTCCTCAGCTCTTGGGCAACAGTGGCTATAAACAGCTGATTGCATTTAAATGTACAGCTTGGCCTTCTCAACAGAATGGAATAGACATGGTTAATTTCTGACCCCATGATACATCTGGTTGTTTTTGTGTTTAGATATTATCAGCTTGCAAGTTAGCTAACCATGGTCAGTGAACCATCGCTGTCTTGTTGTAAAAAGATCTGATTTTCACACAAGCTAACATATCAACTACAAGCTAGTGTTGGTAGTGGCTAGTAGTTGCATATGAACATTAACATTGGTTACATTGCAAAATTAACCTGCTGGCTAGTTAGCTATTCATCAAAGCCAAAAACCAACTGTTTTTTCAGGTTTATTGAGCTGACTATTCTCAAGCTACAACTCAGAGTGTTTTGGAGTAGAGACTAGGGCTAAAGACGTGTTGTTTTATGTTTAGGTATTATTTGCATGCAGCTAATTGTCCATTGGACCTTCATAATGGAGCCAGTTGTGGATGCTGGGAAATCTATGATGCAACTGCAAAACCCATATTGGGCCTAGAAGTCACAAAAAAATAGGCTTGATGAGTTTCAGAGTGATTTGTTTTTATTGGCTTTCACAATTAATACATTCATAATTCAGAGATTATTTTTTTGGACTTGTGCCAGAGAAGTATCTTTTCTATGTGCCGTCTATGGGGCAGTACCACTGTCTGCCACCATGCTCAATGGCAGCAAAGCTGAGTCCCATCTCTGAGCGGCTGGTGGCAAAGCTTCCTGCTGAGGGTGAATCCTGGTAGAAGCCGTCATATATTGGCTAAAGTGTGTCTTCTCTACAAGTAGGGGATGGGTAGTGTGATCATCAACTGCTGCCATTTCCAACCTTTTCTCTCTTTCTCTGCGAGGATACTGAGCTACGCAGCTAGCTCTCTCACTTCCGCACACAGACACAGGCCACTAGGCACACACACCACACCACCGTTCCCTTGAATCCTGAAGCAATATTCCACTTAGTTTTAACATGGGGGTTATTCGGCACTTGACCGCCATGAAAACCATAATATAACTACTCACCAAGATCGGATGCAGTGCGGCTGAGTTTGTAGCGTTCAGACTACTTCCCATTTATTTGAATGAGGACACGAAAATAGCCTGAAAACTGAAACACGTTCATGAACATATTCAACAACAGATCCCACTACTGTGATTTTCAATGGGCCAAATAGCATTTTTAGTGATAGAAGAGAACATAGCGGAGTGATACTTTAGGAGAGATAGTTCCTGTTTGGGAGACCGGATCTACTTTTATTTTTAAATACTAATTTTAGTGTAACCAAGAATAGAATTACAAAATGAAGACGGACCAGTTACTGCTTTATTGTCTTAAAAGCGGGATCTGTTGTTGAATCTGTTTACAAACGTGTTAAATATACGTTTTCAGGCTATTTTTGTGACCTCATTCAAATGCTACAAATTCGTCCAGCTGCATCCGATCTTGGTGATTAGTTTATATTATGGTTTTCATGGTGGTCAAGTGCCGAATAACCCCCATGTTAAAACTAAGTGGTATATTGCTTTAAAGGCACAGTGTTTATTTATTTATTATTATTGGCTGGTATAATATTGTTTTAAAATTTTGGAGATCAGACAACATTTTAGGACCAATTCATGCAAAAATCCAGGTAATTACAAAGTTTTTCAGGTCTGTCCCAAGGCAGACTAACTTGATAACTTGATTTTGGTTAAAAACAAATGAGAATTCACTTGAGTAAAGAGGATGTGAATGGAGCTGCCTAATATAGTGTGCTTCATTACCTTTTGTAGCACATTATTTAAATTTTCCCTGCACAAAGACAAATTAATTTCCTGTGACATGTTAATTACTGCATATGAAGCAGTCTCTGGATGAAAATATTGGTGCCACCAAATTATCTGCTGCTATAAACTACTAATGTTAGTGGCACCAATTCGAGTAGTGGAAAAAGTTATGGTGCAATCACACCTACAATGGTTTATCTTTGGTCCGAACCAAAGTTGAAGTTTACTTTTCACGTTTACTACTTGTTGCAATTTTTTATTTGGTTAGTTCAGGTTCGCACTGCCCAATTACAAGCAAACCAGGGCTGGTAAAGAAAAGTCACATGGACTCACAAGTAGCTTGTTTATTGTACAGACTTTTGGTAACTTCTCATCCCGCAGTATTGGAGATTTTTTTTGTGTGAACGTACCTATAGTCTGGAGTTGCATTATAAAAGAAGAATAAAGCTTATTATTGTGGCCACTCATTGCAGTTTTGTCCTAAAATGGCTGCAGACTTGTTATGTGTGAACATTAAGTTTGCCCCTCCCACCCACCCCCACCCCTTTTGTTCATAGGCCTAGTTAATCTGTTGGAGTAGTGGAAGACTCCAGAAGTTGCAGGGATTCCAGCATCCCTTATTTCCATCTGGCCCTGAGATGACATCACAGCAGCCTTCCCTCCCCAATGCCAACGTCAGTCCTCCGCAGCTTGCCCAGAACTCCTCTGCTCAGCATGCCCGGCCTCACATTCAAGCTAACCAGCTGGACTCTAGTCAGAGCAATGCGGCCGCTCAGCCTCTCCACCACAGAGCTCTGACGGACGGGCCAGGATCATCCGGCGTGGCGGTGTCCGGTGGAGAGGTGGCCAACAGGAACGCCTCTGCCTCTTGCCCCAACTCCAGCTCGTCCAGGAGACCTTCGCGCGGAGCCTTTGAACCCTGGCCGGAGGAGGCGGTGGACAACTCCCATGGGCTGTATTCACTCCACCGCATGTTTGACATAGTCGGAGCCCAGCTAACACACCGGGACGTCCGGGTGCTGTCTTTCCTGTTTGTGGACGTAATTGATGAGTATGAGCGTGGCGGCATCAGGAGCGGCAGAGACTTCCTGCTGGCCCTAGAGCGCCAGGGTCGCTGTGATGAGACCAACTTCAGACATGTGCTTCAGCTGCTGAGGATCATCACTCGCCATGACCTGCTGCCCTACGTCACACTCAGGAAACGACAGGCCGGTGAGTACAGCAGCATGTTCACATCGGACCTGGATCAAAATACTGAAGCAGTTTGGTTTAAATGCCTTTCTGTTATGTTATGTTCCAGTCTGGATTTTTGGGGCCCATACTGGTCTGAGATCTCAAGTAAGGAGATCAACCGATGCCAATCTATGCAGCAATATGGATTCACAAACATTTTAGACTGCAACAACTTTTAGTAGGTTACTGGGTTAAGTGTAGCCATGGAAACTCTGAATTTTTATGAATGTTTATCGGCCCATTATGATCGGTGCCTGATTGATCGGTTTACCCCTAGTAATGTGTAAAGTCACTTCAGTGACATTTTGACGTGGGTCATCTGAAGTTCACCAACAGCCTGGAGTTTAAATAAATTCTGGTTTTATCAATTTTTCACACAACTCTGTCATAACTGATATGTGCAATTCAAAGTCCCATTATCACTCACTGCGCATACAATCTCATTCAGTTCTAGATCATCAAATATTCAGTTGATAGACATGCTCACCTGTCCAAAGCCATGTTCTACCACTGCAAATGAGATACTTAGCTTCATTGTTTTTTCTAGGCAATAACTTTGATAACTGGTGCCAAGTAACATTTGAATCAATGTACTCAGCAGAAACCATGTTGTTTGCATAGGAATTGATAGCTGCTATCACATATAAATATTGCTTGTTGTTGGTACCTAGTCCTTGCTGGTATATCATGGGTTTTGACTGATGGCATGAAAGCCATGGGACAGAGGCCTGTGTTTGTGCAAAAGATGATGCTGATGAAGGATTTGACTCAGAAGCACCAAATTTTTTGCCATGACACAGCTGTATTTTCTCTCAGTGTGTCCAGACCCTGTTGACAAGTACCTGGAAGAGACGTCGGTGCGCTACGTTTCCCCAAGAGGAGCAGCCCAGAGCAGGGAGGCTGCACCTCACAGAAGGACAGGTGTGTGTGTTTGTGTGTGTGTGTGTGTGTTGTGTTTTACTTTCAGTTTTACTTTCAGATCTTCAGAGTGAGGACATTTTTATGAAGTGAGGGCAAGTTTAGTATTAGTAAATAAATGCAGTCAATGGAAGCTCCTCATAAGTACAGTAAAACAAGTGTGTGTGTGTGCATACGTCGAATACATCACCGTGATGAAAAAAAAAATAGCCTCATTAACATCACAGCAAATGTCACTCTCTACCCCCCCACACATCATCAGGCCCTCAGCCAGTGATTTGCTGTTCCCCGTCGGGACCCCAGGTCGGCCCTCCCCGAACAAAGCCAGTCCCTCCTGTACCAAGCCGGAAAAGGAAGAGGAGTCACTCCTCGGCAGACTGTAGAGAGAAGCAAACCTGTGGTAAGAAGAATCACAACCTAGAGTAGGGGTCTCAAACCAGGTGCCATGGAGGGCTGAGAGTATGCAGGTTTTTGTTCAAACCAAAGACTACATCAGGTGATTTCACTGATTAGTTCCTCCTCTCTGGCTGAAGGTGTTTTGGCCCTCCATGGCACATGGTTTGAGACCACTGATCTAGAGGTAGAAAAAAATAAATCAAAAGCATTACAGGATATTACCTGTTATTTGTGTGATATTCAAGTAGGTTTTGGTGTTGTAGTGGTTGGAGGTAAAACTGAAATAAGTGGTTTGGTTCTCTGGTAATAGCAGACCTACCAACCTGTACGCAATTTGAGTAATGGCTCCACATTTTGACGTCAAACTACACTGGTACAAGTTACTACTCTAAAATATGATAAAGGAGACTTTTTCTTTTTTTAACCAATTTAAAAATTGTAGCTGAGGAATGAAGCTTGAACCAAGGAATCATTGGCAATTGTGTAATGACATTTTTCCAGCCAGGCAGCACTTTTGACGCTGGTATGATCCTCCCTCTTCACATTCAATCCCTCTCTTTAATTCCTTCTGTCCCTTGCTGGTTCTTCTTTAGCACATGGCACTGATTTTAAAGTCCTTGGTGTGAGACTGCTAAAGTAATGCACAACAATCCCTATTTATTCTTACAGCCAGCTAGTAGAGTACAAATGAAAGTATCCGATCGTGTCAGACTCTAATAACAATGAAAACAGACCTCTCCTGCAGAAAAAAAATGTTATAGCTTTATAGCAGCACTTTGCTTACAACTGTTACCTGAACTCTATTTGGCCCTGGGCACAGTAAAAGGATAATCAGGCCGTTTAACACCATATCCACCACACCGATCATATCCAGCATGTATGATTTTTACGACCCGACATCTGACGTGTGGTGGGATCACAGATTTAATCCAAGAGTGGAGTCTGCCAATGTCCAATGAGAGCCAAGTTTACAGTAAGATGAGGTGGAAGAGTTATATTAAAAAGTTTAATTACTTATAGTGATGCAGGGATAATAATTTGGGAATTCGTGTCCTACAATTCATGCAAGTTACTAGCCTACCATTACCTTTATTCTGATGAAGCCTACTGACTTCCAGCTCTACTGAAAAGTGTACAGCCCAAGTTGACCAGGTCTCTCCAGCCACGACCTTGTGTAATCCTTTTTGTTTCTTTAGAGCACATTGGATGGCGTGAGTTCCCATTCATGACATCAGGAATCAGCAGCATAGCCTGTTATAATATTAGACACCATGAAACGGCATCTTTGCTTCCTTGATTTGATGTATTTCCTGTTGAAACAGGATGTTGGGTGGGACATAACGCAGTGAAGGATTATTCAAAAGTGTAAACCAATGGAATATCAGTGAGGGAAAGAAAGGCAATTTTATTTGATAGGAGGAGCGGAGGGACCGGATTGTTCAAAAATCTGTGATGGTTTTATTGGTTGGAATTTTATTTACGTCTACTGGTGCAGCATGAGGTCGCCATTAAAGATGCACTGATCTCCAGGAAGTAAAGGTAATGGGAGTTCATTTCATAGGGACTTGAAGTCTGTGTTTTTCCATCCTCACGTAATCAAGAGGGCAAAAGTCTAAGGCCGACAAAAGTCTTATTGCCAATCCTTGTTTTAACCACTACTCTCTCCATTTTCATTCTGGTTGTTGGTGGTAGTAAACTGTCAGCTGCCTACGTAGTGTGAAACCATGCCTCCTCTTTATTGTGGTTAGTCAGCTCACAGAAAAAGCATTCCATGTCATGTGGTATGCCTAAAAAAAACAACAATGCACAATGTTTTTTGCCACTTTCTGTCTGCCTGTCTGTCATGTAAAAAAGATGGTGGGAGTTTGAAAAAAGTGGCCTCCCTTTGCTCTGTAGGGTATCCACTCCAGTCTTGATCTTTCTGACTCCTACCCTGTGCTCCCCCTCCTCCAGATATCCGCCTCCGAGTTCGTGCTGAATACTGCCAGCATGAGTCAGCGCTCCAGGGCAACGTCTTCTCCAACAAGCAGGAGGCGGTGGAGCGGCAGTTTGAGCGCTTCAACCAGGCCAACACGATCCTCAAATCCCGAGACTTGGGCTCCATCATCTGCGACATCAAGTTCTCCGAGCTCACCTACCTGGATGCCTTCTGGAGGGACTACATCAACGGCTCATTGCTAGAGGCCCTGAAGGGGGTCTTCATCACGGACTCCCTCAAACAGGCTGTGGGCCACGAGGCCATCAAACTGCTGGTCAATGTGGACGAGGAGGACTACCAGGCCGGACGACGCAAGCTGCTCCGCAATCTGGTGACAAGCGGAGGGAGCTCACCCGGAGGCAGCAAAGAGACTGTATCTTAGACACTCATTCCAGACGGTAGCATAGAGGGAGAACACTGCTGTCCCTCCCTCACCAGGAATAGAAGTGAGACGTGGTTGTGTCTGTTGAGGAGCCTGGAGGGTATTCCTGCGAAGGGAACTAGAGTACTTCCAGGCCCCCACTGATTCCTTGAGAACGAAGGTCAGAGGGCATCTCCGTGGCAACCCCAAGCGTAACATCCGAAGGGAATGGGAATTATGTCAGCAAGAGGAGGCAGGCGATGCATACAGGTTAACATTATTTTGAATGTTGAGCTTTTTGAGGACAATGCTGATATTAAAACTTGTGCGTTGAATTAAAAAAAAAATACTTAATTGTTCTTTGGTATGACACAGCTCATTGACACACATTCATCGACTCCCCTAGGTTGAACTTGAACATCACATCACAAAAACGTGATGTTAAGTGGTTGTCCCTCACAGTTAAGGAGTGGAATTATTTTAATTACAGTAAACATATGCGTACACAGACAAGTTAATGCCAGAGGTAGTGGTACCTTCTTGTCAAACTGATACATCTTTTGTGGATAATTTTCAGTGCATTAGGTACAGTAAGGAGTGATTGGACTAACCCAATTGAAATTTTACTGTATGTTGTAGAAAGGCGCAGGCCATAGTTGACTCACAATTTGTTTTTCTATTCCTGCCAATTTAGTAAACTACTTGCCCAAGAATTTGTAAGTAGAGTTTCCTTGTCTGTGTAGAATCCATTACCCTTTCACAGCTTTTTATGATTAACTCATATTTAGTCATTCTAGACATTATTGAAACTAACTTCCTTGGTTATTGCCCAACAAATGTGCTCACAAGTGGCACGCTACCAACCGTTGTGATTCTGGTATAATTTGAAACTTCAGAAGTGCGCTCATTGTCAAGATATTTAATACTTTTTAGATCATTTTAATGTGTTGAATTGTATTCAATGAAACATTGAGGAGTGTCATTCACTGACGTCATGGATTTGAAAATCTGTTGCAGCTTCATTGTGAATCTATACTTCCTGGACCTCTTTGCTCACTCACCTCTCATAAATGATTGAACAGCCGAACATTTATTTAAATTGGAAATAACATGTAATCACTTGCGTAACATATTAACGAGACATCAAAATCACAGCCAATACATTTAGAAAGATTTTGTCTTGAAATTGAAGAAAAATGTATGAATGGCATCTTTTGGACCAACTTAAGAGTGAGGACATGTCTACAAGTTTGATCCTCTTACATGTTAGTGCGCAGACCTCAAATAATATCATACTCTTCAACATTGGCTAATAGCTTTCAGTTGATTACTGAACTTCAGGAGGCAGAAGACCACTTTTTTTTTTTTTTTAATTTACCAGTTTAGCCTCAAATGCTGATTAACCAAAATGTTGAATATACCTATTTCTTTTTGATATTCACATAATGAGGGGGACGGATAGGCAGCATTAGGTTTGGCGGGTGCTCATGACAAGAATGTGTTGACAATGTTGCTGATAATCACTTCATTATTTTACATAGTCGGAAGATATGCATGCATAGCAGGGAGTGTTACCGTGTGTAGCCTATGCTGCTACTTGGAATTATGTTGGTACCATCTTCTTTGCCATGTAGAGTTCCCTTAACATCATAGGCATTATGGGAGAACAGTATGCATCCATATTTTTACTCTGTTAAGTTTTTGTGTTTATTTTAAAATTAAATTGGCATTTTAATGTCATTGTTGGTGCATCGATACCTGCGCTGAGTTTTCACTCAGTGCCAAGCTGAAGTACCTGTACTTGGAATTGTTTAATGTCACTGCTATCAAGGACCAAGTATTAGCATAATGCTATGCAGTGATGCTGAAATCATTTTGATCTATAAATAAAACAAAAGTAGATGGGAGAATGCATGTCATTTCAGCAACAATTGGCCTTTAAAATGCCACTCTGTAGAAAGATTTGTCTTTTTTCTCAATCGTAGCATAGCCCAAATTATCAATATCAACAAGCCTAGTCAGTACTCAGGCTTATACTCAGTATTGGCAAACGTGTACTTGGTTAGCGAATGGTATCGATGTTCCTCTTCACTTCCTTTGTCAAATAATTCTATTTTTACTTGCTGCAAATTGTGAAACACTCATCTGTCCTTATGGTTTTTGCCAAATTTTTGCAATCAGATTTTGCCTCTGATGTTGAAATTAATATAATGATACTCTTGTCTAGCTTTTCAACAATTAGGTAAATGGTGGGTTGAAATTTAGCATTTACGCTTGATGTATCTTATTAAAATTTTAGTATATGTTTTTATTAAATATACTCTTCCTGCTAAAGAACCCCTATCCTTATCTCTGGTGTCATACAATCCATGGGTACATGCCAGAACAGACAAGTCATGATTGAAAGGCCACTGTTACTGTGAATTATAAAGATTAGGCCTAGATTTATACTTTTCCCTAGTGGAATTTCATATAAAGGTTGCAAGCTAGTATCTATTATATAGGTTGTTGTATGTTATGTTGATTGTATGTTATGTTGGTCGTTTTACGCAACTGTCTTTATACTAAATTGCATGTAACCTGTTATGATCCCCAAAATGTAAGAGAAACTCACAGGTCTGTAACATTTTGTAGATAACTTCATTGGTTGGCAAATTTTCTTATCTTTTCAAATCTGCATTTCTTGCAGAAAACAGACATGTAGGACTGTTAATAAATTAAGTGGATGGGTTTTGTTGAAGTCCCAATCCTAATTCTTTTTTTATTATGTCACGTACGTATATACCCAGAGATTTTTGAAGAATAAGACACGGAAGACAATAAGACATGGAAAACAATCTCTACAATTTTCAGATCCCATAAAATACAGGTCTATGTTGCTGCAATGATAAAGCATACACATTTAAACAAACCATTTACAGTTTCAAAATGCATCTAATACCCATGATAAAGGACTACTAAGACTTTGGAGAATTTGCTGAATTGGTCACCTTACCCAATATCTGATGAGAGGAATGTCACCAAACTCATCTCTTTGTCTCCAGTAGATGGCTCAGTCTGGTGCGCATGCTAACGCTTTAGCACAGTATGTTGTAACCGTAGGCGATTAGCATTATGTTTAGCAAGTATGAAGATAGACCTTTTAGTCAACTTTTTATCCAAAGTTGGTTTATATTCTATTGCCTGTAGATTCATAACTTCTGAAAACAAAATCTCAGTCTTCATCATTAGTGAAGTCCTTTACAAATTAACAGCACAAAACTTGAGCTGTCTGACTTCGCTCACTTGTAACAGGAAAACAACTTCCACTCAGTCTCACAGGAAGAGAGATCTGCATTTGAAAGTGCATTTTTTTGTTGTTTAATTTTTAGGTCAAATTTAGGTCAAAAGTTCTCATTTTCTCAATTTTTACGATAATCCTAATCACCTACGATTACTTAAAGGATAATTCCGGTTATTTTCAACATGGGCCTTATTTCCCTTTTGCCATCATGACAATTGATTGTGTTAAAAAAAAATGTATGTAAGCTCTATGTATCTCCAGTCGGCCAGGAGTGCTACTTTCCAATACACACCCAGTGGGCCAACACAATCTCAAACAGTCCAACCCCATCAACTGTACTTACAAAAAGCGAAAAATGCTGTAGTTCAGTTATGATTGATTTCAGATTCATTAATACAAATGATTTTGGATGTGGTCATTCCAATGAGTAAAACGCAAAGAACGCTCTCAAGCTGATGCAACGAGATCCCGTTCATCTGCTTCCTCTGGTAGTGTGTGAGCAACGCTAGAAAAGTATCAAATGGACTATTATAACTGAAATGTCGTGGTAATTGTTCAATCAGAGCTATTTAAATAAGTGTACCTACAGTGTCAGTGTTATTGTGTTGAAAGGACGTGTTTTAATCACTTTTTGGGTTTGACTGTTGGAGATTGTGTTGACCTGCTGTGTGTGTACTGGAGAGCAGTGCCTAGAGTGAAAATAAGTGAAATAATAAAATTTTGAACACAATCAATTATCATGATGACAAAAACTAGGAAAATAAGGCTCAGGTTGAAAATAACCGGAATTATCCTTTAACATACTGCACTGTGGTACTAGACCCACAGAAATGATTTTGCTGCCAATCCTCTCGTCACATTTGGTGATGACCAACGGGCCAAAGGCTCAGAAAGTAAGTGTAGTCCTTTAAGCTGTCACTGTCAGGACATGTACCAAAATATCAGTCGGTGAAAGTGAAAATTGTCAAATTAAATGAACATAATCAAAGCCAGGAGTGGAGTTTGAAGCCACCGTCGGCGGCGAAATCTCATTCCCATTTGAGACTTTAAATGCCATACTGCGTTTGTGAAGGCAGGGAGCATGTGGATTAGACCTGTTGAGTCACCTGTAGCAAAGTCATATCGCTACCATTAATAAACCAAGGACAGAAAGCAGGACAGAAAGCAGGACATGCAGCGGAGTTCGCCCATATTCGCCTTATGTTTTGTCAAACTTTTTCAATTATTTTATTTGTGTTCAAGAAAGAGTTTGTGGTATTACATGAATATTTACATGGTTAGTTGACTGGTACATTTGTCTGTACAAATCAAAAGTTAATTTGTTCAAAAATCAATAAAATGATGTGTAATCAAATGCAGTAAATAGCAGCTAGCATCAATTTCTTAATTGGCCTACGATTTTTACAGGCTGTCTACCTACCTGTCTTGTGGTCGTGCAAACTGCAAAAGTTGAAGCTGTCATTAATATTTCATTGTGTTAATGCAGTTGTTATTTTCCATTCCCTTTGCCAACCCTATTTTCACCAACACAAAAAACTGCAGCACTGAGTAGGAACACTAGAGCTTACACATGATTCCTAGGGCACATTGTACAACTGTGCACAAGTGTGCTGCCCCTTTGTACCAAACCTTTGAACTGTGCAAATTCTGCCCAGAGATTGTTCTGTCCATTGGGTTGAGAGGCTGGTCATTGTCAACTTCTAAAATTTTGAGCATGTTCTTTCTGTGGGGCTTCTTCCCCATCTAGGATTTCCCCCTGAGCTTCTGTCAGAGCATCTATCTATATTGCTGTCATCTCTAGAATCTTAACCACGCCCCTGGGTCAAGACGTACCATGATGTCAAACTGGCCAAAGATGAGAGGAAGGCAAAGCAACAACATGGTAAATGGCCTCACGCACTTTAAGTTCACTTCCCTGCTAATGCAAATAGCTGGATCCTCCTAATAGTGAGTCATGTATAAATAAAGTAGAAGTAGGCCTATAAAGCACAGAGAAGTTTAGCTACTGCTCGACTTAATGTTACTTTGAATGTGGTATGATGGTTGGTGCCAGATGTGCCGGTTCTAGCATCTCAGAAACAGCTGACCTCCTGGGATTTTCTACACTGCACTGCCTAGAGGTGAAGAATGGTGCAGTAAACAAAACTATCCAGTCAGCCAAAACACTAAGTTGATGAGAGAGGTCAGAGGAGAATGGCAAGACTCACTCAAGCGAACAGGTAAGCCTCAAGTATGCAAATAACAATGCACAGCTGGTCCACCTTGAAATGGATGGGCTACAGCAGCAGAAGACCATGCCGGCTTCCCCTCTTGTCAGCTAACACCAAGAAGATGAAGCTGAAGTGGACATACTGTATAATCGTCACCTGGTCCAAAGAATCAGAGTTTCTGTTGCAGCAGAGTTAGAATTTGGCATAAACGGCATGAAACCATGGATCCAACCTGCATGGTGTCAAGAGTACCTGCTGGTGGTGGTGGTGTAATGGTTTGGGGATTCTTGGCTCACATTCGACCTCTTAGCACTAATGGAGCATCATTTGAATGCCGCAGCAAACCTAAACATTGTTTGTGACCAGGTGCATCCATTTGTGGCCGCAGTCTAAGCTTTTTCAAATGGAAACTTCCAGCAGGCTAAAGATGGTTCAGGAACATGAGACTGACTTTAGTTCAGTCCAGATCTCAACCCAATACAGCACCTTTGGGATGAGGTGGAACAGGATGTTTGCAGCGTGAATGTGCCACGGAAGAAACCTGTAGTGACTGTGATGATGTGGAGTCGGCATGGGCTAAGATGGATTCTTTGAGCACCAGATATGTGGTGGTTGACTGTTGACATCAAATGAACTGGACGAAATTGAAGTATCACTTTAGTTATATTTTAAATTATTCAGAAAGTGCACTTTGGCACTGAACTCTAACTCCAGGCTGTGCTAATGCTAATAGGGAGGTCATCCAGCTGGCATCTGAAATCCTAACATTGTGACATAATTTGGGCTGTCCCTGATTAGTGAAATGCTTAGTTGACAAATGGCCCTTAGATTTTATCTACAAACCAAAAAGCCTGTTTAATGATAACAGCTATTTTACTAGCTTCAACCAACTAGTCTCTAATTGTACTGACTGTTTTGTTGTTCAATCCCATAACATAAATTTGTGAAACAACTACTTTTAAACTGTGTTGTGTGTCCACAAAATAAGTTGCAAGATTTACCATTTCTTTTTTCCAGAAGTCATTCACACACACACACACACACACACACACACACACACACACACACACACACACACACACAGAAATTTGGTTGGAAAAAATATATAAAACTGTGAATCCACTAATGTAAAGTCATTTTTTAAATTGAAGACATTTCCACCTTCACTCTGCATGGGCAGCAGGGCTAGTTGGCCCACAGCAGGACAGTACTGTACTGTATGTTTGAACTTATAATAACCTGGCAGAGGATGAATGTCTGATATAAAGCCTGTACTCTGCAATCCTTTGCCTGCCCCTGACAACGCATTATGCAAAGGGATTTAGTGAAACTAACAGAATTCACAGAATCTGACCCCCACCCGCAAACACATATGGTGGTACTCTTATCACTTGTATTACTTTCATTGAATTCACCTGCATTCACTTCTCATTCATGCACTAGCCCCTGACCATAACACTAAATGCACACATCATCGTTATAACAGGCCTACATGAATCTATCTACAGTAAAAGGCCTATCCATTTGTATACAAATTAAGCGCTTTGCAACTGCATATTCTACTTCAATGATAGGTGTTTTAGTTATATCCATGTTGTGCTTTTTATCCAATAGAAGAGCACCTCCTACAGCAGCTGAACAGCATCCATCCTACGCTCTGTGCTCTAGACCTTCACAGTCTCTATCTCAGTCAGTAATAATGATGAGATGTCATCAGAAACCTGCAGTATTACGGACACAGTAGTAGTGGTAGTTAGTGGTGGTAGTAGTAGTAGTTTACAGTCATTTTTGTTGGTTAAGATTCAAATGAACTATGCACTGAAACAAACACAGTAGCTCCATCCTAAGTGAACACTGCCAGTGAATGCATAACCATAAGTATTTATCTTGATGATATATGGGTTAAAGCAGCAACTCTTATTTCACCGGCTATCTGATAATCTCTTTATACTTTGAATATTCAGCAGGACAATTCCATTTTGCCCCAGTGGAGGGAAACACCACAGCACCCACACACAGCATTATTATTACAAAACAACCATTGCAGGGTTTTTGCTTCACATTTTTGTAGCAAGATCCAAACCTTTAAATAGTGGTGGAGACAAATCCCGATGACAATATTGTCCATGGCTGGTTTCACTGCTGTCCCTCCCGATCATCCCGTCCCGATCCCAGTCCTGTGGTGTTGTTTTATTGATGCTAATGTAGCTTCACTGCTTTGCTACCTATATAATTAATGCAGTGAAGTACTAGATGCAGGGATGCAGTGGAGGGTAAACCCACCTAAGCTGAGTTTACATCATGTGTTTATTTTGGGAAGTATAATTGATTTTTATTTCTATTGGTGGTTGTTTGTCTTATGATGATCACTGGAGGTCACAGTTTACCCTCCTTTTTATTTAGCACTACATCACTGACTATGGCAATTTAACACAGAAGTGAGGAGAGAGACACAGGTGATAACATGACTCATATTTTTTTATATCACATATTAGACCTATTTTTTATGGTTGCCACTGTCTCCATATTGCTACAGGTCTTGACAGGAGGCTTGCATGACTATGTAGGACTACCAGCAGCTCAGGCAGTCCATCCAGGGACAGTCAGTGTGTGTGTGTGTGTGTGTGTGGACGTCATCGTGGAGTGGAGGCCCGCTAGGGGAGGGGCTGCAGAGGAAGGACAGACTCCAGCATCCATCAGCCCCTCCCCCTCATATCCGTAGCATAGAGCAGCCCATGTTAATGTTGCCATCACCGGACGGGTGCGGTAAGCGGAGCATCTTTTCAGCATGTAGACTCCAACATTTCAGCCCACCTTTTGGGGCACGATTGTCACATCTCTACCGGACAGAAAATCTCCAGCGGCTATGGTCAGCGGAGCATCAACAGGAGGAGACGCTCTTACAGCAGAAGCTTGAGGTCCCCCCAGTAAGCATTAATTTATGCAAACACGCTCACATCTGTCCTGCATCATTTCATTTTCTTCCGCATTAGAGGAATTCCACACAGACGTCTACACTATTCTGCGCTCCACATTTTTTTTTTTTTTTTTTATCTCCTGTGCACAAACAACAGATGGGACAGCACGTCGGCTGTCTGTGCATCGCACGCGCCAATTTACTCGTCTTTACTATCGGATTGGAACTAAATTTGAAGAAACGGTGGGATTGTGTTTTCCTGAAGTCACCTACGTCCTTGGACATGGCCGGGTGAGTATTAGAAGTGACTGCTGTTCTTTCATCATAGCATTGAAATACCTTGGCAAGATGGTAGCCCAAAGTCTTGTCATATTATTATCATTATTATTATAATTATAATTATTTATTATTATTATTATTATTAGTATTATTATTATTATTATCATCATTATTGCATCCATCCAAATGAATGAAAGTGCTGCAGCTACAATCTCTGAGACATATCATGCTTGAGATGAACCTGTCATGCATCCGTCATTGTAGTCAGACTGCCAGGTTATTAAATGTGCTACTATGAGTGATGCTGTATCAATTTGGCCTATCTTGCTGTATGCTCCCTTGGGCTATAGAATTATTTTGGTGGCAACTGCAGTCTTCTGTTATTCTTGCTGTTACAGGCCTGGAGTTTGTGCTACTATTAGGCCCATTTGGTTTAAACCCAGTAGGCTACTATAGTGCATGTGAGCCGGTGTCTCCGGTAATAACCTTGCAGCAGGACAGGCCCGAATCTCACGTTAAATACAGAGCCTTCACGCCAGTTTATTCCCCCATCGCTTTGCATTGATTAAACCTCTGCGCCGTTGTATTCTACAATTTGCAAAGCGTGATGCATGCTGACATGTTGGCACTATAAACTGTTGGCCGGTGTCATTCTGTCCTCTGCATCGACACCCATACAGCACCCTGGACCCAAATCAGTCCGACCGATCAACAGTCGGATAGAGTGAAAATAAACCCGTATTGGAGTTATTTCCCCGTCAGATTCCGCTGTCATATGCGGCTCGATGCACACCAAGGTTAACAGCTGATATGTGAAGGTTAAGAGTAAAGGGCATCATCTGTATGGAGGCTGCGCTGACGCCGCTTTCCCCTCCGCGCTCGCACCACACTCTTCCGACAATGTGTGTGTGTTCACTCTCTCTCTCTCTCTCTCTCTCTCTCTCTGCAAACTAGAGGAATGTATCATTAGACGGGCTAAATGTTCCCGTCAGAGACACGGAGCTGCATACAGAGCAGTGTGTGTCTCAGACCGGAGCATCATGGCTGAGCGGGTCGCTCGGTACAGCAGACTCCGGCAGCGGATTGGCTGTTTCCACATGAGCATCACGGCGTTCCCGAGCCTTTGATTTGTGCGTGTTATTCGTTTGCACGGCGGTAGTGTTATAGGTCAGATGCAGACTATGATACGCCAGGACAACTGCAGCTGATAGTGGATTTTAAAAAGGAAACTGCTCATTTGCATATTTTATCCTTGGTGAATTTGTCAAATGGAGGATGCAGGATGGTTCATTATTAATTATTGGTCCTGGAAAAAATCATGTAGCAAAATTCTCTAAATTATATATAGGCTAATCCATGGCCCAAACTAAAAGTTGGGGTCATCCAAGGTGAATGAGGTGTAGCCTAATGGTGCTACTTTATTCTCCAAGCACAATAAAGACAATAAAGCACTTGATATATCACAGTATCAAATTAGGAGATTCTGTATTTTCCAGGTGTTAAAAAATCATGTATTGAACTATAATGCTGCCTGGCTGAAAATAAAACATTATGGAAGAATACAATTTTGAACCCCTAAAGTCAGAGTTCTTAGGTTTATTTTTCCAGATAATTATATAAACTAGCCTGACATTTCATAGAAAAAAATGTTTCTACACTGTAAGAAAATAAAGCATCTGTGTTTCACAAATACTAGCAAATGAATGAAATCTATGATTGCCATAACATATAGACCTCATGCTTGTTGTTTGCTGTAGAATAAAGTGTTTCTTTGATGTCTGTTTAGTGGTACACCAATAGGCTACGTAATAACACTGTTACTGAATTAATCTCAATTGCATATGGTCTTCTGATTTGGCTGTTTGAAGTATAAGATGCCTGTTGGTTCCACTAGAGATAGTAGATCTAATAATAATAATTATTATTCATACATAACTTTGTTAAAAACAGAGTTTACAAACAGACAGCAAGAGACACAAGGAACAAAACATATAGTAGTAGAAAACAAAGGGCAACAATACAGGATTCAAAACATAAAAAGCAACTACATAAAAAGTCTATAAAAAAGTGTCTTGAGAAGTGATTTAAAAGGAGACACTGAGCTTGCAAGTCTTGGGCAGGCCGTCCCACACTGTAGGGTCTCTGATGGCAAATGTCCCATCGCTGATTCTATGACTTTCTCCAGATTCAGTAGGATTCAAAAGGATGTGCCATTTTCACACATCCATGTTTAATTTGGAACACAAATATGTTGCAATGTGGATTGTCCGAAATCAGATTACAGATGTGTTAAAAAAATGAAACATCCTAATACCGTATGTGTTTACATTAAATCTTCCATAATTTGGTTGTTGCAATGAAATGTCCAGTTTTGTTGTTGCAGGTCAAATCTTATATTTCATATTAAAGTATTATACCAGGTATTATTTTTTGTGATGGCCAATTTTGCAGCCAGTAAAAAATCCATTTAGCAGTGTTCTAAATTTCACTCTATCAAGCCAATTTTGAACATTAGAATTTGTGAGAAAATAATGCAACATGAGTATTGGTTTGACAGTGCCAGTTAGGATCATCACTTGGTCCTGATTCATTTTAAGAGTTTATACTGTATGCTTTATGCAGACTGGAGTTTAGGTTCAACAGAGCTGCTCTGGAGGCAGAAATAATCTCAGTTAAACCTCAATAGGCAGAGCTGAAGATCCACAGTTTTTCTGGCTACTAAGAAATTCAATATTTTATATATTCAATTTTTGCTTTTAAGCAAAATAGCATGGGTCTTGCTATTTACACTCGCTGCACTGAAAAGCACAGCTTCTCCAGCACGCTGGACGCTGTTTACCACATGGGACCACACAACTCACAAAAAAAACCTGTGTCCATAGAACTCAATGGCTGAGGCAGCGCAAACTCTGTATTTGCACTAAAATGTGAACATAAATGTTAGACTGAAACACAATTAAAAAGGCAAGGGTTAAGAGAGGAAGAAGCTAATATTGTGAAGCCTAGCGCTCTGCTACTAATTGACAAAATGTAGCCTAATGTAGCCATACTAAATTCTCAATCCTCGTTTTCTGTCCTAATTGCATTCACCTGGTGTCCCAGGTGTTAATCAGCCCCTGATTAGATGGATAGAATAAAAACCAGCAGGCCTCTGAGTCCTGAGGACCAGGACTGGGCTAGGTTAGCCTAACCGTAACCCTAACTGACTTTCCAAGTTCAAACTAGCCTATAGCTATCTAGGTATGCTACACCATAACCTGCTGACCTTCCAACATCATGAATGTCATGGTCATGAATGAATGAAAAAAATATTGTAATTTATCGGGTTTTTTAAAATTTAGATTAGTTAGCTAACAGTTAGCTAAAAACTGATTCTTTGGCTCCGCCCATTGAGGTTAAACCAGATTATTCTGCCTCCAGAGCAGCTGCCTCCCAGAAATGTTTGTAGAATTAAAGCAGTCTGCTGCCAGCATAAACAAATACATAATTCCATTATCTATAATAGCTAGCAATGTATTGGTATTGATGATAAGACATTGGCTGTCAGTGTCAAAATGGTGATATAACCTTTTTAAATATTTTACAAACAAGTAGTTTTAATGGATGCAGCCTAGTGTTCTATTTTTCTGTTCTTTGCCTCAAAATAACTTTTCCATAAATAAGTAGACTGACAACATCACTTCAGTTTCAACTTCAATATTTCATTTGGAAAAATATCCGCTATCCATGCACAGGTCTTACTGAATGCTGTTCGCACAAATAGAATAAATTATAGAAAATAACTGGTGGTGAATGGTTCTTGTGTGATCTGTCATCCTGATTTTGCTTTGCTGTAATATTAGTGACAATATGATACTTATAGACTGTTTCATTATGCATTGCCTACCCAGCATGGAAAAGCAGACACTTGATAATGCTATTTGCTGTATTGCTCATGTGAAATATTTCTGTGCCAGAAATGCTAAATGCTGTTGTTCATTTCAGTGAGTGTTTCCTCTGTAGAGAAAGATTTAATATTATGACTCAGCTGCTACTAGCAAGTCCACCTCTATTAAAGCTTGAGTGCAAAATAAGATAATGCGCCCATGCCAGCAACAGCAGTCCTGCTGCTCCACAGTTTGCTAATATCTCGCTTCAGACTATCACTGTCTTTTACATAACTCCAACAACTTATGTCATCCTGCTCAGAATGTTTTTTATATATTCATATCACACTTGATCTGTTACTATGCTGTTAACGCAGGTACTGTTTTATTATTTATTATTTAATTTTTTCCTGTAGGAGCCTATAGAGTCGCTAAAGCTCCTTTATATTTGGAATGATGACATTTTAAAGTGTTGGTATTTTTTTAGTATTGCCTTTCTCCTATTTTTAGTGCGAGGCTTTCAGGATGATTTTGATCTCCCGTTCAAACAGTACATCTCATCACAGCATCATTTCATCCAGAGAGACCCTTACTTCCTCAATCAATAAACTCCCAATCAATAGGGCATCTCATAAATAAATGATGGCGCCGTTTTTTCTGTCTTCATGGTGAGCGGGTGAGATTTCAGTAAACACTATTGGCTCATCAGCAAATCAAGATTTAGTGCAAATGCTAGTTTATTCATAACCTTGCGAAGAATGATTCTGTATTCCTCGGAGCCTGTGAACTCAGCTGTGAACTGCATGCTTCCTTATGATAATTTAACAGAATATGAATTGATTTCACCTTTAATGCTCAATGATGTGTGAATTTCATTTACCATTTTCTCACTTCTCCCCTCCTTTCCAGCTTCTAGGTGATTTCCTCTACATCAACTAAAGCTTCCTCCTCTTCGTCACGTCCGGACAAGTTCATCCTGTTTGGAGAGTTTGCCACAGCACTGTGTCCGTTACCAGTGAACTGTTTTTGTCACTGATCAAAAGAAGGAAGACTCACTAGACTAGTATCTCTGGTTGGATCAGTTCTGCCCAATCAGACTCCAAATCCTCATTCATATATACTTTCCCATAAATGCCTTGATTATCAGACCTGGGATGAATATACTTTTGCCAACAATTAAGCAAAATCCAATAATAAACACATGAAAAATTGAAGAATATTTTCCGAAAGTATTCGATTTAATGTGGTAAAGAGTAATTAATAGTAAATACATATTCTTCAAATTGACAACTTTTGACCACACATCTGAGGAAGAGACTAGTTTGTACACATATTGGAAACATTTGGCAAATATACTTATTTTTATTATTATTTTTACTAAAATTATGACTTTTTGTTGATGGTGTTAACATATTTTGCTTTCCACAAGTCAATAAATGTTTTGATTAATTTCAAATATTGAAAGCCATTGAAATATCATTATCCTCTCAAGGAATGTTTTGAAATTATTTTTTAAAATATGGGTTTTGAGATATGTTTTCAAAATCCCAGTCAAATAGTTCACCTGTAGTCACTACATACACTTAACCAGAGATACTGACTGCCATAAGACTGGTATTTATGCATACACTTGAAATCGCAAGTGTTTTTACTCTAGGTCTGCTTGCTATGGAGAATCCAAGGGGGGCAAAAAGAGGAACAAGTGGCATTGGGAAACATTAGAACAGATATTATATAGTCAAACAAACCCCATATCCCACTGAGCCCAACACTGACCCAGAGGGATCTCAGCTATTTGGTTTAGAAGATCTTAGCCTGAAGAGCCATGGGAGACTTAGCCAACAGTTCAGTGGATTTCCACCCCAAAAAGAAGTCTGGTAGTGCAGCAGGCATGGAGGTCAACCATGCCGGGGACTTCGGGGCCACGCTGGAGGAGCTGAGGGACCTCATGGAGCTGAGGGGACCCGAGGCGCTGCAGAAGATCCAGGAGACGTACACAGACACAGAAAGCCTCTGTCACAGACTGAAAACCTCCCCGACTGATGGTGAGAGTTGTTTGTGATTTCCCAAAATGACTTTATTGAAACTGAAACTGCTTTAGACCTGCTTTTTACACGGCCTGGAAGGTTTCTTACAGTCTCATGTCTCCCACTCAGACTCACCCACCCACACACACACACACACACACACACACACACACACGTCTTGTCCTCTGCATGTCGCCTCTCTAAATCATATTCCCTTCCTAAATTGTATATTTTGAGTTATTTGGTCTAACTTTTTTACTTGTAGCTTTCAGACGGTGGCTCATCAATTTACTGGCCTTTAAACTGACCTTTAAACTGGCCTTTATTTTTATTAGGGTGTACTTCATATAGATATGATGACAGATAATTGCTCATTTTGGTGGTTTAGTTCTTCAAAGTTCATAGAAAGTAGAGAACAGGTCAAAATTTATATTGTAATTGCACTAGCCAAGATTTTTAGGTTTTTAGGTTTAAAGCATCAAAGACCGTATGGGTTGGTAAATATGAGAATGCTGTGTGCAGTTTACTGACGTCACCTTTCAGGTTTTCTGGGCATTGAAGTTCACATAGTTTTCAAACAGTTACCTCTCACTGCCATTCAGGCCCGCCAACGTGCAAAATTGCAGCTTTAAGCATTCTGGTGGTTTGACCCAATTCAAACACTCAAAAGAGATTTTCATTTTTCAGCTGTGTTTGATATACCGATGCAGAAGTTATTGCGTTAGAACAGCTCGTTGCAGTGCACCTGTGAAGTGAGATTTCCCTATTTGCGTTGCCCTCGTCCGCCTGGTCTCTCATCCATCTATGTGACTTTGTCTGCCCCGCCAAGCTTTCATGTTATGTTGCTAAGCTACGACAGCATCAGCGAGCTGGTGGGCAGAGAGACAGACACCTCCTCCCATTCAGCAGAGCTTTCCCACCACAGCAAACATCAAGTAAGCCGGAGGGGAGATGGTGAAAGCTTTACTGTAGATCCATATTCCTTCTACTGAGAATCTGACCAAATGGACTGTAAATTGGAGTGTTGGGTACATTCACAGTTAAACACGAGAGAGCTTGTGCACTTTCAGGTGATACAGAACTTTCACGCTCCAATTTAGACATGCGTTTGAGTGATTTTCAGTGAGTGTTTGAATAACTTGATTTATTTGAATGTCATGTCTTGCATGTACAGCAGAATTCAGTCATGAGGACTATATAAAAAGTGAAGCTCCCATGACCTAATACAAAACTTGTCCTACATTATCATGTAGTTGTTGTCGTGCTCTTAAAGGAATTAATATCTCAGGACTGTAATGATACCTGTAATTGTTCGTCAACACAATGATGAAAATGGTAACTGACATAAAAGGTGACTTTTCTGCTGAAGTTTCTTTATGGCTCTGCCTTGCTCAGTATGCCTGTCTGTATGACATGATCAGCAGAAAACATTGTAAGATTGGTCAGGATGAAGTGAAGCACTGCTTGTACGACCATGTTTAGCAAGTCAACAGGGTCAGCTGTCCCATTGGCCTACTGTTATTGAAATTATTAGGTGATGTTGTGAACTAGGTGCAAGCCTAAGCATCAGTACAGGCTAGTGTAGGTCACTATTGTGCTGTTTAGCACTGAAAGCGGGTGTGAAGAAGGTGGTTCTGGGATTGATTGATGGGGGAAGATGGCCACTTGATAACCCGAGTTACATACCCGCACTCACACACTCAACCCTGCAAAATTATATTAGGTAGCTAGTGATTGGTGCTGCTGTGTGATAAACCTGTAGCCGATTAGGTGGTTAGTGAATGTAACTTTTAGAGTAGATAGCTAATGAATATAATTTCTATATTAGGTGGCTAGTGAATGGTGCTGCTGTCTGATGGTCCTGTAACAATTAGATTAGTTAGTTAGTGAATGGTGTTGCTTGTCTGATGGTCCTGTATGTATTATTACAGTGTAGCCTGATGTCCTTTATCACCAAATGTCACCATTTGTGGGTTAGCACATAATTCTTTAAACATCTGAATTGAGCTTCTGTATGAATGCTTGTACTGGTTTCTTGCACAAGGAATTGTTATACCACATCCGGTGTATTGGTAAATGCAAATGTGGAGATGTAACACCATGTTAACAGACTGATCCGTCCAGTGTTAATGTGGTGAGAGAGAGATGGAGAGAACTGAGAGTGACGGCAAGGTTGCCAGGAGCAGCAGGTGAGATTTGGCGAGGGTGGGACAGTAGTAGTGTGCAACAGTCTGCCTTAGTACTTATGCCAGAACACACTCCCTGCTGAGAAGCAGACACACACTGATTTTGCCATCTGTGCCACTCTACGCCCCATCCATCTCACTTGACTGAGAGAAGCCCATCTTTATCAGCACTCTTACATTGAGATGTAGGTCATGAGGTTTATAGGAGTCTAGAGAAAACCTTTGATCTCATCATAACCGTTTACAATAATCACTGTTTATGAGGTTATTTTCTACATCACAGACAAGGTTACCATCCCTAAACATGGACTCAAATGACAAAGACTCAAACTCAAACACTCAAATGACAATAAAAACATAATAGAGCCATACAGTTCATGTTTTAGCATGTTGTTCATGTTCATGTTGAGACTTGTATATGAATATTTATCAGTACACAGGAGCTGTGTACTGTAACTGCCCTGTCCCTTGTACTCTGTTTGGGTGAGTATGTAGAGTATATAGAAACCTACCTTGGATGTTGGCAGGTGAGAGTGGGTATGTCATTGCAATTATCAAGTGGGTTCTTCCCATAACAGATGGTTGAATTACACCGACAACACCTCCAGAAGATCAACAGCAAGTTCCTGTGTCCCAGAACCATCCCCCGCTCCTCTATACCCATTCTCAACAACTGATCAGAGAGTTTATGACTGCCATTTTCTGCTACCATCATATGATATAGACCTCCTATCTTAGTTATAAGATAGATTTGGCTGCTCATTTCAGCTGCTTCAGAAGGCTTCTCTCTGAGTAACCTAGTAGGGGATGTAGCTAGTAGCCAATTAGATGTGGATGTGGCTAATAGTAAACCAGTAGTGGATGTGGCTTCAAGTCCACATTCCCCAACTTCAACAGAATGGCCGTGGTTCTATGTTGTATGGGCTGCGCCCTCTAACAGGCTTCGCTATTGGCTAATCCCCTCAAGGCTCCGCCTCGGCCCTGACAAAAAAAACAAAACACAATTCACTCTTCTGACCAATCAGGAGGGAGTATGCCCTAAATAAAGGCTGCATAAACGCTGCCTCAGTTCCCCCTTTTACTCAGCAATTGAACAAGAAAGAACACAGCGAGATTCATCACCTCCGTGGTGTTGCCGTGAGAAGTCAACATGTCAACGTGTGAACGCTGCAACAACCAGCTGATCGCTGGAGACCAGCACTCCTCCTGGTTTCCATGCCTGGGATGGAGGCATCAGTCCAGCACAGCAAGCTGCCCTGCCTGTCTTTCGCTCCCTTGTGAGGAGCGAGAGACGGCTCTACACAGAAGACCCAGCCACCCTGTTTGACACCGAGTGGTACCCACTCAACGAGCTGCCATACCTCTTCGAAGACACTGCTGAGAGGATGGATATCCTGTTGCCCCCTCCTCCTTCTCGGAAGACACCGGTGGATGACTTAACCACTGGCCTTGCAGCCAAGCCTAAGCCAGTCCCTTGCCTGCGTGTCACGTGTCAGCAGATGGAGCCCATCTTCCATTATACACACTGTTCTGTGTGTATCCACCCCCTGGTGAAACGGTTCCTAAAGGGAGTGAGGAGACTGAGGCCCCCTGCCTCCTGGCTTGTGCCACACTGGGACCTGCGGTTAGTCCTTGAGAAACTCTGTGATTCTCCGTTTGAATCACTGGAGCTGGAACCGGAATTGCTCTGCTTCATTTCATCTTTTGGCTTCAGCGTCAAAACATTTTATGGGCAATTTGACCCTTTCTTTTCCCTTTCCCACTTGAAGGGACTGTGAGCGTACTCCACACATGGTCAGATGCTACTCGGTCCTTGGCGTGGCAGCGGTGGCCATGCCAAGCAACTTGAATGAACAGAGTTGATTTAGTTCCCTACACTCCTGTATAGGGCCAGGCATACCTATTTCAGATGGTGGGAATGAAGGCTCATTTCATGAAGCTGACCAGTGTTGACATTAATGATTCCTTTGAGGAGGCTGCAGCCAATAAATTCAAACAAATCTTGGAGTATTTCACTTTTCTATGCACTGTCAGAGCAAGTAAAGCAAATTCTTTCTGTTTGTGGGGCAGTGCTTTTGCTACTTGCTCACTTCAAAGAGGAGCAAGAGAAACTGTTTGTGGTGGTGGAGGATACCTGCATCACCAGTGAGGTTGACCAAGTGCATCTCCCTCCGACACCTTGCATCGTAATATGCGGAGAGAGCCCACTGACAGCTGGTGTCTTCATGGTGGCAGTGGACCAGGTGGTTGTCAACGAGCACCTCTCCAGCTTCACACAGGCCCTCCATTTGATGTTCTCCTCATACTACATCCTCAACATTGACTATTCGTCAGAGCTTGGTGCAACCCTGGAATTCTGCAGTTGCATATACAAAGTAAATACTAACAGAGGATCCAAGGTTGAAAGGAAGGAGAACAAGCGGCAGCATGCTGTCAACCCAAAAGTCCTGACCCTCATATCCTGAATCTCTTCTTTCGAATGGGGAGAGTGACAGTGAGATCCTGGTGCCTGCCAAGTGGGAATCAAGCAACCGTCTATTGAACGAAGGTGAAGCAGCCCTATTGATGATTAAGACAGTTGTTATGACAGGATTTACTGCTCATACTGTGCAATAGTCTGTACTGAGAAATTCTGCTTCTCAAGTTTGATTTAAATACAAAATTGTGTAATTGTCAAAAAAAAAAAAAAAAAAAAAGATTGTTTTATTAGTTTTGTATCATAGCATGATTTGCCAGCTTAAGTTTAAGCAGTAAAACTAAACTGGGAAGCATGGTGAAAATTACCTGGAAGGTTACTGTTGTGAACCAGGCACAATTAAAGCCTGGAACATATTAAAAGATTTTTCCAATCATAACCGACAATGAAAAGATTGAGCAGTGCACATTTAACCTCTGAAATTTGCAGATTTCCAGTCCCTTGTGATGCACACACACAACAAAGGCTGTACAAAAGACTGAGAGTAAGCGGCCGCAGTTATCTCGCGAGAATGTGATTTTTCGTGGTACACCTGCACTTGCGAGAATGTATTTTTCCGTGATATTTTGATATCAAAACAAACATGCAGCCCATACGGCTTGCAGCAATTGTGGTTTGTGCTGCGATTTGCATGAAAAAAATACTGAGAAGACATTCAGGTTTCTTTTTCTTTCCCGGCTCAGCCATTACACACGTTGGATCTTGTGTTTGCACTTATGTATTTTTTCCCTCTTGCTTTGTCTGTCGCAATCTCTGTTTTCATTGGCTATTGAAAATTGCTGTTAAGATTCGAGTCTTTGATGAGCGCAAACCACATGATCATGCAAAGACAAACATGCTTGATCTAATCGTGACATTGCCGATTGGGATCATAGGAGAGAGATTTGAGTCTTTCACTTCCACACACATAACGATTACGGCTGCGACTAAACAACGCGACTACCCTGGAATACTGCCGACTCCCGATCACAAATCCTTGCCAAATCGGGCTTCAAAAACGTGTAATGTGTCCCAGCCTTAACTCGAATCTCTGAGAGTCCTGTGGCGAGGAAGGCCATCGCCATCCTTGCCGTCCAATCAGATTACACTTTTGTGTGACGTACAAAGAGCTGAAAGATGGAGATGTTAATATTGTGTGTGTCCGAGTTTCTAGAGTTGTACAATACAACATTAAAATGTTACGACAACCTCAGGGGAAAAAATACATAATATGATTTTAGCAATAGCAAAAACAATTTGGATGTCCCACCTTCCTAATATGAACACTTCCATGAAGATGTATCGGCAAGCCTCCCTGTACCTAGCCCTGTGCCCTACTTAACGGTGAACGCAGCTCAGAGGATCAAGTGTTGACAGCTTTACACATTAACTATGCTGTACACCTTAGCATGCTAATAATTTTTTCTAGTACTGTGAGTGAGTTAACACATGCCATATCCTATTTAATGTTATGTATTTTATTATTTTATCATTACATTTTAAAATGGTAACTTACAAAGTTACCTCCCTGTCACTAT
Source organism: Centroberyx gerrardi (assembly GCF_048128805.1). Classification (NCBI taxonomy): domain Eukaryota; kingdom Metazoa; phylum Chordata; class Actinopteri; order Beryciformes; family Berycidae; genus Centroberyx; species Centroberyx gerrardi. The sequence continues at coordinate 24,717,459 of NC_136010.1, read as the reverse complement.
GGGTGTACCCCAGGGTTCGATCCTAGGCCCCACATTATTTTCTATATATATAAATGACATTGCTTGTTCTATTGTAGACTCACCTATTCACCTTTATGCTGACGATACAGTTCTTTATGCCACTGGTCCCTCCCCAGACGCAGTACTTATATCACTTCAGGATAGCTTCCTTAGGGTCTAACAGGCCTTCTCCACCCTAAACCTCTTGTTAAACACTACCAAGACCAAGGTCATGTGGTTCGGTAGGAAGGGTTCTGTGCCCCTTCCAGCCCGAGATATCGCTACCCTCGACGGGACTACCCTAGAGCAGGTCACTGAATATAAATACTTGGGTATCTGGCTAGACAGCACTCTGTCCTCACACCATATCAGCAGGTTACAGTCTAAGGTCAAATCTAAAATTGGCTTCTTGTACAGAATGCGCTCCTCCTTCACTCTTGTACAATGACCATTCTTCAAGTGTGTTCTTCAGTTCTCCAGTTCTCCAGTTCTTCAAGTGACACCACTGTGTCACTTGCAAAATACATCTGCTGCCTACAACACCCGTTCTACTCACCTTATTCTGTTGAAAGTTCCCAAAACAAATACCGTATTCGGTTTGTCGTCAGTCTGCCGCAGCCAAAGACTGGAACAATCTGCAAAAAACACTAAAACTGGACAATTTTATCCCCAAGTCAGTTTTCAAGGACTCTATTATGGACATTCTCACTGATACATGCAGCTGTTTCCCGACCCACTAATATTCCTTAACCCTTGCTTGTCGATTGCTTACTGTTTGTCCCATGAATATTCTTGCCTCTCTTGCTGGGGCTGTTTTGCTTTGCCTGTTTGTCTTACAGCTTGTGTATGCTACTCCTGTTCTGTTGTTGTATTGCCTGATGCTCTTTCCTGGTCATATGTTATTCCTGTTCTGCTGTTGTATTGCCTGATGCTGTTGTCTGCTAGCTACTTGCCCGTTGCTTGTGTGCTAGACCGTATGTCATTTATGTAATGCTTGTTGTCACACGTAATGCTTGTTGTGATTGTATGTAAGTAGTGGTGTGTTGAAAAAGTTTGGATGTGTGCTGCTGTCTTTTAATTTTTGACATTTCTTTTTAGCCCCTACCCCCCTCCCTCAAGAGGCTTTGCCTTTTGCCAGGTCGCCATTGTAAATAACAATTTGTTCTTATTTAAAAAAAAAAAAAAGTAACGCAAAGTGTTTTATTTTTAACCGTTTTTAATTTTGTTGATTTTACTTGTCTATTTTATATGGTGAGAGAGGCACTATAGTAGTCATTTTCTAATTGGTGTGTGTGTGAAGTTAATTGTTAAGAAAATAATTTGCAAAGTAAATGGCCTTTTTATTTAAAGGTCCCATATGGTGGAAAACAGGATTTCCCTTGCCTCTTTGATTATAAAGGAGTTGGATGTGCTATCTAAACATGGTGAAAGTATCAAAACGCACGGTCGCCAACTAAATCCACACAATCCATATTAGAAAAGCGAGCCTCTAAACGAGCCGTTTGGACTTCCGTAACTTTGTGGCGTCACAAAGGTTCGCTCATTATCATAGCCAATCAGAACTGAGTGGTCGTTAATATTAATGAGCCTTAAAGGCACAGCAACAGAAACGGCCTAAGGCTCAGAGAGATGCTGGAAAATGTGTGTTTTTGGTACATGACACCACACAAACAAACAGCTTTTAATGGACCTCAAGACATACAATAAAACTCTATTAATTACTCTATTAATTAATTAATATGGCTTGAGAAAAAAAAAAAAGATTAGTTATGCCAATATGCAAAACAAATTTTGATACCGCTGCCATGTCAAGTTTGAATATTCAGTATACGAGTTACGTACGTATACTGAAACTTGAAAACTCAAATGAACGATTACTTCCTCAAAGAGCGGGTTTGTACGTGAGATGTCTTTGTTTGTGAAGGTGTAATGTAATAGATTGATTTAGCCTACATAGAATTAAGCTTGAAATACTTGCATTGCCATCATTGACGGCTGTTCTGTGGCTCACTGTAGCCTGTACTTAATGTTAATGTACAGAAGCCATTTGTCTCATAGAGAGCTTGGCTTGCTCAGTGCCTGTTTGTGAGTGGGTGGGTGGGGGGAAAGATGACTAGCTGAGCATTGGAGGAGCTGCTGTCAGACTCGTTCAATGACCTTTGATGGGAAACTCGGAGTGGGAGGTTCCATTTACTTGAACCAGTATGTTCCATTTCAGACTCCGTATGTTTCGAGCTCCAGAAGGATTTGTTCAAAATGGTTCATTCGTCTTTTTCACCCGGCACTATCAGCCCAATATTCTTAATTTTATTAGGCCAGATTATATTTCCTCCCAGTCAGATGATATAAGATTACCACGGCTGATTAGTCACAGTTGAATTTCTAGGGTTAGGGTTAGGGCTAGTTTTTAACGAGGCCACATTAATTAAACATTAATTAAAACATTAGTTGTCGTAAGTCTTTGTTGTTTCAGATATTAAATGGAGAGGTGAGAGCACAGTGCTGAAGATTGTCCAAGCCATAACTTTAATTTAAATATAACATAGAGCCTACACAGGGCATATTTCCATTTTGTGCTTTCAGATTCTAGCAACCATTCTACTCTAATATGCTGATGGTCAAATGTTTAGATAATACCTTGATTGAAGTCTTGAAAAAATATCCACTGTTTTTTAGAGATATCAAAAATGTCTCATTTTCTAAAATATACATGCATGAAACTTTGACCCATGCGGACTCACATTTTGGACACTGATAAATGGCGACTTCGATGGCAAAGCAGTGAAATAAAGTAAAATGTTCTAATGACATTTTCAGTGAATTCTTTATACTACATATAAAATTACATAGACTTCTAATAATCATATCCCAGAGAAACATTCCGGCCTTAATCAGTTGTTTGTCGCTCATCCATCCAGCCATCCACTTTGCCCAAAATGCATCTCCCTATTGGCAATGAACTTTTATTATGGGCTCATGCATGATTACGTTTACTCTTTCCAAAAACAAAAGGCACATTTAGGATACCTGAGTCACCCGCAGCAGTCTCATCTTCCTCTAATGCCATGTTGGTGTCGCCTTCTTTTTCTGGCACAATGCCCCTAATTAGGGTTTCCCATTATCAAGGTGAGACATCCCCATGCCCCCGCAACACTGTTAACCTGAGTGAATGTGGATGTGGATGTGGAAATTATTCACTGCAATGTGCATCTCTGCTCAGAGCTAAAATGTGCCCAGAACACCACAACCAGACATTATAATGACACTGATATGAGCAGGATATGAGCAGGGCCAACACATGATGGATAGAAGGTCTTACAAAAAAAATTGTAGTACAAAATAGTCTGGACAAAACTGTTTAGGCAAAAGGTACAACCAGGTATTTTTGAAATAGAGGAGACATACGTTGGCAAATCCTGTCTCGATGAAAGGTCAGACCTTTCTATACTTATCTCTGCCCTTTATTCTTGGAATCCTTGATTGCTGAATTATTGCTCCCAGGGAGTAAGAAGCAAAGTCATTTCATTATTTTCTAAAGGAGTAAAGAGTACTAAATAATGAACCCAGCACCGATCATATCATCAATCTACTCTATAACAACTGAACCATTTCAGACAGGATCATAAAAGTTTGTGTGTAATTTCACAGTCCATGTCCCAGATTGTCCTTGAATTGAAAGTCACCACAATCAAAGCCGGATGCCCTCAATGTCAGTTATGTTCTTCGTCTTACGGTCCAGAAATGAGCCATGCTAGTGGTAGAATAGAAATGATTAGAACTAACTTAGCCTATGGCATATGATGTGAAATGATGTGATGAGAGAACTTGTTACTGAACCCTTTGTTAATATTTGGCAGATGGACTGGTTTTCCAGCCAACTCAACTGCTCTTGACCCTAAACAATACTCTGATCTTTACTTTACCGTTGAAAGTGCTGTAAGTAAAGTACATCACTGCCAAGCACAATTAATAAGAGGATATTTGCCTTGAAGGATGGCCAATTCAGCAACATTAACCAGCTGAGTTACTCTACCCAATTTAGAGTTCCTTCATTTAATAAGCACTTCATGGAGTGGCAATTGCATAACAGTAACCACTCTTGACATGTGGTAGAGGCTAGCAGCAAGGCACTAATGATGTCCAGCTAGCACACGCAACTTTGAAACAAGGACAAGCACAGGGTCAAAGCAAACTGCAGTTAAAAAAGACAGAACCCTAATTTACACCTTATGTTTTCATTCATTAGAGCTTCATGAGCACCAAAGACAAATAAATTGAAGTACGATTGTGAACAGAACCTTCTAACACCCTTGAACTCCCTTTGTATCCCCCACCAAGGCCTCTCAGACAATGTCGCCGACCTGGAAAAACGCACGCAGGTGTTTGGACAGAACTTTATCCCACCAAAGAAGCCCAAGACCTTCCTGCAGCTGGTGTGGGAAGCTCTGCAGGATGTGACCCTCATCATCCTGGAGATCGCTGCCATCATCTCCCTGGGCCTGTCTTTCTATCAGCCGCCTGCCGAGGAGAGTGAATGTAAGTCTGTCACTCCCTAACTTGCACTGCCAGCTTTACTGAGGGAACGTGAGCATGAAGATTGCTTTTGTTTCATTGACACAGAAGCTCAGGCTTTTAGCTACTCTTAAAATGGTCACCATCAGCTGCGGAGCTTTTACTTTCCCAAAATAAAATAAACTTGCCTTCAGTATAAACTACACAGTTCAAAGTACGAAGTTCAATGCAAATGTCTCCAATTTATTATGTTTGCGATTGTGTTTCACAATGTATGTCCCTGTATATTGATGACTGAATTGCATTGTGTATTGTCTTTGTCATTTTTTTTGGATGTTCCTTGGAAAAAAGATTTCAATCTCAATGAGACTGCCTGCTTAAATAAACCTTGAAAGCATTTGACAGATGGTGATGTGCAGGATGTGGTCAAGTTCAACACCACCCATACAAGCAAAAGATTTTCAAATGATGATATTACGGCAGTTTAAAAATTCATAACTCATAACTGTTTTGAACTGATATCAGTAAGATATTTAGGTCCTGATTTCACAAAACGATGCAGGTAGCAGCTATGGACGACTACGGATATCGTCTCAACTTTTGGTGTCTAAATGTTTGCCAGAAAGGATAAATAGGATAAATATATATAACCCTAACCCTAACCCTAACCCTGTATCAAGAGATGTTTTCAAAATAGCCTCATGTCATATTCCTTCTGAACTTGCCTCTGCTCTCTCTTTGTCTAACCCCCCCCCCGCCCTGTTGCCTTTGAGCAGCGTGTGGAAATGTGGCGTCTGCAGCGGAGGATGAAGGAGAGGCGGAGGCCGGCTGGATCGAAGGGGCGGCCATCTTGCTGTCGGTCATTTGCGTGGTGCTGGTGACAGCCTTCAATGACTGGAGTAAAGAGAAGCAGTTTCGCGGGCTGCAGAGCCGCATTGAGCAGGAGCAGCGCTTCGCCGTGGTTCGCAACGGCACCGTCATCCAGATCCCTGTGGCGGACATGGTGGTGGGAGATGTGGCACAAGTCAAATACGGTCAGTATGACAAAGACAAAGACACTGACCCAACTATGTTTTCAATGACCCTTATTCAGAAAACTCAACTTTAACAGCTTTGTGGTGCGCAAAACCTGCAGCTTGGTAATTTGAAATTGTTCTTAAATTGTCTGGAGCTGTGGTTACCGTTACAGAGCCATATTACTGCTGCCTTACTCTCAGCCAATGAAAATCAATATTTTAATTAAGCATTACTTATGTAAAAGCCACCCTGACACTAGATATATCAGAATGGCAGAAAAAGGCAAAATTCTGTTTAAATTCAATGTTTGCCAGATTTTTAGCTGCAATCAATAGCTACTATAAGTCATTCTGTTGGTCAGTAGGGTTGGTCCCAAAAACGTAAAAAATCCCACTGCACATATAGAATCTGACTTCCTAACCCTAAAACAAACCCTAACCCTAACCCTAGTTTACATCAGTAAAGATTCCCAACTCCACTCCACTCTTGATAAGTTGGTCTACAATTTTATTTGGAGGAATAAATCTCATGTAAAATGGCATAAAATGGCAACATGCCTGGATCAAGCCACATAAGTATGCAGTTACAAATTAAGTGAAAGAAGACTGAATTTGAAGCATGTGTGCCCAGCATACATACAGTATAAGTTAAGTATACAGTAAGTATAAGTATAGCTTTGCCAAATATACAGTTATGTTCTATTCATAATGCACGTACAGCAAGCTTACTGTAAACTTTGCACATACAATTTCCAGGTTTAAAAAATTGAAAAAGACAGAACCCTAATTTCCACCTGATGTTATTATGCTGCTTTTCCCACTTCCATCCATTCTTGGTCCCACCCACGGATGTAATGGAGGGCAAAGCCATCAAAATTCTGTCTACCCACCTTGTTATCTGCAGTGCAATAATTTGCAGGTGCTATAAGTAAGATTTTTCACCATAGCACAAAATGACTATAAAATATATATGCGGGGATTAATAGCGTTATTGATCAATACCAATGACTCAACGATTACTTTGCCAGGTGCTGAGATTTCTGGCTTTCAAAACTCACTTTCTGGCCTGTACTGTGTTTTGGAACAAAAACTCCCCACCCAATGGAATTTCAAGACACCCAACCCCACCCGACCTATTGGCATTTTTACTGGCATTGCAACACATTTCTGCTACGAAGGCTAAAATGTCTGGTTCTCAAGCCAAAAAAAATGACAAAGCAGTATTACTACTACAGTTTTTTACATTATATATTACCTTCTCGCTATGTTGGATGTCTGTTCTAGTTACCTAGCTTACTCTTCTCTATTGTGAAAATGTGACTTTATTATTTGTATGAATGACAGGGTGCGTTATGATGACCATGGCTGTATGGGTCATAGGTTACCCACTTTTCTATTTACCACTACACCCCTGTTCCCTCATCCAGGTGACCTGCTGCCTACTGATGGGATACTGATCCAGGGCAACGACCTGAAGATCGACGAGAGCTCCCTAACTGGAGAGTCTGACCATGTACGCAAATCTGCGGACAAAGACCCCATGTTGTTGTCTGGTGAGTTGCCATGGTAGAGCCAGACCCCAGGCCGGTTCCACCACGTCTGTTTTAGCTGTGGCATGGCCATGGATGTGCATATTAGATTTGGGTATGTTTTGTACGTCTGTACTCTATAACCCTAACCCTATGCTATATATGGGTTTACCCTATTTCAGAGTATTTGCATGCCTTTATGGTTTGCAGTGTATATGTATGTGTGTGTGTGTGTGTGTCTACATATATGTACATTATGTGCTCACTGTGAAAACTCAGTGACTGATGAGCTGTCCCAGTGAGTTTTCTGTCTGGTGTGTATTTGTGTTAATAATAGGATTGTCATAATGGAATTGTGGCTGCTGGTCAGCTTCCTGAAGCAGCAGGTCACAAAGTCCATTAGACACCCTGGGGATCACAGCCATCCTCAACCTAACCCCGACACACACACACACACACACACACACACACACACACCTGCTATGCTATGCCCAGCCTAGTATCACTCCACATAGTGTATGCTAAAGTGTTAGCATGGAGCTTACTATCACTCAACGTAGTGTACGCCATGCATTGCTGATGATATCACATTTCACCATACTACGCATGTGTAAAACGGGAGCACCTGCTAAACGAAGTTGCTTTTTACAAATTTTTTACTAATGTAAAGATAGTCTGGATCTCACACCGCTATCCGTAGCTTAAACATTACAATGTTTTTCCCAAATGAAATAAGCCTCTTGCAGAAAAAAAGGTGGTCTGAAGGTGAGACACTCCCATTGACTCCTAGCCAAAAAAAAGGCAGTCAGGAGACAGAAATAATCAATAGTGAGACCTATCGCTTCACCTGCATACTGTCTGCTACTATCACTTAACATAGTGTAAAAGTGTTAGCAGGGAGCTTCTATCACTCAACATAGTGTTAAAAAGTGTTAGCATGGAGCGTACTATCACTCAACATAGTGTTAAAAAGTGTTAGCATGGAGCGTACTATCACTCAACATAGTGTTAAAAAGTGTTAGCATGGAGCTACTATCACTCACCATAGTGTATGCTAAAGTGTTAGCATGGAGCCCCGCAGCCAAATATCTACCGGGGATGCGTGTGTGATTTTGGTGTCTATTTTCTCATCACTTAACAGATAACTTGACCAAGACAATCTATCAAAAACTTACTGTATTCCTATAAGACCTTGGAAAATGCAGTTTTATTTTCTTGGTGGTGAACAGAGTTATGAAAGATGGTAGGACATGCAGTGTAAGTCATGTAATTTACACAGTAGGCTGGCAGCAGGCTACATGTTACGCTCCTTTGTCTTCTGTACCCACCATTGCTTGAATTCCCCCGTTATTCACGGCGAGAGTATTTTTGACATCAAGTGTAATTACACAGTGAGTTACTCACCGTTCCAAAGTCATTACCCAGTAGAGTGCCATAATTAATGGGAATATAATGGAGGTCTGTTGTACAGAGCTAATTAGATCACAGAGGGAAACACAGGAAGGTGACCAAAGTATTTATGAGTTAGAAGGAGGCAGCTGCATTGTGTTATTTCCAAAATGTTGTATATCCATTAAAGGAAAAAAATAATCTCCTGAAATTCAATAGTCATTATCTCTGGAGCATACAGTCTGTGTTTACATTTTGTCAGACAAACATTTGAGTTGCCTATTATCCCTCTTTAAAAAGTACAATGCTTTATTTTTACTTATGAGACAAAGTTTACTTTGTAGACAAAGTTTACTTTGTCTCAGTCTGACTAAGTTTAGTTATGTTTCTGCTGCAAAAATCATGTGTGAAGTGTTAGTGTGGTGGAGAACTATGAAGACCCAATTCGGTTAAATCTTTATTAGCTCATGAGCTAATAAAGATTTAACCGAATTGGGTCTTTGATTAGGAGTTACTATTAAAGTTATGTGTTAAGATCTCTGCTTACTAAGTAGGTGATTAGGGTTAAAGCTGTTAAAAGTTGTTGACTATATGTGATGATCATCACATATAGTCAAATCAGAGATCTTAAAATGACACATAACTTTAATAGTAACTCATAATCTGCTTAATTTTAAAGCCAACAATCATTTTGAGTTTCCAAAAATCTCAGTATGGAATGAAAATATAATTTAGAAATATCCTACAGGATTACAATTTTTAACACATAATCTTGTATCAAGTGCTCTTTTAAGAAAATTGAAATGTTTAAAAAAAATCATGTTTTTCTTTTCTGTAGTGGGACTACTTTTTTGTTTTCCCGTGTCAAGAATTATAATAAACATTTTAACACTTAATAGCATCCTTTTAAAACATGAAAGCATGTTTGATCTCAATTTTATGAATGCAAAGCGGCATTCAGAATGTATTTCAAGTACACTTAAATACGTGTGTGTGTGTGTGTGTGTGTGTGTGTGTGTCAGGAACTCATGTGATGGAGGGCTCAGGGAAGATGCTGGTAACTGCGGTTGGGGTCAACTCCCAAACTGGGATCATCTTTACCCTGCTGGGGGCCGGAGAGGCCGAGGAGGAGAAGAAAGACAAGAAAGGTAAGGAAGAATCACAATCAATGACAACTTACAACTTTGTTTTTCCTTCTTCTTTGGAAACCTGATACTTTATTAATGACCACTGTTTTGTCTAAATAGCCTGTGAGCAAAGTGGAGCCTTTAATAGATGGAAATGGTTTGATATGTTTTTGGGAAATAAGTTGTTAAATGCAGAGTGTGTTGTAAACATTGTGGCTACCAGTGAAATGATTGTGTTGAGTATGATAACAATGACTCATGCAATATTATGCACCGCTCTTATATTTCCAAGAGAGCGGTTCCAAGCCTTAATGTACTTTATGAATTAGAGAGAGAGGAGGAGAGTGGAGGCTTGCTGTCATATCAACCCTTCCCTCCCGCCTGCTCCCCTTGATGTGAGCAGAGTGCCAGCTGTTTAATAATTCTATCCTGTAAAAGCACTGCAGTCTGCAGAGCAATCAATAATTGAATGGAAAGAAGGGAGAGCAAGATGGTGCCGGGGTTGCATGCAGAGAGGATGCCACAGTTTAGAGGACAGTTAGAGAACGCGCACCAGAGACACAGCCATGTTTTATTCACCGCTCATTCTTTTCATTTTACGTTGCGTTGCTTGTTTTTGGTCTTTTACTTTGCTCACACTTTGAGTTGTTTTTCTTTTATACCTTTTTTGTTTATATCTGTTGTCATCCCCGACCCATCTGAAATGCACAAACCACCCCGGCCCCTGTCAGAGGGCAATAGTAACTCAGTCACGCAGCAGCAGCCCCCAGCAGTCGAAGTGAAACAGAGCCGCGTCAGAAATGGTAGGTGTTTCCCTTATGACTGACTAATGCCTGGTTCACAACTGAGTCTGTCACATTCTGCAGACGTCATCTGCAGCACAGTGTTGTCCTCAGCTGACAGAGGAAAGTGAAAGTTGACAACGCCCAAAACACAACAAACAAATACATTGTACTTTACTTTTTCTGCTACTTAACATTAAAAAAATACATTTTGGAGAGAGGTTATATTATTCCTTAAAGCAAAGTAATAGCCTATTAAACACACATGAGCAACTACGTAATGTTATCATTGTCACCAAATCATCATCAACATTTTTTCGGAATTTAAAATGGACAATCCAGTTTTCTACTGTAAGATATGTTTTATTAAAAGAAAAAAAATTAAATAGCTTATGGATCTAGTCAAGCATATAACTTCCAGTTAAGTTAGCAGACTGGAGAAAACCCGAGTTAGATTTTTCCACTGTATCCGTCACTCTGCTGCCAACAGAGGGGGCGCTGCATTATCGCTCCATCAGAATTGTCTCCCATAGGGATGAATGGACTTCTGCTGTACTGTAATGTAACAGAATAGTCAGTTGTGAACGAGGTGTCAGATTGGTGACAAGGTTCATTGTAGGAGCCTCCCAAGTGTGGAAATAGTTAACAAGTCAGGTTTTCTGTATTTTAAGGGCCTTAATTCAACATATTTTTTGGAATGCATTTCAGCAATCCATGTTGTATACTGTTTGGCAGTAGAAAAAGACTAAACCTTTTGATGGTACTTATTTCCTGAATATGTTTCCATGCATGGAGAAACATCCATTACATGGAGGAAATAACATCAAGGATAATATATAAAGAATTGAGAACTACGGTAAAATTCCAGATAAAATGAGCTTGCATAGATAAGATAGCTACAATAATTACAGTTTTCTCATTCCAATCTGTTGCTTTTATTTTGCCTTCTCATCTTCTGTTTTTCTACCCATTTCCTCATATGATTTAAGTACCTTCTATATGTAATGTATTATTTAATTCTGTGATTCAGCCATGGCTTATTCAGTCACCATTCAATCAATTCAGGGGTTGAGTGAAATCCAATATTGAGGGGATGTGGAAAGGGGTTATAAGAGTCAAGCATTATTGCATTGCCAAATAAAATATTGACATACGAGCAAACGTAACAAACAGTACAACAATAGAAGTAACTTCTTAAATGTTTCTAAATTTGAAGGCATCTAGTGAATTGAAACTGAATTGAATCTAGTGAATTTAATTGATTGTGACCTCTGAGGGCTCAATTTAAAAATGCAAATTACCCCCTTACTTATTCTCAGGCAAGCCGGATGGGACCCTGGAGACCAATCAGAACAAAGGTAAGCATCGTGATATTTCAGTGTCAGCTCAACATTTCCTTGAACTGAAAAAAGTGTGGCATAGACATCAGTAAACAAATTACTAGTTTGTACCAGAAGTAGACCGGCCATGCCGACTGGTGTCCTTCCAACTACTTACCCAACTTTTCGTCACCCAAGCCAAGAAACAGGATGAGGCCGTTGCCATGGAGATGCAGCCCCTGAAGAGCGCTGAAGGTGGGGAAGTGGAGGAGAAAGAGAAGAAGAAGTCCAGTGTGCCCAAAAAGGAAAAATCGGTTCTTCAGGGCAAGCTCACTAAACTGGCAGTGCAAATCGGGAAAGCAGGTGAGGCAGATTTAATTTGACGGCTTTACCTGTTCCCCTTCAAGTCCGGGATGTTAAGTTGTGTTTGTTTGGACTTCAAAGGCAAAATGGAGTAGTAGTTGAAGGGTTAGGGGTCAGAACAACTGACCTCAAAGGCCTCTCTATGTCGAGTCATTAATAAACTTAAACCTCATAAAATCATAAAATTAACATTTACATCATAACCTTGCCATTATAGTGTTCCTCTGTTGTATTTATGTGCACAATATTACATAAATGTGGTGATAGTTAAAATTATTTGACTTCTTATTCATTTCTGAATTCATTTCTTTCATTCATGTAATTTTTCCCAGGTAGCGAGACAGAATTGGGCCAACAGTGGAATTCAGCTTGTAACCAACCATGAATATGTTGGGCCCAATGACTGTTTTTTATATTCAGATTGTTAAACCTTAATGTAACAAATTACAATTGTTTTTCATTTTTTTATTTCAGTAATTATTTATATAATCAATATTCTCTCTTTCTATGAAATTTGTAATGATACATTGTTTACAAATTTGTATTTCTTGAAAAGAAAACAAAGCAGATTCGTAGAAAAAGATCATCTATAAAAGGCACATTCCTGGGAAAATGAGCAGGCTAGATGAAAGCAACTGGTAGTTTTGCTTATTCTGTAATAGATTTAAAGACTTAGTGACCAATACAGTAGTTACATTGAATTAGTTATTTAACAATGTGGAGAAATTTAAGAGCCAAATGTCTAAGTAAAGGCCGTGGCTTTTTGCTGTCCAGATAGAATCAGCTTTGCGATTTCTATTTATAGTAGCTAATTCCATTCATGCAAGAGCACCCTCCCTGCTGTATGTGTTTTTTATCTGTGTTATGACTCATGCACAAGCACCTAATTGCAATTGACCTCCATTCCTCCTAGGCCTGGTCATGTCTGCCATCACGGTCATCATCCTGGTGGTGTACTTTGTGATCGAGACATTCGTGGTGCAGAGCAAGGTGTGGGTCACAGAGTGCACGCCGGTCTACGTTCAGTACTTTGTCAAATTCTTCATCATCGGTGTCACGGTGCTGGTGGTGGCCGTGCCAGAGGGCTTACCGCTGGCTGTCACCATATCCTTGGCTTACTCTGTAAAGGTGAGCTATTTTTGTTCAGCTGTTTTGTGTGTGTGGATGGGGGTGACTCCGCTCCAAAGAGGTAAATCTGGAACAAGGTTGTGACGTATGCACAGTATATTCAGCTTTACATGGGTGGAGGCTTCAAGTGTAAACGGTGCACTATCCATATCAAATGAACTCAATCAATTAGACTAACTGGTTTGTCCATATACCTCCAAATATAGAGCAGGTGTGCTTCCTCTTGTGGACCTTCTTGGCTGGGTGCTCTGCTATCACTAAAACATGAAGAGAACAATGGAGAACATGGGATAGCGGCACTCCAAAAATCCAGAACTGAGACCGAGTCTTGCTGTGTTCTGGATTTTTGGGGTGCCACTATCCCATGTTCCCCAGAGCTCCTGCCCCTTTTAACCCCTAGTAGTAGTAGTAGTAGTGGTAGTGGTAGTAGTAGTAGTAGTAGTGGTATTATCCTGGGTTTCAATAGGGCATTTTAGTGTTCCATGGTCTAAATTCTGTTTCAGAAACCTTAAATTTCTACCGTGCCAAGAATAAAATTCTGGCGGAAACAACAACCAAAAATATTGGTATTTTGCCCCTGTGTATGCCTTTAGAAAATGATGAAGGACAACAACCTGGTGCGCCACTTGGATGCCTGCGAGACTATGGGCAACGCGACGGCCATCTGCTCGGACAAGACGGGCACGCTGACCACCAACCGCATGACGGTAGTTCAGGCCTACGCCTGCGACCATCACTTCCGCGAAGTCCCCGACCCCGACCAGCTCAACCCCAAGGTGCTGGAGATGCTGGTCAACTCCATCTCCATCAACAGTGCCTACACCTCTAAGATTATGGTGAGAGTTTCCTCTATCAGACCTAAGGAGGGATATGAGGTAAGCATCTCTCATCATCTCAGTACCATCATCTGTTTTCTGTTCTTCTTCCCTAGCCACCAGATAAAGAGGGAGGCCTACCCAAACAGGTGGGCAACAAGACAGAGTGCGCCCTCTTGGGTTTAGTCCTGGATCTGAAGAGAGACTACGCCCCCATCCGAGAGCAGATTCCCGAAGAGAAGCTCTACAAGGTCTACACCTTCAACTCTGTACGCAAATCCATGAGCACCGTGGTGCAGCTTCCCGATGGATCCTTCCGCCTATACAGCAAAGGTGCTTCCGAGATACTGCTCAAGAAGTGAGTGAGAAACGCTGTTTTTTTTGTACCATGTAAAACATTTGTATTTGCTTCTCATTTCAGAAGGTGAAAGTATGGTGAGTTAAATGCCAAGAGTGATTAGCCTGCAAGCGGACCACTTGCCATTGATTGCTTTGGGTTTTGGAGTGAATCTGTCTATCATTAATAGCCTGTACTCTATGTTGCAAGATGTTCATCGGTCATGGCGGCGGGGGGCGAACAGCGGGGTTTCCGTCCACGTGACAAGGACGAAATGGTCAAGAAGGTGATCGAGCCAATGGCGTGCGATGGCCTCCGGACCATCTGTGTAGCCTACCGGGACTTGCCTTCCAACCCAGAGCCCGAGTGGGACAACGAGGCCGACATCTTGACCGACATGGTTTGCATTGCTGTGGTGGGCATTGAGGACCCTGTCCGTCCTGAGGTAGGTCACAGTGGCTGTTACGCTTTGTTACACTATGTGGGTCTTAAAGTTTCACTTAGCAAGATTTTTATTTAAAAAGCCGTCTTATCAGTTTAAATCACAAAGTGGGGCTACAACAGAGAAGAGCGTCCCATCTACACTAATTGAGACACCATAGCTTCCCCCGATTTGCCCAAATCATATTCTATGGTCACTGGCAAGAAATCCTCTCAACCCACAGCAAGTCACAAAGTCTTCACTACCTCCTCCCCCACCACACACTAAGAAGTTTACTGACATCACCTTAAAGGATTTCTGGGTAATGAAGTCCTTCAAACTCTCAGAAATTCAAACAGTTATATCCTGCTGCTACTTGGGGCGGCCAATTTGTGAAGTTGCCTGGGGCAACATTAAAAATGTCTTAGCACAAAACTCATCATAATGAAACCTTGCCCCGGTTTATGTAGTGGCAGTGGGAGTGATAAATAAAATAAAGAATATTTATTAGCTTGGAAATTTAAGAGGCACTTCTGTGCCTTAGTGATTTGATTTGAACAATTGCCGCCCCCTAATAAATTTCAGTTTGGATTATAACAGCTTAGTCATCTGAATGAATTATGAATATACCTTTCAGATATGTCATGTATTTATTGTTGTCACTGCAGATGAGGTGGAAAATCCCCCTGTGCCTTTGCCTTATTACAAACTTTCAAATAAATCAGTGTTACTACCTGCTCCTCCAAAGTGCATCCAAAACACTCTTTACATGCTTAGTTTTTGTCTCTTAGTTTTTGGATTGTTTATTATTTAGACAGAAATATTGTTGATGATGTGTTGAATACCAGTTTTGCCATTTCCACTCATGCAGTGCATGTGTAACATGGTTGATACTACATGATTTAAACCCCTGAACATTCTTCATTTGCTGCTTGAATTGGATGCTTTTAAAGTGGTGGAAGACACTGCATTTTGAACTTTCATGGTCATGTGATCCTGGTGATTCAGGGTTCAAGCCATGCCAAGGGCAAGTACTGAATGCAAAGTGCCTGCCAGCTTCAGTGGCCATTAACTGCAGTGGTGCCATGACCCAGAACGCAGGCTAATGATATGATGGAGCCCATGCTATGGCAGTAAAATGCCAAGCCAAATGGATTTTGTGACTGTGTCCCCCTATAAGCGTAGTCATGACGCTAATATTTCTCCTTCCTTTCTCCCAGGTCCCAGACGCCATCAAGAAATGCCAACGGGCAGGTATCACAGTGCGCATGGTGACAGGTGATAACATTAACACCGCACGCGCCATCGCTGCCAAGTGTGGCATTATTCAGCCAGGCGACGACTTCCTGTGTCTTGAGGGCAAAGAGTTCAATCGACGAATCAGGAACGAGAAAGGAGAGGTACACTAAGAAATGTGATTCTGTATGCCAAATTACATCGTTCCAATACATTTCTTTGACTAACACAAACTTATACAATATTAATGTTCCAAACAGATTGAGCAAGAGCGCATTGACAAGATCTGGCCCAAGCTGAGGGTTTTGGCTCGGTCCTCCCCCTCAGACAAACACACTTTGGTAAAAGGTGGGTGTTTCCAAGCCAGACCTGCACAAGTGGAGATTAGTAAATGGTAGTTGTGTACAGGAGAAAAACCAGAGGCAAAAGTGTATTAACTATGGTAGTAGAATGAATGAATGTGCTTAAATGTGATATTGTTTTCTTTGTTTTTTAGTCGTAATTTTATTACTTTTTCTCACTTGACAACTGAGCCAGTAATACAAATACAACACCCATTTTATACATCCTGCATCTGTCATTAATCCACACATTTACTTTCTTCATATTCTAATATTTGCCTCATTTGTTCATTGCATATGTCTGTCTACATGTCTATATATTATTCATTCATTATATATTATGTCTATATATTATTCATTCACTTTTGTTGTCTCAGTAAGTTCCACTAGTGTTATGATGCACACCCTAGATCCATGCTGTAATTTCATATATTTCATATTTTCCATTCTTATGTTTGTGTGATTGCTGTGCCAGCAATCATTCTACTTGATACTTTCCAGTGTGCCAATTGTCAGTTGTGTTATGTTACTATATATTCTAATTCAGTTGTATTTTCCCTTGCTGTAAATTGTTCTTTGCTGTTGTAATGATCCAATTCCCTCATTTGGACCATTAAAGTTTAATTTAATCTCATGAAAAATATCCATGTACTCCAGGTGTTGCCATGGGTACAGTAGAAACACTTCTCATTTCCTTGCAGGTATCATTGACAGCACAGTATTAGAGCAGCGGCAGGTTGTGGCTGTGACAGGAGATGGAACAAATGACGGCCCCGCACTGAAGAAGGCTGATGTTGGCTTTGCCATGGTAAGAGTTCCAGACAGTGTTTTCCATTAAAGGCCCTTCACATTTCAACAGACTCTGCTACAATGTGAGAATATGACCCAAATTTATAACTCGGTTGAGTCAGTCCACAAATCCCTGGCTCATTTTAGACAGATGTCACAGCTGTGGTAGGGACACTGGTCACGTCTTTTTTTCCTCAATTTCAGTCTCTCCTCAGTCTGACAAATTACAGAATTCTGCATTGAAATTACATTTTGAGTGATTTTATCTATTAGCCATTCACTCAGCAATTAATGCTGAGTATATGTTGTTTTGTGTGGTAATGTTTATGTAGCAGTGAGTCTGTTTACCAAACTTAGTGTGTCATAATGTTGACGAGTGTGCTCAGTGTATTATTTTGTCTACTTTCTCACATTTAGAATATTTATTTATGTCCACATAAATACAAGGTACAAAGGACATAAACACTATTAATGCAATCAGATATTGGGTCAGTCAGTTACAAAAGTGCCTGATTGGCAGCCACATTGTTGCGTACACACAAGATGAAAACAGTGGCAGGTCGAGGGATAACAGACAGAATCTACTTCAAGGATATAAAAAACAACGCCTTCTCCATATTGAGCGGCTACCAATGATAGCAGATACTGAACAATACCTCGCTAACTGCTTGGCCCTTCTTTTAGGGAGACCAGCCATCTGAAGGCCCCTCACAACTAGCTTGTGCACATGACCCAGGCTGCCAAATATGAAAACTAAAAGTTTACACTTGTAGCCTAGCTGTGAAATGGTCTGCTCCAGCTGTTGATATTTCAGCATCTTAGTTAGAAAGGCTTCCTCTAGGCTGTAGTCAAAAGTACAGCCGACCTCTAGAACGAACACCTCTCTAAGATTTTCATTGACAACAACAACATCGGGAGTGTTAGCTGTAATATTAGAGAACACTTCTGAATCCTCACTACACAGACTGAACATGCTCGGCTTCACAGCAGAATGCTTATACAGCATTATAGAAGACCTGAAGATAGATGTGATATCTTTTGATATCAGATCCACTATTCTGTCATGCCTACATATGTAAAGCCCCCTGTATACATGGCAACCATTTAAGATGTGGGACATGGTTTCAACTATCTGGTCGTGACCATGGTGTTTACAGTAAGGAGCATGACTGTCAGGAAGCCAGATGGAAAGATTAAGCTTAGTTGGTAAAACCTGTAATCTTGCTTTTATAGTGAAGATGACAATGCTCTCATCTATAGCTACACTTTTGAACACTGTGTGGGAGACAGAGTGATCTGCAGCAGGGAGACATGCTAGCTTCCCTTGAAGTTTCAACTCAGTCCAGTGTTGCCGTTGTCTCTGTTGTTGCGCCCTCAAGAGGTGACCTCGGGCATTTGTTAGTGGAAGTTGATGTTCTGTTCCACCGACATTTACAGTTGCTCTCACAGAGATACTGGGGTCAGATATAACCTCCTCCGAGACATTTACTGCCTCGGAGTTAGACCCTACCTACCACACACACACACACACACACACACACACACACACACACACACACACATACACCTCAGGATGTCACTTCCTGGGACACCTTTTAAAATACTTTGCAATGCTTATGATGATCTGATAAATGATGTTTGCTGGTTACATTACAGTTTAGCTACTTGAAGCTGTTGCATCTGAAACAAAGTGCAGGTCCTTGCCTAATTGTGAACGTATATGCAAAGTTTGAGCCAACTCGGATCAGAACTGTGAGAATTATTGCTGTGTGACACACACACACACACACACACACACAGAGGGGCAATTACAATACCTCCCAAGCTAGGGTTGGTAAACTGTTTCCTCTTCCTCTAATTTGGCTAAAAACAACCCAAACTTCCCGTTGTGAACCCACAATACATTGCCACTCAGAAGGAGCAGACATGATGAGGGGGATGATGACTGTGATGGTAAAAACGAATAATCAGAGACAATAACATAGTGTTAGAGGTTAGAACTAGTCTAAGGGAACCTTATCTGTGTCTGTGTTTAGGGCATTGCTGGTACGGACGTGGCCAAAGAAGCTTCCGACATCATCTTGACTGATGACAACTTCTCCAGCATCGTCAAAGCCGTCATGTGGGGCAGGAACGTCTACGACAGCATTTCAAAGTTCCTGCAGTTCCAACTCACTGTCAATGTGGTGGCGGTCATTGTGGCCTTCACTGGCGCGTGTATCACACAGGTAACCATCATGTGCATGAGGCATTTTCCTGGAAATAAGTCAGACCTTGGCTTTACAGCAGAGTAAGTCCTGCTGCAGTCTTTCCCTTAGCCAGAGGAGATTCTATTTTGGCTGAATCTTAGATATGTTGAGTACCCAGATTACACTGGTGGGTGAGTACCACAAGACTGGGAAGATTTGCCTTAGGCTGACAGGTAGATGTTCTTACTCAGCAGTTAATATGTATCCTCCCAAGTCAATTTGAAAACATTTGCATGAATTCAGACTGTGTCCTTAGATGGGAAAAGCCTGTTTTCACACTGACACCATTCTTATGACTGCTTTTAACCACTTCATTTCTCTCTCTCTCTCTCTCTAGGACTCTCCTCTGAAGGCGGTCCAGATGCTGTGGGTGAACCTGATCATGGACACCTTCGCCTCATTGGCACTGGCCACTGAGCCTCCCACTGAAGCCCTGCTCTTGAGGAAACCCTACGGCCGCAACAACCCTCTCATTTCCCGCACCATGATGAAGAATATCCTGGGCCATGGTGTCTACCAACTGGTTATCATCTTCACCCTTCTGTTTGTTGGTAAGTGGCAATGGAGGAGATGGTGGAAATGGAGGAAAATAACAGCTAAGCTTAAAAGCACATTCTGAAATATCAACAGGTAGTAGTATTTAAAACTTTTAGTTTGGAGGACCACTTTATTGTGATTTTCAGTCACAAAACCAATGTGGTGGGGTTTTGTGTAGGGTGCATGGACCAGTACCATCTCCTAAAATAAAGTTGCATCAATAGACAGTTGCTTGGGTGTGTTGGATTGTTCTTTTCTTCACACTGGAGTCATGGAGCTCCTTCAGACAGATGACAGTCAAGCACCCAGCTGCCAGCTGTGCAAACAATATATTGGTGCTTGTCCTCGAAGCAGGAGGAGGTGGAGGAAAACCTGACTATGGTGGAAGATGTTGAGAAACATTTGACAAACATTATTGAGCTATGGAATTTACAGAAGAGGATTAGGGCCACATATGAAAATATTATTTCTAAGAATAAAGTTAGAATTCTGAGTTTAAAGTATCCGGCATCTGGACAGGAGGCTGGTGTGGTTGACACACCTTTTCAATGTTGCATGGATTTCCCTTTGACATATTAAAATGACTCAATAATTAATGAAATCAAGGTATGAGAATGCATGAAAACAATCCAAAATAATGTTTGTTCATCAAAAACATTTTCCTGTGGGAGCATGACCCCTGACCTGCCTAGATGGCTACTTTTTCTCTTTGGCAGGCTGCTCAATGTGCTTGTGGAAAACACTGTAACACACCTATCAGCCAAATTTCCACTATACAGGATTGTTGGGACACAGTGTACCCATCTCTTCAGCAGTATATACACCTCCTCCTACCACTGCACTATGGCTAATCATCTAGCCTAGGACATTATATTTCCAGTATCTTTAGATAACAAGTTCTTCATAATGAGAATAATTTGGGGCCCATTTCAATCTTCCTTTTGGATCCTTACCAAGTCTTTGAAAACCACTGCTCAAAATGGATGATGCATGTTTTAAGTGAATTTGATTTTACTTCTTTCATTTCAGTAAGTGGATTGTCTTTGAAGGCCTAAATGGTTATTGTGGTCTTACATCATTTCCCATCTCAGGAGAGAAGATCTTCAACATCGACTGTGGACGCGATGCACCATTACATTCCCCCCCCTCTGAGCACTACACCATCATCTTCAACACATTTGTGCTCATGCAGCTGTTCAATGAGATCAACGCCCGCAAGATCCACGGGGAGAGGAACGTCTTTGACGGCATCTTCTCCAACCCCATCTTCTGCAGCATCGTCTTCGGCACTTTCGGGGTGCAGGTGAGCCAGAACATAGTGGATTTGACCTTTAGTGTAGGCCACCTGTAACTCTGCAGCTCAGTACAGGTGTGCTGTGTAGATGTGGCTGACTTTTCACTGAGTTATTGGCAGATTACTGATTGGTTTGCATTGCGGTATAGGTGAAGTGTGGAACTGCCCCTAAATTACTCAGTCTGTAGCAATTTAAACCAAGTCTCAAGCAAATTACACCAAGTCTCCAGCAAATTAAACCAAGTCTCAAGCAATTTAAACCAAGTCTCCAGCAATTTAAACCAAGTCTCAAGCAAATTACACCAAGTCTCCAGCAAATTAAACCAAGTCTCAAGCAATTTAAACCAAGTCTCCAGCAAATAAAACCAAGTCTCAAGCAATTTAAACCAAGTCTCCAGCAAATAAAACCAAGTCTCAAGCAATTTAAACCAAGTCTCCAGCAAATAAAACCAAGTCTCAAGCAATTTAAACCAAGTCTCAAGCAAATAAAACCAAGTCTCAAGCAATTTAAACCAAGTCTCAAGCAAATGAAACCAAGTCTCAAGCAATTTAAACCAAGTCTCAAGCAAATTAAACCAAGTCTCAAGCAAATTAAACCACGTCTCAAGCAAATGAAACCACGTCTCAAGCAATTTATGTTGAATTCAACTGCTATATAAGTGATGTAATGAACGCCCCATCCAGAGAAAGCTGGAGTCACCAACGTTAGCCTCTCTTGTCTCTTTTGTTTGACTGAGGCTGTGGCAGTTTACAGACGTTACCTTACAGAATTTGATAGCTTCAACATATAATACTTTAAAGTCATGCCAAATACTAATGTCAAATGTCTGTACTGATGCTGTCTGTTCTGTTGTGTTCAGTTTGTGATTGTGCAGTTTGGCGGGAAGCCGTTCAGCTGTGCCCCTCTCAGCGTGGCGCAGTGGCTGTGGTGTCTGTTCGTGGGACTGGGGGAGCTGCTGTGGGGACAGGTGCCAACACCTCATTTTACATGAGGGCTTCTTTTTTTCCCTGTAAAACTGTGTTTGGTTCCACCTTATTATGTATGCATGTGCAAGACATGTGATATACTGTGTAGTATGCTTTACACACGCATTGGACACTTTCATTCCTTCACTCAGGAGAGATTGCTTGACATAGTTTGTGTCCTGAGGGACAAATATTCAGGGTATGAAAGGTCATGAAATTTAGAGAGGTGTATTCCAGACAGGGCAAGTCAGGACATTTTACAAATGGGCAACTTTAAAGCAATATACAAGACTTATTGCATTACATGGTGGTTTTCAGCCCAACTGGAGTAGAAACCAGACTGGTCACCCCTTGAGAAAAACAACATTAACAAACCAGGAAGGATGAGCATTTTTAGGGTCATGGAAGAGCTCCAATTTAATTCTGGAAAGTCAAAGAATTTTAGGGCCGCACCAGGAACCCAGGATATTGAAGAGCTCACATTGACTTGCACATGAATAGTGTGGTGTGTGGGCATAAGGCTTTCTTTGGGTTTAAACTGAGTCCTGGCTTGGTCATGTGGTGAGAAAATAATTTCACACATCAGCGCTTCCTTTATTTGGCGGCGACAGGTCATCACCTCCATACCCACGAGCCACCTCAAGTGCCTAAAGGAGGCAGGGCATGGGCCGGGTGAGGACGAGATCCTGGACGATGACATGGCCGAGGACGAGGAGGAGATCGACCACGCGGAGAGGGAACTCCGCCGAGGACAGATCCTGTGGTTCAGAGGGCTCAACCGCATCCAGACTCAGGTACAGCTGGACCCTTTATCATGTCAGCCGTGTTTGGAGTAAATACAGCACAGAACGATGGTGTTCAATTCAGAATGATATTGTGAAAGTGATATTACTTGGATCCATCTGTCCCCTAGCCTTATTCTCTCTTCATTATGGAATGCGTCCAATATAAAATCTATGAATAATTCTGAAATGTCTTCAATGTGCTAAACTTTTTTCATCTCGCTCCACACATCAACACTTTCATTCCACTTCCACATATTTTTCTCCATTATTTCTGCCAGTTCTTTTGGTCAATATTAACAAAAACCCTTTAAGAAATATATTCTCCAAACTCTTGTGACTTCTTTTGTAGGCCTATTTGATGATACAATGGACTTCAGTCAATGATGCAGATGCCAAAGACAAGTCTTTAAGTCTAATTATGAACACATACTCTCCTATTTTTCAATTACAAGTACAGTTGATGCACTCCACATAATGCTACCTCTCCCACATCTCTGTTATGGGTTCTCTCTGTAGCTCCATGTTTTGTTTCTTCACATTGTTCTCATTGTTTTCAATTTGTGCGTAAGCCTGTTTTACAAAATTTTATGTAATAACATAAAGTTGCATCGCATACTCTTGTTGCATTTAAAAGTTGCAAGTGCCTTAGGAATTGTAACGCATGTGATAGAGTTCCAGTTCCTTGCCTTAAAGTAGGACTGTCCTGGTGGCTCATTTTTAAAGGTGCCCACCTTGTGCTTGTGATGGGTTTGAATCTGGCTTATGACCAGCCGCAGAAATACCATAAAATAATCTAAAAGACTAGTTGACATAGACGGATGCTTTGAAGTTTCCTCATTTAGTGTGCAGAAAACATGACACAGCAAAATACATTAGGTCTGTGCCTTGTACAGTGTAACCAAATCCAAGCCCCTCACCTAAAGGAGTTGGTTTGTGCTGGTAACGTATGTAACATTTAGATCTGAGGGTTATTTAAAATGGGCCCAGATAAATGAGGCTCAGAATTAGGCTGTTATAACATCTCTCTCAAGCATGGAACATATTGTTACTGCCACAAGGAAAAGTTTGGACATCAGGTTGATAGCTGATGTAGAGCTGCAAACTTTTTCACACCAAGATCAAGGTTTATAAATAACTACCTCAGTGTGTATTTCTACCTCTGCACAATCAAGGCTCTATTTTCATGACTCCACGGTGCACAGGGTGTGGCAACTGATTTTTGGTAACTTCATGGCCAGAGACGCGCGGCCCACCTGCGTCGCAGTCGGAAACGGGGTTGGATTAGGAGGAATACATTATCAGCTCTGACAGTTTCGTGAATTCCGAAGCGGTTCCGCCCAACAAACGTTTCTCCCAAGAGGAAATTGATGACCTTGTGCTGGAGGTGCAGAATCACCACGAGCGAATTAACGGCACCTTAAATTAAATTAGCTTGGGAGGAAATAACACATTTGGTTAATGTGTTGCTCTGGTCGAAGGAGAATCATTGCCCAATGTTGGAAACGGTTCAGTGACATTAGGCGAGGAGCCAAACAGAAGTTGGCGGCAACCTGCAGGAACAGTTTGGCTAGAGGAAGGGGGGCATCCACCAGCCAGTCCCTGACATCTATAGGGGATGTGTGGCCGCCTCCACAATCCTCACTCTGTGCGTCATGGTGCATACTGACAGTTCTGTGTTGGATGACAATCATTCACACAAAAAGCCCCATGTGTATATAAGTCAAATTGGCCAATATATCATCCACAAACAGGGCATCGCTCGGTAAAGCCACGAAAATAGCGCAGAACACGACTGTGCCTTGCTCTGTTGACCTGATCTGCGCAGGCGGCTGACGTAAGCGCAAATCCCAGTAATCCTTGACACCAGAATCGCACTGCGCTGCTTGATCATTACTGACACGCCCCCTGCTGCGCCTTCCCTACCAAAATCCCGAACGGATGCATGCAGGAAAAAATACATGTGCGACCGACAAACATGGCAATTCACCTACGCAAAGCCCGGCCATGCACCGTCATGAAAATAGAGCCCATAGTCTTATCAAAGAAACACTTTTCCTATTGGTCAAGTGCTGTGGCCAGAATCCTAAATTTCCTAATACGTACAAGCTTGGAGGTTCACCCAAGAATCTTCTTATAAATATTTTTGCCATGCCCATTCACCATGTCCACCTCCAAATGATATCAATATCTATTCATTTTGGGCCCTTTAAAGCCTGATGGTTTAGATTCTCATCCTTTTTGATGTCATAAACCGCTGCTCCTTCACAGCTGACTTCTTTCTTAAGTAAAGCCAATGTTTGTCATGTCGCTGTGATGTCCTTCTCTCTCTGTCCAACAGATGGAGGTAGTGAGTACCTTCAAGAGGAGCGGTTCGTTTCAGGGTGCTGTGCGCCGCCGCTCATCTGTTCTCAGCCAACTCCATGACGTAACCAATATTTCTACTCCCACTCACGTAGTTCTCTCCACTGCCAATGCAACTGGTGCGCCTGGGAGTGAGTTTCTCCCTCCATTAACGACACACTACAAAAAAAACAGCCCGACCACCATCTTAAGAATTGAGCATGAGAGAATTACACTGTAGAATTAGACATTTACCCTTGCCTGCCAAATACTGTGATGAAACAAATGTGCAGTGTGTTTGAATGACTGATGATTCTGTGTGTGTGTGTGTGTGTGTGTGTGTGTGTGATGACACGACCGTGCCTGAGCAGCTTGTGACCCACTGGCCTCATTTCAGATCCTACATGCACCTTTCTAGCACTTAAATTAGTGAATGTGCTTCTTTGTTCATGTTTCTATTGCCTCAAATCTTCATTCACTGCCACACGATCTTAACCTGCTTCATTGTTGCTGTCTGCTGCACCTTTTAGAAACAGTCATCCAGTATTCAGAGCTACACTGTAAGCTTTTACATATGACCTGATTGCTTAAAGATAGAATAATGAAGCAGGCATGCCCACCTTTTTTGACCCACTACTGAATCCTAATCATGATAAAATAGTGACCGTGATTATAATCTTTTCAAAGAATTCTAGTTTCAAGGTCTCTCATTTCTTGTTACAACTTGGTAATTCTTAATTCATTTATTAATTCACCAGAAATAGGAGGGAAGTTTCCAGTAATTGCCACGCAAAATATAGTGACCTCTACAGGACGGCCGTGGCTTGGGAATGTAATTTCTCTAGACTATGCAGACTAGTTAGAATAAAAATCATTAAATGGGCCTAATTAACCCTCTATAATCATTAAAAGGCACATGTTACACATGTGTCAGTAGATCCCACATAAAAAAAGCCTGTTCCAGACAAGTTTATCTTTGCATGGCATTTCCAGCTAAATCATTTGCATTATGAATAAAGTGGGTAATATAAAATATAGCTGTTTAAATCAAGGCCTAAAATATTTACAATCAGGCCTGACTTTGAATCTATTTGAAATCTTTTTTGTTGGTGAAAACCTTAATCAGCATTAACCAACCCAATACAATATGGCCGAACTATAGTGATTGCTAAAAAGTAGACTGTAAAAGAAGAGATGCTTGCATATGTGAAATATCCACAGAGGGACAGGAGATGAGATAAACATGGCTACCACTGGAGGTGTCATTTCACTTTTTTTAGTGATTTTTTTAGTCACGTTTTATGGTTGGTTGTAGTACATTTTATAGTATCTAGGTTTTTTTTATGTAGTAATACATTTTAATAAATAGAGAAATTGTCTGGAAATTACCAAGTGATTACCAAAAAAAAAGGGATCAGGAAACAAAGCATTACCAAAATTTGAATTACTAATAGACTGCCATTTGCCCCCACGTGAACCATAGACTCAAGTGGGGATTTACAAAGGAGACATATATAAAAAATATGGAGATCGTGTAAACTTTCGAGTATATGCCTGCAACGTTTTTGACTTGTTGCTCAGTCACCATCTTTCCTCTTCACAGGTTAATGGGTTACGCAGTTAATTTCATAATTATGTCCCAAAATGCCTTATTCCCTTCCCAGTGGAGGACTAACTGTATCTTTGCCCTCCTCTCTGATGTAGGTCCAGCCTCTAAACATCTTCAAGATGTTCCTCTCACATTCCGAGATTGCTTTTTCACTTAATTCTCTCTTTTGTATGATGCCCTTGTTAATATACACGTTCTTATGAAATGTGATATTTTCTAATTTTAGCTAAATAAATGAGCGGTGAATGTTGCTGAAATACAAATGTGGCAGTAAAGATGTCCTATTATTATAAATGTCCTGTACCTGGAGATTGCTATTGTAATTGTCTAGTTGTACAAGAAACCAAGGGGTTAAAAGTGTTATGTGGTGCTGTGTAGTAGTTAGTTGTAGATACACACATTACATTCTATTAAAACTAATTTCTTATCATCAATCTTTATAATTCTAATTTAATCTAATTTATTTTGAAGAATATTGTTGAACCTCCTTTTAATTTGTTAAATTAACACAAGTGTGCAACTACCTTTAAAAAGAAGAATGATAGCATTTCAATTTTTATACAAAAGTTATTTTTCTTTAAATCTTTACCATACTGTGTTGTTGTCAGTTCAGTCTCCCACTCACCTCCATGCAGAGCAAATCAAAGCCCCATTGCTAGAGATTGAGAAGCTGAACGTGTTGAGAAGAAAATTAATACTGTTCCCATTACAAAGCCAAGCCTAAATACTGTAAATCCTGTATGTAAAGCCGACACATGATAGCAACCAAGATGTCAAGAACGCTTATGGTTTGTAGGTATGATGTCATCTAGGAGTGTTTCACCACTGAAAATTGATAGAAAAAAAAACTTGTATACTTGCAGAAAGTCAGCAGGCTACTCAAACCATACATTGTCTAACTCAACACCATGTGTCTTCGCCGTCAGTTACTGTAACTCAGGTGCCGTGTCTGCACTGTATAACCCTGGATTCCACTTGTCCCCATTAATCTCAGTGCCAGCATGGTTCCTTGAATGTCTCGTGTGCAAAGAGGGTCCCTGAAGGAAACGTCCTGTGTGTTTTGAATCTGTTTGTTGTCAGTGTTGGCAGTCAATTCTACCTCCAGGAAATCAACCAGTATGACTGATTGAAGTATTAGGCACTTGGTCCATTAATTTGACTTCACTCTGTTTAAATAAAGAAGAGTCCAAAGAAGGTATAGTGGTTAACACCCTCACCTGAACCACATGTAATCTTCCTACTATCTCAACAAAATATTATACAACTAATAAACAAGTTATCCTTTATTTCAATTCACTCCTTGAATTGAAGCTGAGGTGAATTGAGCCCCAACCCTGAATTAAATGTTGATTAACATTATTGTCATTAACATCTGTCCCCACATTCAGCCTCCTCCTCCTTCCTTGTCTAGTTGTCATTGAATAACTCTGGACCAAAACATGGGATAGCCTTAACCTCCTCTCCATAAACTAGGCTTAGCCATTGGATGTTTTTCCATCTAGCGCTTCTCAGTGGAACGACTGACAGTAGGTGAGCCACTGACTGAGGGACGCCTTCTTAAAATGTCTCTTTCAATGTCTCATCTTAGAGTGATATTGACAGTTGTGGGCACTATACTCGAACGTTTACAGCCTCCAGACGTTTCAAGAGATAGGGGCGTCAAAGCAAATTGGACCCGTTCTTGAATAATTCACCCAGAGTGAATGGGCTCCTTGGAAAAACAAAACCAACAATGTTGAACACACTCTCTGTGTTGCCTAGTTTCTTGCATTATGACGTGCCCATGGGGTAATGCTGCTACTTGTTTGTTACCGAAAACATCACTTCATTTTTTCAGGTAGAAAGGGTCATTCTTGGTTGTGCAAGATGTGTCTGCTTGAAAAATATTGTACCGTTTCTTACACTGTAGCTTTGCCTGCTGTACACAACGGATCACTGTGGATTTGCTTGCGAAGTAAAATGAGTGAACATAAGGAAAGAATCGTTCTTAACCGTGTGAGGCATGCACAGAGCTTACAGCGTCACAGTTTACATTACTGCATGCTTTCCTTTTAGGATTGGTCCACAGTTTCCTCGGCCATGGAATTTGATTCTTTTTCACTCATCAATCCCCATTTTCAGTGATAATGAATGTTTTATTGACTAAATGTATATCTTCTCATTGAAAATATCCTAATAGCAAGAACTGCTCGATAATATTCTTTAATGTTCATATAAATGTCTCATTCTGATTTGAGTGAGAGTGTTCCATGTTAATTGAATTGTTGAATATTGTGCCATTTTGGCCTATTCATAAGAGAATATTAGCACTTTGCCTCACAAACTGCAGTTCAAACGCGCTGAAATGCAGCAGTTGCCTACCTAGCCCTGCCCACTTATCATTTTACAAGTTATCATCTTGATCTCAATCAGTAGCACTGTGCCATCCAAAATCACATTCAATGGAATTTCAATTGCAATAACTTAAAAACAAATACACAGCTATAATGCAGCTCTGATATGATCTACATGTATGTGTAGTAATCCAAAACGTTTAATTCCACAGAGGAAAATAAGTGGTCAGTGCAAAGTAGATGCTATATAATATAGGTTGCCCTACATCTATTATTGCAGGTTGGAGTTTTAGTACAAACTCAGAGGCAGAGCTGCTCTAGAGGCAGAAATAATCTCATTGGTTGAGCTACACCTCAGTGGGCGGAGCCAAAGAACCACAGTTTTTAACATAACAGCCAGAAAACTGTGGTTTTAACTCAACCAATCAGATTATTTCTGCCTCCAGTGCAGCTCTGCCTCTGAGAAATGTTTGTAGAACTCCAGTCACCTCTGTCATTTTCTCATGCTGCTCCACCTTTCCTTTATTTGCTCTACATCAAGAGCAGCTAGTGCATGATGTGCTGAATGTGTTTCTTTACACCGGTGTCAGCGCTCCATCGCTCTGTCTGTGCATGCTGTGTGTTGTTTAGCTTGTCGCCGTCTTCCTGTGTTTTAAACAGCCACCTACAGTACATGTTGTGATTGTTGTAGTCCTCATCCTGACTACTTCATGAATTCTCAGTGTCTTAGCTATGAACTGGAAGTGATGAACAGTAGAATTACATTGAAGAAAAAAAAAGATTTTTTTAAGCACCATTTTTAGATAGCTTGTAAACATAATGAGTTTCACTTTTGTGCCAGCAGATTGATGTCACATTTTTAAATAGATATCTCAGTTTTATATGAAACTTTTCACACTATGTCTCCTTCAAAGCAGGGATGTAGTGGAGGGTAAACAAACCTAAACTGGGCTTACCACCTTTTTATTTACAGAATAGAGTTTACCTTTACCTTTTTTTAGCCTGACATGACTTGACTGATCATTTGACATTCATACATTATAGTAAGTAGTTCCAACCTACTGTAAGTTATATGAGGATATGGTCTTTTGAGGGGGAAAATAACACATTCATGCTTTTCTGAAAATTTAATCGATTGTTGTTATATTGGCGGTTGTTTGCCTTATGATGATCATCAACTGGAGGTCATAGGTCAGCCAGCTATTTATTTACCACTACATTACTGCTTGAGAGAATGACCTTTAAACTACAGTACTACTAAGTGAAAGTTCAGACAAAAACAAAAGTAATGTCAACATTCTCAACATGCTGATTTCCCCTCTGCTTGTTTCCACCACACGTCCTGTGTTTTCTTTGCATTTCCCTCCATATCTCCTTGTCCGTCCCGCCCCGCGACGCGCCGCAGATCCGAGTGGCGAAAGCGTTCCGTAGCTCTCTGTACGACGGCATCGAGAAGCCCGAATCCAGGAACTCCATCCACGAATTCATGGCCCCCCCGCAGTTTCTCATCAACGACTCGGTCCACGACATCCCCCTGATCGACGAGACGGACGCCGACGACGACTCGGCGCAGTCCAACCACAACCACGTCGCCCCGGCGGCCCCTCGCCAAGCCCCGCCCGCCCCCCAGCGACCCCGCCCGCCGCCCCGCCACCGCCGCAACTCCCGACCCAACTGCCGCCAGCAGAGCCTCCCGGTCAGCCTCAACTGCAACAACAACGCAGCGGAGACCGGAGCAGGCCTGACCCCAAAAGATGCTTACCCCCGCACCCCCAGCCCACTGCACAGCTTTGAGACGTGTTTATGACTCGTGTACGGACAGATTTTAAACAGGAGTGAGCGAATACAACACCGACTTCGATAGACACGACTATGTATTATGGAACAAAGAATGACAACGAATGAAGGAGGTATCACCCGGAAGGACTTTGCTGGGACGGACGATTTTACGGATTGTTTTACTAGCTAATCTTTCCCCCCTCTGCTTTTAACCCATATTGTCTGCTTGAGAATACTCCCATACCCTCTCTCAAAAAGTTACTCAATCAGACGACATTAACCCCGCCATACTGTTGAGGTAATGATTTTAAAATGTATATCTAAGCATGCAATAGAAGAGTGCTGGAAGTGGCAGAGCAAAGAGCTGAACTGGAATCCATTCTCGCCACTGAGGTTGAAAAGACTTAACCGGGAACTGTAACGAGGTTCCGTCATTTTGCTTTTTAACAATATAATTGTTCCAATTATTAATGTTGTTATTACTACTGCAATTACTATGTTTACTAGCACAATTATTATAATCCGGCTAATGATGCTTCATCGATTAGCTTTATCTATTCACGTACGTATGTATGTTTGTATGTATGTTTGTATGTTTGTATGTATGGATGTACTGTTTGTCCGTTCGCCTAGATGCTATATTTGTCTATTTGTTTGTCTGTTTTTCTATTCTCCCTCTGGTCATGTCCCCGATTTTCCGTTTCTGTGTTTACATGTGTTGTGTCTTTAAAGTTAAAAAAAAAAAAGGAAAATTAACTATACAAATGAACTAATAAACACGTGTGGCAACTTCAAACACAAATATCAACAAAATAGTACATATGTTATTAATAAACGAAGGACAAATGAAAAGCACTGCTAATGAATCTTCATGTAGATATGCCCTTGAATTCAATAATTTCTTTGGACACTTAAGTGGAGGAATCAACTGAGCTGAGTATCAAAACATTACGTTGTGTGTAAAGATTAAAGAATTTATTTAAATAATTTTTTTTTAATCCGTGTGTATTCTCTTGCTTCTTGAGTCAAAGTCTCAATGTAACAGAACATGGAATTAACTATCAAACTCCAGACCCATATAGGAAGGAATCATTACAATTATACCACCTGGTTCACACTTCAACACACACACACCACTTCAGAGTAAAGTGAAACGTTGTGGTTTACAGGAAAGACAGACAGCACACTACAGTATATCACTTTAGGCCTGTATAGACTGCTGTTCAAAGTGTTTACTATGCTGCTTCATTTAGACCTATTTATATACATGTCAAAGTGCACCAGATTGATGCAATTTGCTGTTGATATTTGTCAAAAATGTTCTCCCAGGGAAGGATGCCCCCGAAGTATGGAGAGAGACCACTGCCACAAGTTCAAATAAACTTGAAGCTTAGTTTTGAAAAGTTTAAACTGAGTTTTGAAAGCTTGAGGCTAGTTTTGAGAGTTTGAAGCTCTTTTGAAATCTCTTTTTAATTTGTACTTGTGTTTGAGGTTCTGTGGTTGTAAGAAAGTTTTGCACACTTAACATAAAAAATCTCATAATTTTCAGAGCTACGGATGCTGGGATTTCTGTCAGCATTCTCTCGCGGGATCAGTTAGTAACTTAGGTTTTGCTTGTACTTGAAGTCCTGTGAACTAGTGGGGCTTGGGGGCGGAGCCATTTGGGCTTGACCAATCATTTGCCCTCTGTCGGAATCCAAGCCAATCATATGTTACCTTTCCCACAGAAACTGTTGTCATTGGCTGGACTCCCTATCAATCAGTCAAAGGTACAACAACAAGGCTGCTGTGATGCAAATGCAACTGAGGTTTTGTATCGTTAGCCTGTGTGTGTTTGCTCGCTCCATTCATTCTTGGTGTCTCTCGACCGAGCCTACACACTTCTCTCTCATTCATTAACTGCTGGCATGGTCGTTTATAGCTCTCAGGTGGCTCTGGTAAAAGAGGATTTGACCATTGGGAGTCTATGGGTTGTCTGTAAAAGATTTGTAATTTAAGTATGTGTAACGATAGTTACGTATTGTAACTGTAGTTCTATGATCACAGGCTAATACAAACAGTATTCAAACTGGAATTACGAAGACAGATTATTTTTTATTTCAAAACTTTCTTAAGACCACAGAACCTCAAACATGAGTGCAAATGAATTCCCGTAAGGATTAAAAATTAAACCTCAATCTTTCAATTTATGGCAGTGATCTCCCTCCATACATGACCCCCAAACTATAGTTCTCAAACTGCCTCTGAAATCCTAACAACACCCCTGGGCTGCTCAGAGGCAAATGGCCCATTAGTTCTCACTCAGTAGCACTGAATCTTTATGGAGTCCCTTTATGGCCCCTGCCAAAAGCCTGATGAGGCGTCTAGCTTCGTGAAGACATTTCACCCTCTAGCCACACCGGGTCTCATCCACAGCAGGTAAGAAGTGTTTTTCTCTGTAGAGACTCTCATTCAAGTGAGTGAGGTCATTCCACATTTTTTTTTTCACAAGTGGTACCATCCTCACCACTACTCTAAGTTCTCCCACCTTGACACCCATCTCTTCCATTCTGCTGAATTCCTCCTTGACCTTCCTCATGAGTGTAATGGCAGCTCTCTGTGGTGCACACAGAGCTCTAAGCATTGCAGATTTGAACTTGATTTTGTACTCTCCCTCTGGCTGTCCCAGTCCTGTGAATACTTAGTGTTCAATACCTGAGAAGTTGTGAGTGAGTAGAACTGAATATCATTATTCATAGTGTTCCTATACATACATTGATACAGGGAGGGGATAGGATTTATTGTCTGAAAAAATGTTGACTATATATACAGTATATATAAGCTTTGAATTCTTCTGTTGTGTTTATGTGATCCATTCAAAACACAGTCAGATTGCATTCTACAAGTGCATCTACCTTGGCCTTTCAAAGCCAGGATAAAATATGCAATAATTTAGTTATTATTAGTTGAATAAACCTCATATGTAGCATATTGTGAAAACTCATTGATACACCCATTGATGCATAGGTTGTATGTATGCCCAATAGCTGCCTTACAGTCTCCCTTTTGATCACCAATCCATGATGAGAACATTACAGGTGCATCATTTAAGACTCTATATATCCTCATGTCTGAGCCCACTAGTTCTTCTCTGATGAAAAAAGACATACGCAATGTCTGAATCATGCTTTAATCATGTATAGCTGTTATCTTTTCAAAATATTCATCAGAGTTTGGCAGCAAGTTATCGTTCCATGTTGACGATTAAGAAGTGTGAGAATTTTTTGCCGCTGCAGACCCAAATTAAAGTGTTACCAGATATCATAAAGTTCCCAAATTTTCCAACTTTGGAATTGTAGCCCAGAGGAAAAACACGTCCAGCTCCTCACTGTCCATTGAGTTCTGTTTTTTTCTTGTTAATTTGCTCACTTCCAAATTGGCATCAAGTGAACCAGAAAAATCCATATTAGACACATAACAGAACACAAAGCCAAGTCAGTAAAGTCAAAATGTTGTTTTCTTTATAGCATTTGTTTCAATTGTACAAGTTCTCAAGCTGAACACATAACCATAGCCTCTGCCTCAATCACAATGCAGTAAGCAATGCTTGCAAACAAAAACAAATAAGTAAAAAAAAATAAAAATCAACCCAATATATACACTCTTCAGACTATATAGAGTACAGAGTATCTGATTTGGAGAAATTGTAAATGTACAAGTAGCTAATAGACTTATAATACATACTCCCTTAATGCATGTTATTTCTGTGGGTTAGAAAAATAGTACCATGAATTAGCATTGTACATTTTTTTCAGTTTTAATGCTTGAAATGCAAGATTATATTAGGATACAGATTAGCATACAGTTGTTTGCTTTTATAGCAGCTTCAACAAACAAACCAGTGTCCTCATAGCTAGAAATTTTCAGCCGCCTTGACCAGTGAGGGACCATGTGGAGGAGTCTAAGAGATGATCATCCATGGCATAGTCGTGACTTCTATGTTGATTATAATATTTCTATGTGACATGCCTTGTAGCTCCCTGGATCGAGGGGCGATAAACGGTGCTTTGGAAAAACAAAACATGCTACAGACACTCTGCTGTTCTCAAATTCAGTCAAGAGGGGAATCACACTTGCACATACAGAACACACACCACCACACGCTAACCACCATGTACAGTACACCAGACGCTGCCTCTGAGCTTCTCATCATGACAGAGCTTTGGTGAATCGAACACTACAAGAGCATCTGCAAAGAAAACGTAGCGATAACACAGCCTTTGTAGATTTTTTTTTCTTTTTCATATAGCCATGAATGTGCAATCAGCTTGTTAGTGTTTAGTTTCATGCCGAGTTTAAACAGAGTATCTAGAAACCCCCTCACATCCTATAGGCCTCTGTGTTGAACTATTAGGTTAAGCTGTCCTGAAAGCGCATTCATCGCTGGTCTGATATGACAACGCTCAAGCCGCTTGTATCTATGGCTGGGAGCTCCAAAGCTGATGAAGGTCCAGCAGGTCGCATGCCCGCACATGCCTGTCTCATCCCATCTCATCTCATCTCATCTTACAGTCTGTCACAGGATTCCATTTGGTATAGCATAAACGCTTTCATGAACAAATTACAAAGAACTGAGGAAGCATCTTAAATTTTAAACATATTGGACAAAGACAGGTGGGGTAAAGGAAAAGAAAGGGAATGTCAGTGATGAATACTTAAAATTCCCATCTTCCCTTCGTCTCTGGGGAAAGTTGCCCTGAGGTGTAAAGCAGGCATAATGTGTGAATATATGCTCTAGTAATATGGAATAATTGCAGTTTATTTAGTATTATCCTGGTGCAATATCTATAACATCTATCTACATACGCTGTGGGGACTAAAAGGGAAAATTCCACCCTCAGATTCTCTTGCACTGTCAGATATCATGTGATGTTCAATGCATTCCCAGAGATTTTAG
The DNA here is from genome assembly GCF_048128805.1 of Centroberyx gerrardi. Classification (NCBI taxonomy): domain Eukaryota; kingdom Metazoa; phylum Chordata; class Actinopteri; order Beryciformes; family Berycidae; genus Centroberyx; species Centroberyx gerrardi. The sequence goes on along the minus strand of NC_136010.1, from coordinate 24,681,527 downwards.
AGATGATGTGTTGCCCTTTTTGTTATTTCCCTCCACCTGCCTCGTCCAATTCAGTTGGCCCCAGAGAACGGCCTGAGCTTGCTGCATTCAGCTGTGGGTTATACATGCGGGTGGAGAGAGTGATAGCGATAGCGGAGCAAGAGGTTTTACAGTGGAGAAAAAGTGAGAGTTGCAAAACACAACTTGTCTTGTGACTGCATTGCATTGTGGACAATTGCCTCTTCTATGATGGGATTTCTCACTGTATGATTGTTGAACGTCGCTGCAAAATGGCTAAAAAGAAGCCACTGCTCTTTGATTCTTAGGGACTGACACCAAAACCTGACATTTAGCACTGATGCTTTAGATTTCTCCTATTAAACTCTGTTGTAGCTGCACTACACGTGTTCACATTTTCTACATTTGACCAATTATCCACGGAATACGAAAAAAACACCACCAAACAACAAAATGGACCCAGAAATGCAAGGTACATTGCCAGTAGCCAGTAGTGTTAAAGTGTTTCAGGGTGGATTTTGCCTATAAATTATATCATACATACTCTCTTCCTTACAGTTAAACTCTAGATTAAGTGATTGCTTAGCCTGAAGAGGGTGCCAACACCCAAGAGAAAGTGCTACAGATGACTAAAGCAACCAATATATGCAGTTCTGGGACATAGTAAGCCACCACACTAAATGTAATAATCACATACTTTACTACCACCCCCATCTGAGCAAATATCAAGATTCATCTATAACCCTATCAAATCTACCAGACACTAAAAAGAGTTCTATCTTGAAGTGGAACACATTTAGGGACAGTTATGGATATTCATAAAAATCTCAAGTGTCAAAAGTAGTTGTTGCCCTTATGTTTCCAATAATCACCTTTTCACCAAGTCATCTCAGCCACTCATTAAAAAGGCATCAAGCCTCATAGTTCTTGCCATAGCATCTGTGTGTGGCACAGTGAATGAACACCACACAGTTTATGGATCTCTCTGTCATCAGTACAGTGGCAGCCAGCTGAGAAGCAAAACTCAGTGCATTTATGCTATGCACTAAAGTATGATAGCACATGTACATTTAAGTAGTCTTGTATGCTGTGTTACAATATAAAGGGATTAGTGGTGTCTTTGGCTTTGATAGGAACGAGCAAGTCTCTTCAGTCACATGACGGCAATGACAGAAACCCAATGTGTCACACACATACAACTGTACACACAGACACAGACACACATTTTGTTGTACAGCAAGTTAATCTTTTCCAAACAGGCAGTATAGTCAGAAAAGTGCTGTGCATGCCTAAATAATTGTCTTGACTGAGCCGTTTTATTCCCTAAAAAAACCCCAACTTTTTCAAGGTGCAGTTAAAGGAGGGTTCCTTTGTTGGACGGGGTTGGGGGGCTCAGCAGCTGTCATGCAGGTCCCAATCTGCACAGAACTGAGCTTATGGTGAATTGTGAGCTTTGTAAATTGAATGGCGAGCCAAGCCTGCACCATGCCATTGTATTTTATCTGCTCACAGATATGCAAGACAGTAAACACTGTATTTGAATCAAATGAACAAAAAAATCCACATGAAAAACTCTAAGTGTGAAGGGGTCTACTGTGAAAATATGCTAGGGGCAATGATGAGAAACCCCTGGACCATCACTGCTGTCAGCTTGTGCTGCACCGCGCAGCTCCGCGGGACTTAATCTAAACTGTCTTGTGGAATAACGGATGGAAACGTAGAAAGCACTTAATGCACCGTAGCCATTATTGGAAGTGACAAGAGTTAGTGGAGCAAGGTCCCTGCGCCTCACTAGGTGCTGTGTGGAGGCCGTTATGTGGCTGAGCATGGCTTGGAGGAACAGCTTTTGAGAACGGACAATTTGCAGCAGTCAGACAGCTGCTGCGAGAACAGAATAGATGTTGCGAGGAACACGCTTTTTGGCCCAGTTGGTTTCAAGAATTGCATTTTTGGATGGGAAATGCCTGCGCGACTGAACAAATTGAAAAGCTAGTATTCCGAATGTGACCTACTGTTGTCTCTGTTCAAGCACGCTTGTTTGTCAGTAAGCTAAAGAGGATAATGTGTTACACCATGTTGTTTTGTGCTCCATGGGCTTACAATACTTGTCAAAATTTGATTAATTTGCATGATACAGTATGATGCAACAGAATAACTTTGAGACTGTTCTACAGACTGCTGCCTTGGCATGTTGCAGTCAGCTTTGGTATACCAAGGAAATGTTTCTTGCTAAATGATAAGCTAGTGTCAAAAGTGCATCAATGGTTCAGCTAATGGGAACAAAGCAAAGTGTTTCAGTGTTTCCCTTGATCTTTTTCTATTTTTTCTGGGAAGAGAGGCATTTCAAACTAAGGGAAAAATTCAATGCATATTCTAGAACTTGCTATTGTTAATTAGGGGATGAGTGGATTTAAATGCGTTCAATCATATACCTCATATACTGTTAATCTGCTTCCTTGAAGAGTGGGACGTTCTCTGCTCATCACCCCTACTGCGTGTCTTTGGGAAACAAAATTCCGATGGTTTCTATTCTGCTCAGTGTTTGCTGCACTCTGTCAAATGGCTATATTTTTCCTATGTGCGTTGGTGTCTCATTCATAAGCAGCTGGCGCAAAAACAGAGGCTGATATCAAGCTCCGGTCGTTGACGGTCCCCCACTGGCGCTTCTAGGATCTGTAGTCCTTTTTACTGTAGGGCTTGTTTCCCAGGATGCTGTCCACCTCGTGCACGATGGACGATGACAACTTTGGAAGAACCTGCAGGAGGAGAAGAGTGGAAGGAGCGCAAGGAATCGATTAGTAGAAGTCAGTGATTGTGGAACTGACTCATGATGCCATTCTCAAGTTTTGCACATGATATGACATCATTTCACCTAACCAAATGGTAATGGTAAATGTGGTAAATGTAACCAGACTGCCAAAGTTTTATCATTGCGATTTTACAATGGGAATTTTACAATGTCATTACAACTGTCAAATTCCAGGAACTGTTGTTATGAATGGATCAGTTTTATTAGTTGATGCTAGGTAAGGTTAAGAGATTGGTCTCTCTGCTTCTTGTACAATGGATTTCTCCCTGTATGATTGTTGAACTTCGGTGCAAAATGATGAGTCTAGAAAGCTAGAAATATCTCAACGTGACATCACATCGTCTACATTTTGCCAGTTATCCACAGGAAAAAGAAAAATATACTAGCAAACAACAAAAAGGACCCAGGAATGCAAGGTGTAACAGTGTTAAAGTGTTTTAGGGCGGATTTTTACTTTAATATTTTGCGTGACGTCCTCTGATAAAGTGAAAATTGGGTATTTGAACCAAATGTATTTGTCAAAGGGCTCAAAACTCCAGTGAGTCTCGTGGGACATCATACAGTGTACACTAAGCGTTGGTTGTGACCCTGTATATACTTCACATTCTCTAAATAATAACACATATTCTGTAGACAAAAAAGAGAAATTGGAGGAAGTGATGCTGAACAAATCTCTGCACCCAAGAGAGAAGAGATTTCCCCGTCTGGCTAAAAATAGCACAGCTTCCACCACGGTAGGAAAAAAAAAAAGCACAGCAAATGCCCCAGAAATCAAATTAGGCAGATGTTGCTCCTGACTCTGCACAGCCAGTTCAATTGAAGCTGCTTCATTTGTCCCCTTTGGGCAAAGACACAGCTTGACCTTATTAGCTTGTTAAGTGATAGAAATTAATGAAGCGACTTGCACCATAAGCTTGCTTTTGTTGGAGAACAGACTTTGATTTTGAGTCATGTTTTTGCTTTTGTCTATAGAGGAAAGAACATGAAATTCACAAGTCTGATCCCTAATAAATATGAGTTTTCAAAGGTGATATTTTTTGGATTGGAGCTGCCGATGTCTGATAATTTATCCCAATATTCAACACCTTTAAATTTGACCATTTAAAAAAAAAAATGACATGCATTCAGTGTTTCCCCAGAATTTTATTCTTGTCAGGGTGGAAACGCCTCTGAAACAGCTTTTAGACCATCATGGGACACTAGAACTCTCCATTGAAATGCAGGATAATAATAATAATAATAATAACATATTCATACATACTTATATGTAATCCGTTCAAAATGTCTTCTCAGAGTCATTTTGGGCTAAGGGCTTCCCATAAACGACCAAACTGCAAAAGTATCAGAGGTTGATGACACTGACCGGACCAAACACTGTCCCATGTTTGGTGTTGTGTTGTGTTATGTGCTGAACCAACACAGTGGTTAGACCTACTGTGTATGTGTGTGTGTGTGTGTGTGTGTGTGCTGCCTAACCTGTATTGCTCCTATATTCTCCATCAGCTGGTCGGTGCTGGAGGCTCCCAGCAGGACGGAGCTCACTCCCTCGTTCCTCAGGCACCAGGCTGAAGGAGAGCACAGAAATCTATCATGAAAGCAATCCTGTTTAGCAGCCATGGGTGTGTGTGTTTTTGTTTGGGGATGGCGGGAGAGAGAGAGAGAGAGAGAGAGAGAGAGAGAGAGAGAGAGAGAGAGAGAGAGAGAGAGAGAGAGAGAGAGAGACATCTGTACCACTGGACAGGCTGGGACTTCGTAGGGAATTCCAACATGGTGTGTGTGTGCACGTACATGCGTGTGTGTGTGTGTGTGCTAGTATGTGCATGTCTTTTGTGTACATTTAGTCACTGACAAAGACTGTTACTGACTGCCCAATCATGACTACAATAGTCATGTCATACAGGTAAAAAATTTTGGTAATACTTTTTATGACATATATACAGTGTTTTATAAGGACACTCATAAGGAATTTTATTATACAACTTTGTTGATTACTCAGTTCTGATTGGCCAATGATGTCTGTTATTTCTGAAAAAAGACAGTTTCACATAACAGACGCTGTTTCACATCTGATCGTATCACTAAACAGTTAAGAGGTTCAGTCCATTTTGTTGATTTCTAATCAAATTAACTAATACAATTTCCAATGTATGGCATGAAACAGGTATAATCTGTATGGAGCATTGCTATAAGAAAGACATTCTATGTCATTTGAGCAGCTAAAACAGAAATTCAACCTGTCCAATAAGGATTGTTTTAATTAAGCTGCAGCTGAAAGATTTTGTCAGAGTTCCCCCCAAGGGCAAGTGGAAATTACCTAATATGTCACCTTTGGAACAATTATGTCAATTATTGTCAATTACCAATTGTCAATGTCAATTACCAAGGTTTAAAACCATTTCCAGAATGTATGAGGCTCTTAAATCAAGTCAACCTAGGCTGGAACCAGCTGATCCAGACTCAGATGGGAGAGAGACCTGCATGGGAAACTGGATGAGGGCCTATGGAGTGACTTGTGTAGTGACTTCCACCCTAAATTTGACATGTAGTTTGAGTAAATTTAAAGGATAAGTTTGGTGATTTTGAACTTATATTTAATTTGTCTCTCACAGACCTGTACTACTTGGACCTGCAGATACTATTGGCTTCAGAGTCAGCTTGAAATGGCGAGCCCCGTTGCTAGGCCTCTTGCTGCAAACAATGAGTCCAAATGGGGTTTGTCAAAATATCTCCAAAAAAGATGAAAGTGATATAGCAACCAACCGAAATATTTCTATCCACAGCCCGGAAAGCAGCAGCACTGCACCATTTCCACTCAGTAGACAGTCTTCTACCAAACTCTACCCGGCTCCATGTGCAATTGTTTACAATCTGACCTGACTGATCGCAAAACTAGATCACACCGCCAGTAACGCACTTTCACCCCACAGCAGTCTGTGCTGCAGCAGAGAAAAATAGTTCAGTGATTTCCAGATTACAGTGTAATTACATTAAACCTTAATGGCGGAATTGTCATGAAATCAAAGCTAATTTCAATTTATGTACTTTTGCAACGTTTATGTTTACTCTCAACTTCCATGTGGAGCCTACAAATGGCTTTTTTGGAGATATTTTGACAAACCCCATTTGGACTCATTGTTAGCAGGCCTAGGAATGAAGCTCGCTGTTTCAACCGACAGCTGACTCTGGAGTCAATATTCTCTGCAGGTCCAAGTACTACAAGCATGTAAGAGACAAATTATATATAGGTCCAAAATCGTTGAACTTTTCCTTTAACTTCCTTCATCAGCTTTTGAAAAAGAGATCCCATATTGCCACGCACGCCATTGTGGATATGGCTATATAATTCATTTGAAAATGGCTTATTTGCTCCAAAACATACATAGCACACAACTGCCAATCTTTATCGCACTTACCTCATCAGTTGCTTCTCAGCAACAAAATGAGTCAGAAAAAAGTAGTCGCATCGTCAGGGGTCAAGTAAGGACTACTTCCAGGCTACATCTTCTTCATACTGGCCTGACCACACAATTCATGCAAGGCATTATGGGCACTGGAGTCTTTGTTATTATCACAACACAACGGAAGTTCAAATGGCTTGTTACTAGCTTGTAATGAAATCATTTAAAATCAGTATTTCATGTCAAATGATTAATGTCTTCGGTAAGTAGCTGTATAGTCAGTGGGATAATGTACAGCGAGCCACCACTTCAGTCTTTATTCACCCTGTTGGGGCGAATTTTGCAATAATGACAGCGGTGCAGACGCTGTACATACTCCTGACATAATGCACTCATAATGCCTTCTGACCAGGCTTACAAGAACACATAATACTGATGTTTTATATCAGCGCTCATAAAACATTATAGCTATAACTTATGATGAATTATAAGTAAACACATCTTATGAATGTTTCCGACTAGTTATCTATCTCAGTTTTCCCATTGATTTTATTATGCAGATGTAATGCTGTGGATGTAGTATTTTATGAGGGCTGATATAATGTATCAGTGAGCATTATCTCTTCTTATAAGCATGTTCATTAGGCATTATTAGTGCACTATAATTCCTTATGAGTGTCCTTATAATGTACTACAGATAGAAAGTGTTACCAAGTTTTCTGACCTCAGCTGAGAGAAAACACACATTAGAGGACGATTCTGGCCACAGTGAATGTGAAGCACTGGATATTTTCCAGTGTGACCTCACACTGGAAAATATCCAATCTCCCTTCTAAAAATTCACCACGGATGGAATTATCCTATAACGTGCGATGAAGAAGTGACAACCAATTCCGACTGAGCTGCCACAGACGCACAGAAAAAAATGTTAGACGTTCCAGTAAACAAAAACGAGGACGTCTGACGTATGCACGTAGGAATGGGTGGATGCACAGGAAAGGACGTACAGACAGAGAGAAAAAGAGAGAGCGGCAGGTATGTTTGCTTTGGTTTTACCAATAGCAAGCTGGGGCAGAGTGCAGCCCAGCCGCTCAGCGATCGCCTGCAGCTCTTTCAGCTTCGCCTGCTGACGGCGCCCCTCCTCACTCAGGATCTTGTCCTTCATCCACTGGTAACCCTGTTGCAGACAGCACAGCACATAGCTCAGGACTACAAGACCCACAATCCTCTCTGCCTGTGGGACACCAACATCCTCCCAGTTAGACACCTCCCTTCATTAGGCCGTTCAACCCTGATCCACTTTTCCGAATGGCAAATTTGTGCACCCTAGGGCAGTAGTTCTCAACCATGTGCCATTAGGAGTCCTCAATATGCGTTCTTGTGCATTCTTGTGTCCTCCATGACGCGTTTGACGTAATATCTAACAGTTGAAGTACGATTCCATAGCAAAAGAACGCTGAGGATGGAGGACAGATAAACATCCTGGGAGTTTACTTGCCAACAGAGGATGCATCAGGTGGCGACTTGGCCAACAAGAACGGATGGGAAGCCCCAGTATTCACTGCAATGCAATAAACTAGCTGGTAGGATAGAATATAATGTATTTTCTGTTAAAATACTAACCAACAGTAGAGCACCTTGTTCTTTTTGAATCACTACTTGTGATTCTATTGGCAAACTATTCTATTGTGAACTATTGGCAAATACAGTGAAAATAATTTGTTTTTATGACAGTTTGTTCAAGAGCAAAGTCTTAGAAAAGTCTGGACTGTATTCACAGTGAATGAGACATTTTCATCCTTAAGTGCTGCTGTTTTTATAACAGTTAATATAACTATATACTGTTGATTATTTATAGAAAATAGTCTACACATCCTAATGAGAAGTATGTGGCTGGCTGAACTTTTCTCTATTCTGTCTATTCTAGGCTCTGCTCTGGATAACGCAACTCTGAGTCATGTTCAGCATTTAGTCTGTTTCTGTACTTGTTCTTCAGGTGTGCCAATGTAGAGAAACCTGACTCACATACATATGCAGTGCCATACTGAATGAGAATATCTACTGCTTTTTCAGCCAAGCATGAGGAGTCTACTTGTCTACTTGAGTGTACTTGTCTCAAAAAGTTTCTTGCTGCCATTTCTGGCTTGAAGTGTCACTAAAACCTTCATTTGTGGAAGAGTAAGACTCGCATCAGGCGAGGCTGCAGCTTGAAATGGACACCTCACCCCGAGGTCAGGGAAGTAGTGTTGAAAGTTCTCTTGCAGGCTAGCTAGGTGTTCGATTATGTCCCTTCTCAATGTCTCACTGAGGAGTGGATGATTCTTCTGGGAAGCAGACAGCACAGGAAACATCCCATGGTCTTCAGAGTCCATCTGGGCCCGCCACAACCCCAGGCGAGCTGTGAATCCTTGGATGCCATCCTCAAGGTTCAAAATGGTTCATTTCTTCCCCTGGAGGTCTATGTTCAGTTCATTCAGTTTTATGAAGAGAGCTACCAAGTAAGCTAGCCTTGCCAGCCACCGCTTGTCATGGAAGAAGTCAGCTAAACCACTACTCTTCTTTTCTTGGAAGGCCTTCACCTCCCCCCTCAGTTCCCATTTTCACCACCTTTACAACAGAATCCATAACTCATCCTAGGTTGGGTTGTAGTTCTTTGCTCGCTACACAATGTGTTATTTTGACACTGGGCACCACTATACACCCAGATTTGTGCCCTGTCACCACCAGCACAAACTCCAACACATTTTCCCCACTAAAGCTTCAGTTTTTTCAAATTTGATTCAATAACTAGGAAAATGTCCTCACCCCGTGTTGTTTTCTCAAACTGTAAAGACGGTCTCTGTTCTTCAGTCCATCTGAAACTGAGAAGATGCTCTCTGTTCTTCAGTTCATCTCAAACTGTAAAGATGGTCTCTGTTCTTGCATTCTTCAGAAGTTAATTCTCCCCAAGACAACTTGGGAAGAAACGTTCTCTACAAGGAAACAACCATTGACTTGGCAAGTTCTAAGTTCACTGATTAGTTCATCCTCTCCAGTTGAAGGTGTGCTAATCATTGAACTTAGATGGTGTAGTAATTGGTTGGAATGTCAACCTGCAGACTCTTGATGGCACATGGTTGAGAACCACTGCCCAAGGTGGTAGGGTTTTTACCTTGAGCTTATGGTATCAATCACCAGGCAAACCATGGCAAGAAAAATAACTTGTCCACACCTATGCATGCACAAATGCAATGTCCAGAATCCCTAATTCCCCCAATACACACTCACACACACTTTCAGAATGATACATTTTCTTCTGTTTTGGATTACATCTGAATTTGGGTTTACTACCACACATCAACAAAACAGCTTGTGAGAGACGCTGTAATTCAAATGACCATTCTGATAAAATTGTCCTTTCTTTTTAATGTATTTATTACACATCTCTTAGTGGACAAGCATGGCATTCAAGAAATCCATAGACAGCCATAGATCCGATACACACACATGATGAAAATAGGTAGGCCTATGTATAGATGTCCACATTCAATTATCATACATACAATGTCAGAAAGTAAGAAGGTAGAAACAGGCTAACTGGTTGGGAGGCTGTGGCACAATGGATTCACATGAGGAGTAGAGATAGAAGTAAGAGTGTTACCTTAAGCGAGGCACGTGAATAAGGGGGAACCCCACTGTCGTACTTCCCTGAGATGATCCCACAGGCCAGTGGAGACCATGTCATGGCTCCCACGCCTGCACACAGAAAACACGGCTTGACAATGTATGACAACTTTTGCTTGTTTAAAGCAAGAGGTAACTTTGAATATTGACTTATACCAAAGATACCAAAGGGACAAGAGAGGGAAAACATCTAACGTTGGTGAGTGCAGCTTTCTCTGGATGGAGCGCTTGTTTGCTGCTGTTTAGGTGACACTTCAGATTTCACTCTTAAGTTTGTGATTTGTCTCTTCCTGTGTGGAGAAGTTTTTCTACAAGTGACCATACCAACACCAGAATTTAATTTGGGCAAATAGGGTGAATCTATGGAGTCTCAACTACGGGGGATGGGATGCTCTTCTCAGCTGCTCACCTATCTTGTGGAAGAGTTCAGGGAGTTGCACCTCCACCTTCTCCCTCTGGAACATGTGGTATTCGGCCTGTTCGCAGATGGGTGGGATCAGGTTGAACTGCCGTGCCACAGAGTACGCCTCCTACAGGACACACAGGGAACAGCCGATTACAGAACCGATGTGCACCATGCATTGGGAATGCACTGGGAGGCTTGTGAGTGTCTGAACTCACCATGATCTCCATGGAGCTCCACCGTGACGTGCCCCAGTACATGGCCATCCCCTGGTTGATCACATGGGTCATCGCCCTTACCGTCTCTACCAAAACACCCCAAAACAATTAAGTTACATACATTCAGCAGACTGATCCACAGAGAGACTACAACAGATAGAAAGGAAAGCAACCGCAAGGAGAAAGAGGAAAAAGGTCAGATGAGGAACAGGTTTGGACAAGGAACAGACACATAAAGGAGCTCAAATGTCTTGAGGTATTTGAGGTCTTGCGACAAGCAGACTGCTTTGAAAAGACAAAGGAAGTGCAGCACAAAATAATGCACTCTCACCACCAAATATTCCCAGCTCACATCTGTATTTAGTTGCTTGCTGGTGCATTTTACTGCTGTCAGCTCTGTTCATCTGTTCATTTTGTTTGGAATTTGTGGCTGCACTCATGGATACGACAGTTCTTGTCTACCTCAGTTTGGCAAAAGACAGGAATAAGCACAGAGAAAAAACAGGTCAGCAGGGACAAGGAGCTCTACAGGCCTTCTACTACACCATACCACATGCAAATGAAATGGCTGTCTCTTTAGATACTTTAATAAGAAGGGGATAAAGGTCAGTAAAAGTTTATAGTGACAGCTTTGATTGGGTTTGCTGAAAAAACGTCAGTTGAACACCAGGGCAGGGTATGTGTGTGTGTATGTGTGTGTCTTTAAAACAGGCAAGGTGTGTACAAAGAGAGAAGTTATCTTGCAAAATGAACTGAAGTCAGTAGGAAATAAAAACAGTGAGCTCCATCCAGACACAACCTCTATCTGATTGCTATAAGACAAGTGATTCAAACTAAACCCGGTTCATGAAAGCTTTTCCATTTGCTGTTTTAAACACCCGGTGTCTGGTAGCTCTTTCCTGGGAAAAATCCTCTGGCACACAGGAAGAGATGCATTTTACGCTTCCGGTTTGTTTGGAATAAATAGAACTGGGTAACAGACAAAGAAAAGAGCGCCACCTACAGAAACTCAAACTTCATCACTGACATCAACAGACAATCGAAGGAAAAAGACGTCACAGTCCCACTCGCACTGCAGTGCAAAAACACCACAGTAATGAGCGCTTAGCACCCAAGATGGATACAGAATTCAGAACAAAACAAAACAAACAAAAAACAGGATCTCATGGATTACCACTTAAACTAGGTATGGGTTAAATCACTATTGGCCCATTGGATCAATCAAAGCAAGCTGGACCTCAGAGTACAACAGGGACCCTTGGGACCTAATTGGGCCCAAATTAACTACAGAGTGACCAGGTTTCAATACTGGGCTAATCCTGTGATACATCCTCACTGACACACCCACAGACTCAGTCCGCACTGACCAACACAGCCCAGCTCTTACTGAGCTGCTCTGTCCCAAGCACCTAATAATGGTGATTATAAACATCATACTTTCACCATGCTGTTAATATCAATCCTATAAAGAATAGGCATTATTTAAAACCCAAGATATTTGAATTCATTGTTGGCATTTGTCATTATTGTGAGTTTGAATTCATTTAACTTTTTATTCATTTTGATGACGATAACCATTTCAGAATTTGAACCACCACAACTCTTCATCAGATTGGTTAAATCCCACACCAGCATGGTCTCCCCTTTCAGTTTCAAGTATTCCTTCTTAAAATTGTGCATGGATAACTGATATGTTTTTTATTTTTAAACATCTCTTCGGGAGCACTCTTTGAAAGAAGATAAAGGGTCATGATATAAAACTAATATTTCTCAGCAGCATTGCTGTTTTGTACTGAAAAGTCAAGTGCAACCTGGAAAAAAAGACGTGAGGAAAAGAGACATCTATTTTGAAATGAAAATGAGAAAACCAAGTGAAGGGGAAGAAAATGTGAAAGAAATGATGAATGTGTGGTCCCTTTCATTCAGCGACCTCCAAACTTTACAAGCTCCACCTTCGCTACTGCTACCACCAGGGAAGAAGTCTGGCATTTTATGGAATCGAGGAGGGTTTCACAGAAGGAAAAAGGGTAGGAGACTAATTCTACCAAATCACTGCCATAAAATGCTCGTTTTGGAGAGGTAGTGAACACTTTTCACTGAGGGTACCATGTACCTTCTATGATGAATGTTCTGGACTTTGAGGTGTGAAATGGGTCTCCTGGTGACAAAAACAAAACAAGACTGTGAACAATTTGTGAATGACAAGACAAAGATTCCCATCATGCACGACAACCAATATAATGTGTTCAGGACAAAGGAAATGCTATTTCAGTGGGTTACAAGGATTGAAATCCAGCAGCAATCATTTAAAGTGTCTAGTTAACTTTTGCATATTGTGGAAACTGCTGAGCAATGTTGTTGCAGCCCATGGGATCAGAGCAAATAAACAAAAATTATTATAAAGCTAATAACGCATCCCAAAAAAGTCTCCATACCAAATTGAAGTCCTTAATTTTCAAAACAGAGCCATTAACAGTGTGTCACATGCATGCATAGTCTCACATGGGGCATATAACAAGCTAATTAAAACAAGCACAACAGTTGATGTCCCATCGCAGCTGGATTTTTCCCAGGCTACATCCAAAGTCCATGCATGTTCCATTGCTTATGAGTGTGTCGTCTCTAGGAATCCCATGCTTCAGCTTTCTTTAAACAGCTGAGGTTACTCTCTGCATACTGTGTCCTTAGCTCAAACAGGAAAAAAAACAAACAATACAACATCCGCACAAGAAGACCATGGCATGCCTCTTTCTCTGGTGTCGCCTATCACAGCGCATCAAGGCCGCTGTCAACAAGCAAACACAGCTGGACACCCAAATGCCAAGCCATGATGGTGCAGGACAGGCGGGTTGTGGTTGTGATACCACCATACAGCTGACAGCATCACTGTACACCGTCAGTGTACCAGTGTAACCCCTCCCAGGGCTGCGCTCTGTCGGCCGATGTTACGCAGTCCGCACATCAATGAATGCCATGCCCTACGGTGGGTCACACTTTCTTTACATTCATTGTTTAATGGCATTGGGACTGACAGCAGCTCAGCTCTACACTGACAACTCATTCTCAATGTGGCTGAGATCAGATCCTCAATGATCCTGCCCACTCCCTCCACCTGAAGTGTCAACAGGGGCGAGTTTCTCCGATAGCAGATGATCTTGAAAAATTCACAAGACACTTAAAAGAACAATCTGAAGACATGTCTTGGCCAGTGTTTCCGAAAACGTGGTGTAGCTCAGGGGTTCCTCGAAGGCATTTGGTGAGCTTGAAATTAAAGTTCTATCTGTCACAAACTTGACTTAACTTGACTTAATGCTTGTGTTATTTATTTTTAATAATCTTTGGGTTAAATATTTAAAAAGATAAAGTTATATCTCAGAAAGAACATTTCAGCTTGGTAGTATAAGGTTCTATTTCCTATGCAATCACAAACGTCAATGTAAGGACCAATCAAAATCTAAATCTCAGAAGGGACCAATCAAAACCTTCCTTTCAGCCATGTCCTGTCAGAGACTAGCTAATGTAACCTCATATAACCAGACTGACCTTACACAATTATAACGCTCTATCTCTGTTTGGGCCAATTTCTAATTGTTCTAGAATTTTTATATTTTACATTCAAAGTACCATGGGGATGCAGGCCTTGAGCTGTAAAGATACATTTCACTACATATCAGTTTGGCCAGCTGGGATGTCAAAACTTTGATGCTCAATAACTCAGATCTCTACCCAGATGGAACCTTATAATTCCACACTCATGACTTGTCAGATTGAGAGGAATACGTGTCAGTCATGCACCAACTGAAGACACAGTACAGCTGCTCTCTGATTCGTTGCATTTGCAAAGATTCCTGCCTCCAGTGCAAGTTTAAACACTGGACTGACCTTGGATAAGTTCTTACATGAGTCCATATTGCCCATGCCAGCACAGAGGCCCCACAGACACTTAATCACAACAACCCACCAGTCATGGTGACTCAGTAGTGCACCACTTTCGCTCTAAATGCAGAGAATGACTATGCATAACAACTATGCTACCTATGCGAATAGACAACTATAAAAAGGCTTCATAATTTTCAACACTTTAATGCAAAGTCAAAGCAAAGATATATTAGAGTTTGGATTCTGTATATGTGTATCAGAGAGTTCATGTGTAAATCAAAGTATTTCACCTTATATTCCATGACTACTCCAGTTTTCTTGAACTGACAAGAGAAATAAAGTCGTGTGTGGGTTGTGAGGGGTTTTCGGAGAACACCTATGAAAACAGTGTTGTTCTTGTAGAGAAATTTCAAGATACTCTTTGTGCTACGAGGACTTTGAGAAACCCACCCCTACGCAGCCGGTGGATAATTTAATACTGCTCATGCATAGTTTCCCCGATAAGGGCAACAGGCAGCAGTAACATAATATTAGCGACATTTTAGTCATAGTGTGATATGATGGTACTGAAATTATGTAGTTTTTAAGGGGATGTGTGGGGACAATGCTGTACTGTATATTAACACCTATTTTTTATGTGTGCAGGGGTGTTGGCGCATCTGTGTTCATGCTGTAGATGTAGTGGGTTTGAGTATATGAGGGTAAGACAGAGAGGATATGATCCTGAATTGTCATTTCTGTTGTATTTATGTATGCAGTTGTTCTCTATCATGCACTAGTCCAGTAGAGCAGAGTTTCCCTGCCAGGATAGAGAAGCTGACCTTGCACCCTGTCCGTTACAAGTGAGGAGACACAACAGCAGAGTGGCATGTTGAATGAGCGAGCCCACCTTCCATAGGTGTGTTAGGATCTGGCCGGTTTGCGAAAACCACGTCTACGTACTCCAGCTGAAGTCTCTCCAATGACGCTCTTAGACCTGTTTCATTAAGATAATCACACAGATTTAGTGTAGCATCACATAACAGAATGATGATGAACATCTTGGGTCATTTTTGCTTTGTCCTGTATGTTCACTTTGTGAGGAATTCTCTTATTCACACAAATAGATTTACCTTTGTTGCCATGACACTATGTCAGCCTGTATTTTATAGAGAAAATGACAATACATTAATCAGAATGTGGAAGCTAAAATGTCTTACCTTCAATGATATGTTTTCTAGACAATCCTCTTTCTGTTTCTGCCCTGAAAAGCAAACAATAAAGAAGCAATTAAGCATTCAGCAACTAATGTTGGGTTTGTTATGGATAATGAATTTAACCATAGAATGTCCGGTTATGATATATGACACTTCTTGGGTGACATTTCTGTATACTTTTTAAATAAAGCACAACAGTTCTTGACTACATAGTGTTTACATGTACAGTACATGTAGGTAAAATGAGCATGAGCCCTTTGTTTTTACATGATTTTGCTGGTTACTTTATACAAATTAAAGTGATTACGTCTGAAACAAACATTTCAAAGGGTGTGTAGACTTTTAATATCCACTGTACACACTCTGTTGGTAAGAAACTAACATGCAAAACACAAGGACAGATTTCATTGTGTTGGTGCCATTGATTGTACATGTGACCATCAGGATGAAGAGAGCATTAGAACAGATTTATAGGAGTAGGAGAAGACAACGCTCCAAGAACATTCAGGGCTGTATTTACTTAATGCAGTTGTGTGCATACAAAGTGCTGATTCTGATCCACTAACCTGTGCGCACAATCATTTTGCGTGTGGAAATGGGCTAGACACTTGCCAGGAGACTTTTAAGGCATCTGACCCAATTAATATGGATTTTGAGGAGTGGAGTGAGGATGGTATGGCGCAAAAATTTAGATTATTGAAATGGATCACTAAGATTGATTTACTAAACCAAAATGCACACGCTGTTTTACACACAGAAGAAGCACATACTAACAATAACCAGCAGTATCTTCATCAGGCAATGATTGGTAATTGCCTGAGGAAGACCTTGCTGGTCGATTGAACAAAGTTTCACATTCAGTCTTCTTCTGCTGTTGCTAACCAAAGCTGAATTTAAAGTACAACCGCTCCAAAGTGTGAATGAACTGCTCCAAACACGTTCACAGGTGTGAATGCGTCCTGGGAGGCACCAGTGCCAATGACCTTGGACTCAGACAGGCGTTACTGTGGCCTGCTGTGTTAGTCAAGGAAGAGGGAAGCAAACAGGAAGCATGTAGTGCCACCTCCACTGTGCTGCCTCACCTCAGCACCTGGTGGGAGGCCGATTGCTGCCATTACAATCATAGAGCAAGAGAGACGGAGAGAGAAAGAGAGGGAGAAATAAAGAGAGGCAAAAATAGCATACGTACTTTCCTCCCCAGAAGATCTTGGTGGTGATGACTAAACTGGAGCGCCTGTATGTGAGAACATATATCACCGTGAGAAGCAGATGATGGAAGTCTCATTCATTCTACTAAAAGAGATACTGACATCTGCAGAACACATCAGTGTAAACCTAACTGGAAACACAGTATACTGATGATACAGTTTTACTTTGACGTTTGCCTTAACCCAAAAATGCTGGAAATTCAACAGGAAAACAGCACTATATTACCACTATTCATAGCTTTTACCTCTGACATTTTTTGTTTTCGTTGACATGCAAATAGCACTTGGTATTTTGAAGCATTAAGATTTAAATACAGCAAATGTTTTAATTTGCATGCAAATGGACCTAAATCTGTGAGACAAAGCTGCTTTGAACTTTCTTATCGACCGTCATAGAAAGTGATAGAAAGTGTATTGGAATTTATTTCCAGCATATATATTTTACTGAAACCATTAGGTTACTGACATTGGCACAGCATCTCATACACATTACTGAATAACCAAATTCACTTTACTGGGATATTGGTAAAGTGCCTTCAACCGTGCACATCCAACAACACTGAATGCTAAATCTAGGGGTGTGGCAAACTGACGATTCCTAATATTTGGAAGCTTTCTCTTTAACTCAAGCCTTGACAACACAGAGTCCTTGAGACTTCCATTGCTTCTTGTCATTGCACAATAGAGTCAATTAAGAGCTGATTGGGAGCATTAAATCCACATAATGAATGTGTGAAAAACCTGCCAATATTGAGAGTTTTACCTTTCTCCTTGTCTTGTCTTTTACAAATGTCTCAAAACTGGATTGTAAGCTCTCTCCCAAGACTTTTGTTTTTGTTATCTATTATTGTGTCTATTGCTCTTGTGTTGAATTCTGGTTGTGGTTTGTTGTACTGTATCACTAGTGGCCGTTTCAGTAATGAGTAACATAAGTAATATTGTAAAACCAGTTTAAAAGTTTATCATATTCCTACTACTTTTAAGATGATGAACCTGCACAAAAAAAACAAAGACACACACATAATTTTAATACTCTACCTCCATCCTTTCTTCTTGATGATACTTCCCAAGACAAACTCAGCTCTGGGAAAGAGAGAAAAGAAAGAGATGAAGAGAGAGAGAGAGAGAGAGAGAGAGAGAGAGAGAGAGAGAGAGAGAGAGAGAGGTAATAAAGAGATGTATTCTAGTTCACAAGTTTGAACGTCACTTTCAGTGTATTGGAGGGAATTCCCCATCCTGAGGAAGAGGCTAATGAAGCTGAACTCTCCTACATTTATTTTTTTCTTTGCATCATTCATTAGTTTCTGACCCATTTGTTTCTCTCTTTTTTCCACACACAAATCCACAGTTTTGTCTCTCTGATCCTGGTTGACTATGTCTAAAATAAGGCAGCAGGGGCATCCTCCCACGTCTAACAACAGATGCTCCATCTCTGCCCAAAGCACTAATGTGTTCTTCATGAATGGCTCGCATTTGCCTCTGTATTTCCCAGAGAGCACATCTGACTCTAACTGACAGCTCCTGTGTGTGTGTGTGTGTGTGTGTGTGTGTGTGTGTGTGTGTGTGTGTGTGTGTGCTCTTGTATTTCTATACTTATGAGGACCAAATGTCTTTGCAAGGACAGAAAGATGAGGGAAATCCTCCAAAGTGACAACATTTTTCCCAGGTCTCACATCTTTAAGGGGCTAGTTTAGGATTAGGGTTTAGGTTTAGGGTTAAGATTAGAATTAGGATTAGGTTTTGGTTAGGTTAGGGGACTCTACAGCCAATATTGAAGTTATTTGGAATATGCATAGGCATAGGTTATTACTCAAGAGTCCTCCTTTGATACCGTAAGGGAAGAAAAAGAAAGAAATGAAACTCCCTGCAAGAGTCCATCCTATAAATAGGGAGTGATTCCTGAATCCAGCAGGATTTCCTGTGTATTCAGGTTTCTGAAATGGTTAAGTTAAGTATTTATTAGAAGTTAGAGAGTAGGTATCCTTGACAGGTTCCTAAGATGGTTAAGGTAAATATATTTCACAGGTTAGAGAGATGGTCATGGTAAGTATATTTGGTAGGTAGGAAGATGGTTAAGATAAGTATATTTTACAGGTTAAGGTAAGTGTATTTTTGCAGGTTCTTAAGATGGTTAAGGATTGGTTAAGGTTAGAATCAGGATAGGTTTAGATAGGGTTAAGGTTAGTTTTGGGTTAGTTTAGGACTTGGGTTTAGGGTTAAGATTAGAATTAAGGTTAGGTGGTCTATAGATTGGAGTTAGTATTAAGATAAGGCATCACCACAATAGCCAATAATAGGTTGAGTGGGATGTTCGGACCTTCTCTTTTAAGGGAAGGTCCGACTGAAATCAATTAATGCCTGCTGTGACTGTAAACAACCACTACTGCACTTGACTATGCATCTATATAAAACAAATGTGTGTGTGTGTATGTGTGTGTGTGTGTGTGTGTGTGTGTGTATCGCACTCACTTCCCGGCAGCATACACCTCAGCTGTGTCGAAGAGATTGATTCCGTTCTCGTATGCTAATGTCATCAGCTCCTCGGCCATCTTCAACAGGACGGTCAGACAGACGGAGATGAAGATGAGGACAGTGAGAAATCATTGCATTCAGAAACTGTCACAGTGCTTGAAGCCCGAGATATCGCATGGGATGGACAGATGAACGAATGAATGGAGACTGATCCATATTCTAACCAAAAGAAACAGACTATCACAGGCTGCGTTCACACTGCACCTGAAAATGTCCCAATTCTGATTTTTTCCCCTACCATGTGACACAGATCTGATGTTTTCTAATCAGTGTGAACAACAAAAAGCTGCATGGAGTCACGCTTCTTCAATTCCCCTCTGGACCACATGGATATATAGAACAAAACTGGAATCCTGAGGCATGCGACCTACATGTATTTGAAAGCTGAAATCAGAATTTGTCTGCATTGCTATGACAATAACTAAACCTTACATCATTCACCTGAGACAATTGTCATGATTCTGTCAGCCTGGCTGAGCCAGCCGTTAGCACGGAGGACAACCAGACACAACAAAGGGAAGAAAGCCAAATAGCGACTTGATTGGTATTCGGAGAGACGTCTCAATTCAGTCAGAGCTCGGTGCCACATACCGTAACTGAAACGTGCTGGGAACAAGTGGGAGAAGTATAGGTACAAAAACTGATTTGACGTCTTTTGTCATTGTTACTCTGCTCACGGCGTGTCTTTTCCACAGCGCTGTCAGATCATATTGGTATGGGACAGGGGTTACATCTTAGAATAACAGTCATACACAAAAATCAGATAGGAGCTGCAGTTCAGAACTGAGCATGAAGGCCTGCAGTGTGAATGCAGCCATAGTGAGAATATCCTACCAGAATGATTCTGATTGAATTTTTCCAAAACTGACTTCATAAACAGTTATTCATCCCATTGCATATTGAGTTGCATGTTATTTGCTGACGTCCAGGTCAGGCTTAGTGAAGCTGTAGATGATGAACTGAGGGAAAACTCTTCTCTCCTACCTCATCTGTTATCTGGCCTCCGAAGGTAACCCACGTGCCTGCATGGAGAGGAAAAACAAAATGGTTACACAGTGTGTGTGTGTGTGTGTGTGTGTGTGTGTGTGTGTGTGTGTGTGTATGTGTGTGTATGTGTGGGTGTGTGTATTACAGTAATCCTTCTGTCCCGCTATTCTCTCTGGAATCCTTTTGGCTTGACTTGTTTTTATCACAGGCAATGATCATGATGTTGTTCATGATGTACTTTCCCTGCCTCCCTAAACACACACACACACACACACACACACACACACACACACACACACACACACACGCACACACACACAGAGAGAGAGAGAGACCACACTCACCTAATCCAAGACAGGACACCCTCAGTCCAGATTTGCCCAGATTTCTGTTGACAGAAAAGAAAAACATAGTCTAGTGAGAACAGGCCATGGATTATAAATCACTTAAGTGCAGTGAGAAGACAACCATAATGGAATCTGTGCTGGAATAAGAGAGAACGATCAATATCACAAACTCTGGACACATTGACCCGGACTAAACAATGTCTGGCTTCGTCTCCATTGAGACATGGGGGGGTTGCATCACTCTGTGTGTGTTACAGAGTGCACAACAAAGGAAACACATTGATCTTCTGAGGACAGTAGACGCCCCAGCAGATGATGACGTGATGGAGAGACGGACAGCAGGAGGCAAACTTCTTCCACTTTTTCATCTGTATTTAACCTTGATTTACTACTGGGAAAACAAAGTGAATGGGAATAAAAAGACACAAACAATATTGTCCAATAATCAGTTAAAGCCAGGGGTGTAATGGAGGCTAAACCCACCTTAAAACAGTTTATTTATTTTATTTACAGAGTTTAACCACCTTTTTAGTTGGACATAAATCTTTTTGAAGTAAATTAGTACATCATAGTAAGTACTGTCAAAGTGATATCAGTCATTTGCCGGTCTTTTAAGGGAAAAACAAACAAATTAACGTTTTTCTGAAAATATAACTTATTTTTACTTCTATCGATGGTTGTTTGCCCTATGATGATCACCAACGAGAGGTCACAGTTTACCCTGCTTTTACAGTATATACCGATTTAATATATTGATTAAAACATTCACCAAACATCATGTAAATCCCTCACATTTAAAGTTGATCAGGTTCTTTATCAGATGTCTGAATCATCTCGTCACAGCATCAAGCTTCAGCAGCAATTTGGTTTCATATATGTTCAAAATGTAAAAGCTTTCCCAGGTCAGAAACCTGCAGCACCAGTCAAGCAATACGCAACATAAGACATGGTCATTTTTGGAGAACTTGATATATAAACAGAAACCACTGCTGATCTCTTCTCACACACTGCAAAAAACGTCCATCTTAAACAGTCATTTAGTCAAATCTTAGTTTTCTAAAAAGAAGAGAAAAATTCTGCCAATGAGGTGAAGTAACTCCACTTATTTCCAATGCAGTTTCACTTCTTTAAGGAATTTTCCAGAAATGAGTGTCAATATCTTGGCAGAAAAAGGCAGATCACTGCACTACTATCAAGAAAATGACACTTGATTCTACAAAATTCTTAAAACAAATTGATTTGCGTTGGAAACAAGTGAGATTATTGTGGAGATTTTTTGCAGTGCACCAAGAGAGGGCCAGACCACTTTTTATATAAAATACAGTGATGAGTATTTTAGGCCTCTAGTTCTAAATCTAAGAGCCGAAGGATAGACAGTATCTAGGGGATGAAGAGTGGAGTGTCATGTCTGTGGATTACATCACCAGAGTCTAAAACAGAGAGAGGTTGCTTTCACAATATTCTGTCTACAGAACATGAAGAAACACGTCTGGTTTCTATACAAAAAGCTTCATTCTGAGTTTTTTGGTCAAAGTACCAGTGTGGGTCTAAAAAGTATATCTGTCATCAATCCTTATACCTAAATATTCAAAATCTAATATCCAGTATAAGGGCAGGTGAATGCTGGATTGTGGATATACTGTATTCAGTCTGGCTATAGAGGACCAATCAAAAGGATGGAGGGTAAATGTGTGTTTGTCAGCTGTACAGAGGCAAACATTCATCAGTGTAAACTAATCAGGCAAAGCAGCGCTGAAGTCACTCGGCAGCCTTGGATACAGCCAGGGAGGAGGCGGGGAAGCGATCCCATTCTCTGCCGCGCTTTTCTTCCCTCGCTCCTCTGGGCTGACGGACGGCCAAGGTTGCACATCTCTTTTCTAACCAGCCGCAACATCCAAGGCCATCCTCTCACCTCCCATCTGTCTCCCTCCTCTTAGTTTAGTAGCTGCCGCTTATTGTACTCTCGGAGTATTCAGCCCTGAAAGTCTGAAGCCTGAATGGCTGAATGCGCTCCCTTTGAGTGTAACAGATTGAAAATGTACCCGGCAACCTTCGCAGATAACAGCACTGCCGCTTACATAAAGCTGCGAGGGGAAAGAAAAGAAGTCTGTCGGTTACCTTGGGAAGTGAAAAGAGCTCTGCTAAATAGATTGACTTCTGTTATTCATGTGAAAGCGAAGAGAAGAGAACATTTTGGCTCTGTGGCGTGTGCTGAGGGACTGACAGAGCTGCGGACCAGGTGAAATGACTGAATGCGCTCGCTACTGATTCGGCTTGAAAAGCAGACATCAAAACCTCTCTCACATGGCAAACAAATACACACACGCACACACACAGACACACACACCTACATACAGCACACATACAAATTCCATGAATGCCACGGTCTAAAGTTCTATGAAACATCCTCATCCTGTGAAAACATTCTCATTTTTGGGGCTGCAACAGAGAAGAGCGTCCCATCCTCACTAATTGAGATGCTGTAGATTCACCCTATTTTTCCAAATTGAATTCTGGTGTTAGTATGGACACTGTTGTGAAATTTTCTCCACACAGAAAGTGAGGAATCCAAAATTAAGAGTGAAATCCAGAAGTGTCTCCTAAACAGCAGTGAGGGAGCGCTCCGTCCAGAGAGAACTGGACTCACCATCAACATTAGCTGAAGCTCTCCACCACCTCCACCTCCACCACACACTCAGAAGAAGACATTTAGTTGACTGACCTCAACTCACAGGATTTCTGAGTAACGAAGTCCTTCAAACTTTCCAAAAGTACAAGGTCCTCTGAACAACAGTGTGGTCTGAGGGCGTTCAAAAATAAACCCAAAGTCACCTCCAACAAGCTCTAAAAGGCACATTGGCCATTTAGGCTTAATGGTTCATTAGTAGAGTGGAGTCTGGCTCATCTGCGGGATGGGGAAGAGGTAGACAAACCCTTTATCATAGAAAAGTAATAATATTCTGATAATCTGTAGAGCTCCATCCTTCCATCGATCCTATTACTTACCACTTATCCAGGTCAGGGTTGTGGTTCACGTTCTGTAGACCAGTTCATGTGAATATGACGCATACTTTGCACATTTTGTATGCATATGTATATGAAAACTTGTGCTCTAGTGTTTCTAAAAAAGAAAAAAAAAAAAAGCACTGATCAATCTATAGTCAAACATGGTATCTCAGACACCACTGGTCTGATTTTGATGAAACTTGGAGGCATAGACGTTGGAAGTATTGGTGTGTAGGCTGTGTAAAGTTAGAAACCTTTCTTAACATGAGATATCGACTTATTGATTTTATAGAACCACAAAGCCGAGTCTGACTGTGAAAGCGAGGAAGAGGAGTCATCGCCCACACGGTAACAGCAGCCTGAAGTGGCTGAACGGCAAAAGGAGGCAACGCCAGTGAAGCTGCCTTTGTTGTGGAGCTTCACACCTTAACACCAAAAAGTAGGCTAATTCATAAATGAAACAAAACTTTATAGCTTGTTTGGCTGCCCATTAAAGTTGGATACTCCCCAGCAGACCTATAGTTACACATCTATATCTGACGAACATTTTCACATACGAAGCTATAAACATTTTGATTTCATGTTGAAAAAGTTTGTGCCTGAGTGCCTGAGCTTCTGATATCATTAATAACTGTTGTGGTATCTGTTGGTTGAAATCAATTGCCCACTGCAACACAGCTTTGGATATAGGAACTGTAGGCTATAGCATTTTCTATGCTGCCCCAGTTGTTTTGTTTGGACTTATTAGCCTATGCATTAGTTATGTGTTTGAATTCATCTATGCAGATCAAATAGCCTCACATACAGTGATTCTGTCACTGTGACCCTGACCCATATAAGTGGCTAGAAAATGGATGGATGGATGGATTGAATAAATTTCCCCATTTTTCATGCATATTTTAATAATTCAGTTTCAGTCTCCTGGGTGATTGATATAGTCAACATCTGAATTCACTTTGGCTGCTGTGGAGAAATATTCCAGACATTGAGAACCTTGGAGAGCGACAAGACTGTCAAGGGACACACACACACACACACACACACACACACCCACACACACACACACCAGCTAAATGAAAACAGAAACATGTCTTTTTATCCAAACCAATCTCAGAAAATCCTTCTCTTAAAACTCATCAAAACTGTCCACTTAAGGAGTGCAATGCAAAAATTTCCCCATGACCCAATTCCCCCATGAGGATCAATACAGCCTCCTGTAATCTAATTGAAAAACTCACATTACACACAAACGTGGGGGCGGGCGGGCGAAGAGATGAAGAGGAGATGAAGAGATGAAGACCATCTGCTGACACGGAACCCCAAGGACAACAAATGTGATGAAGTGCACAGACTCACAGTGCAGAGTGTAAGCACTGCAACAGTGAGCAAAAGCAGCATTTTTTTGCTGTCATCATATTTTCAACATGGTTTAACATGGAGGCCAATGGAGAAGCATAACTGAACCTGACAATCTGCTCTGTTGCCTCATATTCATGTTTTAATGTTGAATCTCTGTTACAGTGTGGTTGAGGCAGCAGCATAAAATATAAAGTTTGACTCATGGTCTTCATTCTTAAGCTCTTGACTGTGAAAGTGGGAAGATTTGCATGTTTTTTGTTGCCATCTTTAGTGCTAATCCTGTCATTGTTGTGATGTTGCCCTTTGAAGTGCAATTTGTTCTTTGGTCAGCAATTTGGTCAGTCATTTTTTGCTATCTAAATTTAAAATCACCCATAAACAAACTGCATCAGACATCACTCGCTTTTCATAAGTAGAGTTAGTGTGAATATAATTATCTTGGACTGCTGAAATTGGTGAATTTGCTGCAGTGTGTGTGTCTGTGTTGACAAACTTCCACGATTCGTGACTCTAAGTGGGGGATATCGGAGCCCACAAAACAATCCCACATCTTACTTGTAATTACCAATAGGAGGCTGATGTGAACTGTTGATTGAGCCAACATCTACGTGTCTCAAGTGCATTTTAGCTACGCCTTAAGAACAGATTTTACAGTGTTTAACCTAATTTTATACCAGCAATGGCATAGTAAACTACAAAAAGGCACATTATTTCATTTTTAGTAATTTACTAGGGATGGGACAATATGTTTATCTCATGATACGATTTGATACATGATATGGGCTTCATGATTCGATACAACCACAACACGATGTAGCCTAATAAATAGCCTAATAAAAAGTTTCATGACAGTTAAGTATGACTGTGCAGAATGATGTTTATTTCTGAGCCACAAATGTTTCTGGCAATGGCACTGGTTTACTAGAATGTAAACAATGATTTAAAAATGTCATTACACGAGGATGAAAAAAGATTTCCATCCATCCATGAATAGTGTTGTTGTCCAGAAGCCAGAATCCCTGGTTGAGAGGTCAGGGTTTGCTAAGCCCCCCCCCTCCCCCCCCCCCACCTCACTGACCTCCACCTGGTCGAGCACAAAGGGCGACCAGACGTGTCATTTGGGACACAGACACACACACACACACACACACCTACACACACACACACACAAACATGAATGACCTGCCAATGTCATATTCACCAGTGGGAAAATCTAAATTTTCAAAGTGCTCCATCTTCGTATATATTGTTGGCAAAAAATCTAAATTAGTCTATCTAAGTTTGTCCAAATCCATGTTAGTCCATTTTGAATTCAGGCTACAACACCAGAAAATATGGAAACAGTCCAGGGGATTGAATCATTTCTGAATACTAAAATAACTATTACACTTACACTATTAAATACTGACACAACTATTCAAATCAACAGCAGAAATCCTACAGGAATAGTGCGCCGCATCACTGCTTAGTGAACCCCAACACACGCCCAGCCCCAAAATGATTCCCATCATATTAAGCTTCACCAAGAACCTATTAACTGAAGTGACTGTGAAATGAGACTGTGAATAGGAGAGGAGAGCCCTTCAGATCCCCCTGTGCGGTCTGGCAGCTGTGTTAATGAAGCTGTTTCCCCAGCACACATCCTTATTAGCTGGCAGATGAGTCAACGCTTTTGGTGTCGCCGCTGCCGAGCCTCATGGGTAAACACGGAGGAGCGCAGTGTGGAGTGGTAGGAGCAAATCAACAAGCGCGCTGGCCAGAATGGATCGAGCTGCAGCGGGTGAGAGGGCCGAACAAGACCACTGGTCACACAGCCGGAGAGTGTTGGATGTACCGCGCCTTCGAAAAGTATTCAACCCCTTTGACGTTTTCCACATTTTATGTTGTTACAGCCTGAATTCCAAATGGATTAAATAAAAAAAATAATTGTTAACCCGTAATGTGTTTGTGTGTTATGTGTTTTCTTTTTTTTTTCATTTACACATTTGTCAAAAATGAAAAGCTGAAATGTTTTGAGTCAAAAATTATTCAAATAGAGGCAAGTTCTTGACAAGAACCAATTGGGCCGACAATTTCTGTTCCAACAGGACAATGATGACCCAAAGCATACAGTCAAATCAGCACTGGAACGGTTTCATGACAAGAATGTGAAAGTCCTTGACTGGCCCAGTTAAAGCCCAGTCTCAAAGCCCATTGAAAATATGTGGAATGACTTAATATATCTGTTCATACTCTCCCCATCCAACTTGACCGAGCTTGAGCGAATGTGCAAATTAGAATGGGAGAAAATCCCAAAATCCAGATGTACCAAGAGGATCTAGACGAAGACTGAAGCTGTAATCTCAGCCAAGGTGCTCCTACAAAGTATTGCTTCAAGGGATTGTATACTTATTTAAATGAAATATTTCTGCATTTCATTTTCAGCAAATTCTAAACACATTTTCACTTTGTCATTATGGGTATGTTGTTTAGATTATTGACAAACATCTCAATGTAATACATTTTGTGTTCCGTCTGCAACACCACAAAATGCATAAAAAGTCAAGGGGGTTGAAAACTTTCTGAAGGCATTGTGTAGAGTGTTATGTCTGCTGTCCACAGTATGCCTTGTACTGTCACTTTACATTGTATGTGTGCTCCACTTGTCCTTGTATTATGTTGTGTCAGTATTTGCTGTAAAACTCTGTATGATGTCAATAAGTCTGCACCAACGTCACAAAGATGAATTTCTCTACACGTATTGTACTTGGCCAGTCGAAGTTATTCTGATTTTGGATTAGATTAAATGAAACTTTACTGATGTGGGGGAATTGGACTGTTGCAGCAGCAGATAGTAATAGGATACGACAAAGAAGAATAGGATATAAATGGGATGAGAGCAAAAGAGGGTATACAGAACTAAAAATTCCAACACCAACAGCATCTATACAGGGTGAAAAAATGTGCTGGTATTCACATTAATGAGTCTACAGGAGGCCATACACACAGTATATAGAGAACTATACACCTTCCAGATATATTCACTTGATATTGACTTTACAGCGGTAGATACATGTACATGACTGCACAGTGTCACCCATATGAATTTGAGAAGTGTAATAGAGGGGTTTTCAGGTAATGTAACACTCTTTCTGGTGTATTTCTAAATGTATGACTTGGTCGTCTCAGTAGAATTCAATAGACATGGTTTCTGTGCCATTTTTTGAGTGGGAACTGATCATTTCATCCCTGATACATCTGATTTGGACTCTTCTAAAGCTGTTTCAGAGTAGAGACTAGGGCTAAAGACAAGACAGTTTACTGCGTCACAATAATCTAAATTTGGAAACAAATCTACCTTATCAGGCTATTCACTTTTACTGACCTACAGCCACACCGCTACACTTTTCATGTACCTCTCTTTTTCCAGCCTGGTTGTTATATATTTAGACATTATTTGCACACAGCCGATTCTCCAGTGGAGCTCCATGATGGAGCCAGCTGTCACTGATAGCAGATTGGTGGCTCAACTACAAAACTTCTATGGAAAATGCATAGAATGGCACATATATGTAAGTATTTCTGACAGCTTAGGTTAGGTTCAAGGAAATGATGGAAGACGGTAGATCAACTAGAGAGAGGATACTGGCTTTACACACACACACACACACACACACACACACACACACACACAAGCGACCACCAACGCCAATGGAATGCCATTTCCAAATAACATTAAAAGCCTGGAATTTCAGACCAGGATAGAAATATCAAAATATAGCAGTGTGGGAAATTCAAACCACTTCCTTACTGCTTCCTTGTATGGACCATCCAAGGCTTTTCATGCCTGAGTACAGGACGAGCAAAGCCAAGAAACAAGCAGCTTGGAGTAATAAGAGACATTAGAAAAGGTTACACAGGACCCGACATTTAAAGGGCCTTCAGGAGCTCCGTGGCAACATGTAATTAATCAGATGCTAAATAATAAACAATGGTTGTAAGAAACTGGTTTCCCAAAGGAACATTTGTGTGTGTGTGCTTGCATTGTGTGTGTAATGCTTACTTACAATATACTAGACAGACTTAAATTGTTAATTTCCTTCCTGAAGCCTGAACCTTTAATGCCCTGTGATTGAGTCTTCCTGTTGCCATGAATAAACCAGTTAACAGAATATTCCCCCTCCCTCTCTGACTGATAGCAGCTTACTTCTAATACAGGGGAAACAAATGATGATCCCAGTAGTAATAGTAAGTACCGCTCGCCACTATGTTTTTTATTGACATCAAAACGTACCCATAATGCAGTGCGAGCCTGAGTTTGACAGATGATGAAAACCAAAAGTGAAAGTATTTGGCTGGAAATCTGCTGTATTGCTTTACAGCACAAAGTGAGATTTCTGGCCTTCTGAAAGGCCGATGGAGAAATGACCAACATGTTTATCCTCTTCAGTAAAGCCAAAGATTCCAGGGAGGAGAAGGGGGGGCAGGGAGCAAAGGGGTTTATGGGAAATGTGGTCTTAATTTGGAGAAACACTAGCAATGGTATGAGATAGAGGCTACCAATCGTCTCCACCATGGTCTCATTTGTTTACGGGAACTATGCCAAGATATCACAATTCATTTGTCAATTATATATTTATGTTTAAAAATGGAATAGCACCTTTAATATGGGAGTAAACCAGGCATCTCAACCATGTTTCTCTGTGTTATTCTAACCTGGTTAACGTTTACATGCATCAACCCAAAACCAGCATACATCAGTAACCAAGATAAGAACTGAATTTTCCATGTGCATGTCAGTGTAGCTGTATACAGCTTGATCAACGCTGCCACTGACTATCTCTGCGTGAGCTTTAAACATAAAAATAGGAGAAGGTCACGACAGGAGAATAGAGTGGGAGAGAAAAAAAACAGACAAAAAGAGAAGAGCAAATTGAAATGAGCGGTTTATGTAATCCTCTTTTCAGTCTTTAAAGAAGCAGAGGGAGAGTGTTGAACTTCCATTAACTCGCTCTCTGTAACCTTTCCACAACCGTCTTGCACTAGTTCTCTTTCTCTTGCAATATTATTACTTTTCCCAGTAATGAGTAGTGTAATGTAATTAGCAGTATAACAAACTAATGAATTAATGAGTAATGAGTAATATATTGCTTTTTGGAGTAACAAGCCCAAAATTAAATCTAACAAGGGTTAGACTGATATATATCGGGTCAATATTGGCCTTTCATTAATAATTGATAATTGATTAATAAGTCAGTGTCGCCCACCTCAATCCACACATGTGAATGATGTCTGACCAGAGAAATCAGTCTGTAAATCCTGCATTGAAACCTGCTTCACCCCGGCTTAAGGAGCTGCTGCCAATTCCATTAGTACGATGGAGAGTTTTAGTGTCCCATGATAGTCTACATGCTGGTCTAAATGTCTTAAGACTTTTCCCCCCTTGACTTGAATAAAGCTTGTACGCATGAAGTGCAAAATGTGCGTCATATTCAAATTAGCAGGTCAACAGAAGGCCATATATCTGTGCAGAAAGGAAGAAATACCTGGCTCGCGGGCCAGGCAGAGAGAGAGAGAGTGTGTGTGTGTGTGTGTGTGTGTGTGTGTTTGTGTCTATGTACATAATAAATAATAATAATAATAAACTTTATTTGTATAGCACCTTTCATACAAGAAATGCAGCTCAAAGTGCTTTACAACAGAGAAATTACATGCACCAAGTGCTTCACATAAAACTTGATAATGATAGTGAGAATAAGATAAAGAGGACAATAGAATACATAAAATACATATCCACGCTTGTGTTCCCCTCTGGCCCCTCAGTGTCTTTAGTAAATGCTAATCTGAACAACTGGGCTCTCTGCTCTCTGGGCTCATTTGAGAGAGATCCAGTGTGACAGGAGGACAGATTAACAGCATCGCCTCCAGCCTGACCCAGGACAGCCCACAGACACCTAACATGCTCACCATGCTAACCGATACACGTCTCACATTTACTACAACAGGCACCATTCAATACTGTATGTCAAGCACCTGACATTACACCCATGTTTACTGATGTGCATCGGGATCTGTTTAAAGCTTGAATATTGAAAATGCAAGAGAGATCCAGTTTCTTTACTGAATCAAACTGTTTCAGTAGCACTCATTAAATAAAGACATCAACACATTTGGCCCTGACCCAATGGAATGACTTGAAATGTTTTTGAAAAGAAAACTTAAGAGAGAAAAAAGTAAAGATCGTGCATGCAGTGTATTCTTTGTCTTTGTTCCTTTTATAACAGACCTGCTCGGATGACAATTTGGCAAAAGCTCCCATTATTGTATCTTTTACTTGAAGGATGTGAAGTGATTTAGCATAATTTACCTGTCTGTAAACTGAAGGCTTGTCTTGCTACATCTGGAGCAAGAGTTTATCTAAATGAGGTGGAGCACTTTTAGATAATAGAGTTATTATCATTATTACTGTCATTGTAACCTAAGATGGTATGTCACCTTAGATGCAGGCGGTTGGTGTGTGTTGTGTGGTGGTGAAACAGAGAGATCAGCACATTCCGTGACCTATGGGGGCAAATATGGCATCTTTGAATAATTTATATTTGAATACTCAATGTGAGGCACCAGAGGTAAAAAAAAATCCTTTCATCCAAAGAGAATGCATTTTTATGTGTTGAATATGGACACAAATATGAGCACTTTTTGTAATATGAGTTGTATTTTATTAACATTCAATTCAACTAATATTTAATAAAATAAATATGAATTTGCATAGCAGTTGAAACACTTTCTCAGTAGATGAAGTCAGTGCATCTTCCTGTTTAATTCTGATAAATAGTTTTTTTTGATGAAATGCAATGAAGAAATTACAGAATACTGTGTATGTGGTGAAAAGCTCAGATATTCTACTTTTGCATGTAAAGTAGACCATAAAATAGAAAGGACAAAGTGTAAATTACCAGCAATTTTTGTTAAGAAGCAGCATGTCAAATTTGGTCGCCATATCGTTTTTTTTTATTTTTATGTTTTTAGGTAATTTCTTGCTTGGTGCACTTGACACAGCTGGTATTAAAAACATATAAATTTGCTATTTATAGTTGTTTTTGATGACTGTGTGCATAGTTTTGAAACTACAAAAACTAGTTATAGAGGCTAAATATTAAAAAATTGACCATTTCATTTTCAGCTGTTGTGCCCCGCCTTATTCAAAGGTAATTTTTGGAATGACACTTAGATGCTGAAACAGACCTGCATCACCAGGAAGACACAAATCATTTAGTGTTGCGGTATTTCTAATATTTTGAGCACGTCATGCCCATGCATAACATTTACATTTACATCGAAGATTCTCACATGCAAGTAACCCATGAGAGAAATATCTGCCTTTCCCTTTAATATCTGAGTAGGACTGTAAGAGCTGTTAGCATGAGATTTCCGCACGTTTGAAGCTGCAGTCTCTGTTGCACCGAGACGGGGGAAAGGCTGAGAGCAGAGGCTGCAGGCTCGCCCAGCGGGAGGCTTACTGGGTGAACCGACACCGGTGTCAAGTTTCATATTAGGCCTACAGGAGAGGGGAACGCTCTGCATAATGCTGTACAGCGGTTACAGAGTGCCTTTGATTTACCATTAGAGGAATGACACAATGGAGGTGGGCAGTGAGGAAGGTGTCCAACAGATTTAGGAATCAGAGAAAGACGAGCAATTTTTGAAGTAGGGTCGGGGGGGGCAAAAATTCCATCATACTCTTGTTCAGGGGGTCGGATTAAGGTTATCATTAAAGAGGCCTATGTTACGGAATGGGATAAAGTTTCTTCAAGGTATTAATTCAAGTAGCTCCCAATCTTTGCCTCTTGAAATATTTTTAACTTTAGGTAATGCGGCATGCTCGCATTAAGCACTCTATTTCCACTTCAAAGTAATGAATGGGATTTAGTAATTCCATTTGATAACATGTACGGCTCTTTGCATATTAATGTCACGGCAACATGAAGAATATGGCACAGACGGTGGAAAGCGTCAACTTTCTTTCACTTGTAGTTAAAGCTGTAATCCATGATTCTAAAAAAACACACAGTGCCCTGTCACATGAAAGGGACAAAGGGATAAAGTCATGAGAGCGCTGGAGTTCCGACAAAGCTACACATCAGCGTCTCCTAAATGCTTGATGATGTATAACGAATTTGCCTACATTTGATTTTTCATAAACAATGAACAAAAATGTATGCTTTGTAGATGCAAGCACCTTTATTTAATTCATGAATTGAATAAAAAAGCCCTGTTGTTGGTAGACATACAGTTTTCTAAAGGCGTTTGGCTACTTCGAGGAAACATGTATGACTATCGTACCATTTAGTCAGACTTTCATGACAAAGATAAAGATTCTGACACCAGCATGAGTCCTACCTCCTCAACACTGCATCAGCTTCCCAGTCATACCAGCGCACAGAGGGTTCTTTCAACTATAATTAATTTGATCAGCCCATTAGAGTGCTAATTAAGATCTCCACACAAATAAAACTGCATACTTAAGAAGGTATAGCCAAATGCGTGCTAGCAAGTAGGAATTTTCATAAAACAAGTAGGATTCTTATTGGAAATGTCAGTATTTTTAGGGTTGTACAGTCACACCAATACCAAGAACATCCTATAATCCTTAATTATAGCCTGCTTAATTATATATGTCTTCCTTACTTAATGAGATAAATTAAATGAGAACACATTGTTATCTACAATGATGATTAAAGATGTGTACCTCCTTCAATGCACAGCGCTGTACTTCAGGTGTTTTAAGTCTAGCACGAAGCCTACCTGTACTTCATGCCAGTGCGTATGCTCTGGTCGCTGGACGAAGGCAGGTTCTGCACCGACAGCTGGCCCAGGCTGCGGGCCACCATGGCCACGGCGCGGAACTTACTCTTGGTGCTGGGGCTGTTGGCATTCTGCCGGTTCAGCCGGTCCTCGGTGCTGCGGCTCACCGCCCGGTGGTCGGTGCAGACGAACGACACCTGCATGGCAGCCAAAGCAACCCGGGGTCTCCGAGAGAGTCAAGAGAGTCGGGGCACAAACGAAGATGATGTGACCGGTGAAGGACGGCCAGAGACTTCAGCCAAGACAGCGGCAACTACAAAATGTGGCTTCTCCTGGGTCCTCTTAGCCGCGCGGTAGCAATTCCCAAACAGAAGAAGATACAATGACAATCGAAGAGGTCAAGAAGAGCAGAAGAAGAAAAAGAGGAGATCTGCTTGGGCTCAGATACACTGCTGTCCACTGAGTGCAGTGATGCCTGAGCGTCTGGGATCTGCAGCTCTCCAGAATGAACACTGCTCCACCCTGCTTGACCAATCACATCCACACACTAGTGACATGATCACGCATGTCTTGGTAGCAAGACAAGAGACCCAGAGGGGAACCAACTGTCCTCCTGCCTCTGTCTCTCCCTTGCTTCCTCCCTCCCTCTCTGTTTCCTCTTCTTTCTGTACTGCTTCCTCTGCTAAAGTCTTTGTCTGCCAGCCAGAGAGTCTGAGGCTCCGGGTCTCTTGTCTCTGATAGCGCAGAGTAGTGCTGACCTCCTGTTAGCACATGGGATAATAAGAGAGTAGAGGAAGGGAGGGGGAAGCACCAGAGAGTAGGAATGAGCGTGTGTGTGTGTGTGTGTGACAGAGAGGGAGAGAGAGGGAGAGAGAGAGAGAGAGAGAGAGAGAGAGAGGGGGGGGGGGGGGGTAGCATTTGAGTGTTGCAATGGGAGAACAGAAAATTCAAGTAAGAGACAGAGATGGAGTAACACAGAAAAGGGGCAGTGTGTATGTGAGAGAGAGAGAGAGCAAAAGAGCAAGAGAGAGAGAGAGAGAGAGAGAGAGAGAGAGAGAGAGCGCTTCAACTGTGCCATTTCTCATCTGGGCTAATACTCCTACTGTAGCTGCTGCAGGGCCATAGGAGTCTACTCCACGTAGATCAGTAAAAGCACACACTTGCCTCATGCTCTCTCTCTTCATGCTTCAATTAGATTAAGCATGCCTGCCCATCACAAGAGGGAGCGAGAGAGAAAGAAAGAGAAAATGGTATCAGTGAGAATGAGAATAAAAGACAAGAGAAGCGAATGGCAAATGAAAAGAAAGTCTTTGTTGCACTGTTCATAAGATTCTGCAGGGTTTATTTTAACTCTCTCTGAATAAATCAGAGTTTGTATTCTTGATTTTGGAGATCTTAGTGGCTCTGCAGCAGAACGATTTTTGGAGCAGATCTCTGCAGCAGAACAAGAACAGTGTGTGGTTGAAAGTCTGACATTCAGGAGGGCAACTAGCTAGGCTTTAATAGGCATGGGCACAATGTGTGTTATGCAACCTGACCGGTATGGAAATAGTCCCAGGTGAAGAGTGATGGAGGTGAGTGCTTTACAATGTTGTCAACTGAATTCCCTCTCTGGTCTTCCCACAGAGCCATTTTCTGCTCAGGAGGGAAATGCCTGTGAGGGTCGTGCAACTTTGCATCTCAATGACAAAACTAGTAAAAGGCACCGCAGTTAGCAGCTGGGTGCTGCAGCGTGATCTCATAAATATTTGTGAAATGAGCACGAAGTCTGAAATGCAGATTTACGCGCTGTGGACATGAATTATGTGAAGATTACGTTCCTCCACCATGAATTGGTTACTGTGACAATAACACAAATTGGATTCTGTGACAACAGCATGAATTGGACACCTAAAGGTTGGCTAACGGTTATGTTTAGGCAAGTAAAACTTCCTTGGTTAAGGTTTGGGTTAAGGTTATGGTTAAGCTTAGGCAACTAAAATAACTTGGTTACGGTTAGAGAAAGGCTTTGGTCAGGGTCAAATAAGAAAAACATTGGCTAAAAATTGAAATTTGTTGTACCTTTGTACAAGGTGGGAATTGAATCCTGGTCGCCGGCATTGAAGGCAAACCACGTACGCTCCTTTCACCACCCCAACCATTACACCGTTACTTTCCACTGCCCTACTTCAATGTGAGAGTACTATATTTATAGTCATACCTCCTTCACGTAGCCTTTTTGTGCTGGGGACACGTAATTCTCTCACTTTTCAAACACATATTTCCATTTTAAGACTTTGTGCTTGTTTCACGGAATTTCAGGAGACCAGATCAAACTTGTTCTGGTTCCTGAATGTAGAAATCCTATTAGATGTTTTTCAAATATATTTAAAAAAATTCTCATTGCTCATTATACATTTTGCCATTGTACACTTATAAAAACACCTCAGTATTTAAACTTAGCCTAAATTTTAGTATTAAAGCTGCATTATACAAGTTTTAGGGTTAGACTAACCCTAACCCTAAACCTAACCCTAACCCTTATCAGCCTAATTCACAAATTGGGACTGCAACAGAGGAGAGCATCCCATTCCCCCAATTGAGATGCTGTATATTCACCATATTTCCCCAAATTAAATTCTGGTATCAGATATATACACTTGCGGGAAATCTTCCACTTCCAGCAAGGGACAAATCAAAAGTTTAGAATTAAATCTAAAACTGTCTCCCAAACAGCACTGACTGAGCCCTCCGTCCAGAGAAAGCTGTTCTCAACAACAATGGCTGAACCTCTTCGCCTGCTCCACCCTTCCCCACACAGTAAGAACACATTTAGTTTAACGACGTCACCTTAGAAGGACTTGAATGAACAATGAATGAGTAATGAACTCCTCAAAATTCAAACAGTTACCTCTCGCTGCCATTAGGGGCCGCCAACGTGCAAAATTGTCTGGTGCAGCTTTAACTAAGGGTGCTTTTTATACTGTATGCTGTTATCTTAACATTTTTAACACTTCACTGCCAAAGCCTCTCTCCTAGTCTCTATTTTTTGATACAGTATGACGATGCCATTGGATAAACCAAAGGCATGCCACATCATAACAGACAAAACGATTATGCAAATTTCTGATTATGTTAAAGTAATCCAACTAATAATACACAGTGCAAAACACACACACACACACACAGAGCACTTGAGTCAAAAAGCTGACAGATGGAGGGTTGTTTTGGCAGGACAAGGCGAGTACTTTGACACAGTTCAGCTCCTCTGGTTCACATGCTGTGTTTAGTTCAACACTGACCTCCCACGCAAGCAACCACACACACACACACACACACACACACACACAATGCATGAAATACAAGAGAAGATGGAGAGGTGTCCCATAATGACATTCAGACCTAATTATCATTTTACTTGAATGTGATATCTAGTTGATCAGCTGCCTTTATCTCTTAAATGTATCTTCTCTTAGTAATATCTTCTATGGAGAATACAGTAACACTGGCAAACCGCTTACATCATATTACATACATACATAAATAGAAGCACTGCTGCTAACAATATGATTTATTATAAAATGTCAAGAGTCTATGTTGTCTTACCATTATAAAGAAGATTTAGCTGTATATAGCACCATACATCACTGTAAGGCAGAAGTCCATGTAAACTAATAGATGAAGTTAGGGTTAGGGTTGTCATGTGACTAGAGACACCATAAATACACTGGAGAAGCTTTTGATCGGTGGACAAACGTGAAGTTAGAGAAAAGACTTTGTACC